>NC_136673.1:1404802-2004802 GCF_903797595.1 Erithacus rubecula | reverse complement strand
GGGGAGGTTTCCTCTGTGCTGTGAGGCATTGTGTTAGGAAGGTGGCAGGAAAGAACTAGCAATAGTGAGTCTGAGAAGCAGGACCTGCCCCTTTCCAACACCCACATGAAACCATGACTTGGAAGGTGCCATTTTCTATCAGCTGTGAGTGGAGAAGAATGTCCAAAACTTTTTGGGATGAATCTTCTCTAAGCAGCCTGTGGTATCCATGGGGTAAATATCTGCTAGGATGGTTTGTTATGTGGCACTTTCTGCATTAGTCAGTAGAGGAACTCAGATTTTTAACCCACTGGGTACAGGGAGGCTGTTCCAAGTTACCCTTTGCAACTGAGGATATTTCCCATTTTGGACCAATCTCTCTTTGGTCTCAGCAGTATCTACTATGCTAGAAATAGTTGAAATCTTCAGAATAAGTGTTATGTTTTTGCCATACTGTTGCTGTGTCAGAGGTATCCTGTTTGAAAACAATAGTGCCTGCTGCAGCCAGTGCATTCAAATGGATTTCCCTTTCCCTCCCTGAATTGTGAGCTATGGCCATGGAGCAGGAGGGAGCAGAAGGTGCCTTATGTGACCTCTGTGCTGTGTTGTCACAGGTCTCCAATGGGGCTGGGAACATGGCAGTGTCCCTGGTGGCAGATGAGAACCCCTTCTCCCAGGCAGCCCTGAGTACAGATGACTGCTTCATCCTGGACCATGGCACAGATGGAAAGATCTTTGTTTGGAAAGGTATGTGAGAGAACCAGAGAAAAAAGAATTAATACCATAAACAGGCAGGTGTTCTCTCAGCCATCACAACAAGCATGGAAGAGATCCAACAATGGTCATTTGTTATTTGGTATCATTTATCTGGAAGGCTGGGCTCTTCTACTCTGCCAAAAAATACCTGGGACAATTTCTTCTCTGGGTAAAAAAAGCTGACCCCCTTTCTTTCTATTTTCATTAAAGGCAGAGGTGCCAACTCTGAAGAGAAGAAGGCAGCACTGAAAACAGCCTCAGAGTTCATTGACAAGATGGGTTACCCTAAACACACCCAGGTAAGGACCTGTGGCAGCCCCAAGCATTTTCTCTTTTCTGCCACATGGGCTCAGGTGGTGTGTCCCTGTCCATATTTCAAGTAGCTCCTGTTGTGGGAGATCTGCTGTGTTTTGGGAGATTCTGCAGTGCTGCTCCTGGGCTAAAGCAGCATTTACCCCAGCACAGGGGTAAACACAGGTAGTTTCTTCCTCTCAGATTCTCTTTTACCTTTCCCATGACCTCTTCTGAGAGTGAAAAGGAGGAGTAGATGAACCTGCTGTTCTTAGGGAGATGGTTCTAAAGGCTCATTCCTTTCAGATCCAAGTCCTCCCTGAGAGTGGTGAGACACCTTTGTTCAAGCAATTCTTCAAGAACTGGAGGGACAAGGACCAGACTGAGGGGCTGGGGCAGCCTCACGTTTCTGGGCACGTTGCCAAGATTGAGCAGGTCCCTTTCGACGCGGCCACGCTGCACAGCTCCAAGGCCATGGCTGCCCAGCACGGCATGGAGGATGATGGCTCTGGCAAGAAACAGGTCAGTGGTGGCTCAGTGCCCCTGGGAAGGGTTCCAGACTTTTCTTTGCTGCTTCATTGCATGGGAACAGCAGCAAGACAAATGGAGGCCGGAGAGCCATCAACTGAGGTCTTGTAACTACTGGGGGAATTTCTGACACAGAAATAGCAGCAGGGTCTTGAAAGCCCTGCAGAAAAGTGACTCCACGATTTCCCAGCACTGTGGATGTGGATTTATTCCTCCTCCTGTTTTTTCTCCCTGTTGCCATCTCATGTGGGAATGCCTTGGAGCACCCTGGGTTCATTAGTTTGAGCATAGAAGCAGGGGTGGAGTTGGGCTTGACCGGGCTGAGGCTGTCCAGAATCCCACAGCGATCCGGGCCGAGGTTTGGCTGGTTAAAAACGCCCCGAAAAGCCTGCGAGCTGCGCTGGGGAGCAGCCGCTGGAGCGGACGGGAATTGTCGCTCGGGTCCCGGCAGAGGGCGCGGCAGCTCCGGGATTCGGGGATAATTTGGGGACCGGCCATGCGCTCGCGCTGCAGCGCCCCCGCTCCTCTCCCAACAGATCTGGAGAATTGAAGGCTCCGAGAAGGTGCCGGTGGACCCCGCCACGTACGGGCAGTTCTACGGCGGGGACAGCTACATCATCCTGTACGATTACCAGCACGGCGGGAAGCGGGGACAGATCATTTACACCTGGTACGGGACTCACCCTGGGGCAGTCAGGAAACCTGGGGCTGCGTGGGGCTGCGAGCCCACTCGGAAAATTGACCATTGCTGGTTCCCGTTCCAAAGGATCTTTGGGGGATTAAGTTTCACCCTGGATAATTTTCCCTTGTAAACAAAACAATACCAGAGGTCTGGGATGTTTAATTTGAAGTGGAACAATGGGGGGAAGTACTATATGTTTTTTTATTTCATTTCCCCCCCCCCCCCCACTGGTTATTACTCCCTTCTTTGGATCAAGCTCTGCTTATCTAGGAAAGTGCTGCTTATCTAGGAAAGGTTTTCTTATCTCTCCCTGTACTTGCTGTGCTACAATAGAGGATAAGAATTTCTCCTTTGTGTTGAATGAAGTGCTGCAGATATTTGGTAGCAGAGTTTCCTTACCTCCTCTTGATCTCTGTAAGGTGTGTGTGGGGGGAAAGGCTGAGAATAAAGCTGAGATTTGGCCTTGTTCTCCAGGCAGGGCGCCGACTCCACGCAGGATGAGATCACAACCTCTGCATTCCTCACAGTGCAGCTGGATGAGGAGCTGGGAGGCAGCCCCGTGCAGGTAAAGAGACAGCAGAAACCAACCCCAACACCCCAGAAATGTGTATTTATATATATATTAAACACCTGGCCCAGCTGGGTGCTCTGTGAATATTCCAACTCGATACAGGGTTGTAAAATCCATTTCTGTGTAGTCTTGTGCTTCTCAAAACCAACAGCAATTTTCTTTTCCTTCAGAAACGAGTAGTGCAAGGGAAGGAGCCCCCTCACCTGATGAGCATGTTTGGTGGCAAGCCCTTGGTTGTTTACAAGGGTGGAACCTCGAGGGAAGGAGGCCAGACTGCACCTGCGGCCACGCGGCTGTTCCAGGTGCGCTCCAGCACCTCCGGAGCCACCAGAGCAGTGGAGGTACGTGAGAGAGGCAGCTTGGTGTTCTGTGTGCAGCCCATGGTGGGAATGTGACCCACTGAAGAGTTCAGTTCCTTCTGTGGAAGAGGGCCAGGACACAGGTTCAGAGCCCCACTGCTCAGAGAGAAAACGCACACAGACACCTCTGGCAACAACAATGGGGAGATTAAATCCTGGTGAGGAGAGGACAGGGGTTTGTGGCTGCAGGGACTTCCCAAGCTTCCAGCTTCAAAAGGCCTGTCCTTGTTGACACAGAGGAGTTGGTGTCAATGATTGATCAGTGTTGGCAGCAGGGGTGCTCTGCCATGGGGTCCCCAGTGAGCTCCTAAATCTCCTGCCATAACCACCAAGACTGGCACAATGACAGCCAGGCATCCCTGCTATAGGTCATGTGTACCTGTAATCACACACTGAAATAGTTATTTACTCTTCCCAAGGGGAAAATGTAACTCATCGCTTGGATACAGGGAACACACAACACATCTGACAGCCTCACATGCTCTTATGGAAAATCTTGTTTGCAGTTTATTCAGCTGTAGGTTCTGGTTTGGTTTTGAAATAACAGGCTCTATCTAGAGGATGGTTTCATCTGACACGTGCAGTGTTCTTTCTTTTCAGCTGGATCCTACAGCCAGTCAGTTGAACTCCAATGATGTCTTTGTCCTGAAAACTCCCTCTGCTGCCTACCTGTGGGTTGGCCAGGGAGCCAGCAATGCAGAGAAATCAGGAGCACAGGAGCTGCTGAAGATACTGGGAGCTCGCCCAGTACAGGTTGCTGAGGGCAAAGAGCCAGGTGAGGGGGTCACAGTGCAGTCTGCAATCATTTCTGTGTAGCTGCACATCCTCAGCAATTATTTCATGGATATTTTGTCTCTCAGAAGAAGAAGATGTGAACATAGGCAAGAGGGGTTTCTCTGGGGTATTTTCATTGTTTAACATACCTTGTTCATGTATGTCTGCGGGCCACTGGGGCTTTCTGACCCAGAAGAATGCTTCAAGTCCTGCCCAAACCATCACCCTGGTGTGGGTTCCATGAAGAGGAGAAGCATCAGCCTCCCTTTGTGTTTTGCAGAGAATTTCTGGGCAGCCCTGGGTGGCAAAGCCCCGTACCGCACCTCGCCGCGCCTCAAGGACAAGAAGATGGACACGCACCCGCCGCGCCTCTTCGCCTGCTCCAACAAGAGCGGCCGCTTCACCGTGAGTGCCTGGCCACCCACCCACACCCACTGCTCTCAGCCCCCCACCAGCACTTACACCTCATCTTTTCTTCCTGTCCTGTACAGATAAAGTGATGCTTGAAGCCCATGCTCATCTTAACCCCCTGTTTTTCCAGATTGAAGAAGTTCCCGGAGATCTGACTCAGGATGACCTTGCCACGGATGATGTGATGCTCCTGGACACATGGGATCAGGTATGTCTCGTTTACAGGGGGAAAAGAGGAGCAAAGAATAGGCAGAGATTGGCTCTAGATTGAGACCTGAACTACAATAGCCAGAGGTGCTGTTGTATTACAGATTCAGCACACATCAGCCACAAGGCAAGTCAGAGATGAATTGTGATGCTTTATGGAAAAATGATCAAACGTGCTACTTTCCCCCAATGTTAAGCTAGTGTAGAATTTGTTCAAGGAGTCTACAATTCATGTAGATAAAATGCAGGCAAAAAACTTCTCATTATTGATCAATAGAGGTTTGGTCACATTGGTCAACAACCCAGGCACACCAACCACAAGGATTTTCTGGTTTGTGTCACACTTGTTTCACTGAGACTTCATCTAAATAATCCCTTCATAAAGAGAATGATTGTTACTGAAGTAATTAATATTTTTATCTTTAGGTCTTTGTATGGATTGGGAAAGATGCCCAAGAAGAAGAAAAGACTGAGGCACTGAAGTCTGGTAATGTCACATTTTCCTCTCTGAACTATCCTTTTCTCATTTTCCTACTGTGTGATCATGACTCAGGCAATTTATATTCTCACAGGCATAGATAAAACCATAGGGCACAAACTTTCAGTGGGTATTTTTGTTCCAAGGGCTGATGTGAAGCTGCCTCTCTGGCAGCCATTGAGCCCCAGTTTAGCTCTCAGCTGAGTCAGATCCCTCCCTGTGTCCCCAGCCAAGCGCTACATTGACACAGACCCCTCCACACGGGACAAGAGGACCCCAGTGACCATTGTCAAGCAGGGCTTTGAGCCCCCCACCTTCTCTGGCTGGTTCCTGGGCTGGGATGATGACTACTGGGCTGTGGATCCCCTGCAGAGAGCAATGGCAGATGTGGATGTGTGAGCAATGTTTGCAACAGAGCAAGTCCAGTGCCTTCAATGCCTTCAAGAACTCCTTCCTCCTGCAGGATGTATGTTAACGAGGGAATGATGTTAATAGCCAATTAGCTGTGCAATAATTTCCGAAAACAATCGTGACCAGTCATTGACCCTGCTCCTTGCTTTGATTATATTTAATACAATAAAGCTTGTATGAAATATGGGAAGAACAGAAATGGCGGGGTTTGTTATGAAGAACAAAACATTAGAGAGCAGCTGTAGATCCCATGTTTGAACACATCTTAGAAACCAAAACCTTCTTTGTGCCATCTTTTGCAGGTGGACTTTTTAGTAAAAGGTAACAGAAATTATTTTGAGGAGTTTGGGACTGCTTTGCTTTCCCCTCTTCGGAATTATATGCATTTGAGACCTTGATAAACAGTATTTTACTCTTTCAGAAACTCACTCATTAGTAAACAGCTTGTTTTTTATTGAGGATGAGAGCAAAAAGCATCTTGTGGTGTCAACAAGAATTCACAGGGGTGGCAGCTGCAGCTGCAGCAGCAGGAGTTACAGAGTGACTCATCTTCCCTAAGGATTAACCTGGAACTGTGCAGTTGCTCTGTTTCCCACTCCAAGTGCCTGAGCACAGCAATGCTAATTATTCCAGCTTTGTTAACTGATTCTCTTGCTCCCAGCCAGAAGTTAAGCTCAGCTTACATGAGCTGCCACCTTGACAAACACAAAGGAAAACGTGCCCAGCAGACAGGCAGAAAAGCAACAGCACTTGGGCATCTCTTGCCAGTGACAAAGGCACAGCGTGTCGAGGCACAGGTACCCAGGCCTAAAACACCTGTAAATACAGAGCTGATTGGAGCAGAAAGAGCATAAGAAACAACTTATGGAGTTATGCTGGCCAGTGGGAGAAGGGCACTTACATCATGGATCTTGGCCTTTCAGTTCCACTGCCTCGTCCCAGATTTTAAAGATGTCAGACTCAGTGCTGGTGGCAGCCTGACGAGTCTTCCCCAAGAAGCATCCAGATCTTCTCTTATCTGTCTTTTCTACAGAGGTACAAAACAGGAATTTTAACAGCTTGGGTTATGTGAACTGAGGCCCAGCTGCTTTGAGGATGAAGTGTAAGCCCTTATTGACACAACAACCACTCCAGGTCTGCACAGAGCAGCACCAACAGGTAAAGCACCAGTGCAGCACCTTCTCTCAAACACCACTCCTCCTTGCTAGTTACAGACATGTCATTTCCTAGAGAAATAAGGCTTTAGATCCAGATAAAATGCAGTGCTTTGGTTTTAAAAAATATTTTTAGGAGAAGCAGATACAAACAGAACCTTTTCAGTGCTTTAAAGCAGTGTAACTCTATGCAGACACAGCCCCATAACAACAGTAATCCATCAGTGACCACAAGCACGTTGTGTCCATAACTGTGGCATGTTTGTGCCATTCCTGGGTGGCAGAAAGCAAGTTCCACCAACAACTGTTTCTCATCAACGGGGACTGGTTTAGAGAGCACGAGCCTGACTTTCAGGACTGCTCAGGACACTTCCTCTTCCCTTGCAGGGCTACAGACCCATTTTGTAGAAGGAATAATTCCAAATGTTAGATCACCTCCACCACAACTGGTTTTCTATTTTATGTGAAAAGGAGGTTTTGGATTAGAGGTGTCCCATCCAGGACAATATGGATAAAGCTTATTTAAGATCACAACCTGCTTGTACTCATTCTGAGAGGTTTTCAGCTTCAAATATAGCGATTGTCCACATTCACAAACATTACATACAAGTTCTATAACACACTCAGTAAAACAAAAAGGTTCCTCAGCAAACCCACTTTGCTAACACTGCCACAAGCTACACTACACAGGGAATTCAGTGTTGCAAACATGGGCTGACCCCGAGCTTGCCCCTCCCAGCCTCTCTACTCCTTCAGACCTAGGAGGCCCTGCAGGATGTTAATGGGCAGGGGGAAGACGATGGTGGAATTCTTCTCGGCAGCGATGGTGGTCAGGGTCTGCAGGTAGCGCAGCTGGAGCGCGGCGGGAGACTCGGTGATCACCACGGACGCCTCCTTCAGCGCCCTGGAGGCTTTCATCTCTCCCTCGGCCGCGATCACCTGCGGGCACAACGGGGACACTGAGCAGCTCCGCGGAGACCCGGGGCTCCACCCCACAGCCGGGGCCAGCAGCTGCTGGGGCTGCCCCGGCAGCACCGGCCCCTCCCTCTGCCCCGGTGCCTCCAGCCACAACGCACAATCCCAACAGCTGCCAGCTGTTGAGGATGCCATGCAAGCAGTTATTCTGTCTTCAAAAGCTTTGGTGATTCTTCCAGCACTGCCTCTCAAAACCAGAGGCACTCCCCACAGATAGCTGAAAATGCTTTCTCCTTCAGGCTGTACTTTTTTGTATCTATAAGGGCTTGAGAGGGAAGGGTGTATTTCTTACTTGGGAAAAATCAAATGCAGCCCCCAGGCTGATCATTACCTTGGCTCTCGCCTCCCGGGCAGCCTCTGCTTCTGCAGCCATGGCTCTCTGCAGCTGGACAGGCAACTTCACATCCTTGATCTCCACACGTTCCACCTTAATGCCCCAATCATCTGTTGCCTCATCAAGTGTGACCTACAGAAGGCAGGACAGGTAAGTGAAGCCACACACCTGACTCAAACTAATGCCCAAATCTGAAGAATGATCAATAAACTAAACGAAATCTCTTCAAATTCTCAGACTTTCAGGGCTTTAGTATTTGTAGTATGATTTGACAGCTAGAAGACCACAACTGTTTTAAACTAAAAAAAACCACCCCAGAGCTTGATTAATGTATTGAAGGAATTCTGTGGCACAGTTTTCTTCAACACTGAAGGACTGACACAAGGATCCAGGGAAGCCCTCCTCTCCTAGCCCCACTACCCTTAGTGCTTTAGTCCCCCATTCTAATTTCACAGAGTGCCCTCCCAAGAGATCTTGTCAGAGCTTTGCCTGCAGCTCCAAAATCACAACTTATCACTTAGAGATGAAATAAATCCACACCTTTAAGTTATCCTTGGGATTGGTGCTTAACCTGCTGTTTGATGGCCTGCTCCAAGCTGCTCATACCTGCATGCTGTGTGCAATTTCCTCCCGGTCAGAGAGGATCTCAGAGAGGCTTTTGGTGCCCAGGACATTCCTCAGGGTGGTCTGTGCCAGCAGCCGGGTGGCAGAGTCGGCGTTGGTGATGTTTGCCACGGCCAGGGTGGCATTCTGCACCCTGTAATAAACCACTCCATCCACATTCACTGTCACTGAGTCCTTGGTCAGGATCTGAAAAGCAGTGGGAAAAGTACAGAATATTCCATAAGTACCAAGTTAATTATTATGACAATCGTGCCTTTGTTTTAGTGCACCAAGTCTTGGTTTCCCACTGTCTTGTAAACAAAACTCCTTATACACATGTTGCATGCAACATGTCCCAGTGTTCATTAACCTCCCAGTACAGCTCTGCAAAGCTGAGACTAAAAAAGGGATTAGAAACTTCTCAGTGAAAAATACATTCCATTAGCTTTGCCCTCATGTTATTTTTAACCCACTTCCTCGAATTTGCAGAGGCATCTGAAAGTCATACCAGTGACAGGAAAAAGCAGAAGTTATTTATTCTGAAATTTGTCTTCACTTAGGAAGGTTTAACCAGTGATTCTGGCAATGAATCACAGCCAGGCAGGTCCTGTGCTGCCTTTCAGTGAGATTTCACCAGGGCTGTGTGGGGCAGAGCCATGGGGACAGGAGGGTGGCACTGACAGAGAGCTCAGAGAACCAGGGCCATGCCCAGGGCAGCCATGGTACACAATCACCTGCAAGATTTACCTGCCCTGTCCCCTCCCAAACTACCTCTGTTAGCAGGCTTTTCATAACACAAAAGCTAAAGAATGAGTAGCATGCACAGAAATCATGTTGAACAAATAAAAATGGGTTTCTGCCTCTATGTAAGGAACACAAACAAACCTAAATCCATAAGCGTGATTTAATCAAGTCAAAAGAAAAAACAGATTACTGATGGCCTCACTAATGGTACATCAGCAGCTGCAAGCACATTCTGCCTGCCAGTGATTAGGTTTCTCCCAATTACCCTTTGGAGTGTACCAGGACAGCTGCCATTTGTCTCAATCTACAACTAACCATGAGCAGCAAACCCATGTGCAGCCCTGGCAGGAAACAGATGCACCACACAGGTTGCATGGAGCATCTTTGACAGAATGCACCTGATACATGAGTGATATAGTTATAACCATTGGGATACAACTGTTCACTAGCTTATTTTTAGAGGATGGTTGGGTTTTATTATTCTTTTGGCAGCATTGAGTTCAGCTGGCTTGATGCTCTGGAGGCATTCTGCTACAAAGGAAAATCAGAGTAGAAAATAAAGTAATTTTTTTGGTTTTTAGGACCTGCCATGAGTGGCAGCACCTTCATCATGTGCAGGGCAGGGCACAGGAGCCACATGCACCCAAACCAAATGAAGGGAGCTGACCACTCATTCCCCCAGTTGCTATAAACAGCATTTGATCTATATACCAATTTTATCCCATTCCTTCAGCTAGTTTACACATGTAGATAAATTGGCACAGGACAGATCCCTGCTATGCCTGGAAATCTTCCAGATTTCACAGAAGCAATTAGGGAATGTTGTATGAAGTCCAGCAGCCTTGGTTCCAAAGCCCTCCTATTCCAGCTCTCAGGCAGTATTCAATTATCTCATTTGGTTCTCAGAGCATCATCTGTTTTCTTTCAGTGCTCTTCCCTTACTGGATGACATTTCTAAGGGATATATGTATTCAAAATAAATGGCACCTCCACAAGGAATCTGTATTCAGGCTGAACATTACCCAATACTGAGAGGGGAGAAGGAAAAGCAAAGTGCACAAAATTCTGCAAGCACTTTAGTAGATGCAAAGGTAAATGCAAACTCACCTCCTGAGGAGGGATATCAAAAGAGATGGTTCTCATATCAACTTTGATGAAGCTGTCTGTGCAAGGCAGGACAAAAAACAAACCTGTGCCAAAAAAATCCATTCAATAAGATGTGTAAATGGGTCATTAAAGCAGACAAAATTTGTTACTGCAATAAGCTGAAACCCAAGTTGTGGCTGTGCAGCTCTTTGTGAGAAGCTCAGCAGCACAACACTTGTTAGAGGCTTCCAAACCAAGGTAAGATTTTTTAAAAATGCATGCTGAGAAACTTCAATTTATCTGGGTATCACTTATTTAGAGATTTTTAACATTTGGAAATAAAACAGCCCCAGAAGTATTAACAGCTACTTTTAAAAAATGTCCCCCACACAGTTACTTGTGGGGCCTAATTCTGGCAAGCATCAACCTCCTGCCTCCTGTTCTGGTGGCTCACTGAGATCCTTCAGCTTTACAGCAACGTGGAACATTGCAAAGCCTGGGTGAAAATGAAGGAAGAAGCCTTTGCCCCTTTCTGTCACTTTGAGCAGCAGGAGCAACAGCTGAAAATAACATTTTTCCAGATCTTAGAGTTTCTTATACACAGGCAACTTTTCAAAACCATCAAATACTCCACTGACTTCTGTTACTTTGAAAGCATCAATGCTTTCAGACTCATCAAACTTCTTTTTTCAAATCACCCATTTGAAAACTCCTTTACATTTAGTGCTTTTGATTCTGCCTGCAGACCATACATTAACAAAGCAGAGCTGGGTAAAATTAAGATTGCTGTCTTCTCAATCCAGAGCATGAATCTGAACTTTATGAGCTGGAAGAGACCCACGAGGCTCATAAAATCCAATTCCTGTCGTAACACATCCTCTTACTGGAAATTTCAGAATTCTTGAGAAATCCATTTGCCACTTTACTGCAATGCCTCTACACCATTATTGTTTTGCTGCTGACTAATTAGAACAAATTGCTGTCCAGGACATACCTGGTCCCTTTGCTCCCCCTTTCAGGATGCGCCCCAGTCTGAAGATGATGGCTCGCTCGTATTCCTTGATAATCTGCAACAGATTTTGGATGTCACACATGGGTTTCCAAGAGTCCCATGGTGGATTCCAAATTATGCACACAACAGCCTTGAGTCTCTAATTTAATACATATTTCTCTACTGGCTGCTTTTGAGAATTTTAGTCTAAACTTTATTGTTAAAAAGGAAAGAGCCAAAAGAAAAAATCAGGACAATAGTCCACAAGAAATACTGCTCAGACTCTCAGCAGGATGGCACCTGGGCAGGTCCAGGCACCAGCAGCAGCCATCAGGAATATCCTGGCAACGACACAACAAAGTGCAGCATCTGTGACCCAGCAGGGATTTTTCCAGCTCCAATTCTGATGCCACATCAGCCAAGCCAGGAGGAAATAACTCCTGTCTGGAAACTGCAAACATCAAGCTCAGAGTGATCACAGACAGCACCGTGTCTTCAAATGTGTCACATGCAGCCACATCTATGTACCTAATTCTATTTACATACTTCATATTTAGACATGTGATATACAGGGAGAGATCTTAAAAAAACCCAACAAAACAGTTCTCTAAGAGTAGTTATAGGTTCTTCAAATTATTCTGATCCTTCAAATGAGCTTATTTACTAATGACAACTGGGCAGATGTAGTAAAGATATCAATGAATTATTTTAACCAAATATTGTAACACCACTTTTATTTTTGGTTTGAATATGAATGTTCTGAAGTGCTGGGGTCTGCTGTCTAATGTCTGCTATAGCTCAAGAAACAATAGAGTTGGATTAATTTGTGTTTAGAACAAGTAAATCCAATTGAGAACAATAACAGCCACTCTGCATTGCTGAAAGTTTTAATCCAAATCAGCAGTGAACAATTTTACCTTTATGCACATCCATACTGATATAGGAAATGTAAGAACAGTGAAAACAAGCGAGGTGATCACCAGGATCCATCCACACACACCGAGGCCAGTATCAACATCCTCTACAAAAGAGCAGAAAGTTTCACTTTTTAAAATCCAAGAGTGCCAAAATTGGATATATTTATGTTGAACGTTCCTAGAAACAAGTCACTGTTAGCACTACTCAGGCCAAATGCATTAGGTTTAGACCAGAAATTAAATTAAAAGCCAAATTCTGCTTTGATTTTCACTGGTCTCTAACCTATTGAGGGCAGACTGCTGTCCAAGCAGCATTTTTGCAGAATGTACCAACATTTAAGTGTCAATTCTCAAATGCCTTTCTCTCCCCCAGGGTTTTTTTCGTTTTTTAGCAGAGTGGCTCACAGGCAGCAGAGGAACACTTGTTTAAGGAGTAAAATGCAAATACCCCACAGCCTGTCAGCTCAGGGACAGCATCCTTAGAACCTGGGCTCTGCTCCAGCTGTCAGGGCTGCAGATCGAAGGAAACCACAATTCTCAGACCCGTTGGATCTGGGAAGTTGGATAAGATGAAGCACAAGATTAGCTGGATATGAAATAAAGCCTCCATAAAGAATTTCTTGGCAGAAACTGCTCATGCCTTATTTCCCTGTCAGGAGAAGACACCAGCTGAAGGCAACTCTGGGATCAAATAACGAGCTGCTGGTTTCAAAAGGTACCCACTAAATCCAGGATGAAATGTGGGCTGGGAGGCACTGATCAAGCTACAGGAAGTTTCTATCCTGCCAGCTAAAACTCCTAAAGGGCTGTCAGGAGCTGCTGCCAAGCAGGGATGTCCCAGGGTGACACCCAGCACTCACAAACGTCACCTTCCTACTCTGGAGACTGGAAATTTCATGTAGAAGTCACACCTCAAATGATGGCAAATTTCAAGAGTGAGCAAAGAGGATGCTTTATTTAGCATCAATGTGTTGTTTTTTACAATAGAAGAAGAGAGAGAGATGCTGTCTTGTGGAAAACTCTATGAGACAAAAGAAACATGCCTGGCATTTGTGGGTGAGCTAGTTCTGAGCCATCTCATCACAGCACTGGGATAATTTAATCCAGAGGCAATTCTTGCCTGATTTCTTGCTGACTCTCATCCTGAGAGCAGCCAGCTCAAAGCACTCCAGTGGGACTGACAGAGGTAATGCTGCAGCTCCTGGAGGTGATCCCCATCCCTGCCCACCCCACAGGCTGAAAACACTGACTGACAATACCCCTAAACCTGCCATTGGAATTTTCTCCTGAGCTAAAAGGCAGGCAAGCCCACACCTTGGATTTATAGCCTGCTGTGGTGGGCAAATCTAAGCAGGCAATAAAAAAAAATGCAAATATTCTTGAGCGATCTCTTTAAGAAATAAACCACAAGGAGAAAGACTATTAAAAAAAAAAGAAAATAACTTAATTGAATCAGCCTTCAATGCCTTTAAGGCTGACTGGAACAGTTATTGTACTTTAGCAAGAAATTATCACTTGGACTATCAAACTTTATTAAGAATTTATAGTATATACTTAGTGCTGGAGGCAAAGATGAAAGGGGGAAGTTCTTGTTACAGCTTGAGGTGTGGCACATGGTTCATTTGTGATTTATTTCCTTATGGGCAAAGGTTCCACAATCCAAGCAAGCACACCACTGTCAAAGAGCAAAAACGAGCCCTAACTGAAAACAAAAAACCAATTTCAAAGAGAACTAGATGTCTTCACAGCTGCTTCTCAGAGCATTTCACATGGGAAATACCCAAAATTGCAACATCCAACAACCAAAACTACATCTGATGCCACTTACTCCTTATTTTATTGTGGTCACATGAGAGCTGCAGGAGGAACCACAGCAGTGTGCTCAGGAAAGGCTTGCAGAGACAAGATTGGAACCAATGGCAGGGTATTAATGACTAACATAGTTAACACATGAAATGCAGATCCTCTCCAAGGACACCAGAACCAGCATGTACCATTGGGCACGAGGCCCAAAGAGATCCACAGTTATTTATACAACAACTCAAATTACCCAGCTGAAGGTTTCATACACAAAGCAATTTTATAAATACATTTCCTTCTCCAGTTGCAACCGGGAAAAGCATAAAATAAATCAGGACTTTTCCGTTGCCTGTCTCTGAACAATGGAAGTAACAGGAAAACGTTCCAGCTTCCAGTGAATGAAACTGGCAGTTGTGCTGTCTCAGTGCACCTCCAAAATGTCCTGAGCCACATCAGACACCAACACACTTCCTAGCTGGAAGGCCAAAACCCACTTCAATAGCGATACCAAGAAGTCAAAATTCAGTACAACTCATTGCCCCACCTGAGAACTTGTACCACTTCCACCAGTCACACCTAGACAGGATTTGGCTGTGGTGAAAAGCCACTGTAGTGTCAAAAAACAAATTCTAATCTCTGCTTGTTCTCGTTCGCTGGTGCAGCGCCCCAGGGATTACTTCTGGTGACTCTGCTTGTCATTATTTGCGTAGTTTTCCCCTTAGTGATCCGAGTTACTGCACAGGAAATGAAACCACACACCACAAAAACCCATCCGAGTTTTGCCACAGGGGCAGCTCGTGGTGATGCTCCAACACGTTCCCGAGGGCGGTGTCAGCACCTGCCGGGAATCACCACCTGCGTTACCTGCAGCAGTGGGGTCAGCCCCCGTTAACCGGGGCTGGGGGCTCAGCATCCCCGTTATCCATGGCTGGGGGCTCAGCATCCCCGTTAACAGGGGCTGGGGGCTCAGCATCCCCGTTAACCGGGGCTGGGGGCTCAGCATCCCTGTTAACAGGGGCTGGGGGCTCAGCATCCCCGTTAACCGGGGCTGGGGGCTCAGCATCCCCGTTATCCATGGCTGGGGGCTCAGCATCCCCGTTATCCGAGGCTAGGGGCTCAGCATCCCCGTTAACAGGGGCTGGGGGCTCAGCATCCCCGTTAACAGGGGCTGGGGGCTCAGCATCCCCGTTAACAGGGGCTGGGGGCTCAGCATCCCTGTTAACAGGGGCTGGGGGCTCAGCATCCCTGTTAACAGGGGCTGGGGGCTCAGCATCCCCGTTATCCATGGCTGGGGGCTCAGCATCCCCGTTAACAGGGGCTGGGGGCTCAGCATCCCCGTTAACAGGGGCTGGGGGCTCAGCATCCCCGTTAACAGGGGCTGGGGGCTCAGCATCCCCATTAACAGGGGCTGGGGGCTCAGCATCTCCGTTAACCGGGGCTGGGGGCTCAGCATCCCCGTTAACCGGGGTTGGGGGCTCAGCATCCCCGTTAACAGGGGCTGGGGGCTCAGCATCCCCGTTAACCGGGGTTGGGGGCTCAGCATCCCCGTTAACCGGGACTGGGGGCTCAGCATCCCCGTTAACCGGGGCTGGGGGCTCAGCATCCCCATTAATCGGGGCTGGGGGCTCAGCATCCCCGTTAACCGGGGCTGGGGGCTCAGCATCCCCATTAATCGGGGCTGGGGGCTCAGCATCCCCGTTAACCGGGGCTGGGGGCTCAGCATCCCCGTTAACCGGGGCTGGGGGCTCAGCATCCCCGTTAACCGGGGCTGGGGTCGCTCCGGGCCGCCGGTGACCCCTCGGCTGAGGGAAGCGGGCGCTGCCCGGGAAGCGAAGCACGACCGCTCCCCGCTCCTCCCGCGGGCTTAACTTCGGGGAAGCATCTTCAAACTTTCCCCCCGCGACTAAATAAAGTAATAATTAAAACCGAAACAAAAAAGCGAAGAAAGAGAGACAGACACGAAGGCGCCCCGCGCACGGAGCCCGCGAGGAGCGGCCGCTGCGGGGCCGTTTGGGGACACCCCCCGCCCGCTCCGCCTGCGGCCGTTACCTGGCGGCCGCCGGGGCTTCTGCGCTTCTTGGTCTGCCATGGTCCCGCGTCCCCTCAGGGCCGCCTCGGAGCCCGGCCCGCGTTCCCTCAGCGCCGCCGCTGCGCTGCGCTGCCCCGATCCCGATGCCGATGCTCCGATTCCGCCGCCGCCGCCGCCGCCGTCCCGCCGCGGGTCCCTCAACGCCGCCTCAACGCAGCGGCCGCGCGCCCGCCACGCCCCGCCCCTCCCGCGCGCCCGCCACGCCCCGCTACGCCCCGCCCCTCCCCGCCACGCCCGCGCCCGGCCCGGCCCCGCCGCTAGGGGGCTCCATCTCCGCTGAGGGCGTGAGGGAGCGGCCATGGAGGGACCCCCGCCCGCAGCGCCCGGGCCGGGGCGGCCGAGGGGAAGCGGCTGGAGGCGGCCCAGGACAGCGGGCAGGGCACGGAAAGAAGGGAAGGAAGGAGAGGAAGGCACGGAGAGGGCGAGCGGCCAGGCGGGCAGCCATCGGCCGAGGTGAGTGAGCTCCGGGCATCCCCCCTGAGGGGAGCAGCGAGGAAAGCTGCAGCTGCCCCGGCCTCGTGCGTCGTTTAATGTGAGAACACAACACCTGTTCCGTGAGGTTTTATTGCTTTTCGTCCCCACAGCCTCTTCCTCTCACGTGGAGAGCTTTAATCTTTTATTCCTTTTGGAAGAGGCCACAATAATTATTTCTTCTGCTTTCTTACAAGGTCCTTCCACAGTCTGTGCAGAAGCACATCATACACACACAGGCATTGCATACCAGATTGTAAACCAGGTTGTTAAACTTGGTCAGAGTTCAAAAGTTGAATTCTATATTGGTGTGAATTACGAGGTCCATAAATAAATCCTGGCTATTCTTTAACCTTTATTTCTCTATGGGATGTTGGTAATTAGTGAGCACATGCAAATGCATATCTATCACATTACACTGCATACTGACAGAGTGCAATGCTTCTTCATTAAACACACTGCAGCCTATGAACAAAAATGGTATTAGACTACTAAATAAGAGAGATTTCAGTGTTGATGCTACTCTGTCTTCCTTGGAAGAGCCTAAATGGACAGCCTGAATCTTGCTGTCCATTGTGTTCCACAGGAGCCAAGGTTTTGGTTTGGTAACACAATTGTGTAAGGCTGATGAGGCAGGAGTGGAGCTGAATGCTAAATGTAATCGTGGTTCTTGATGTCTCCAAGTGACAAGAACAGCACTGGAGAATGACCAACACCTTCTCCAGTGAGTGTAAGACCCCTCATGAACACTCTTCCTATTGCTGCTGTGAACTCCTGCCACACTCGTGCCACTTGATTTCAGGCTGATCCAGATGAGCAGTACATGAAACTAAACACTAAATCTAGTCTTGAGATCCCTGAGTGACCTTTTAAAATTCGTTCTGTCCATTATCTTTACTCACGTGTTTGCTGTTAATACATTTACGAGTGCTGACACCTGCTGTTCTCATATCAGTAATTCCTCAGCCCTTTTGTCCTATTGTCTACAACTCTGTGGGTTTACACTTTATACCTAACACATGGAGCTAATTGTTCACAAAGGTGAAAGGAAGGGAGAACTGTGAGCTGTCCACATGAGAACTGATAAATAAATCATTCTGTGCTCAATCTGTCACCTGCACGCAGCTGCAAATGCCACAAAGAAACTTACAATGCAATGTGACATTTGGCCGTGGGTTGTAAATATCACATGCTGTAACTGCATGAGAATCTGTGAGATTCCATGGGCTGGCAATAGGCTGGTTTAGAGAGGATCAGCGTGGAGAAGGAAGGAAGGATGTGCTGGAAATGGGAGGGACAGGCTCTGCAGAAAGAGTAGATAAGTTGTGAGGAACCCCCGTCATCCATGGCAAATTTGGCACTAGAAAAATCTGAGCTGCTGCCAATAATAAGATAATGGTTCTACGATTCTGGAGGTGCTTTGAAGGTTCATACAAATTGTTCATTAAAAGATGTACAGCATGGGTTTACCTTGTATTGGCAAGGAAGAGGCAGCACCTATTCATTTCCTCTATCTAAAGTAAAAAATAAGCAATTAAGACCTTTCTCCTCCACAAGCTGGGATCCCTGGTTCAGCAATATCTCAGCAGCACGCTGTGTACTGATGTACAAATTTATGCTTAAAAAGAGGAAGCTTCTCTCTAATTTTAGCTGGGCCTACATTCCATTAATTTTATTTTTGGGCTGTTTGCCAGGGGAGCTGGACAAGCCCCTGGGTGGGGAGGGCAAGGGCAGGGCTGTCCAGTGGGGCATTGCTGCCACCTGCTGCCATCGGGGTGCTCTTCACAGGGCATTCCCAGGACATGGAGCAGCGGCTCAGCTTCCCTTCCCCTCCCTCCTCCCTTTCCCCTTCCCCTCTCCTCCCCTCCTTTGCTAAATAATAACATCGGAATATCTTCTCTCCTAATTCTTGGTTCAATAACTAAAGGAAATAAAGAACTTGATTTCTGTCTGCCTAGAAGAAAACGGTGGACTCGAAAATTGATTTTTTTTAATCTCTAGGTCTCACGAAGAGAAACATTTCATTGGATTTTGCCTTTATAATTTCCATAATATGGGAGTTCTGGCAGCAGGAACTCCTTGGTACTGCTCTGCAGTGAGGCCTGGTTTATTTAACCTTTCCTTGAATTCCAGTGTGTCTGGAAGGAGGATTTGTGTGGGGTGTATCAGCAGTACAGAAGGCAATCCTCCACACCCAGGGTATTTATTCAGCAGAGTGCTGTGTCAATGGGATTTTCTGTAGTGTACCGAGCTGCCGATAGATGTCAGCAGGACATTGAGCGCAGCCTCTGCTGCCAGCCGGGCTTGAAGCCTCTATTGACTGCACGGGCTTTTGTCACCTCAGTGGTTCTTTTAAACACAGTAAACTGTAGTCCCCAGTGATTATGGAACGATAACAAGGGCTATTCCTGGAACTGTAGTTGATTCTTACCTTAAAAAGCTGCTGGATGTGGAATATCCCATTTCAGAATTATGTCTGGAGCTGGCTTATTACACCAAATTTTATGTGAAACCTCAGTTTTACTCTGCTTTTCTAAACACGTGAAGTGCTGTGTGCTGTGAGCTTCCCCCAGGGATTAGCCACGGCAGTTTGGTGAGGTGTGCTGGTGTGCTTTATTTTAATGTGCTTTTCCCAGTTTACAATACATTTTAAGCAACTCTTAAGATAGTTTTCCATTGCTGTTTGCCATTCTGAGTTTTGAAAGGTGCATTTAAGTATGTCAGGACATCTACTGGGTTCTTGCTACATGTGTGTTTAAATGTTTTCTTGACTTTTTAATTCTCTGGTGAACTTTCTCACTTCCCTTACCATTTGCAGTAGGTCTGTCTCCAGATATTTTAGCTTTAATCTTAAAAGCTCAGCTTGGAATCAGTTTCCCCTAAAACCTCTAAAAGTAATCAAACCCAGAATGCAAGTTCCACAAACATTTCCCACGCTATAACAGCCTGCATTTCATTTAGTTGCCTATTTTTATATTGTGGGACTATTTGTTTTCAGTGGAAAAAGAGTATGTATATATTGAATAATAATCCCAAAATAAGAATGTCCTAAAATCAGGTTTCTTTAAACAGAGTAATTTCTCCCACATTAAAAAATCCACAGTTTAAAATAGCTTTGAGTCTGGGAGGTTCATCATTTTCCTGTTGTTTACACTTAGAGAATACATATGAAAGATAATTCAGAGCAAAGCTCATCCTGAGGGAATCCTGAGTTTTGGGGCTGCTGTACATGGATTTATCAGGAGCAAGCAAGGTCACAGCACTTTGTCTCCCTGTGGGGTGCTGCTGCTGGGGGCATTTGAGCTTTGAAACAAATCATTGTGCAAAATTATCTGTGTATTTTCTTCCTGACTTAGGATACTTTCATTGTTACGAATATCAAGAAAATCTGCTAAAATTTTCATCAAATACTTTTACTGCCAAGCTATCTGTATTACAAGCATTTTAGAAATCTAGGGAATTCTACACAACTATCTCCTTTGTATTCTCCCATACATCCTGTTAAGGAAGATTCAAGGCCACAAATACAAATCAAAGTCAAATTAAATTGTCCTTGCTGATGCTATTTGCTTACAGAGACTATTTTGGAGATAACTTTTGTTTTCCAAAGTGTTTCTTAAGTGTTTCTCTAAAGAGTTCAGTGAGGCAGAGGACTGAGTTTTGAAGACTTTTAGCAGCCCAGGAGCTCCTCCAGACCTGGAGCCAGCTTGGGGGAGAGGAAGAGGATGGGATGTAGCAGTTTTGAATTTCCAAGTGTCCCAGAGCTCTCCAGTAGTCTCTCTGTGGAGAAACCTTCCTCTTTCCTCCTGCAAAGAGCCTTTACTTGTCATTTCTGGCCTTACCCAGGATCCAGCTGGACAGCCAGATTTTGAGTTTTCAATATAATGATTTCTTTACATCTGTAGGTTTGGCAAAAGAGAAAATTTGTGTCTGACAAAGCAGAGAAAGCCTGAAGTAACACACACAAACCAAGCAAATGTGTTAGAACAAGTCAAAGTCATCAAGGTGTCTCAAAGCAGCAGCAGAATGTTACTTTGCTATTCCAGAAACCCAGGCTCAGGAGGAATCCTCCTGCATATGTCACTGAAATTACAAATTTGTCTCACACTTAGATAGCCTGGGGGGTTTAGCACTTGTAACTGCTCCATTCCTGGAATTAAGGAGCAGAGCTGCATTCCAGAACACTGGCATGCTCCAAAGATTTAGTTGCAGAGTAAGAGATTATGTTACTGAAAAAACAAGATACTGAAGGGCTGTACATTTCACTCTGAGTATTTAATAGTTCTGTATTTTAAACCAGAATTACTGTGTGAAACACTGAATGCAGTTCTGGACCAACAACACAGCTTGAATCTGATGATAAAAGTAACAAAGCTCTGGGGACTTTGTAATAAAAGTGTATTTTATTGCAAATACATTTCTGGCAGCAGTGATTAAACTATACTGGATGCAGAAAAAGAACTAAAGGAAATGTTAAGAAAATGAAGACAAACATTTGTAGTCACTTTTATTGACAACAAAATTGGCTCTGAGCTGGGGGTCAGTGGCAGTAGACTCTGGTGAGTCATATATTTGTGCCAGAATATTCCTGGAATGGCCCAGTCCTGTGTTCATCATTTGCATGACATCATTTTTTCCATAGTTAGAGTTCCTGTGGGGCTCAGATTTTATAACCACCTTTGGCAGGAGATTTTAAGTGCAAATGGGAGTTGACTGGCACTCAGAGATTTTACTGGATTACCAAAGCCCACAATTTTCCCTGCTGTTCCCCTGTCCATGGCAGCTGTTGTTCTTCCTTTGTCTTTTTATAGAATCATAGAATCATTTAGGTTGGAAAAGACTTTCAGGATCATCGAGTCCAACTGTTACATGAAATGAAAGAGCTAATTGGCGTTTTTGAAAATCTAGCATTAAGTAAAGCTGAAAGTTTAAGAACAGGTTTGATAGAGAAACCGAGAGCCCCATGATGTGTTTCTATGGAAACTCCAGTTTAAGGTTTTATCTGATGGATTCTGAAAAGGGTACAATCTGCCTCTGTTTTGTGATTGGGTAGACAGAGGAGAAATACAGCAGAATCAGTGTTGCAAAGTGATCTTTGGAAAGATAGTTAATGAAGTGCTTCAGGATGAAAACTGCTGTATAAATGAAAGGTGGCATTTCTGTCTTAATCACTGCCTTTAATGATGAGATTTTTAGGGCAGATTGCTGGAGAGAAGCTGCAGCTCAGCAGTCAAAGTGCTGGTGTGAGTTTCCATTCAGCTGCTGTTGCTGAAATGTTGGACTGTTTTCACTGAGTAACTGAGCATCAGCATCTTGCTTAGAGTTGGCCATGGGATGTGGGCCTTTCCTGTGCACATCTCCAGGCATTTCCAGTCCTGACTCATCACATTTCTGACTTCTCATTCTCTGCTGGTAAATGTTCCCCCTGCCCTGCTGAGCCACATCCCTCCAGTCTCAGAGTCCCTGCAGCTCTGCCAGAGGCCTCTTGGTTTCTCTGCTTGGTGTGGAATTCCAGAATGATTTGAGTTGGAAGGGAACTGCAAGTCCATCAATGAACTGGATCCACTGAGGTGCCTCCAAGCCTCACCCAGCCTGGCCTTGGACACTTCCAGGGTCTCCCCGGCCTCACAGGGAAGAATTTCTTCCTGCATCTCACCCAAGCCTGCCTCTGTCCATTCCCTCTGGTGCTGTCTGTCCCTCGTGGTGCTGCAGCAGCCCTGTGCCACGGGCTGTGCTAAGGGGCCAAGGCTGTGCCATCCATCCATCCATCCATCCATCCATCCATCCATCCATCCATCCATCCATCCATCCATCCATCCATCCATCCATTCATTCATTCATTCATTCATCATATCACAGGTGGAATGTGCTGGTCAGAGGTGGAACCTGGGATTCACTGAGCTCTTGTGCTATTTATTCATGCTTTTATTCGATTTCACTTTCTTAATCAACACACAGCAGTTCACAGCCTTGGAATTCATGATGCTCCATCCATTCATCCTCACTTTTACCAGATCTTTCCGTGGTTCATGGCAGAGGCTGTTTCTGCTTAAGTTTGAGTTCAGAAGTCAGTGGCACCTTGTGCTGGTTGTGGGTAATTCTCTCACAATTCCATGGCCATACAAATGGCTTCATTAGCAACACAGCATATGCTCATGTTTAGAATTGGCTGAGACTGAGACATCTTCATCTTTGTATTCTAATATTGACAGTTAGAGCAAATGAAATAACTCATGTGTTCTTACTTGTGCTCTAATGAGTTCAGGAACTACTTAGACTCTTTTACACCAAGTATAGATTCACTCCTGAATTGATGCTTTAAATGGTAGAGTAATATGGAAAAGAACAGAAATTTATTTCCAATTTAAGGAATTTTCTTTCCTCCTCAGAAAACTCAGAGCTACCTGCAGTTTCTTTCCTCTTGATTTGGCTCTTCATCTTTTGTTGAGCTATTTCCCATGTTTGTTGCTACTTTCCTTTGGGGAAATACTGTTGCACAAGTAAAATGTGGAATATAATGTAAAGAGCATTTTTTTCCAACAGCAGCTACCAGACAACCCTGAAGTTCAGGATTTTTCATTCTGACACAAGTGTTTGATACTGGAAATGAAATATTTCTGCTTTGGCTCATTTGATTTGTTCCTTTAAATAGATGGAGTGGAGTACACCAGGTGTTTGGAGCTCTAGCACAAAATAAAAGGAGAAATTAATAAGGATTTAGATAATTTTAAAGATAGTGAGTGGTTCAATGGGGGAAAAATTTACTGTCTCCATTGTACAAAACCAAACAGAAACAGGCTGGTGCCAGCAGCTAACAATGTAAAATAATGACTGGCTTTGTCTCTGTGAAGCTGTTCAAACCAAATGACTGAAATTATCCCAATGACGTGTTCCCAGTTCAAGAGATAAAAATGAATTCATGAGCATTGTGTATTTCTGGCCTTCATAATTCCACTCTCCTTTCACTTCTGGCTGCATTCTCCCAGAATGTGGGATGGCAGTGCAGGGTTCTGGAAAGGTAAATTGCTGGCAGAGGGTTTGAAAAGGATTAGATATCACCATGCCAAGCTAGAAGAGATATTTTCCTTCCTTGATTTGTAATGTGGTTGCAGAGACCAACAGCTGCTCTGAGTGAAATCTCCAACCCCAGAGAGGTCAGATTTATTCTGCCCATTCTGCAGGTGGTTGAAGAGGAATTCACATGGATTTTCAGACACATTGTCCAGATTACTGACAGGGCTGTGCTAAACAGAATCACTGTTCTTAACATCCCAGCTTCCCTCTGAGCAGCTCAGGTCCTGTCTGTGACAAAAGGACACCTCCTTAGCTTCCAAACCTGTGTTTACTCTGTGTACTTTGGGAATTATATCCACACTATCAATATGCTTAACTACAAGTCCTGACTGAGCTGAAGTTGCTACAGTAATTCCAAATATATTGTGTGCAATATTCTACAGTGGAACAGGAGAGTTACAACAAACTGTTTGTCCCCCAGGGCCAGCAGTGACATTATTTGAAAAGAAAACAGAAATGATTAAACCATTATGGCCTCTGACTCTTTCTCACTTGCTTGACAAGATCTGGTTGGTTAGAAGGTTAGATAAATTTGATGACTATGTTTAAATTACAAAATACAATGATAAACTTTTCCAGAGGATATTGCTATATTTAGTAAATCTCTCTAATAAGCACTGCTTGTAGAAGCTTTTACTCAAGCTTTCTTTAAAGCTGTCAAGACACTCTTTAGTCAGTGACTTTTATTGCTTGTCTTTATGCAGTGTTTGTTGAGCTGCTGATTATCTGATCATAGAACAGTTTTTGGTGTGCTTTGTGAAAGAAATATTTTATTTTTATTTCTATTGCTTCAGCAGGATGATTTCATATTGGGTGCATTTGTTCTTATTAGTCATAGCTAAAGTAGCTCAAGGGAGCCCCACAAAGCTATATAGATTCTTTAAAAACTTTTGTGATAGATAAATTGCTTTATGACTCCCTGCTGGGCTGATTTTTGCTATTTTCTGAAACTTATTTAGTAGAAAGCCTTTTTTAGTATTATTCCTGTTAATTATTTTCCTTAAAGTAATAAGATGCTATTTTCATTTACAACATGAAAGAAGTTTGGTGTATACATAAAACATCATAATCTGACTTCAGTGCTATTTTGGTATATATATATATTTTTTTTTCTTTTTTTGGTTGAACTAGATTAATTAGAAGCAATTGTTTTGTGTATATATGCAATGTGGATGTTCCTGAAAAGTGTGTCTCTTTCCTTGCATTCAACTCAAATCAGTTTCCAAACATTGGACAGGGCACGTTTACTTTGGAAGAAATCTCTAAGGAACATGACAAACCAGGAGGGAATTGTGCTGTAATTTCAATAATGGTAAGAGTTTAGTGGCAGTCAATATAGAGGGACAGTTAAAACATTCCAAATGGTGGCATGAAACAATCCCTGACATCCTGTGCTCCATAAGGCCCTGTGACATCTCCTTGACCTTTGCCTTGTCTGGGTTCTGCCCAGGACAGTTTCCCTGGCCTGTGAACGAGCCAGCTGTGTGCCAGCTGTGTGCCAGCTGTGTGCCAGCTGTGCCCAGGGCCAGCTCAGCCCCTGAGGTGATGTGAGAGCAGGAATGGCTGTGCTGAGGGGCCAGCAGAGCCCCCTGGCTCTGTGCCTCAGCCCTGGCTGGGGAGGTGCCCCAGGCTGGCTCAGCAGAGCTGCAATGGCCCCCGCAGGCACAGAGCTGTTCCCCTGCAGCTCCCAGAGTGCCTGAAAGCTGCCAAGGGCTGCAGCATTCTCAGGCTGCCAGGACACCCTGCTGCATTTCCCTGCAATGAGCTCTGGCTGCAGGAATGGGGCTGTGATTACCAGCAGGGTGCACGTGCTGTGTGACCCCTCAGCTCCCTGCTCCCAACACCAGCCCATTCATTTCAGTCTTTGGTCCTTGCTGATTCTCTGCCTGGTTCTGTTCTGTTCTGCTCTGCTGCTATCTCCAGGGAGTGGGCAGTGCTGTGTCTCTCCTCACACAGCAGCTGAAGATGCATTTCCTTCAAAGCCTGCAATCAATTTCCTAAATTACTATTTTTGCTCAGCTTGTGATAGACTTGAGGTCTCGTTCCTTATTAAGTTGTTGTAGAGCTCCCTGTGACTCTGGTTAGACTGGAATCAGCATGGACAATGGGGGAAATCCCACTGCTTGCCTCTCCTTTCATCCACAGGACTGTGTTCTTAATGCCTTGCAAACTTTCTCAGATGAACTCATCTCACATTTGGAAGGGATTTATGTTTCTATTTCTTGCTGTATGGATTTGTCCTTTGACTTTTTCCTGTAGGTTTAAAATACAATGGAAGTGCCTGAACAGTCTGTCCACAGAGATGCCAGTTACACTAAAGTAATTAAAGTTGTGCCAGTGTTTCCACTATAAAATGCATTTCTCCAAGTTTTATTACTCGGCTTCAGTAGTTTGTTCTTGTAAACAAGATGTACACTCAGACAAATAGTTTTGAAATGTGTTTTAAATGTCCCTTTGCAAATTTTTTGAGCTGTAACACAACTGGAGAGAGACCTGAGCACTTGGCTGAGTTTTGGCTTTCATAAATCACAGAGAAATGTATTATTTTTCCTAGTGAAATGGTGCAACTTGTACCTAATGAGCCTCGCTGCTGGTGGGAACATGAGACTTAGCATTTGCTTCTACTGTGATTTCAGGGAAACATAAAAATGAGAAACTATTACTGTTATGCACAGATTAAAAATTCTACCTAGGCCTAGGTAGCTATGGGGTATAACTGAATGTTTAATTCCCCCCCTCCTCTTAATTTACAACAACAAAAAAACCTTTACAAGACTTTATGGCACTAGAGAAGTTACAAAGGCTTGAAGGAGAAAAATAATGTCAGTAGGTTAGATGTTAAAGACTATAATGCTAATGATAAATATAGCCCAATTAAACTGAGTCACAAACTTTTCCAGCAGGTTCTATCCTGCTTTAATAGCTGGGATTTAGTGCCAGCAAACTCCATCTCCTTGAGACTGATATAAATAGAGACATAAAATGTCAAGCTTGACAAGCAGCATTTCATATCAGGAGCTGTCTTGCTCATTGTGTTCTCCAGTCACAGATTGTCCTTTAATACCAAATTGTAAACCCACCTTTTCAATCAGCTTCAAGCCAAATGTTCTCTATTATAGTGTAACAACCTCTGCAGTAAAAAAGATTTTGGCTCTGCTGAGCAAAGAATTTGCCCTGTGCATAACACCTCCCACCTCTGGATTTCCATGTTGATCTTAAATATAATTTGTCATTATAGAGATTTCTTCCCATTTCTGTTGCTCTTGGGTGCAATCATAACTTTTTGGTAATGAGAAATTATTTTCTTGCTTGCAATTAAAGGAGAATAGAAATAAGATCTATATCAATGGGTAGTTTAAACCTGCCTTAAAGCTCTAGTGTAATTTAAGTGTATGCATACAAGAATTAGAATTTGAAGAAGAGGGGACATCTGCAGCCTGTGTAAATATTCAGAATTTTTTTGGGATTATTGCAAGGTGAGGGAGCTGCAAAACCTGGCTGTGCCAGAGGAAACACTCAACATAATGACCATCCCAGTTTGTATTACATAACTTCAGAGGATGAGGTCTGCATTTAATTTAAGGAAGGATTTGGATGTGTTCTTCCTTCAGTCACTCATGCTGAATGTGTAAGTGTGTGCTCACAGTGCCCTGTACCTTCAGCTGGAATGACTGCTGGTTGTTAAAAATAAATTCAAGGACAAGCAGTTGACTTCAGTTAAAAATAAAAACAACCAAGGGGTACAGCTGTACTGGGATAGAAATTGAACTGCCCTGGCCTTGATACCTCGTTCATGATGTTATAAAGCTTTGTTGCAAGAAATGACTCAAATACTCCTTTTCTTTTTATTGAGCTTATTCTTATATACAGACTTTGAATAGGAACATTTCCTGAGTGGTAAATTCTATTTTGCCTTTGTGTCTTCTGTCTCCATCTCTGCCATCTCATAAAGTGTTCATTATGTTGAGCCCAAAGCAACTGAGCTGAATGTTCATGGGATGATTTGAGCTGCCACAACAAAACCCAAGATCCAGGCACTTGCCTGAGCTCGGAACTCTCAGCAAACAATTGGAACCTCTGAGTTTGCAAAGTGCTTTGAGACTTGTGGATGTAAAATATTGTGTAGAAAAAAATATTGTGCAAAAAACTGTTGTTTATCTGGTTTGTAAATATTGATGCTTAAAACTACATTGTTATTTTTAGAATTAGGCTGTGGTGAATCAGAATGGTAATTTAGAAATACCAGAAAAGCAATTTGTGCTTCCTTTGGGGTACATACAGAAGGGGCTCTGAAGATACTTCAACCCAACCCTGTATATTTGGTTCGTTTCATCCTGAGCCTCTCTTCCTCTTGGGAATTAGGACAGTGAAGTACATTTCCACGTTTCCTCAAGTAATTTGCCTAAAATCTTCTACAGGTGATGTCAGCTATGCTTGGAACTAATGAATCAGAGTAGTAGAAAGTTCCTAACATGCTTCTATGCTTTTTTTGCTGCCTCCTGTTCAGACAGGGTCAGCTCTGAGGTCAAATCAGGCTGCTCAAGGCTCTGTCTTGTCTGATATTGAAACCAGCCCGTTTTGGGGACAGAGTGTGGGGGAAATTAAGATTTAAAGCGATTCATTTCTCACTGTGGTGTTTCTGTTCCAGGAGGTATCTTCCCGAATCCCCCACAAGAGGGAGTTTCAGACTTTGCTATGGGGGAACAAAGGAGGCACCAAAATGCCGGTGCCCAAACTGGTTTCTTCAGATAATCCCAGTTAAAAGGGCTTAATGCACCCGTCTCCATTGTCCCAAACGCCAGGCTGAGGCCGGCAGAGTTGTTCCCATCATTGCTGTTCTTCAGCTGTGGGGTCTTTTAGGACCTTGTGTCTCCTTGTGTCTCCATGCTGGGGGTTTGGGTGGGCTGCTGTCACTGGATTGTACTTTCTGGTCCTCTGTGCAGTGCAGGTGATGGCTCTTCCTGCTGGGCAGCTGAGGAGCCTTTGGAACACGGCTGGCTGCAGTTCTGTCATGCCAGGTTTGCTCTGTAGCCACTTTCAGGGAGCAGTGTGAGAGGAAAGGCTCCTTGGGGAGAGCACTGGTGTGCAGGGCTGAGGAGCCTCACCCAGATGCTGCCCCCAGCTGCTGGTCAGGTGTGTTTCCCACCCTCTGGCCAGAGGGAATCAGCCCCAAGGCCTGGCTCAGTCAGAGGGAGACAGAGGGATGAACATCAGATGGGTTTGTAGCCTTGAACTGACAAGGCAAGTCAATGATGCTGATTGATACTGAAAGGCTCGGCTGTGAGCAAGCCAGGAATGGGTTTGCTCTTCACCCTTTAACTGCAACTGTTCCCCACTTCTGGGTGTTTCCAGCGTGCTCAGGAAAGGCAGAAACGTAAGGGCAGACTTTGAAAGTTATTCTGAGCAATTGACTATGAAAACAGGCCTGTTATTTATTCTCCTGCTAAAATTATTTGTGTAAAGAGTGAGACTAAGCACAGTTCACGGCATGTATCATGCCAGCCACCTTTGCTGGTTCTCAGCTGCAAATTAAAGTAAAAACCTAAAGCAACTTTAGTTTAAGTGAATTTAAGAGAAAATCCTCTCCTCAGGATGAAAATAAGGAATAAAGGCAGAAGTCTGGCTCCAAAAAGGGGCCTGTATTAGTAAAAGCTAACTGCTTTTAATCTATTGTAAGACTGCACTCTTATGAAAAACCTTCTGGCTGAATGATACATTCACTTATGCTTAACCAGAAAATCCATTAGAGGCATAGAATAGATCTTCATTTCAGATTGGGTGTAAAGAAACCAAGGCTGAAACACCAAGAATATGTGGCAGAAGGTAAAAAAGCTAAGTTAAAGGAACCAAATGAGGAAATTCAAAGAAGTATAAAATTACTCAAAGGCCAAAGGAAGGCTGTCATGAAACTGCAGTATTTCTGGTAACCCATAAAATGTTTTCAGTCCCTATTCAAATTATCAAAGTTTTGAGAACACCACCCAGTGCTTAGCTGGGACCTGTAGAAGTTCTCCTGCATTATTTTCTGGGGAGAAAATGCTGCTTTCTTGGACACATATGGGAAACAGCTCTTTCTAAGGGCTTTTCTCCAGTTCCTCTCTGGAACTCCTGCACCATGAAGGGGAATTTGTGTCCTTAGCACCATGAGTAGGCTGCACAGTTTGCTGCAATGAGTAGCTGTGAGCTCAGGAAGGTCTCTGTAACAAACACTTCTGTTTTCATATGGAGACAAACATAATTACTTTCATCTTAAGTGCCCTTCCTGCTTAAACTATTCACTTCATGTTGATTTAGGAGAATGGGTCTTACATATCAAATGCAAATTATACTCCTTGAGTGTCATCTCAATCCTTGAGATCAAAATCATGTTTCTCTTGGGTGGAAATGAGTGAGGTTTATTACAGGTTAAGTCTCACTATTGCTGCTCTTGTATTAGGATGAGGTTCTGCTCTGTGGGAAGGAATTGGATCCTCCTCTAAACCCATGATCCATATGTGGGGTTTGTGGGAAGAATATGACCCACCTGAAACCTTTATTTCTCTTCTTTGGTTTCATTCAACAGCACAGCATCTTTTACTTTGTCCATCCTCAATTTTTTATAAAGGCAAATAATTTCCTATGTTTATTTGTAATATATCTATCAACAAAAATAAGTGCTCTAAACACATTTTAGAAATTCTCAGTTTCAAATTTGAAGGATGAGTTGAGAGAAAAGCCAGCACAGATTCTGTGGTAAATCAGTTTGCAAGATTTGTCTAAAGCATTCTGTAACTCTGCAGTCAGTGCAACTCAACATCTTTCCTCTTTGTTAAAGAGAATGCTCAAATCCATTAGTTAATTCAAGCTGAATAAACTCTGTGGTGTGCCAAATACTATAAAAGGGAATATTGAATTGTTCCTTGGAAAGGCCCCTAGGATCTGTCATGTCCATTCAATATTTTTTTACTAAGATGGAGATATGCTCCTGTGCCTTTGTGAACCATCATAAAGTGAGGTTTGTTCCGTTTGACCAAGTAAGAATATGAGCCTGATGCTTGTTCAGCTGACAGCACTTGGTGAATCCAGTGATTGTGTTGTGAGCTGCAAGGTCTTGAGTGCAGGTTCAGCTGCTGGTGACACAGTTCTGTCTGTGGGTGTGGGTTTGTGACCTCCCACTGCAGCACTTCAGAGCAACCCATTACCCTTGCAGTTATTCATGGCACTGCCACACCAGCTCTGACAGTGCCATTCCAGAATCACACAAATCCCAGCTGCAGGGCCTGGAGTGGCAGCAAACAGGGGGTGTCCCTGGGGTGCTGGGGTGCTGTGAGTGAGTGTGGGAGGTGTCCCTGGGGTGCTGGGGTGCTGTGAGTGAGTGTGGGAGGTGTCCCTGGGCCCTGGGGTGATGTGAGTGAGTGTGGGAGGTGTCCTTGGGCCCTGGGGTGATGTGAGTGAGTGTGGGAGGTGTCCCTGTGACCCTGGGGTGATGTGAGTGAGTGTGGCAGGTGTCCCTGGGACCCTGGGGTGCTGTGAGTGAGTGTGGGAGGTGTCCCTGGGGTGCTGGGGTGCTGTGAGTGAGTGAGGGAGGTGTCCCTGTGACCCTGGGGTGATGTGAGTGAGTGTGGGAGGTGTCCCTGGGACCCTGGGGTGATGTGAGTGAGTGTGGGAGGTGTCCCTGGGGTGCTGGGGTGCTGTGAGTGAGTGTGGCAGGTGTCCCTGTGACCCTGGGGTGCTGTGAGTGAGTGTGGGAGGTGTCCCTGTGACCCTGGGGTGCTGTGAGTGAGTGTGGCAGGTGTCCCTGTGACCCTGGGGTGCTGTGAGTGAGTGTGGGAGGTGTCCCTGGGCCCTGGGGTGCTGTGAGTGAGTGTGGGAGGTGTCCCTGGGCCCTGGGGTGCTGTGAGTGAGTGTGGGAGGTGTCCCTGGGCCCTGGGGTGCTGTGAGTGAGTGTGGGAGGTGTCCCTGGGGTGCTGGGAGGCCTCCAGAGGTGAATATTCACCATCTATCTGATAAGACCCTACACATCATCTGTTTGTAGAACAAATCCATCTTGGCTTGCTGCTTCTCCTTTTGCCCATGCTCTGCTCAGCCTGGGAGCAGTGCTGCAGAGGCACTGGCACCTCCCTGGCCTCAGCTGTTCTCTGGGAGGGGAGAGCTGCTCCAGCCTCTCACTGGCAGCACAGCTGCAGGGACACCTCACAGATATGATTTCTCCATATTTAATTTATGCTGCCTGCATTCAGATAGTGAAAGATCATCCAGGGAGACCTTTCAGCCATTGGAATAGCAATGGCTTTTCTTTCCAGCCTTCTTTGTGCTTTTGGAAACTTCATGCTATTTTCTGTGACTGTGTGCTACCTTTATATAACCCAGGTAATATTTCACAAGCATTTCAATGGACAATGGTGCTGTCAAGGACTGTGGTGCTGCTTCTCACATTATATTGCTAAGCAACATACAATAAAGCAGCATGATACCTTCTGCAGTTGGGAAGGAGTCAAGCTCCAATATTCAGTAAAATTATTCTGATCTACTTTTCCATTACACAAGAATCCACTCATTTCAGCACATAAAGATTTGTATAATTAGTAACAAAATCATACAAAAGTTAGACATTTTGAGGTTTTATTTTTAAATTTCAAGAGTTATATATATATATTAATATTTTTTCCTAATTACCCCCAGATAAATTGGTCTTAGCTATTTTGAGGTTGTGTGGCTTTGGCTGACTTTGTCAAGGTTTGCTTTTATAAAAGTACCAGTTAAGTAAAATATTTCAACTTTAAGGCAGGTTTGTTTGCTTACCTGCTTAAAATTGCAGATGTGCTGGAATACCTCGGCATGGACCAGCTTGAAGACAGAGAGAGAATGTCAAATCTCTGTTCAGGTCAACACAGATATTTCATAACATCTACCTGAAATACAGTATTTGATAAGGTAGAATCTCAGTTCTCTCATGTATTCCAAACTCCTCTATTTAAAGCCAAGTTAATGATGAATTTAAAAAGATAGAATCACTTTGTAAATTCACATCTGACATTTCATAGTGGAGATCATTGTTTTGTCAGCTGATCTCATCTCTATAGAAACAGATGCATATTTTTGTTTACATTGATATTTTGAATAATTCAATAGGACCATCATTCACAATGTGATCCTCTTTTAAGAGATCTTCCAAAAGTATTTCAGTAGGCCCTGAGAGGAGAATTGTGGCATTTGGAGATTTAATGAAGCCTTTCCTGTGAGTTGTTTCCCCCTGGCTTTCAGCAGATTAGCACCAGTTCCACTTGCTGGCCTTGGATTAGCAAAACTCTCGTGTCGTTGCTGTCAACATTTTTTTCAACATTGTACTCTCAGCATTAGCCACCATGATAGGGATCAAAGGAGAATTTGTATTATTCATCCTTTATCTTAAAGGTTTGGAGCATGAGGTCAAAATCAGAGTTATTGTCAGTAATAAAATCACGAACTGTGCAATGTTGAGCAAGGCAGTGGTGTGGAACAGAAATGATTTAGGTGTTTCCAGGAGGGGCTGCTGGGAACAGCTGGGCTGATGTGGTGGGAGGGAAGGATTTGGGACTATGAGAAGCTGTTTTCCAAGGAAAAGCTTGATCCCCATGGAGGTGGTCTCCCCTGGCTGGGTGTGGGGTGCTCCTGCAATAGCCAGAACAGTGTCAGGACTTCTCCTTTCCCTTGGTGCCCACTGTGCTGGGACTGCCTGGCAGGGAGGCAAGGCCTTTGTCTGGGAGCCTCCCTTCTTCCTATGGATCATTGTTTCCACATCCTGATTCTAAAAAGAGAGACTGAATTTTGGGGAGCTGTATACCTCTGGAGGGGTGCTTAGCTCCCCAGGTGGCATAGGGAAGAAAATCCAGGCTTTGAGGATAGAAACAGGGGGTAGTGGGGAGGCAGAGCAGCTCAGTGTGTGAGAAATGGTCTTCACTGGAACAAGAGCACAGTAAACAGATTGGCTGATAATGCTGAATACCAGGCAATTTCCTTTTAAATTAGCAGATGGGAGGGAAAGGAATATAAAAGGAAGTAAGAGAAAAAAAGAAGCTAATGATGAATGTTGAACAGGAACAAAATGTTGCCAAGACATCACGAGAGAATGAAGAATTGATGAAGAAAGGGAAATTAAATTGGTGGTTGATACAGGAGCTCAAAGGGCTTTGAAGCCCTGGCTCCAGTGTCTGAGGAGAGCTTTATAGGATCCTGGGCCAGATGTGTTTTTCTGACATGCCCCTTGTGGCTGAGCATTGGACACAGGGAGGATTTTGTGCTGATGATAAAATCCTGCAGCAGAAGAGAAGCCCAAGAGGGGATCTCATAGTCTGTGCAGCCTGAAAGGCATTTCTGAGCATCAGGAAAGCCAGTTTCATCTGACACGAAAATTATTCTATCAAGTGATGGGAACTGATTATAGAAATTTGTTGTATCTCCTTGTCAGAAGAAAAAGGCAAACGAGGACACAGCTAAATCAGATAACAGTAGGCTGCCAAAAAGGAGGGGGGAAGAAAGTGCTTCTAATTCTTCCAACCATTCTAATAATTTCAGTTAGAGCAAACCTGGGAGGTTGGAGAGTCTGGAGATGCTAATGTTGCCCAGGGAGACTTGGACACATGTCTGAGGAGTCACCAGCATCAGCAGCTGAGTGTAAAGCAGCTACACAATGAAGCAAGTCAGACTTGATACAGAAAATGAATAAATTAATGGAAAGATGAAGAAGCTGTGCACACCTTACTGGAGTTTCTAGAAGAGATGAGATATACAGGGAGATCAGTTACAAAGCCAGCATGTTCCAGCAGGAAAGGGGGTCTGCAATGAGCAGAGACAATGCCTGGATTGGACATCCAGCTGTATCACTCACCTGCATACACACAGAGAGAAACTTGTGTATTTAATTTGGGTTTATGTAGACTAAAATGTTTTTCTTTCATTTCTTGTCTTTGTAGCTGTATTGCCTAAAATGCTGTAAGTAAATGTTAATTTGATTTGATCTTTATCTGTGCTGAGCTAAGAAGGATTTCAGGGTAAATGGGAGAAGCATCCCTCAGCTGAGGGCTGATCTGTGGAAGAAGGATGAATCAAGAGGTGGGAATCCTGAATAACTGTTCTAGATTCTCAAAATACTCTGTAGGAAAGACAAAGGATAATCCTCAAATGGACTAATTGGAGAAGTATCATAGGAGTTAGGAAGTGCAGGGTAGGTGATTGATTAGTCAGGATTTTTTGTTCATCTGCATAATGAATAGCAGGTCTGAGCATCCCAAGGGTGCCAAGATGAGCATTTATTTTCTGTCTTTTCACCTTATGTTTCCTCTTCCTGTTGATTTCAGTGAAATTCCACATTTTCTAGCCAAGTCTGAAATGAGATTTGCTGAAAGTACTTCACCCCCACACCAATATCTCAACAATTCTATAGAAACTGGGTTAAAACTGGTATCTCTGTCAGGTATTTCGATCTGTTTCTGAGGGCTTGGCTCAGGCAGAGCTAATTGAGTAAGAACAGAGACTGTTCTCATACATTTATTCTGCCTAAAGCAAGGGAGAATATTGAAAAAATGAATGTGTAACCAGAAGTTACTGGACAACAAAAAGGAAGACTGACAGTAATATCCCAAAAAGAGACATTATTAGCTTTTTTTTTTTACTTTTCTTTTTTTCTTTTTTTTCTTTTTTCTTTTTTTTTTTTTTTTTTTTTACCAGAAACATATTAGAAACTCTAGGAAAGAATAAACCATCATTTATCTTGGGTTTCACTTTCCAAGTGACAGCAACAAACAAAAGTTATCTCAAAACCTTTGCAGTTTACTACTGGAGTTTCACATAACACAGGAGCCCATATGGAGTAATTCAGCCTCAAAAAGGCAGTGAAATGAAGAGGCTGCTTGATCTGGAAAGACAACAATTGGCTGAATCTCTAACCTGGAAGGGAGAGAAGGAGGAAAAGACAGGAAACAATAAATGAAGGGAAAGAAGGAGCAGGCTAAGAGCAGACAAACTGACAGCCTTTGAGGGCTCACACTATGTTTAATGCAGCAGCTTTGTTCACGTGCCTGAACACTGTCTGGAATTTTTCTTCAGTCTAAGTTCCATGTATTTTTGGAGAGAACTTGCAGATGGAAAGGAGTCCAGCATTTCTGTTCTGTAACTATGGATGTATGGGAATCATCAACTGCTCTGTGCACCTTGAGATTTCAGAGGATCTGGATGTCAGTTTTTCCCTCATTTACATTGAATATGGCAATGGTCATACCTGAAAGAGGCAAGAAAAGATGATGTTCAATATACAGAAATATTTATAAATGCTTCACCAGGGCTACTTTTCCAGTAGACACTATTGAGGATTTAGTAGTTTATTTGGATGATATTTCTTTTAGGCTGGACCTTTACAGATGCATCAGGTGGAATTTCTGTCCATGTTTCAAGAGTCTGTATGTGATTTCCCCCATGTTGCTGAGCAGTAAGAGCCCTTCAGAGCTCCATTCACTATGAATTTATCTTGCTGCAAGAGGAAGGATGAGTAAATTTTAATGTAGTCTACACTTGTAAGATACTGACCCAATGTTTGGATATCCTCAGGATCCTGGTTAAATATCCAAATGTTTAGATGAATATTTCTCTGAATTGCACTTTCCACGGGTACTTTCATGGGAGTTTTTATTGATGATGCATTGCTGTTTCACCTGTTGCTGTTGTATCTCATTTCCATGCCATGGCAGTGAAGAGAAATGCACTTTCCAAGGCTGTCCATCCACTGAGGCAGCACACACTGATCCCTGGGCATCCAGACCGTGAGCAAAGCTTTGCAGAGTGTTTCAAAAGAGCTGAGAAAACAGCAAATGCTTCTTGTTCCTGTTTCTAGGAGACAACTGCAGGAACATAGTGAGGAATCTGTAGAGTCAGCTCAGATGGAATCTCAGCAGACAGCTCGGTAAATTGGGCACAGAACTCTGGGTGTTGCAGACCTTTTGTTATTTCTGCCCAGGAGTCAGTTCAGTTTTATTTTTCTCCATTAAACTGCCAGTAGGGTTTTACTAAAGAAGCCCAAAGACACTTTCCTCAGTTTATGAAGTTTACAGTAGCAGGAGGTGAGGTTATAGTCTAGTGACCCTGAAAGAATGTTCTGATGTTATTATCAATTATTGGGGTCTTTAAAATATTGACTGCATTTGATTGCTGGCATTTTTCACAGTAGAATATTTAATGTGTGATCCTTTCATAGCAGTAGCTGTGTTTTCTATAATTACTGTGGAGCCTGTAACTCTGAAGCATTTTGTTGTTTTCTTTTCTTTAGAGTTTTGTTTGTTAATGATTACAAGATTTAGTAGTTTGTGGCAGAGATTTAACTAGAGATAAAAGGCTCAGTCTGTTCAGCAAATGGCTTCAGAAGGCAAAGGGGGTTCAGGAAGTGCCGTGTTTTGGGCACGTAGCAGAGCAGAACTGCTCCTTCACCACTGATACACCAATCTCCTAATGGCTCACAGCACACAGAGCTCTGAGGGAAGGTGTGACAAGAGCCAGTCCTTGCACTGACGTCCTGGGGAATGTCTTTCACTTTGGCTCTTTCTCCAACACTGATCTTGCAGCTTTTCACACTCTATTTAATCATTACACTTTTTTTTTTTTTTTTTTTTTTTTTTTTTTGCACATGCTTTTTCTCTTCGGTGGAGCTTTGCTGAGTTCTGGATGAAAAGTTGCCACCTCAGATGTGTGATTAGAGCATCACCTTCTTCTGAAAATTAAGATAAAAGCCTGCTGACTTAATAGCAGGAGCGTTTGCACAGATAAAATCTTCATAGCTGGGACTGCTCTGCAACTGAGGCCTCCTGAAGATCCCAGTAATATTTTACTTCTCTAAATGAAATGGTTAAACTGGGAAGAATCTTTGGGGAGATTCTCACCCCCCAGTATGAAGTAACCAAGGCTGCATCATTTCCATTTGTGCCTGTGACATATTCAAGCACATTTCTAAGAGCTGTAGTTCAGCTCAAGCAGCAAAGCAGCACAAAAGGGCTTTGGCATGAACTTTTGGAGTCGGATGATCCCTGCACTTGCTGTCCAGGGCAAGATAAGCTGCATCTCAATGGCAGCAGCCCCAGCCATGAGCAGTGACTTTGAACGAGTGCCAGGTAAAGCCAAAGAAACCGAAGCTGGTTACGGGGTATGAATTGTTATTCAGCCCTCACAAAAGAGGAGGCTTTGACACCACCCCCGGTAACCTTGGCGAAGGTTTTGTTAAGCAGGTCTGTGCTTCGCTGGCTTTTCAACCCGCAGGCTTTGATTGCTCGCTCCTCCATGGGAATTGTGTCCGGGCAGGGCTGGGCTCTGCAGCTCTGCCCCGGGGAACAGCTGAGCCTGTGCCCCTCCTCCTGCCCAGGGCTTCTGCCCTCCTGCTGGGACCGCAGAGTCCTGGAGCCACTGACCAACCAGTCCAGCTTGGCTTTCTGCCACAGTGGGACACTGCTGAGGATGCTGAGTTATCTTCTGGATGAACGGAATATTATTTTAAGGAATGGAGTGTTGTTCTCACAATGTCTCTTGGCTGCACTTGTTTATGCAATATTTCTACTTGCTTTTTTTTGTAGATCTTTAGGCACCTGGTAGAACAGAAAACAGGCTTTTTATAGACTCTGCTGGCTGTGTTCTAGTGCTACTATACATGAAGTGGGGAAACCTGGTCCAAACAGACCTACAAAGGAAACATAAATCAAGAGCAGTTGTATCACCACATGTACGCTGCAAACTTAGACTGTATTGGTTAATCTGGAAATAAACAATTGCTTCATGATAAAGATTCAATGCTGATCTGTGTGGCTGATAAAAGAGAGATGAGGTGATTTGCCCCAAGCTTTACAGCAAACCAGAAGCAAGGGTCATCTTTCTTGTTTACAATTTCATGTTAGGGTGTAAAATAAATGCCAATGTGAGTGATGATTCCATCTGTTAAGAAAAGACATAGGAGTTGGGAAGTAGCAGCTCCCAATTCCTCCTGCATAAAGTCTGACATATTGAGCACGACTGGAGCCTGGGACATAAAAGATGCTGAAGCAAACATCATGCAGCCATTAGGCAATTAGATAGAAGTTCTTCTTCTGTCTCCAAACCAGCTATTGAGGGGAATGCAGAGATGCTCTGATTAGACAGTAACGGAAGATTTAATTTCCATTTCCATCCAACAATTTCTGAATTCCTTCCTTGAAGAGTCAGCTTCCCAAAACTCTCCATTTTGTGTTCCACTTAACCTCATGGGTATTGCAGAGAACAAGCTCACTGGACTTCTCTTTCCACGCTCATTAGTTCAGTGTGCTTGGCTCATTTCCTAGGATTCTTCACAGACTCTGACCATCCAGCCATTTGTATGAAAATCATTTCCCTCTTCAATTCTGCAGTTTTCCTTTCAGTGCCTGAGCAATTAAAATCCCAAGTGATCAAAGCCCGGGTCTTCCAACTGTCCCTTGTTTTTCACAATCATGGCATGAGCTCCTTTCCTTCACTTCATGAGCTGAGCTCACACAAAGAAGGTACGACAATTGCTCAATTGTTAGGAACTGTGAAGAGTCCTAGCCAAAATATTGACATCATTCTGACTTACACATTAAGAATTAATTTTTACTAGGTCTGTAACTAGAGATTAGCAAATCACTTGGATGTCATTAAAATCAAATTGGTTGTCACAAAAGCATCATTGAGGTCTAAATAACTATTGCTTTTCACTTTCCTATCTTGATTTCTTGATCTTTGCTATTCTGTAGCATTCCTGGATCATTTCCGACTCTCCACAAGGAAAGATTTCACAGGTGTTTATTCTTTTCTGGCTCTAAATTGTCTCTATTATGTATATGCAGCATCTGTTTCATGGCAGAATACAAATTGTTTCTCTGTATATAATTTGTCTTGACTCAGATGTTCCTTGCAGAAATATGGGTTCCTTTACGTTGACAGTCCTGATTCTCCAGGCATTTTTAGTCCCTTGTGATCGAGGAGTCAGTGAGTCACAGCCTGTGTTTGTGCATCCCCACATCCTGGGCTACAGAACAGCTGATACCTGCTCAGGCCTCCTCACCTCCAAAGGGTCTCCAAATCCCTTCCCTACCCATTTTTGACAGGAGGGCTGCAGTGTGTCAGTCAGGAGTCAGGACACCTTCCTCCATCAGCCCGCGGGCATGAGCCGGGCAGGCGGAGCAGTGCTGGTAGCTGTGCCATGTGCCTGCAGTCACCGAGTAGGTGTTTTTGTGGGGAAGGTGGAAAGAGGGAGGTTTTTTTGTTTTGTCAGCGAGTGGGAGAAGTATTGAAGTTGTAAAGAACATCGGGAGCGTAGGGTGCGAGGGGGGAGAATGGAGGGTTTGCAGCACTGTAATTTCCCCCCGGGCAGAGATCTCAGAACAGTATTTAACAGGGGTATAGACTGTGCAATACTGAAAACAAATAGATGGAAATGAGTCTTTCTTCTATTAATATGGCCTAGCCCTCAGGAACAGTGCTAAAATGGGTTTGCAAGGCACAATTACCGCAGAGTCCTGTCAGGCTGCTGTTAATTCCTGCAGGCAGAGCTCGGTGTTTTGCTGCCTCCAGCCAGCCATTCATTTGTCCGCCCACAGCCCGAGCCCCCGGCGGCAGCGGGAGCTCCGGAGCCGCTTCCCCGGCTCGGGAGGGGAGGGGGAGCTGCTGCGGGCCCGCAATAGCAGCAACCCCTGCCCGCCCCAGGGCCGCACCGGCCGCGGCACCTCCAGAATCGCTCAGCCTCCGCCAGGGGCTTGCAGCGATTCTTGCCCTGGATTCTGTGAAAAGCATTCTTTTGAAACAAGGTATGTTTTAATGCCTTCGCCAGAGTGTGCAGGAAAGAGTTTGAATTGTGGGTTCAAGGTAATTTGATCCTGAAAGCTAGATTTGAAGAACTATTTCAGGATTGTTGTAGCAGCAATATGAATTGACCTTTCAGAGGCACGGTTTGGTTTAGAGTTGCACTTTGATATATTTTTCTGTTTTTTTGTGGACATGTCTTCAGAGAAAATGAAAATTTTATTCCTCAGCCAGGTGGTGGAGTCTTCTTCCTCAGCCCTTGTACTGTACCATTTATCCAAGAAGTTCAAAGCGTGTAAAGCTGGGAGGTTTCATCTCCTTTCCTGTGAGATCAGATACATTTCAATGTCACTGTCACAGGAGATTGAGGCACGGGGAGCAGTTGTGAATTACGAGGTCTCCAGGAGGCAGTGGCAGAGCCAAGGAGCAGAGTGAAGGTGACCTGACTTGCAGCGCTGTGATCTGGCTGTCAGCTGACACGGGCTCTGTGCAGAGACTCTGGTGTCATTTACCGTGTGAGTCCAGCCAAGCCGGGGCTCGTCCTTCAGCTCCTTCGCAGGAGCTTTTCCAACGCCAGCCCAGCAGCAGCCCCGGCTTGGCAGAGGAGGGAAATGCAGGACAAGATCCCCAGCCAAAGGCTGCTGCTGCTGCAGCAAGTTCCGAGTGCCCAGCGCAGAGTCCCGGAGCAGCTCCCGGCCGGGCACGGGCTGGGCTATTCATTCTGCAAACAGCCTCCTTCCTCTCCGTGCCAGCCCCAGGGACACGGGGAACGGCAGAGTTTATTATAAACTGAGTGAAGGAGCAGACTATTGCTGGAGGAGATCCAGGGTTATAAAAGATTGGAGCGGGGGGGAGGAGGAGGAGGAGGAGGGAACAGGACATAATTTGTGTTTGTGCGTGAGGGGGTGCAGACTGGTGGCTTCGGCGAGGCATTCCCCAAACCCTCAGGACCTCTGCCTGCTTTTGGTGGGATTTTGTGCAGTGCATCCCGTGCTGTGTCAAAGCCCACTTACTTTTTATTGTATCAATCATCCTCTTTATGCAGCACCACGACTCGGAGAACGCTTGCAGGTCCTGTTCTGAATGAGCTGCACTCGCTGCCAGCTCAGCCTAGTTACTGCTGTAACTTAGTCTGGGGGATGGGAGAAAAAGGTTGCTGCTACTTTAAATATAATGCATTAAGAGGATGCTGGAAAAAGGCCTGCATGCTGTAATACCCAGCCATCGAGTTGGAAAAGGAGCCAGATGTAATACAAAAGAAGAAACACAGCCTCTTATGGATGCTGCACTAATTCATAAATCAGGTGAATCAGCTTAGGCAACTGCTGTGTTTTTATGCCTCTGCTGCATGGAGAACTGCATGTTGGATGCTTTTATTTGAAGTAATGGAACCAGATAATCCTTTGGACCAGGACAACTCCAATGGTAAGAAGTAGAAAACATAGAAGAGAGAGGGAAAAAAATGGATAATGAGAGTGTCTGAGCTACCCATCCTGCTAAAGGCACAGGGGTAGGCATGTGTTTGTACTGTCTTCTGCATGGATAAGTGGAAATGAATGTGGAAATGTGCTTCACAAGAGCTTAGAAATCCCTCTGTTTACAGGGTCTGGAGACAAACATGTAGTGACTGGTACATGGAGATGTTTATTCTGCTGGAAGGAGCAGGAAGCAGCAGAATGAACCTGTCTCCTGAGCAGCCTGTGCAGGGGGAACAGGGACCTGTGCTTTCCACCTTATTCACTTTAGGGGGCTTTTTGCCACTGAGAAGAAAATGGAACTTTGTGCCTTATGTGCTGTCAGATGTAGCTTTTGGGAACAGATTCTTTATCTGCAGAAAGCTTTCCTACAGGCAGATGCATGAGTAATTTACTTAGGAGGATATATTTAGCCAAGGACCACATAAATTCACCCTGGAATTAAAGTCCATGGTTAAAAATGCAGCTATTCCATGGATTTATAGTATTCCACATGCTGATTTTCTGCTATCCAGCCTATTGGAAAGCACACAAAAAAGCATAAATTGAGGGGAAAAGTTGTTTGCAAGTCTTATTTCTCTGTTGGTGAAGAGAATTGGCTGCATTGAGGACAACAAAGTATTCATGTTTATGAAAACAATTTCAGATGGTGATTTTTAGAATAAATTGATTCTCAGCTATTTAATATGCATTTGGTATATTCTGAATACAGCTTGAAATCCGCTAAATATTCCACTTCCTACATAAATATTGTTCAGGAAGTAGTTATGGATTTCCCACAGCATATTCTCTGCTGATAAAAAGAGCTTCAAGTCTGACACAACTGCAGTGTTAATATCACAGAGACCTAAAACTGTGTGGAAAGAATGTGGTTAAGGGAATGAAGTAACATTTAAACTATGTGAACAGTTGACTGGGCACACATAAGTGAGCAGCACTGCTTTACTTGGGGCTCTGTGCCCTGCTGAAATCAAATTTAAATAATCAAGGAAGATTTCAGTGGTGTTTCAAATGATGATATTTGATTAATGAAAATATTAAGAGGGGAGTCTCACACTTGCTATTTCCCTTCTCTATTCTATTTCATATGTAGTTATATTAATTCCTCTCTAGAAGAACAGCATCTGCCTCTCATGTCTCATACCTCCTCTTAGTCCGCTGAGACACAGAATTAAATCTTGTTTTCTCTCCAGCAGGAAGTTTTAGGATTTTCAGAGAAATATATGCATAGTTTGAGCTGATATTAACAAATATATAAGAAGGTGTTCTTGCCCATCCCATGTTAGAATCTGGCTTTAGGAGGCTCAGAATGTGTTTGGTTCTGAGGGAAATATAAGTTTAACTTTATTTTCTCTAGTGTGTTAAATTCCTCACTGGATTTAGAATGCATAGTTTAAGATACATAGGTTCTCATTCTATTCTTACAGACATCTAAAGTATATTCTGTCACATTGTGTAGAAACTTTGTTTTCCTACAAAATATTTGAATAAGTCAGCAAACACTGGAAGGTTCATAAGCTGGGAAATGAGAGATAAGCAAGCACTGCTGGTACCCAGGATCTGGGAAAAACTTCACTGCTTCCCCTTCCCAACTATGTCAATCCCCATCTTCCTTTTAGTTTTGTTTAAATTACTTTGATTTAAATGATCTGGGTTGAGCTATTTATTGATCAGAAGGTGAATTCCTTGCCTGTGCTGCTGCTGGAGCTGCAGCACTGCAGGGCTGGGGGGCTCAGCTGCTGCTCTCACATCCCTGACATGTTTTCATGCATTCAGCAAACAGCAAGTTCCAGAAATCAGCCAGCAGGGTGCTCAGGAAGATCTGCCCCTTGAGAGCATTCCCTTGCTCTGGAAGCAGCCCCTCAGTCCCCTGGGTGTCCTGCAGCTCTGGACACGCTGGGAGCTGCTGTGTTTATCCCAGGGGGCTGCTCATGTGACAAGTCTTAAAGCCCTGGGGAGTGACCATGGCTGGGAACTCCTGTGCTTGCTGTAAAAGTGCCTTTTTGCCTTCAAGAATGCCAAATCAAATCCCCTTTTCTGCCAGCAGAATGAAGTTCACTTTTTGCTCTACCTGAGAGTCCATGTAGTTTAACCATCTACCTTCAAATTCAGCCTTGGTTCCTTCTGTGTTGCTTATTGCCAGCACAATCAAGAGATGATTAATGACAGAAAAAGCTGTTCTGAAGAATTTGTGGCAATAATGTACTTGAGAGTTGCTTTTTTTGCCTCCTGCAGCCCTTCCATTTGCTTACCAACATGCATGAATTCAGCTCACAGGACGTTGGTGGAATATTCAAGCCTGGGAAGCTGTGTCTCATTTCTTAGCACAGGGTTTCTTTTTCCTAATCAAATTAAGTTGCCAACTTTTCATGGAGATGCCTCACAGATTTATTATTGCTCGTAGCTGGAGCAGGGAATCACCACTCCTCTTTGTGGGGGCCTGAAATGAGATTTAAGCTGTTGAGATAACAGTCCCTGGAATAAAAGCATCACCTGTGGATGCAGTGGTTACTGAATTTTTCTCAGTGATTCTCCAGGGAGCTGCAGTGCTTGACTGCCATGAACACAGCCTGACAGGCTCCTCTTCATTTGGGGATTTGTGCCAGGAGTTCTGTAACTTTTCTTCTTCTGTGCATGGGAGAAAGGCTCACAGAAAGCTACAGGTTCTCATGTGGATTTTAAAAATCATTATAGCATTATTTTCTCCTTCTCCCCCACCCATTATTTTCTTTCCATTCTCTGGAATGCAGGCATGTAGAGAAGATTATTGTCATTTTATGGTGGCTCACAGCTCTGACTTTTTGAAGTGTTCTTTTAAATGTACTGGCATGGATTTACTTGATTCTTTTCACAAAAAAAAAAAAAAAAAAAAAAAAAAAAAAAAAAAAAAAAATCTTGGAAGAAACTTTCTGAAGAATGTGCTGATTCCGAAACCATAACCCTAAATTATCCATTTTGGAGGGATGACATATCAGAGCTATGGATTTCTCTTTTGTACTGTTGCCACTTGCTGCTCCAAGAATAAAAGACAGCTCAGCAGCTTTCTGCAAGCTGCTGAAGATTTATAAGATGTTTTATTTGTGTGCAAACTCTTGAGTACAAAATATCTATGAATTATGTATTCATTGTGTTTTCTAATTACTCAGATCTCAGTTTGTACAGCTCTTGTCAACACTGGAACCACCTCTGAGTTTATTCTTTTCCATGTCATGACAGTATTTCATTGTGACTTGGTTGTTAATCCTTAAAGAACACAAGATTTTTATTAGACTTTTTGAACAATCTTGTAGGCCAGATCCCAACTACTGGCTTTAGTGGAATCATATTCCCTACACAATAGGTATGAATCACAGATGCAGATTGTGTGCCACAAAGAAATAAAATTAAACCATTGTGCTTTAATAACACAATAATTACAGCATATTTTTTTCAGTCTCTGACGTACACATTGAACCAGGTGAATTTCTTGGATGACAGCCAGGCTTGAACTTTGGCTGCTGTTGGTATTGAGATTCTGCAGGAACTGTTTGAGGGCAGTAATGACATCCTGGCCTCAATGACACCTTGGCATGCATTAAAAATCACACCTGGTACAGAGGAAAACTGAAGCAAGTGCTGGGAACAGAATTTTTTGTGGGTCTCTGTGGTAGCAGAGTTGAGTGGGAAAGCTCTAGGGGAATGGGAGATCAAGGATTCAGCAGACTACTGAATAATGATTTTAGATGCATTCTGCAATTTCCAGGTTGGAAATTGAGTTGGGGACAAGCATTGCATGCAGTGGCTGCCTCTCTGTCCCTGCTGAAATCAGAAGAGGGCAGAGCCAGCCAATAAATGAGCATCCCACTGGATTCTGGGCATTTAATGAGGGAGGAGCATCCAGATGGAATCCTGAAGGAACATCCACAAATGGAATGTAACCATCCACATTTGGAGGTGCTGGAAACAGTCCCAGTCATCTCTTGGTTCTTTGGAACTAAAGAAAAGGGTCTTTTCTCTGTCAGGCAAGTTCAAGGTCTCTTTCATATTCCTCCTAAAAGAGAGGAACTTCAGAGTGTTGTAAGGGAACCTCCCAGATCTGTCTCTTCCACACAGCACTGCCAGTCTCAGAACTTTCTACATCAGCCACAGCTGCAAGGTGAATTCAGCAGAGCTGGAAGAGTGCACACACAAGGGATTTCCTGGGAGCAGAGATGAGGAGGAGTTCTGAGCATACATTTGGTGCATCAGGGTGTTTATAGTGAGAAACTTTTCAATTAATGAGACTCTGGGAGCAGCTGACAGGAACTGGAGGAGCCCAGAAGAGCTGTCTCTTGTTAATGAGGTCTGAGCCCCACATTTTGACCCAGTGGGGTTTCTGAGCCCTTCAGCCAAGACTTGTTGGGATGCCATGGATGGAATTCAGCTGCTGGCAGGAGCCTCCTCTTCTGGTGCTGCCCAGAGCCCCCACCCCTGGCTGACAAATCCACCCTGGAGATGGATGTGCAGAATAAAGAGCTGCTCACCCTGAGCCAATGTTCTTTATGGTGGCTGATTGGGAGGTTCCTCGGGGCACACACAGGGTTGTCCCAACACTTGGAGCATCCTGGGGATCATGTTTGGATTTAGATGTGCTTCCTCTCCCAGCATCTCCAAGGAACCAGCCCATGGAAAAGCTGTAATTGCCAGGCATTCCTCCTGCTGGTGGAGGCTCAGAGGCCCAGCAGATGCCTTGCTCAGTGAGTCAGTTGTTGAAATTATTTTGGCTGCTATGGAGCTTGTGCAGGATCAGAAATACCTGCCAAAATGAGGCTTCAGAAAATGTTTGTTTTCCTAGCAGATCTAGATATGCCTCTAGTTTTGTTTTACACCTTAAAACACTTCTCTAGCTGCAGCTGGAGGTTGGTAGGCAGCTGTGGCAGATGTTATAACACAAGCCCTTGTTCTTTGTGCTGGGGCTGCTTGTGTGGGTTTGTTTGCTTTGCCTTGGTGGGCAGGGCCTGGCTGATGGAGCAAAACGATGCTCTGAACCTAGGGAGAAACCCTAGTACTTTGTATTTTGAAAATAGGGAACTAAAATGCAAATAGTGTCCTCTTATTTGGTCCAGAATGAAGCGGGGGGGGGGGGGGGGGGGGGGGGAGGAAAGACAAAATAATAATAATAGTAAAAGTTAGTCCAGAGTTCACAAAATTTTATTGTCTCTCTGACTGGCCCTGTGTTTGCAGAAGTGCTGTTAGAGCCTTTCTCCTGGCAGGGAGAATATCCCAGAAGAGTTTTTCACAGTCCGTGTGTCAGACAGGAATGCAAAGGATCAATTTACAACCAGAGACAAAGATCTGAAAGTGTCCAGAGGGACCTGGGGGAATGTTTCTCACCCCAAATAGTTTCAGTGATTTAAGTGATCCCACTTGCCCGACTGCAGCCTGGGTCCAGCTTTGCCAGGTTCAGCCCTGAGCACAGCAATAAAAGCAGAGTCTGGGACTGCAGCAGAGCTGGGGCAGGAGCACCAAGCACAGCAAAACCTCCTCACAACCACTTCTGCTGCAGAGCTGGAGAGAATTCCAGCGAGTTGTGGAAAGCTCAGGAGTGCACCAGGCTATTCCAGGGTGCTGTGCATGCTGCCATGAGTAACTTGCTTTGTTTAGCAGATCATCCTTTATTATTGGGTTGCAGCTGTCAGGGAAAACAGGCATTGAGCTGAGGGGTTGTATTTAGAAGTGCCCTCTGGATGGGATGGTTTGGAAACTGCACAGAGCAGTTGGAAGGAGTTTTCAGTTCAGTTTGGCCAGTTTTTGGATAATGATTCTACTTCCCTAAAGCTGGTAGTAATTTTTATTTCATATGTTCTTAGAGATATTTGTTTTATTGTCATTTAAAGTTTCCTTGTAAACTTCAAGCAAAATCAGAGGATGTATTAATCTATTTCATGTCATTGCAACAGAGTCTGTAAAGTAAGGCCTTAATCTTAGAAATATATATTGATGTATTCAGCAGGAGATGGCATGAGGGGTTTGTCTGAGTTGTCTGGAAGAGCACACACACAGCTCATCCTTTGTTTCGACTCTTACAAATGTTTGTTGATTTTGAGACTGAAAAAAAATGAGAAAAGGCTTAATTATTGTGACTTTTAACCCAAGATGAAGCTGATGACACAAGTTCAAGACACAGAGAAAGTAATCAGCATTTAGGATTTAGGAGAAAAAGCAGGTGCATTGAAGTTGAGCCCAGTGCTCAGCCCACCGAGGGCTGCTGACCCTCCTGCCTGTGCCTCTGCCGAGAAGAGAGGCAGGTTTTATTTTCCCTGCTTATTCATTTTCTGAGTCATTCATCTTGTGCTATAGCTATTGAAAACTGTAACAGAGTCTGGGAAGCACTTGGCTTTTGAGTGCTGCCTCCTGATTGGACTGGGGAATGCTGCTGTTCGGGAATAATGTGTGAATACCATCTGCTCCGAGGAGCCGCGAGCCTCGGTGGCTTCTGCTGGAGCGGCACCTTCAGCCGGGAATCCGGGCGAGGGGAGCGCCTGCCTTCCTCAATCTCACCCAAACTTGCACTTGCCGCTGGATTTCCTCTCTCTTTCCCCGTGGAACTTTTTTTGCGCTTTGCCCGAGGGCTGAGTTGCTTCTCCTGTGCGTTTTGGGGGTGTTTTTCCTTTATTTTTTTCCCCTGTGTGGGATTTCTTCTGGGGTTCAGCATGCACACCAAGCCGGGAAATAAATCAGGGAGTTTTGCAGCTGTTTATTGCAGCACGAGAGTTCACGTGGAATGTCTGAGTTGCTTTGAGAAACTACTTCCAAAAATTTGACCTACTCGTAAAAAGGTAAGCAAGGAAAGACGCTGGAATTTCGGGACTGACTTTTTACTTGCAGGGGGGGTTTGTTTGGTTAGGAATGAACGTGTCTCGTTTGCAATGTACAGTTGCCTTCTAGCAGTGCCGGGGATCAAAGGCTGGGTTTTGTCTCCGAATTTCTTTAATGAGCAGAGTTGGAACAATGATTGTCTCTTTCTCTTTTGTGTAGGAATTGTTTTACAATAGGTCTTAACCCAAACTTTCTGCAGTGTGAGTGTAATTGTAATTCAGAACAGCAGCTCTTTTGGGGGTTATGTCTTTGTGCAGAGAACTCTCAGGTCTTTGAAACCTCTTTCTCTGTTATCTCAGACCAAGCACAGTTAGTTTTCTGCAGTCTGTATTTCCACTTGCAGAGGACAAGCCGAGGTGTGTGAGCCTGTTAAATCCTGCCCACTAATGACCTGCAGAGAGAGCTGGGGCCATTCCTTCAGTCAGGACAGCAGCTGACACCACAGCCTGGGGCCACCACACTCTCCCTGAACTCTTGCATGTGACTTTGAAAATATGTGTCTACATTTTTTTTTTCTGCAGGTTGCATTCCATTCAGACTCTTCTATCTGCACAAGGCAAAGTTAGCAAAAGGAAGGCAAGAAATATTAATGGTTTGTAAAATCCTATCCCTCCTTCCAGTGAGCCAGATTATTCATTTTACTGTGGTCTGTTCAAGGGGGAAATCTGCAAAACATAGTTCTAAGACTGCTGATGACTCATTGTAATTTATTTTTGACAAATTCCTGATTTTTAGCTTCTTTTGTGTTGGTATGTTGATGGTAACTGTGCAGCAAGTGTGTGAGTTGTATGTACTGATATGTACTGCAAGGCAAATGCTCAGTACCTGTAATTAAAGGAACCATAGGTTTATGTAGCTGATGCTTGATCTAAAATTTTCATATTCAATCAACTTCAGATAAACAAGAGAAGGTCATGCTCCTACTGTGCTTCCCTGCACCCAGGCCTGTGGAGCAAATGTTCCAGAGTACAGCAAGGAGCTGTTGCATTGACAGTGAGGCATCTTTTCACTTAGTCATTTTCCTGGCCCACTGCCAGATCATCAAAAGCAGCTCCTTCAATGAAGAAAAATCTTACTTTGCTGAAGCTTAAATCAAGAAAATTGTGACAAGTCACAGAAGGAATTAGGAATTGAGCTTTGATGATCTTTGTGAGTCCTTTCCAGCTCAGGGTATTCCATGATTCATGAAGGAATGGCTGGATCACACCAGGCTGCAGTACAGGACAGTGCATTGGCTGGAGGGCACTGCCCTTGCTGGGACATGGGATCTGTGGGTTAAGGTGTCACAGTGCCACATGTGCCACTCATTTTTTGGATGCTCAAAAAACTTTGACAGGTCTTGAGTGTGCCAGTCCGAGTGGGATTTTCCAGTAATATCACATTTTTGGGACAGAAAAGCTATTTCTCATTCATTGATAATAATAACAACAATAAATGCTCACTTAGGTCTTTTCTGCTGGAATTATACTGTCAGTCATAGATTTTCCAGTCTGTCATTGGGTCAGATAATAATATATATAATATAATAATATAATCAGTGGTGATTATAGTGAGGAATGAAATATTGACCTCTGAACTCCAGAGGATATCTTCCATTCCAGACCTGGCTCCAAAAGGTTTCTCAGCTACTGGCAGGGGTGACCAATAGAATATGGGATGTGGAATCAGAGCTCTGTAGTTCTGTGGGATGGCCATATGCACCCTCAGATCAAACACCAGCTGGTTGGAAAAGTGTTTATTTTTTATTTTCCATACTTTATCCAGCAGCAGCTCCTTGGTGCACTGGTCTGACTTTGGTAGATATTTGTGCAAGGGTAGAGTTTCCTGGTTCTGACCCTTCTGCAGAAGGTTCCTGCTGGATCCCTCCCAAACCCCTCCACAACACAGCACTGGTCAATATTTCCTTGTGATCCTGTGTAGCTGCAGAGCACTTTTTGTTTGCCTGCCCATGGCTGATGTGCTGCTCTGATCATCAGCACTGCAGTGCTCCAGTGTTTCTCCCTCTCTGGTCCAGATAACTTCATTCCAGCTTAAATGTGCTGCTTTTATCCTCTTCTTCTGAAGGGAAGCTGTCCAGGGTCACACACAGGGAGTTTTTCTCATGGTATTGCAGAGCCACAGGATTTCCTCTGTTCCCCATTAGTCCTTTGCCATTCATATTGCTCCACAATCTTCCTCCTTGCCCATTTCCCTTTCTTTGCTCTTCTTCCCAATTATAAATTGCTGGAGGACATTTGTCATTTTGCTGTGGAGAGTACAATTCACCTGGCATGTCTTTTGGAGTCTGGAAAAAAAGGCCAGGATTTTTGTTTCCTTGAAGATGAAGAATTCTCATTTTCACTACAAGAAAGTACTTTAAAGTGGCAACTCTGACAATTCAACATCATTGTTTATTTACAGCCCAATTTCAGAAATGCACATGGATTCCTTTCCTCTTCTCCTCCACCACAACTCTCTTGTCTGACTTGGTTGCCAGACTTTCTCTGGGAGTTCAGACTCACAAAGAATGTGGCTCCTTCTGCCCTACTCAGTGCTAGAGTCTAAATCAGGACATTTCTAGTGAACTTCAGCTTAAGATAAGTCTGACCTACCTAGAACTGGGGTTTCCAGTTTGCAGACATGACCCAGAGTGATGAAGCTCCACCATTACCATGAAGTTCTCTGCCTGTATCTGTGCTAGCCTTGCCTTTTATATAATCTAATAGTCCTTTGCCAAGGATGTAATATGTAATAGGAACTATTTTTGTGATCTTGGGAGTATTTCTGCTGGCTCTGAGCTCCTTGGAATAGATGCCGCCTCCTGTTATGAAGTCATCGCTCCTGGTGCTCGCCAGCAGACTATCAACATTTTAAAATCAAGATAAGAAAATCAAGAAAAAAATTGGTATTTTGCTTCCATGTAGATCAGATGAAGCACAGAAACCAGTGTTTTAACAGAAGAGAAGCATTGATGGGGGAGAGAAAGACTTCAGAAAAACTGGGACAATCCAGTAGCAAGCACAGGAGTCCAGAGAATTCCTGGTTCCTGGTTCAGACTGTGTGAAACCATTTTGCAGAGCAGCTGTGAAAGTGAAAACCACCAAAAGGAGGATTGATTCAGAATTTCCTCATGGAAATTTTGGAAGTTCTTTCTCTCAAGGAATTTCAGCCCACGTCTTCTCTTCAGTGGCAGAAACTCTGCCAACAACCTGTCCTTAGATCCCTGACCCAGAATGTTTTACTGGGAATGGTACAGAGTGACTGGAGCAGGGACTCCAAACAATCTTGGGAATTTAGTTTGGAAAAAATGTATCCAGAGCTTCATGGCTGTTTTGTGAGGGGCTCTTGACTGCTCAAACTCCAATTTCATACTCCCTTGTTCTGAGATTGTGATTTTCATTTAGTAGCAGAGAGCTGAAGGCAGAGAGTGATGCCAGTTGGGATCTGCAGCCCCTGCCTAACAGAGCTGAGATTAAATGGCTTAAGGACAGTGGGGAAGAGCTGAACCTCTGGAGTAAAGTCAGGGTTTGAAAATTGGTGTGTTAGTATTTTTGGTCAAAAGATCCAAAAGGCCTTTTGAGATTGTTGTTGTTTTATGTGCCTTTGGAAAGCTCTGCCTGACTTCTTGATCTCAGGCATTTGAGCCATCAACTTGGTGAATTTTTTTAAGCTCTCTTTTGAAAATATTGGTGCTTTGTTAGTAAATCAGCCCAGTTCTGGTGCTTACTATCATTTTCCTTGCAAATAGATCCCACATCAAGAAATGTTATTGAATATTTTAAGCTAATTATATATGTACATATTTTGGTGTTGGATAGAGATTAAATATGAATTAAAAACCAACACAGAGAAACATATTCCCTAATGGATTGTAAGAAACTTTCTCCTACTATAAAAAACTTGTATCCCAGTAGATGTAACATGGATTTTTTGAAAGTAACGTAATGTTTAAGGGTTAAGGGTCCATCTCTTACAGATGCTTTGGATATGTTCTCTGGAGGCCAAGCCAAGGAACAGTGTGTCCTGTCCTTCTGTCTGTCCTGATTTCTAACGAGTCAATCCCTGATTTCCCTCCAGTGAATGAGCAGATATGCACCTTAAGAGAAAAGATACTCATTTCTCTGTTCCTGATTTTCCATGTTTCAGGGAGCATTGAAAACTTCCAACCCTTCCCTCGCTGTTTCTTCTTTTACCACTTGAAAATGTTCTTGGGAGATTTTATCTTGCTCTGTGGATTGCTGGGTGCATTAGCACAGCTTCTGCTTGCCAGAGCTCTCACTAAGTAGAACTGGTTTCAATAAATCATTGCAGCTTTGGAAAGTCTGGATTTCCAGTCATGGCAGCTCAGAAGAGGGAGGGGAAACAGGAATACAAGAGCTTTTCCAGCTGGGGAAAGAGCAAAGGTAATTCTCCACAGAGGAGTTTGAACAGAGAGGTCTCTGATGGAAGGCTGTGGGCATCATTCTCTTACAGGGGATTAATATTTCATCCACAGAGGTGGAACAAAGTCTTGTTCTGGTTGAAAGTGGAGGAAGTGAGTGATTCAGCTTATTTTGTCAGGCATCTCCCTGCCTGTGACAAGGTGCAGTACAGCATTTTTCTGGCCATGGAGAAAGAGAGCTCTGTGTGCAGTGCCAGTCAGAGATCCAGGAGCAATTGCTTGGCCTTTGTCTCAGCTCAGTGCAGCTGATCCCTGCCTTGCTTTCCTGAGCAGTAAAACTCCCACCCCAGACTTAAATCTCCCTTTGTCAGGGATTCAGGCTCATACACAGCATCTCTGTTTCATTCACATCTGAACTGCTGCAGATAACCTGTGCCTGTCAAGGTTTGAAATAGTGATCTTCTTATTTTAATAAATCCTTTAGTGTGAAACTGGCTTTAGCCCCCCTTTGCTATTCCTGTTCCCTGTCCAGGGTAAGCTTGGAAATCTTTTTTTCTTCTTCTTTTTTTTTTTTTTTTTTTAATTGCTACTTACTCTCATAAGCCATATGATGCTTTTGATAACAGTCATCAAATTTTACAGCTATCACTATAATCTCAGTGCTGTTAACCATCTGCATCTCTCCTCATGTTCTATAGAAGCTGAAGAGAAAACAAATACATAGTTAATTTTAGCACATCACTCCTCTTAATGGATTTTGTGTCCCAAGTAGCAGAACTGTTTAATGTGCCTGCAAATAACCACATGGAAATGAGGAAGAATCCACACACAAGGACATTCCTTAAGGGTTTGAAGCCCTTAGGGCTGTGCCACAGGGAGCAGGAGTGGTCTGCAAAAGCTTTGAGTCCTACAAAAGTCTGGACACTTGGAGTTATAACTTCTGTAAGATGTAACCTCTGTTCGGGGATTTTAATTCCATGGAATCTGAACTTGAGACATCACAAAGTCAGGTGAAGAGTCAGTTCTGTCTGTATCTGGTGATGAGCTGTGAGCAGTAGTGGGAGAACAGAGCAGGGAAAGGGGAGAAATCTGATTAAAGTAAAGAGAAAGCTGGGCACAGAGTGTGGAAAGCTGCACTCTGTGAAGCAGAGCAGCATGGATCCAAGCCTGGGATCCAGCCTGGACACTTCCCTTGGGTCCTAGAAAGGGCAGAGGCAGCTGGAGAAGAGCAGTGGCCCAGCTAACAGGGCATGCTGTGCCCACAGCCAGTCCTGCAGGGAGCCATTTATCCATTTATCCTCCTCACTGCTCAGCACCCAGCCCTGAGCAGGGGCTGCCAGATGTCACACCTAATAGGGGATTTCCTGTACTTCACCTCAAATCCCTGGATTTGGGTAAAAACACGTGCACTGTTACCTTTCCTGTGCCTGAGCTGAAAGATGGGGATCCCTTCACAGCCTGTGGCCTCCAGGCTGTGCTTCCCCTCCCTTGGCTGCTCAGGAGCCACAGAAGGTCCCTGTTGCTCCAGGTGGAAATGCAGCTCTGCAGTCACACACCTGGCAGCTCTTCCTGAGCAGGGAATGCTCCTGATGTGGGGCAGACCCTCCCTGGGGACTGGCAGCCCCTCTGCTCTCACATCCCAGCCTTGCAGCCACAGCCACACCCTCCACAAAGCTCCTGCTGCCGGTGCCCTTCAGGCATCCAACTGCTCAGCTCTGCAGTCTCACCTGAATAATGCACAGGAATTGGCCATTAATTGAAATATGCATTAGAACTAGGTCAAAGTTAAATATTTTTTTTAATTAATCCCCAAAGGACGTGAAGAGTAAACTGTACTCACTGTGTTGTTTAACTTCTTATTGTTATGAAAAGCACAAAGGAAAAGGTTTATTTGTAAGATAATGGTAAAATACAGGAAGGGGACTGAGTCAGAGATAGGACTGTCTTGAGAGCAAAATTGCCATTTCATTTAGGCTTCACTGGAGTGGTCAGGATTGGTGTTTGAGATGACATCAGTGTGCACCAAAACCTTCCAGTATTGTATTTAATCATTGTGGACACATAGAAGGGGTCTCAAAATAAAAATGATACATTTTAAATTTCCTGATCACAAACCCTTTATATTACTGACACCCAGGATTCAAATAGAAATGTGCACTGAAACTCAGTAATTTTATATATTCCCAATTTTTTTCTTTATAGGAATCCATTTAAAATTACACAAGAAACCTCTCTTCATCTTCTGAGTGTTTCACTGATTAGCATAATTTATAGCCAGTTTTGTGAATAAGGTGATTGTACCCAGGTGATTGCAAAAAGGTCTGTGGATCTCAGTTTTATAAATATTATTCTGAATCTAACTTTGTTAAAGTAATTGATGTAACATGAGTGAGTGCTGTGCAGAGCTCTTCAAGTGCAGAGACCACACACTGTGTAATCTCTGGAGCCAATCCTCACCGTGCCTTTGCTTTTCTTAGCAACAAAATTAACTCCATCATTATAAAATTTAGCCAATACTTTACCTCTGCAGTCAGAATCTTCTCACATGAGATTCAGCCCACGCTCTAAATCCTGCCTTCATTAAGTGCCACTCTTTGCCTCAGAGAGCTGCAGGAGTGACTTTGCAGTCTCTCAGCAGAAGCAGAGATGTTCTTACATCAGGGGATGTTGCAGGGGAGCCCTGGGGGTCCATGGAGCCCCTTCCACAGTTACTCACAATTAGAAAACCTCCAAGGCCTCTCCTCTGGAGGGTCCATTCCCAGATGGGCTCTCTGAAAAGGAAGAGTTTTGTCTCTGAGCCAGAACTCAAGGTCAGCCAGGACAGAGGTGCCCAAGGCTGAGCAGGGACTGTCCCAGGCAGTCCCAGGCTGTGCTCAGCCCTGTGCTGGGCTGCAAAATGACCCTACAGAGCCTGTGCTGGGCTCCTTGTGCAGCTCCTTGGCTGCTCAGGCTCCTTGTGCTGCTTGGATTCTGTCTCCCAGGCTCTGCTCCTCCCTGTAGTGCTGCCAGGAGGGCTGGACGGGTGCCCAAGAGCTTTTCAAAGCTCTGGTTAGGAATTGGTGGGAACCTTGTGTTTGTGTTTCTCTAAAGAAGTTTTATGGCTTTTTCCTGGTGCAGCTCGTGACAAGGTCACTTTGAGGGAGGAGGGTGCAGCTCTCCCTCTGCCAGAGCCCCGTGTCAGCTGTGGGGGGTGACACAAAGGGGTCAGGAGCTAAAACCCTGGAAACTCTGGGTGATGTTCATCTGGAGAACTGCTGAGATGAGAACAGGCACAGCTCTAAACCTGCATGTTCTATAATGATGAGATCCTGGGAGAAGCTGCAATCCTTCTTACAGGAGAGTAGGGAAATAAAGTTTCCCAGCTGTTATTATTAACAAGCCAGGGATTCTTCTTATTCAAGCTGAAGCAGAATTGCCTGGATGTCCCTGGAGAATTCCAGTCCAGCACTAGACATTTGAAAGATTTGGATCCTGGTCTAAAATATTTCCACTGCTTGAGCGAATTTCCAAAACTGAGCTATTTTTTATCATAATGCAGTCAGAGAAATGAAATTTGTGATGCAGTCAGCCATCAGCTTAAGTATTTTGAGAGGAATATGGTGACTGGAGAGTCTGCTGTGTGTGCAGGTCCTGGGCATCCACTTGGGAACAGAAGAGTCCTGGAACAAAACCTCGTGTGGTGCAGCTGCCTTTGAAGAAAAAGCTAGCAATGGGTTTGAGGTTCCTTTATGGGAGAAAAAAGAGAAGGAAAAAGAATGCAAAAGCCAGCATGGTTCAGTGTCTGGGCACATTTTCAAGGGCTATTTTATTTTGAGTAATTAATTCTGTGTTTTATTAGTAATGAAAGCAGGGCCTATTTTGTGCACGGCTGGAGCAGTTCAGGGTGACTCGGCAGGAAGTTAAACTGATGTAGCATTACTTTTGCAATTTATCACCTGCCTGTACTGCTTACTCTGGGTATAACACGAGTTTATCATTGTTCAGAGCAATTACATTCTAAATTCACTTAATAATTACCTCTCAAACCAGATAACTTTAAAGAACTGATTATTTTATAAGCAACTGGGAAAATCTCTAGCGTGACATCTCTTCTTTGAGGCAGCCTAAATGCAAGCTGGCTTTTTGGTGATCTGTTTCAAATTAAGTGATTTCACTGCATAAATGTATGTATTGGGGCTTGAGTGTGGTGTATCCAAATGCTTGCAGCCTTCTTACACATTTGTAATGATTCCAATAATTCCAAACTAGAGAGGTTTTTAAATTTGGTGGATGAAAAATCCATTCTATTTTGTCTTTGGTTAAGGGTTTTAACTTGAAATACTGGCTAGTATAAATGTACAGCTTCAAAACTGGCCACAATTATTGGTAGACTGAACCCAGACCAACCACAGACTCTCCAAAGTTTTTCTTTCCTGAATCTTTCTTCTGCTTCTCCAGGTGTGGAAGGGCCTGGGAGCTGTGGTGCAGACCCAGCTCTAATTGATTATCCCAGCCCAGCTTTGAGGGTCCCACAGTCCCAGGCCAGGACCTGCTGAGTTACTGCACAGCTTTAGGCAGCAGAGTTTTACTGACTGCAGCAAATAAATTTGCTGTGCTTTATGGAGCACGGAGAAGCTTGTTTTCTGAATTTTAATTGTCTCAATAAATTGTGATAAGGTTGTGTTCTGTTGGACTGCAGGAAATGAATGTGAGTGGTTGGAATCTGGACATTGTTGGGAAGGTGTGTTGCTCACAGGGCTGATAGAAAGAATTTTCAATTCTGGCTGAGCAATAACAAGGGTGATAAGGATTATAGAGATCTGGAGTGCAGCTTTCCAGGAATCCCCATTCAGCCTTGGGTTTACCTACAGGGATTCACTTGTCCCACTGGGGACTAAATGATGATGATTTTCAGCTTGTGCTTCACAGAGGAGAGGAAATGTTTACAGTGGGGCTCAGCTGGCTCAGGCACAGTGAATGGGAGAGGGGCACTCGTGTCAGATTGGAGTTCTGGGCATTTAGGGTGAATGATGAAGGATGAACCTCTGCTCTGGAGACAGCCTGGGGAAGAGGCTCCAGGGAGATCTTAGAGCCCCTTCCAAGGGGCTCCAGGAGAGCTGGAAAAAAAATGTTTTGATGCTGTGACTTGAGAGTTTGGTGTTAATGAGTGCATAAATGAAGATTTGCAGATTTTACTCCCACTCTGCTCTTATCCCTGCGCTCAGGGGAGTAATATTGGCTCTTTTCACCGAGGGATGGTTGTGCCCCTTGGGATCACAAAGGAGCTGCTCTCGTCCTGGCACCAGGACAGCATCCAGATCTTTATTTGCAAGATTAGAATGTTTTCAAAAAGATAGGTCAGGTTGAAAGCTCTCCATTGCTCTATCTCCCAACGTTCTGCTGGAGAGCTGGAATGATTGATGAGCATTTCTCATTGCAATTACAGATGAGCAACAGCAACCCACAAATCATGGCACGCTGGGCAGGAGTTCCTGAGCTGCTCTCTGTAGTCTGGCCAGCAAATCATTAAATCAAGCGAGGATGAGCAAGGGGCTGCTGGATGTTCTCGCCTCAGCACAGCAGCTGAGAGAGCTGAGTAAGCTGCTGTCTGCCTGAATCAATCCCCACTCTGGGAATTGAAACAGTGCAGACATGAAGCCTGGCCCTGCCACATAAAAGCTGCATTATGGCTGCAATTTAGGGGACTCCACCTAGAGCAGCTCTTTGAATCCCTAATCCTGGGAGCTCCAAGGGAGAAAAGCAGGAGGCCAAACTCACATGGCTAAAACTTTCCTCCTGAGCCTCTCTCCAAGTGGGGGACCTGGCCTGCAGTGAGGCCAATCCATGGGGAGTTCATGCACAGTGTATGTTGTAATGGGGTTGTACAGTACAGATCCTAGCACATATATTTAATATCTGACAATTCAAATAGCTTGGCTGGCAAACACACTGAACATTGCCAGATCTCTATAAGATCCTGTGAATTCCTGACCTAGATATTCCTTGGAGGAGGGAATTCAGGAGCAGGAGAGAGACATGAATCAGGTATGGTAGACTGGGCTCCTCATTTCTGATCCATTTCCCTTATTTCTTCTGAGTAGTAGGTATCTTTAAAAAATGCAGAATTGGGTTAATAAAATGGTTTAAGATGATCAGCTCAGTCTTAAAGTTGTTCCAAGTTCAGTCTTTATACAATTTACCTTATGCTTGGGGTAAAGAATAATGAAAAATCTAAACAAATAGAGCACTAAGCCTCAATCCTACATGTAAATCTGTGCACATGTGCTGCAAACAAGATAGCACCCATGGACAGATTTGTTTGTGTTGCCTTGTGAGCCAAATGCTGTGGTTTTGCTTCTTTTAATTATTCAGTCCTGAAAGAATTTACTGTGAAATCCCACCAGGCAGAGATAAAGACTGGAAGCCCTGTAATCTACAGCTGTACAGGAGGGTCAGTTTATGGCCTGAGTGTGCTGGAGAATTTAGATGTGGAGAGAATCTTTCATAGTGAACTGGCATGAAAACCTGTATTATTTCAGGGCTTTGCAGCATATAAATTGTGTTTACAATGAAGCTAAAGCTTGGAAAAACCAAATTGGTAAATCTAATCCAGATTTGCTATTCTGATGAATTTTTTTCTTCTCAAATGATTTGAGGTAGTCAGATTAATTCAGACCCAACATGACAAGGGTAAGACAAATTAATTAGCTAAAGCTCCATGAGGGTTTTGTCTCTGTGTGCTTTGTGTGAGGGTTGCAGGGCACTGCTGTGGGTGACTGACCATGGCAGAGGAAAGAAGGGTCCTTCAGCTTCACCCCAAAACTTCCCTCCCAGGCAGGGACAGCACTGCCAGGGAAAAGTTGGAATTCTCCTGCAGTCTGGAGCTGAACAGCACATTCCTAGTGCACTTCCAATATTAAACTATTCTTCTGAGACTGCTCAAGAGTCACAAGTAATGCTTTAAAAGAAATTAAAATTTAGTTGTAGGGAAAAAATGGCCAGGTCAGGTCTCATAAAAATGAGCAGCCAATTTTTAAAAAATGTTGGGTTCCACAGTACCTGAAACTCTTGCATGTCATAACCTTGTTAAGATAATTACAGTAAATGGCTTTTCTGCAAGGGAATCCCCTGACATTCTTCCCTGGGAGATTAAATCTGTGTTGCTGTTCTAGACGGATTCTGCAGCTGAGCAAAAGTGTCTCCTACCTCCTTTAAAAATATCAACAACCAAAGAGAAGACAACACTTAATTCCTTTTTACGAAAGGAAAAGAGAGTCATGTCTTGGGAAGAAGGGAAATCAAATAAAAAATTTAATGCTAGAGAAGAAAGGCAAGAAATGCAGTTGCCATGGAAACCAGAGCTAAGTAGAAACTTTCCAGCAAAGAGCAGAAACTAAAAATGAAAAAGCAGAGTGGTGAGGCTTGGCAGATAGCCAGGAGCTTCCTCCAGCTCCTCTCCTGTGCTCCTGGTGGGAGGTTCTCCATCATCCTTCCACAGGCTGGAGCTGCTGTGGGCAAAAGCTGGGCCTGTGGGTCAGAGCCCTTCACAGGGACAGCGAGTGACAGCATTGCCTGGGAGGAGGCAGCTGGACCCAAATCCTCTGTGTGCTTCAGCTGGGGCCTCTTCCATGGGAGAGGGGAAAATTCCCTGGGAATGTCCCAGGGGGCTCGAGAGGGAGGGGAAGCTGCTTCATCTGATGGTCACAAGTTACCAGGCAAGTCCTTGATTCTTCTTGTGTCCAAACCAAGGTCTGGGAGTGCACTGAATCAGTAACTCCTGTTCTTCAGTCAACTCCTGTTCTTCTCTCATCCCTTTTTCACAGGTTCCCTGAGATCTGCTCTGAGCACTGCTGTGCCTCAGGCTGGCTGGACACCCACCTCAGCTCCCAGCTGGGAGTCCCATTCCGTGTCAGACTGCCCTGGGCACAGGATGTGTTCCATAGTTCCATAGTGGTTGTTGGCTGCATCCCACGTGTTGCTGAGAGCAGAGACCTGTTCCAGACATTCAGTTTTAGCTGGGGCTCTGGGATCATTTGATGCTGGCACGTTTAGCTCAGTTGTATGCAGTAAAGTAATGCGGTCATTGGATTAGCAATTATTAAATCCACATATGCTTTTTAGTATGACATGGAAAAAAGCAGGCTGGGAAAGCTGGGCAGGTTCCCAGGCAGGGCTGTAAAACCTTTGTGATGGCCAGGAAGTGATTTGGGTGAAAGCTTGGGAGCATACCCAGGCCTGTGTGCTGCCACAGATGGAAGCAATGAAACCTGGGCTGTTCAGATTGCCTTCAGTCATATTCTTGGAATTAAGCACGGGTGTAAGAGTTTGGCTAATTTGCCCTCAGACTGATCAGCTTCTTATATAATTGACTCCTTTTTCATGAACAAAATAGAAAATGCAGTGCAAGTCCAAAATCACACTTGATCTCTTTGTATGTGGAATCTGGACAAATTTACCTGGGAGTTAGGAGCACGAGTTAGGAGCTGCTCCTCAGTGTGTCGCTAGAAATAAAACATACACATTTAACTCTGCTGCATTGCCGCTGACTTCACTCCTCAGCTGACTGGTCACCTGCACTATTCCGTATTTAGTTTTTTCAAAACACAAGGATTGGAGTGTTTAAGGTTGGAAGCAATGAAGCTTAGAGTAACAAACTTCACTAAAAGTTAACCCCGGTAACCCAACAATCCCCGGTTCACCCGGTCCCGGGATGTGGCAGCGATCGCAGGCGGAGCCGGCGCCCTCCCGCCTGCGGGCGGCAGCAGAACCGTGCGGAGCCGCCGCAGCCGCGACCCGCCGGGAACGGGACGGGACGGGACGGGACGGGGACGGGGATGGGGATGGGGATGGGGACGGGGACGGGGACGGGGATGGGGACCGGGACAGGGACAGGGACAGGGACAGGGGCCGGGACAGGGACAGGGACAGGGACGGGGACAGGGACAGGGACAGCGACAACGACAGCCACAGCCACAGCCCTGCCGGGGACAGTCCAGGATGAAATGCCGGATCCTGAGAGCCAGCGCAGTTCGCCACTTCCCGGGTGCTGCCTGGGAAGGAATTCCCTGTGAGCAGCTGGATTTGCAGCAGGGCTGTGTCCAGGACAGCGCTGTTTTCTTTAGGCTTTAACGTGCTGACACAGCGTTTCTGGCGTTTTCAACTGGAAAAGCTCCCTCCCTCCTCCCGGGTTCCTCTGTGCTCAGTGCGTGTAACAAATGTTTTTCCGAGAGCTCTGACATTGTCTTGGTTTTATATAGTTTCAATTGAAACAATCTCATTTCTGTTGCAATATTTAAAGCAGTGATGGACTGTGAGGGCTTGTTTGTGACCTAGGAAAGCTCAGAAGAGTCAAACCAAACTGCAGAGAGGTGTTCAGTGCATGTGAGCCAAGCACAGCCTGGCCACAGCTGGGAAAAGCTCCACAATAGCCTGTATTATGTGGGTTTATACCCAGCTCAGTGTGTTATGGAAGGAAGTTTATGAGTGACATGACCCAAACAAAAAGAACACTCCAGTTGCTGCCAAGATGACATTCCAGGCTGCTCCTGACTGAAACAAGGCGCCTTCCATGTAGGATTGCACTTACTGTGTGAAGGTAACTATGGGCTACTTCCTGAAATTGCAATGAATGACCATTTTGAGAAATTCCCAATTCCTGATGTCTCTTTTCAGCATTGCTAAGTGTTTTACCATCTCACGTGTGTCCCTGCTTGCCAGGCTGTCTTGTTTGGAGCAGATCAGGAGGAAATTTGTAGCCTTGCCCTGAGGAATTCTGTTAGGAGCAAAAGTGCCTTTGTATAACAAGCTAAACAGAACCCTCCAAAATCCCCTTTGTAACAGGAACCTGCAGTCTCTGGTGTTTGCCCTGACACAGTAGGTGTGGGGTTCCTGGTCTCTGTGAGACTGAGGAAGGCAGAATCTGACCTTTTCCAAGGCTGATTCCTGCAAAGACAAATACCACACCTGTAAACATTCCCTGCCTGCTCAGCATCACTGGGAAGTTCCATTTTACCCCTGGCCAGCAGGAATCCCCCCATATGATGAGTCTGCAGCCTCAGATGATGTAAAGCCTGCAAGCTCAGCCTGGGCTCCAGGCCTGCCAGGGCAGTTTTGGATCTGTGCTGCCCAAATTGTGGTGATGGTGGGATAAGCTGTTCCAAAGGTTGTCAAACCTCAGGGTTTCAGAAACAGAGAGGTATTTGTCAGCTAATGTTCAGACCTGAGAGGTCCTGCTGTCTGAGTATTGATCTCCAATTCCTCCAGCATCTTCTCTGTTGGGAGTTGGACCTGAATTTCAGAGTGCAAAATGTGCTTTTCCCAGATTGTTCCCTGATCTACCCCCTACACCTTCCATTAGCAGTTCTGTGTACATGAGTCTCCCTTGTCATCCTGTCAACTCTCATGGTCTTTAAATAGTCTGCAGGCTCTGGGTGGTGATCACCACATTGTTCCCCCTCCCTCTGCAAGCTGCTCATGGAAAAGAGGACAGGAATTATTCTCTCATACGCTGCTTGTTCATAGTCCAATTTTAAATCATCTCCTGCTCATCTCATTTGCCAAGTCCATCAATCCAATATCCTGGTCAGCTCCCTGCCCTGCCCAGCTCTCAGCAAGCAGCTTAGATCCCAAGTTCCCCTTGGTATTCCAGAGAGTTCCTACCTGGTCCCTTCTGGCAGCAAACCCAGACACAGCAGTGTCCCTGCTGGAACAGGCTGCACATCGGGACATCCCTGTTCCTACTAAATTGCTTGGTTGCTATTTTTTCTCCTCAAGGGGAATTCCATTCATCTCCTTTCAGAAGAGCCTGTTAAACTCAGCCAGTCCCAAACTCCCAACAAATGTCCTTTAATAGTTTCAGATTTCAGCACGGAGGCCTCTGACTGTGTGTTCCTTTAATACGTTCACGACTCCCCTGGGAGAACTAAGCCAGGAATAACCAACACTTTCTTAAGCCAGGCCTCCTGCTTGAAGGTTGTGTTTCTTTTCCTGCCATATATTCCCTTGCTCATCTCCACAGCTCCCACTTCCTCGTGCTTTGCATTGCCCATTCTCAGCTCAGGTATTCTCAGGTGTCCGAGAGGGGAGTGCTGCATCCTCTGCTTTCAATTCTGCTGGCTGAAGGAGCATAAAGAACTCTTAACATTCTCTGCAGTCGCCTCTCAGCTTGGCATACTGATCATTTCAATAATAAAGTGTTTCCTTTCATTCTCCAACAGTCAGGCCCCTGCCAGAGCCATAATTGTTCACAGATGACTCATTTTGGCTGCATGATCAAAACCAGGGAAAAGTGCTGTTTGCACAGGCTTTGAAACGTACGAGATGGGAAGAGATGTTCACGCTTGATATTTGTACCATATGTGCTTTCTAAATTTTATTATAGAACCTTTACATTTCAAAAGAGATTTCTAGTCTTGTCCTGGGGATGATTTAGAAAGGAAAAGATAAGTAGAGTTTTGAGTTAGGCCGAGATTAGCAAAGCCTGACTGTGCAGTCTGAGCTGTGATGCTGGATCCTGCCAGGGCTGGTGGGAGCTGTGCAGTGTGGAGGGGCCATTGCTGCTCTGAGATAAATAAATCTAGAACTGTGCATTGTTTAGGGGATGCACACTCAGTCATGTTTTATATCAGAGTCCCACTGAGCTCCTCATTTTTTATAGGATTTGTTTAGAAGGCCTGCACTCCAGCAGGTGTTTGCATTTTCTTCCCTGATGGAAACCCAAGGAATGTTGCACAGTGCACGTGATGCCCCATCCCCAGTTCTCTGCCCTGCCTGCTGTTCTCTTTTCACAGAGTTCACCTCAGATGTCCTCCTTGGGAGGGTCAGCAAAGGGGTCAACAGCAAAGTTTTGTTTTAGGGTGGAAAAAAATGACATGGGAGGATGATTCCTGCAATACCATTCATCACTAAGCATGAGCTGTGTCAATAAGAAGCTGCTCTTTGTGTCTCCTCCCAAAATTGCTTTGAGGCCACCCAACTGCCTTAGATAAAACACCAATCAGACAAATTTTGCCTTCTTTGCCTCAGTGTGGCATTTTGACTAATGAATTGTACAAACCCTGCAAGGCAGCTCATCTGAGGCTGCTGCCACATCCATGTCCCAGGATGTGAAGACAAGCTGCTGTTGGCTGGGCCTCTGCAGGGGCTCAAAGGAAAGAGTTAGACTTGTTAATCCAGGAAAAATGAGCATATTAGAAGAATAAAGGATATAAACTCAGTAGGAAGAGGGTTTTTTTAGTAGCTTTTTCTCTCTAAAAATATAACAAGTGTATTAGTGGAATGGGAACATACAGACTACATACACTTGTGAGTGGAAGATCTGTATAAAAAACTAGAATGATAAGCAGAAAAAAAACAATTTGAGCTGATGCTGCAATAGAGGAGCATTACTGGGCACTGTGTGCCCTGCTAGATATTTTCTATTATTTTTTATTTGGGGTGTCCTTTCTCAGATCATCACCCAGTTCCCTGCTCAGGGCTGGGGAGGACCCAGCAGGGTGAGAATTCCCAGTGCTGGGTTCTGGCTCAAGAGAGCTCAGCCACTTCCAAACATCCCAGCCTTGCTTTGCTCCTGGAGTGCTTTTCATATTTCTGTTGTTTAAAGGAGGCTCTCCACATTTTGCTATCAGCACTCGGGACAAAAACATCTCTCAGGGCAGCCCTGTGTTGTTGTGCCAGAAGGAAAAACGTAAATTTCAATAAACCACCCTCACAATGGTATTTAAAAACTGATTGCAGGATTTCCAGTTGCTTTTGTAAAGCCCTCTTTAAAAACAATAGCTGCATTTTCATTTTTCAACTTGTTAACAGGGAATTCTTTTAAAACAGAGGGTGTTTTCTGTGTTGCTCTGTCATGTCAGCCTGATAAGGAAGATGGCTAAAGATCATTCTGCCAAAACATTCCTTGGATGAGTCATCTGATGCCAAAAAGCAAGTGAAACGAGCAACTATATTTGCAGTGGAGTTTGCAAATTATGTGGCAAGGAAAGGAAGAAAATAATCTGTCACATGAAAAATGAAGTTTAGATTGTGTGTATATAAATCAGTGATTTGTTATATGAGCGTGAGATCATTATCAGGCATTTAAACATGAATTGGAAGTGCCTAATCTATTAATTAATCAGGAAATAATGTGTAATCAAGTTAATCTTTCATTTCACTTGCCAGCAGAGATGCTGCTGTCAGTGGATGAGATTGAGCACCCCAAGAGCTGATTTTTGCAGAGGGGGAGCCTCGGGTGCCCAGATGGCCTCGGGAGGGTCCCAGGCTGTTCCCTGGAGCCCAGGGCACTCCTGGGGCTGGGAGAGTTCCTGGGCTCTGCAGCACCTGAAAAACCTTCTCTTCTCTTGTCCCCCTCAGGGAGAACACACTGAGTTCCACACAGCAAGGAGAGTGATGCCCTGCAGGAGCTTCCTGAAAGGTTCATGGTTTTTTCCCTGACCTTTTAGCACACCACATTGGAAAGCCACTGTAACAGAACTCAGGATAAATAGCTGAGCCTTCTGCTAATAATAACCCATAAATCTGGCACAGAAAGGCAGTGATGCCAGACTTTTATCAACTCCTTCCCTACAGCAACACGACAGCAAGTTGACTGCTGAAATACAAAGTAAAAATATTTTTAGGAGTTAATTTATTTTGTTATCTTAGTATTTTAGTTAAGGTCAATGCAGATTTTATAGTTTATTACAGTAATTTGTTATTACATCTAATAAGGAGATTCCTAACCTAGAGGTGGTGTGGGTTTTGTTTATTTAAATGTGCAGATAGGAAGGTAAAGATCATCATCTGGGCTCCCCTCCCACTGAAGGTTGGACCAGGTGAGATTTTGGGGTCCCTTTTGAGCCTCTCCAGGATCATGGCAGAGAACTGCTCCAGTTTTGTCTTGGGGAAGGAAATGGGGGATCCTGGGAAACCCAGAGCTGAAGTTACTCTGTTAATCACTCAATGAATCACTGCTAACATTTTATTTTAGTAATGAGGGATATTTGCAAAGAACAGTGCTGCTTAAACAAATATTTCCTGCCAGCAGCTCGGCGTGGAAGACACACAGTGCTGGGAAATGTTGTGCAGCTCCCAGTTACAACTGAGGGGCTTTGTTTGATTTAGGAATTTGTACAAGATTTTTCTTTTTGGTTTGGAATTTTTGCCGTACAGTGGGTTTTTCCTCCAGTGAAAGGAGCAGTCGGCTCTGAGACACAGGATGTTTGATTCTGGTAGAAGTTTCTTCTTCCATTTGCATCGAACTCCACAATTTAAGCAACATTTAATTGCTCCGTCAGATCTGTGGAAATTTACACAAGTCTTTAGATGGATTTTGACTTTGTTAATTTTATTGCCATCATTCCCAGTCAGGTCATAAACCAACGTACCCGAGCGGGGTGCTGTGTGTCAGCAGAGCAAGTGCGCTGCTGTGTTTCGGTTTCCCCATCTCGCTGATGTGCTCTGGCTCTGCTGCTCTGCCCCGCTCCCGCAGCGCCTGGTGCCCGCAGCCAGCGGCTCCGGGCCGCTGCTCTTCATTTCCCTCTGCATTTCATCCCCACGCACACAGCGAGAGCAATCCATGGCGTTGTGGTAGCTATCACACCATTCAATCAATGGAGACTAGTGAATTCTCTGCCTGAATTTAAAGTAAATGCTCATTCTCATTTTGATCTTTATAGGTCTTCAAACAGGTAACTCACTGAAGATTTTGGTGTGGGTACAGCTGAATTGAAAGTGAAGTTATCCTCACACAAAGGAAATTCCCTTCCTCCCTGCTCTGCTCCTGAGCTGATGCATCTCTGGGAGCCTGGAGGCAAAAAAACCTGGAAATGTTCCAGGCTCGGAGTGATAAGTCTGCCACGGACTCGTGAGCGGATTCGGGCGGGCACACACTGAGAGTGTCCGGGAGCACCGACAGAAACTCTGTTTCTCTTGGGTTGTAAAAGAGATATTTTGTACAGATTTTCCCTTCCTCCTTTTCTGGGACTTTAGGAGGAACATGATCTTTCTTCAGGCACAGAGGGGTTGCATGTGACAGGGAAATCGGGATTGCAGTCTGATTTTTATTCAATTTGTTAATGGTCTGTCTGCAGTTCATTGGTCTAATGCAAATTAGAATTTTTTTAAGCTGATAGCCACCACTCCTCTCTGCTGCCTCAGCCAAAAATTCTTGTTTGGTTGGTTAAAGTTTCGGAGGGGGTTGTTATTTGTTAAGTTTAAACTTCGAAAACTTCACTTCTTAAAGAAAGAAATCTGGAAACTGAAATGAAATCCCTGAAGCTGCTGTCTCAGAGGCAGCCTGGATTCAGAGCCATGAATTCTGTGGTGAGCAAGTCAGGGCATCCTCAGGCCTGTCCAGATCAGGGGTTTGGGGCTGACTGGACCCCACTGACAGAGCACAGGAACTTTCACCTTCAAAATAAGGAATTCAAGTTCCTTGCCATAAATTCTGAGCATCTGGGTTTAGGAAGGTTTAGGGGCAGGGTGGCAGCAGTGGGTGACACCCAGGTCAGCTGTGGGTGCTGAGTTCTCTGCTGAAGCCCAGCACTGCCTCAGACTGGGTATTTTACCACAGTTTGGCATGTATTTAATTTAATTTAATTTAATTTAATTTAATTTAATTATATTTAATTCCACGGGTTAGTTTTGTGTTCAGTGCTGGAGAGGAGGAGTTAACACCCCAAAAATCACTGCTACATTTATTTCCAATTGCTCTTCTTCCTGAAAGATCCAGCACAGCTCCATGACTGAGCTCACCCAGCTGCCTTTTGCAGGGAGCAGCCAGACTGGGATGTGTTATTTTAGAGATTTAATGCTGTCAGCTTTTCTCAGGAGCAGTTCCTAATCCCACATCTGTGAGTGGAGATTCTGCTGTACACAGAGCATTTGTGTCAGGGTGCGGCTTTCAAAAAGAGAAAAAAAGTAGTAAAGAAAGAAGAAAACAGAGCAGTGTTGGATTAGTTGGAAAAGTCCTGCCCAGTCACACTCCCTCCAGGTGGGATGTTCACTTTCCTGCCTGCTGCTCTGTAGCATCTGTAGTTAAATCCTTCAAAAATGTTGTTAAGTGAGAGAGACAGAGCCAAGCTGGTGAAATTGGAGCACAACTCCCCACCATTGATTTATGCTTTTATGTAGGGCTGATTTCTCTGGTCATATAGTTTATAATCCCTCATTAACTTTTCCTGCTTCATGGTCACCTGTATGAGTGTTTCTTAAGGTACTAGGCTGATTAAAAATAAAAATATGGAGCGTTCCCACCTCCCATTCCCTCAGAGCCTGAGGAGATCCCCAGAGCTCTGAGCGTGAGTCACCTGGCTCCAGTTAAACAAAACCAAACATTCCTCTTTCAGATCATCTAAATTCGGGTGAGCTTTTAAAATGGTTTTGTTTAAACTTTCATTTCCATCCCATTTGCTATTGGGAATGACAAAAGTAAATTGGATAGGCCGTTCTAAAGACATCTCTAGTGATAAAAGCATAATTGTAAAAGACTCTCTTCAGAGCTTTCATCCCAGTTATTAAGACACAAAATTGCAGAGAGATACTGAATATTTGGGTTCTTGTCTGCAGCAAATCTTTAACCAAACCTCAGTAGTTTCAGCCTTTCCCATCACTGTGTTCTGGATGCTCTCAGCTCCATTTGGGAATTGAATCAGCTGCACAGGATGAGTCTGCTCATCTGGAAAGCAGAGTTGCCCCTGCATTTTTATTTTTTTTATGTACTCAAATATGTAAAAGGAGATTGTTCTGGCTAAGAAGAAGAGAGCAGATGTGCAGTGAGTGAAGGTTTTTCCTTGGTGCCGGGCTGTGCTGCGGGCCGGGAGCACAGGGGGTGTCCCGGGGCCGCATCCCCCCGGGATGGGAGCGCATCCCCCCGGGTCGGGAGCGCAGGGGGTGTCCCGGGGCCGCATCCCCCCGGGTCGGGAGCGCAGGGGGTGTCCCGGGGCCGCATCCCCCCGGGTCGGGAGCGCAGGGGGTGTCCCGGGGCCGCATCCCCCCGGGTCGGGAGCGCAGAGGGGTGTCCCGGGACCGCATCCCCCCGGGCCAGGAGCCCCCGCTGTCCAGCTGGGATCTGCCTCCTTGACCTGAACTTGTCGCTGCCCTCCCAGCTCTCATTCCTGCGCTGCCTGAAAGCTGCACTGAATTCCTCACGTGTGGCCCCAAAACCAGGCATGGACTGCAGGGAAGAGGGGGTTTTTCCCTGGAAGGGCCTTTTTCAGCTGACACAGTGTGGCTTTACTAGGAAAACGCGGCTTGTGTAGTGTTCTGATGTTTTCCATGACCGTGGAAATGTGTGAAATACTAAAATCAGGGAGGATGCTTGGTGCTGGGGAAGGGACTGTCCCACGAGGTTGCTGAATTGGAAGAATTTCTGCCTCTTGTTACTGGAGGTACAACAGGATAATCCAGGGAAGTTTTCCAGCTCCTGCTGAAGCTCCTGCTGACGGGAACGGGGCTCATCCACAGCCAAGCCCGTGTCTGGTCATGAGACACCACAAAGATAAATTTGCACAGAAGTCTGGGAAAAATGACAAGCAGAGGACACAACACAGAGTTATTGTGCAGATGTTGTTTTGCAGCTCATCCCACTCAGATGAGGTTTCTCTGTTACCTGCCAGCCTGGGAGAAGCAGCAGCCACAGTTAAGTTCTTGGCCACTATTCTGGGTCTCTGAAATTTTCTGTCTCCCTTCCTCCTTCAGAATCATTTTTGTGCCAGCAAGGGAAGGAGCTTAGGTGCGGGATTCTGGACAATTCACTTCTGACCTTTTAGAATGGAGTGAATTTTTTTATCTGTTTATTATATCTATTGTTTTATTTTCTTCCATGGCTTAAAGTGTTAATTCTGCCCATAGAAATGTAATTTTATGGAGCAATATGAGCCGGAGGCAGAATCTTCGCTGCCATCAGGACCCAAATGGTAAATAGGCCCTTTCTCTAATTTGTGGGATGTGCTATAACTCAGTTTGAATGTTGAAAGGAAATGGGCCTCCAGGGGAGTCTGGAGCTCTGTTCATTCAACTTCTAATTAAAGTTTTCCCCTCTCAAATTTCACTTTATTTTCCGGGGCTTTTGCTCCATGATGATTATTAACATGTGTCCCATGGCCAGGAAATGATTATCCCCTTCCCATGGCAGCCTCTGCGCGGTCCTGCAGCAGCGGAGCCGCAGCGATGCGCGGCTGCTCGGGGCTGCTGCCGGGGCAGGGCAGAGCGGAGCCGGGAATCCTTCCAGGACACTTTGATCAGATGCTGCTGCTGCCGGACAGGATCCAGTCCAGGATTTCTTCCAGCCTATGCTTCACGTTTCAGGAGCCCAGGCCAGCTCCGGCTTCCTATTCCTACTCCAGCAGCCTTATCTTTTTGGGGGCAGGAGTTGTTAGCACAGTTTATCTTGCTCGCTGAGAGTCCTCCCTCAGATGAGACATGCACTCCGGTGCCGCCTGCTTTTTTTTTCCCTCTCTCTCTCTCTCTTTTATGTTTTCTTCTTGTTGTTTTTCTTTTTAAATGTGTCAAGTGAAGAGTTCCTCTTCCCCCCTCTCCCTTTCCACTCCAAAGAACCACCCTCCAGTTCATTAAAACGCTGGGACTGCTCCGCTCCAGAGCCAGAGGGGAGAGCGAACCTGTGCCTGCATGTGTCTGTGTGTGTAAAATAGATCCAAAAATGTCCATGAACAGCAGGAAAAGTTCTGGGAGACCGTCCTACTACTACCGACTGCTCCGGAGGTCACGACTTCAGAGACAGCGCAGCCGATCCCGCAGCCGGAGCAGGCTGAGCAGGGGTAATTGCGAGCTCTTTCCTTGCCGCGCACAGCCCGCGCCGTAGGTAGGTGAGGAGGAGGGTGAGGATGAGGAGGAGGATGAGGATGAGGGTGAGGATGAGGATGAGGATGAGGGTGAGGGTGAGGGTGAGGATGAGGGTGAGGGTGAGGATGAGGATGAGGATGAGGATGAGGATGAGGATGAGGATGAGGATGAGGATGAGGATGAGGATGAGGATGAGGCGGGCCAGGAGCCGGGCCGGGCTCTGCACAAGGTCAGTGTGCGAGGGGCTCGGGCCAGGCGTGCCTGTGGAACCTCCCCGTGTGTGCACTAACCCGGCTCCCTGCTAACCCACAGCTTTCTTGTCATTATGGGAACTGCTCCGAGCTCTGTGGAGGCCCCATTGGTGCTTGGAAAGCCGTGCTTAGGAGATGGTGTCTCTCTGCAGAGATCTGTTGCTGCAACTTCTTGTTCTTCGTGAGCCGAGTGTCACCAGGGGGTTGAGATGACAAAGCTGAAAACAGTTTAGGGGTAGGTTTTTCCAAAGAGCCTAAAGTCTGTGCTCCCGAGGCATTGCAGAAACCTGTGCGACTTGAAGCCCCAAATCACTTTGCACTTTTAAAAATCCTGCTCTAAAAGGCCTATTTGTCCTCATCAGCAGGAGGGAGCTCCACTGAGGGATGTTTCTGTAGCCCATTCCTTCTGGAGGCAGCAAGTGACCCAGTTGCATTTTTAAAACAAGCTATTCTGCCTTTCTCTTCTACCGTGAAATAACTGTTGGTTCTTTTCCCTGTCGTTAAAGCAGCCAAAAAGTGGGAGTATGTGAGTGTTTCCCTATTGAACTTTTTCAGAAAGGAGGGGAGAGGGTTGTGTTTGCTCTCCAGTCTGGCAGTCCTGGTGTACTTATCATGCTGTGAGCCTAATCAAAGCCTTTAACTGAAAATAATTTTCTTGTTATTGTGTGAATAAAAAGCACGACTGCAACTTTACATCAGGTGTCTGTGCAAATCCAGGCTTGGACTTGTCTCACTGCAGTTAATTCTGATTTACAAAGCAGATTTTCCACTTGACTCTAGCTCTGCAAGATTTAGCTCAGTGCAATGTCCTCCTTCCTCTTTTCCTGGCACTCAGGGCAATTTGAAGGATTTTGAATCATTGCTGAGAAAACAATAGGAAGCTAAATCAGTCCCTGAGCTTCAGCTTTTCCTTTAAGCAGACAGTGGTTTTCTTTGCATGATTTTTTTTTGTTGTTTTGCCTGTCAGCAAGGAGTGTTTGTAAACTCTCAAACATGTCCCAGTTCCCTTTCCCTCTTTATTTGTGTGCAGTGTAAAACCAAAATATTTTACTGTCATTTCAGTTACTGTGACAAACTAAATGTGTTTAGTTAGGTTTAGGTAACCCAATGTGAACTTAATGGCATCATTTGTCAGGAACACGAGGAATGTATAGGCAGATTTGATGGAAATGGGAATCAGCCCGAAAGTTTGTAAGAAATTGGATTTGAACCAGCTGAAATCTTGTTGCTGTTGATCTCTCCTGGAGTATTTTGTGTTCTTTCTGGAATCTCTGCCTCTCAGCACCAGCTGAGCTCCTCTTATCTGTAAATCTGAAAAGGATTTGCAAAGCTGGATGAGAGTTTTCTCTTTATTTTTGATCTGTTTGTTGTTGTGCAGTGGTGGTGTCACACAGCAGGTCAGAAGGGGCTTGCTCCAGGCTGGGCAGGGTGATGGAAGTGCTGGAATCATGCAGCAGGAATACTTTCCTTAACAGTTTTGTTCCCACTGGAAGACAGATGAACTGTAGGGTCTGTGGGCTGTGGAAAACGCAGAAATCAGAAGGAGGTTGTAGATTTTGGGGGTGATGTAATGCTGAATTCAAACCCTGCAAGTCTGGAGGAAGGAGGGAGCAGAGGGCCCCCCCTCAAAGGCTGATCTGCAGTGGGGTTTGCTCCTCTGGCTGGGATTCTCAGAGATCAGCAATCCTTAGTGGGAGGTTGCCATAAATTCATTGGAGTTACTTCACAGGAATTGGCAATGCCTGTTTTGCCATGTGTGTGTTTCCCAGACATGCTCTTGGCACTTTCTGCACTCTGCAGTCTCTGGACCCTTTGCCAAGGTCCCCACTGGGCTCAGGTGAGCCCATGGCTCTGCTGGAGGAGCAGGGATACCTGGAAGTTGCTCTTTTCCAAGGGATGTCACTTCAGCAGATGCTTTTGTACAGGGAACCTGCTGGGGTTGGGCAATCCTTGCACCTTTACCAGGGAGGAGGAGATCTCTGCTGGCACAGGAGCCTGTCCCCATGTGGGACCATTCCCTGTGTTCCATCCATCCTGGATGATGAATACCTGCTGCTGGAGCTGAGGCTGGAGCTCCCAGGAGTCTGAGGTGCTGCTTTGCTGGGAGCCAGAGCTCCCTTCCAGCCCCTTCTCTTTATATCCACCAGGCTCTGAACACACAGGGGTTGTGTTTGAAAATGTATTTATCTCCTGCCACAGCCCACTGTGCCCCCAGTGGCAATGCCACCCACCCACAGCTGCCCTCCTGACACTGCTGCTGCTGCCAGCCCTTGGTGGGGTTGAGGGACAGAGCCCATCCTGCCTAGGAACAGCAGGAAAAGTCAGGCTGGGGTTACAGCTTGCACAGCTCTGCGAGGGCTGACACCCAGTCTGGGAAATGGATTTTGCTTCCTGAGGTACAGAGAGAGCCACTCCCTCAGGAAGGAGCTGCTATGGTGCTTTCAGCTGGGCAAAGTGAGCAGAGTTTGCATTTTCTGAGAAGGATCTGAGGGAAGGAGGGGAGAGCTTTGTGTTGGGTCTCCAGATGGAGCCAATCTGCTGCAGTGTGTGGAAAAATGTCCAGGACTTGGAGCTATTGGCAGTGACAATGGTTCATGTGGTGGCATCCTCTGCTCTGGAGCTCTCTGGTCAGCCCTGGTGCCTTTAACACATTCATCACATTTCAGTGTGTTTGTCCTCTGCCCCTTTGGGAGGCCCAGGCTGCAATATCTGAGCAGTGACACTGGTGAGGAGGCAAAGCTGCTCTGAGGAGGCTCCTGGGATCCCCCAGCACACTGAAACTGTGGCTGTTTGGGAGTGGGTAAAGCTGACAGGCTGCACTGCTCTGGTAATCTCTGCTGGAGTGAGGACAGGGCCTGAAACCCCTGGCTCTGCTCTCCAGAGAGTCAGGACACGCTGCAGGTAAACATTAGTTGGATAAAAAAACGACCTGCAGAACTCCTGGACCATCTGTTCAGCTCAGAGATGTGAGGGACTGCAGGAGGAATCATGGCAATAATTATAATTACTCCCAGGTGACACATCTGATGATGTGGAAGGTACTTGGGAGAGGTAGGGAAGAAAGGGGAGAAGGGGAATTTTCAGTGACAGCAGCACCTGCTTGTGGCTGCACTTGGGTCCGTGGCTTTCTGTGTTCTGAAAATTCCCTTTGCTGATAGAAACCACTCACAGTGCTCCATTCACAGTCCATCTCTGAGCCAAATGCAGCTTTGGCTTTGGGGCTTTCTTGTGTAAAGCTCTGCAGGCAATCAGTTGGCATCAAAGCCCTGAGAATCTGAGAACACTGGAGTTCCTGATCTTGAAGGTTTAACATTCCTGATCCTTCTGCCTGTGTCAGCCTCGGACAGAAATGTCTTGCTCTGTGTTCTGTTTATCACAGATGCTTTTCAAGGTGTTTTATGAAAAGGATTTTTATTAAACAGGCTTTCTTCTTCCTTTCCTTTGATGGCTGCTGTGAAGAGAAAACTGACTGATCTTCAGCAAAACCCAGAATTTCAGTGCACCAAACACTGAGCTGGGAGGCCAAGGTCAGGCTGGGTTTTTTTCTCAGCACAGGCTATTCAGATACACATCTGTTGAAAACAGCTGGAATTTAGTCTTTCTCTCTCTGTTTGATGAAATCAAAACCTTTCAAGTGATAAATGAGAGATCTTATACCCAAATAATCAATACCTTGGAGGTTCAGGCACTCACTTGGGACAAGGGAAAGAGTGCCTGGAAATTGTCCCAGCATGTCCCAGAGTGACATAACAACTAAGGAGGTTTTGTTATATTTAAAGCCAACTGAAATTCACTCACCTCTCACTAATCTTTCCTGGCTGAAAATGTGTTCTGCAGCACATTAACAAAATGTGATGTTGGACAAGAAATGCCACATCTAATTTCTCCCTTTCCACCTCTGCAGGATTTTGTTTTTCATTTAAGGGCTGGGAGCAGGCAAGTGAGGAGCCCAGTAATAAATATTAGCAATAGGCTTGGTTGTTTTTTTTTTCCAAGGGTGGTGTCTTTTAAATGCCAGGAAAAGGAGACCTTCCTGCTTTGCACTTTTTAATGATCATTGCTTTGTTTTTCAAGTCTCTTTTGTGGCATTTTCTGTTTCACCACAGAAGTCTTGCAGTCTTTCATTGAAATTTTAACAGCATGGCTGACAGATGCCCATAGAAAAGATATGCAAAATGTTTAAAGCTGTGCTGTTTATAGGAAATATTCACTGGCAGCTGTGCTATTTTTAGCACCAGTGCTCCAGCTGAGACTTTGCTGTGTTTGTTCAATGCTTCATTGTCTAGTAAAAATCGAGACGAAATTTAATGACTTGGGAAGTGGTGCGTGATGGAGAAATTCTGGAACTGTTTTGATACTAAACAATGCTTAAATCTCAGAATCCCTTTAATAAGCAAAAATTTAGAGTGAATTTATTGCAGGCAGCAGTGCCTCAACTCCCTTTGCTCCTACAGCCAACCCTGACCTGCCCCACCTCCTCCAGACACGTCAGAAATTCAGGAACATTCACACTCACTGAGTGTTCTCCGGGAGAAATTCTACGAGATCAAAAATGAATCAAGTTGTAAAAGTTCCTCTGGGAAACCCCAGTGGGAATCTCTGAGGAGCACTGTCACTTTTTGCTCATCTTTTGCTTTATCTCTGTTCCCAGCCCTCTCCTCTGGTAGTCCCCTCCTTTTCCCCTGGCAGTGCTCCTGAGAGGGGCTGACTGCTCTGAGAGGAATTAAGTAGCAGATTTGCTCTCGAGTAATGCAGGATGAGTTTTTATCTACAAGCCATAGGTACTAAATGAGAAAGAGGTTAAAAACCCTGGTCTGAGTCCAAACTAGAATTGCTTCCAAAAACATGCTTCAAGGGGTTTCAGCAGACTTTTCATGATCACTCATGTATTAGAGTAAGTTTGTCTCCTTACAGCTGTGGCAGTCCAAACAATTTAGACACAGAGCTGCCTTTTAAAGCTTTTAAACCTGTATTTCCCTTGAAGGTCTTCTAGTGTGCCACTAATCCCCTAAGTTATTGCACTGAAGGCACTCTCTAATCCTTTAATTCACTCTGCTCTCAATAGAGATGGGAACGAGCTGGGTCAGGGAACATTCTCATTTGGGCTTTATCAGTTTTGCTTTTTTCAGCTCAGACACTACTGAGGGTGCTTTGCTTTCCTTTGCACCCCAGAGAATATTTTAGTCAGACACTAATTGTTTGTGTGTATGCTTGTGAAAAAAGATGCACTAGCCCCAGAGCCCCTGACTCCTGTCACTGGTTTGTGCAGCCCCAGGGTCAGGTTTTTACACTGAGTTCCCTCAGTCTCCTTTGGGAATCAGAGAATGGAAAGATGGATGCCTTTTTGAGAACTGTGAATCCATTCCCCATCTGGAGCCAGTGAGGGTCAAGGAGCAGTGTCAGATAATTTCTGAAAGCTTTTTTTCCCCAGACCTACACAAGAGAGAGATTCTGAGTAATGTTTCTTTGGTGCTGAAGGTAAAGCTTTGGAGGTGATGAGCAATGCCAGACAAGTGTTGTGGTTTTACTAATAAGCATAAACTCTAAAAGGCTGGTTAGAGCAACACATGAATTTTGCAGGTTTGTGCTGTCCATTGTTTTTTATCCTTGCACAAGGGGCATGTTTTTATTGTAGGTCTGGTTTGGAGAGCAGGCTGGGACCACGAGCAGCTCCCAGAGGCTCATTAGGAATCCCAGGCTCTCACTCTGCTCCAGAAGTTCATCTTAAGTTGAGCACTGAAGCATTCAACTGGAGGAAAAACATGCCCTGCAATTGTATGGACTTGAAGAACACTGACAAGAGAGCAAAGATGGCCCAAGTTTTGTTTCATTAACATTTGCACTGAAAGAGGAATCCTCAGATGCTGAGCACTCAATATTTCCTTTTGAAGAAACCAATTTATGTGAAGTGCAAGTTTCTTTTGTACCTTATGTGCTCATATTTTTGGTTTCTTACAGCATTTCTGCATCACTGAATTTCTTTTAGAGTCAGAGATCAAGCCTGGGCTTGTTCTGAAGTGCCCAAATGTGGTAATAGGTGGACTGGTGCAAAATTTGGCATCTGGAGTTAAATTACAGGATGCTTCTTAAGCTTCTTGGTTTCTATAGGAACAAGTAATAGTCATCCTTCATGATTAAGCAGTGTCCATGGTAACCAAACGAGCAAGTTTTAAATGAAAGATATTTTCCCTGTACATTTTTAGCAGTCAAAGGTTACCAATTATTACCTTTATACCCTTAGACAAGAACACATTTTGATGGGGCTGGTGTGTTTGAAGTGAGAACATTTGGTGTTCATTTACATAACTGCTTCTAGGATCAGCTACAATTTGGGTGAACACCAACACGAAATTTCAGAGAGTGGAGTGGGGTGCATTAACCTCCCCAGGAGGGTGAGTGTTGGTCACTAAATTGCTGAATTGTTCTGCAGGGTTGCAGTGTTGCTGTTCAAGTGCCCATTTGCTCCTCAGAGTGACTGCAGGGCAGTAGTGGAGGGAGAAATTCCAACACAGATCTGGCATATTTTTCAGGATGGAAAATGCAAATTTCAGTGTTGGTGTAGGTAAGAACATCCTCTTGCTCCCTCCTGTTTCAAAAATAGGTTGGGAAGTTAAAGCACGACTGGTTTTTAATGTTTCTTGTCTCTCCTTGGCACTGGTGTTGTTTGCTTGAAAACTGCAGAGAGTGTGTGCAGCTGCCACCTGCAAGTGTTTGCAGAGCAGGTTTGTGGGAGAGGAGCAGAAATACCCACCCACCCCCAGAGGAAATAAAAGGATCAGTCACAATAAATTAGGATTTACATTCCACAATTTCTAATAGTGAAACAATTGCTAAGAGAGTCTGAGCAGGCAGAGGAGAGATGGATGGGGAACAGCAGTGAGCAGGGATGGATTCTCTGCAGTGGTTTGGGCACGGGGTGCATTGCCCAGGTGTGCAGAGCTGCTGTGCCTGCCACAGCTGCCTGTGCACACACACATCCACACACAGCAAAGGCACAGCATCTGTGGGAAAAAGAACACTCATTTTCATCTATTAATGCATATTGAAGTGCAGCAGACTTGTTTCTGAACTCTAAGGCCTCTGCATTCACATTTGGGAAAGCAGAAAATCCCTCTCAGCTGTCCCTAACCCTCCCTGACTTGAACAGGAGGAAGAACAGTGGTTCCACACTTTGCTGTCATTTCTGCTTTGAGATGATTCCTGTATTTTGGTGGGTACCAAAAATCACAGCCATCCATTACTTAAGTCCAGTATTCTTCTGTGCTTCCAGTGAAACTGTTTCCTAAACATCCAGTGTTAAATGCCAGCCTGCTGCTTTCCTGAGCAGAGTTAAGGTTCCTTGGCTTTGGCAATCTCAGGTGGGTGAGCTGGCTCTGGGCACTGAGACTCTGAGCTGCTCTGAGAGCCACAGACACCATGTGAAATTCAAATCTTAATGTTTGGTCTATTATGCAGATGGATGTGAACAGAGATACGTGTGTGACCCCATTTATCTCTCTAATGAAGTGCCATCAATAGAACATCTGTTTCTTTGCTGTAGAAGATGAAACCTCTGATGAATCATGCTTATAAATTAAGTATTTATTTATTTAATTTGCATTTCACCAGTACAGACCTGTTCCAACAGCCACCATACACGGCTGGAAAAATGGCCTGGGAATTAACTGAGTGAAGTTTTCATTTCTCCTGAGGGTGTTTCACGAGCAGGGAGCTGCTGTGGCCTGCTCAGCTCAGCTGTCTGGGTCAGCTGTGGGGAAAAGCCCCAACCAACCCCCCTGGCAGGGGACAACCCTGGCTGGGGTGTCCAGGTGACACCTGCAGTGACAGGGACAGGGAGGATGGAAGCTTCTCCTTGCCCTCAGATTGCCTCTGTGGATAAAGTGCTGCCTGGTGACAGAGCAGAATCTTTGCAGGAAGGTTCAGCATGATGGATGAGCCTAATTTAAATCTCCCCAGAGCTGACTCCTTGTTCTCCACACTCCGTGTTGCTTGTCTTTATCATCACATGGGAGGAAGCTGATGTTCCACTTCACTTTATCATCCTTCCCACTTTAACCAGGCTATTGGCAGTCGCCACGATCTGGCCCCCAACCAGGATAGAATTTCAGCTTTTTCTGATGTATTTTTTAAGTCTGAGCTTGATTTCAATTTCGCCCTGGAGAAAAGGCTCCTAATGATATGCCGTTAGCAGAGGAGGAATTTGTTCTGTGGATATCATAGCAGAGGAAGATAAATATCATACATATTTTATTTCAGAGACTAATAAAGAAAGAATAAAAATACCAAATATATATACACATATCTAGTTAAAAAATACCAGACAGTAAAATGGAGTTTGTCCTACAGGCTGCTCAATCAGCATGATTTACTGTTTATCTTTAGAGAGGGAGGGTCATTTTCTGGATGCCTTATATTCTGTCCCTGGCACCTGGGAACCTGCAGTTGTGCCTTGTGCACGTGGATCTGAACTGGTCTCCAGGCTTGTAGCCCTCAGAAGTTGCTGTATTCTCAGACCCCTCACACTGAGAATTACCTCAGCTTTCTTTCCCATTAGTGCTATTCTCTTCTTTATCCTTTTTACCCTTGGAGACGGATTTTTCCTTGACAAATACATTTAATCTTTCTCCTCAGGTAAAAGATGTGTTTCCTCTGGATTTCTGGGGGGCATGACTTGCCCTGGGTATCTGTCAGAGTGCCTGGCCGTGCTGGGATGGCTCCACAGCAAGGAAAGTGCAGGGAAAGTGCAGAGAAAGTGCTCTTAACTCCGCTGACCATCGAGTGACCCAGCAGGGAAAGCACAGCTGGAGGATTCCCAGCGCTGCAGCTGCCTCGGGGCTGGGAGCGCTCGGCCAGCCAAGGGCCTCCAGCTCCATCTAGTGAGACACCGGGATCGCGGCTGTCACACACATGCCGCGGCTGCGGAGGGCACGGCCGCTTCTCCGGGCTTGGGGGATGCACATCCCGCCCGAGCTTCCCGGAGAGAAGGGGCTGTGGCACCCGCAGAGCCCGCAGAAAGCCGAGAGAGGAGTCACACATCAAAAAGCGCCGTGGCAGCTGCTGGGAGGAGAGTTCTCTTACTGGGTAATAGGGAAAATCGAGGGATAGATACATATCAAGTACTCAGAAAAATAGCAGAGCTTTTTTCAGTACTAGATTGAAGAGCCATTAATAGCACTGGCTCAGGGGCAGAATGAGGAATATTAAATCCATGATATCCAGGAGCCTGACACAGAGATGAGGGAGATCCATTAAAGTGCACAGCGTGCCATGGCGAAGGTCAGTGTCACTCCAAATTATTATTTAACAATGGAAAAGCTCTTCTTTCAGGAGTTCTAAGTCCCACTTTGAGAGAAGATGGCAACAGATTTTAGCTGAGGGAACCCAGTGTGTTCTGGTGTTTTCTGGGATTTGTTTTCTGTATTCCAGCCACTTCTAACAACACTCTTCAATACACACAACTGTCCCAGCCACCGTTCTTGGAGCTGCAGAGAATTGTGTGGCTCTAAGTGCTGCTTCAGGTGCCTTTTGCTGCTTTCAGGCAAGGGCACAGTTATCAGAGACCCACTGAATGTGGTGCTTTGGTACCATTGAATTCACCTGTGTGGAAAACAAAAGTTCTGGTAAGAAGCTGGGTCAGTTTGGTGTAGACACCCTGGGGAGCATTAACTACAGGCATAGACTCAGTTGTTTGATTTGAAGTATGTTGTGGCAGAGTGTAGCCCAGAAGGCAAGTAGTGATCCCAATTTATTTTTTTGTTCTGTATGTAAACAATTAGATAAGGGAGAAGGGTTTTTACAAGCTGTAGTTCTGTAAACAGTGTCCTTAATTGTCTGGAAAGGTCATGAGAGCATGAGAAAATGTGAAACTATTTCTGCTTGCAGCATGAAATGAGTGGGGAGGAAATCAGAGATTCAGACGTGGAAGAGTTGTGGGTACAGCCAGGGGAATTGCTGGGCTTTATGGAAGTTTATAAATGTATAAGCCAGAGATTCTAAAATGCAAAAAGAGATAATTTTATTCTAACATAAGAAGTCAGGGTGGCACGACTTCCCTTAGCCTGGAGAACACCTCTCTGAGTTCATTAGCTCTGCTTTCAGAGGAGTCTGCTTGTTCAGAGGGCACCAGCACCTGCCCTCAACTTCTGCTTCATGACCACTTTCATTTCAAAAGCTATTTTATTGCTTAACAAAGCTTTGGCTTTTAATTAATTTTGAATGGTTCTAATATTGCTGTAAGGGATCAGCTGGAATTCGCTGTGGATCTGCAGGGCTCAGGGTGATACATTCAATAAACACTTCTGCAGGTAACTGAACCACAAAGGTGGCCCTGCAGCTGCATTCCTGGGCCAGCTGGTGGGAGCAGGAAGGGCTTTAATAACTTCTCACAGTTCCTTTGCCACTGGAAATCAGATGTTTTGGCATCTCTGCTTCCCTCTCAAAGTTCTTCACGCCTTGTGAAGAGGAAAGTTGGCTCAGCACAGTGTTTATTTTCTGTCCTTGTCTGTTCCGCTTTTTAAAAGTGCCTGTATTTCCTTCTAAATCCCCATTTGGATTCCAACTAAAGATCTAATTTTTTTCTGAGCTCCTGTGGCCACCCAAAGCTGTCTGAAATGTAGATTTTTCTGCAGCCTCTCCTGGGGATGTGGAATCAGACACTATAGATACCTGTTCTCCAGGGATTGTTCTTAATTCGTAAATGCTACCGTGAGCCATGTTAAATCACTGTCACCGTGCCTCCTCCTCTCCTGGGTTTGTAATAAGAACTTATTAGATAATGCAGAAATTAGAGGAATAACACCTAAATTCATTAAGCAATAAAATTAATTCACGGGCTGTAATTGTATGAGCAGGAGACCGGTAATTCCTGTTCGCGCTGGTTTCGCAGAAACTCCACCCTGGCAGCGCTGGGGCACAGCGATGTCGGGCAGTGCCAGCGGGGCAGGACGGGCAGGAGGAGCCCGGCCCGCTCAGTGCCGAGCTCGGAGCAGCCTCACCTCCGCAGGGCTCTAAGTTCTGGAGGGCTCGGAGCTTTCTCGTCACCTGCAGACGATCCGGTGAAGTTTTGTTGCGCTCCAGAGCCGCCCCTCCACAGGCAGGTGCCGGCGGTGGCAGCAGCACCTGCGCTCCTGCCGCGCGTCCCTGCTCGGGCATTCCACTCATTCCTCTCTCCCTGCTGCCTCTGATGAAGTCATCACCTCTCCTCCTCTCCCTCCCGGCTCCTTCCCAGTGCCATGGCATGAGCGCTGCTCGCCAGCACGCCTTCCTTCTGGTGAGTTCAGGCGCAGCTTTCGCCTCGCTGACTTCTCCCCCAGCGCTCAGGTTGGATCTCCCTTTCTTGAGATGGAGCAGGTTCTTACCAGGAACCAACTTGCTGGGAAGCGCCTGCTTGTTGTTGTTCCTTCCAGCGGCCTCCCTTTGCTTTTGTTCACGCTGCCTCTTCCACTGGCTGATCCTGGAATTGTGTGACAGGGGGAAGTGTGAAGAGAGATGAACAAACAGGAGTTAATGTGTTTTATTCTTCATAATGAGGGCGTAATCCTGATGATCTGTTGGGCTAGTTGGGATTCACAGGAGCAGGTAATGCAAATGGAAGAACACCTCACTTGCCAAGTGAAAAGTAAACTGTAGTGACAGTGGTTTGTGTGTTTGTTTCACATAACAACCTGCTTGGAGCAGTGTCTGAGAAGTGGACTCAAAGGAGGCAATGATGTTGAGTGGGTTAAACAGAAGTTTGGGTGCCAGGAGCTGCTCACAGCCTGTTCTGCTGCTGCCCTGGAGGAATTGCTGTGCTGCTCCATAATGACTCCATAGCATGAAAAACAGGCATGGAAGAGTGGAGTGAGGATTGATTGTTCTGTCAGTTCCAGTTCCTTGAATTAGTTAACAAACTAAATGTGTTTATTACTGTACAGAAAGAGTTTCAGAAATACTCATAAGCCTGAGGCCCTAAATTAATGTGCAGTGTTTGCAGTGCTGTGTGTCTTCTTGGCAGTGGGATATGTTCAACCTAAAAACCTCCTGGTGCCTTCCACAGCCAGCAATGTGGGGATAACCTGGGAGAGCTTTCAGGGCCTTGATAAGTTCAAGGAAATTTCTCTTTGAAGATCTAACTCTGCACAGGAGCAAACCCAAACCATTGCAGCCTTCTGTAAATATTTGGGAAAGCAGGAAGCCCTGTTGTGTGTTTCTGTCTCTCCTGTGTTGTATAATGTGGAAGAACTCTGGGCCCTCTGTGCTATTGAGAGGTGACACAGAACTGCCACAGAGTCTGTCCAGAGAGGTTGGGAGGAAAAGGCTGAAATCAGACACTGAATCTGATCTCTTGTAGCTTGCTTGTTTTATGCACAAGTGGGCAAATTTGACAGAAATCGCAGAAAATAAGGCTGGAAGGAATTTCAGGAGCTGTTTGGTGTCTGTCTGCCTGGAGAGGGGAGGGAAGGAAGGAACAAGCCAAGGTTCACTGTCCCTGCACCTCCCTGGGCAGGGAGAGCTCTCCCTCTCTGGGCCATCAGTTCCAGTGTGTAACTGTCCATGGCAAGATGGGAATGTTTCCAGTGCCTAACCCAAATATCTTCTGCTGCAAATTAAGATATTTCTTTCTCAGTTTCTAGTGATTATGGAGAGTTTTTATTACTGGCTTACAGTGCCCTTTTCCACTGCTCTGGGCTTGCTGTGGCAGCGTGGCTGATGCCAGGCCCTGGGCAGAGTGACCCAGCCTGGGATGGTGCCTCCAGCCCTGAAGGACTAAAAAGGGCACTTAAACCTTTATATATTCATACTGCTCACCATGTGAAGCTGTTCTGTACATTCCTGGAGTTACTAATTTACCTGTAAGCTATTTTTATTAACCTTTAAAACAAACAGCTCCCCCCACATCCCCCCCAACACCCACACCCACCCCTCCTTCTGGTTATTTCTGGTTTCTTACAGAGGGTTTTGTAACATGTCTCTCCTGCAGTGAACCCCACAGTGCTTAAACAAAGCTAAAATAGAGATCTGACTCCAAACAGTTCATGAACCTGAAGTTTAATAATTATAGGAGGGTTTAGGTGCTAAGCCAGCTCTGAGTTTGGGCTGGGGTCACACTGATGTGTTTGCTGGCTCTGCTTGGGGTATATTTTAATGATGAAGTAGAAGCTAAGTTGGGGGGTGTTACCCCAGTACAGGTCCTTTCCCTTCGGTGCTGAGCAGTGTTTGGGGCTGGGGATCACTTGGTGAGAGTAATTTCTTCTAGCTGCCTTTCACACCATGCCATTGTTCCCGTTTTCCAGCCAGGTGTGTGAGAAATGCTTTAAACAAAGTTGATTTTTCCGGTCATTAAGAAAATGCAAAGCAGCTTCTTCAGTTGTCATCTTGAGCTCACTTTCAAAATGCTATAGTCAAGTAGTTTCTTTATGACAGCCACAAAAAAAAGAAAGCTCAAAGGAATGGGGTGGGAGCCTCAATCTTCTGAGAGGAGATGACACCAAAGGGTTTTACTGCTTGAGATTCAAAGTGCAGCTTTCTGCAGAGAAAGTGCCCCAGACAGGTGAAGGTTTGGCTGGAGCTGGGAATGCAGTGAGTTGCTGGTTGGAGCTGGCTGGTTATGTGGAAATCAAGGAATAGCTTAAGAGACATCTCAGGAATTGTTGGGTGGGATTGCTGGTGTTAGTTGTTTCTTACAGTCAGGCTTTGGCAAGGGCAGAACCTTGCTGAGGAGACAACCTCCATGGAAATGCTTGGCTAAGGAGGACTTTGGGATGGTTTTGGGAAGGGAAGCTTGTTACAAGGTCTGAGCATCACTGAATGGCAGCTTGGAAATAAATCAAATTTTCTGAGTTCCATGGGGCTTTCAAAGAGGGTTTGTGAACTGAAGAAACACCACCTGACAGTGCTGTAGCTGAACTGTCCTAACATCTTTCTAAATCTCCTCAGTGTTGAGCACAGCTGCTGATTTTGCCTTTTCAGCCCCCTCCCTTCCTTGCCAGTGGGGAAGGAGGTAAGTATTCCTATCCTCATCTTATACTTCAGCAAAAGCAGGATTTAATGATTTTTTTCTGGTTCCAAAGCAAATTGCTAAAGGAATTAGAGAGGTAACTTAAGCATCCTGTGCCTCTAACCCCATTAGCAGTTTCCCCGAGGAGGATCAAATCCACGAGTGCACCGATCTGTACTTTGCATATAATTCTCACTCATCTCAATACAGTTTCTGTTTACTCATCTGCAGACTGGAAATAACGATAATGCCAACCTGTCAGGCATCATCTGAAGCTTGCAGTTGTATAAAATATGCTAATTGTTGAAGGTGAAAGTCCTGCTGGTGGAATGTGTTCCAATCATCTCGTGGGGGTGCGAGTGCAATCCATGGGGTCGTTGTTGTGGCTCGTTCATCTCGGGGGAGACTCCACATCGTGCGGGGCTGCTGGGCTGTCCTGTGCTGCTGTGTTGGTGACTGTCCCGTGTTGTGTGTCCGCAGAGTCGCCCCCGGAGCGGTGCGGGCAGAGGCGCAGCATGCCCGGCGGCATCGCGGAGAGGAGCCCCGGCCTGGAGCCCGCGGCCACCGCGCCCTTCCGCGTCACGGTCAGTGTCTGTCCTCCGGGGGCTGCGGGGAAGGAACCGCTCACCCCGGCAGAGTGGGACACTCTGTTCATTTGTGGTGGGGAAATGGGTGCTCTCAGGTGCTGCTAGCAGCAAGCAGCTGTCTGAGGTGTCCTGGTAGAGCAGCAGGGCTTGGATGGAGTCTGGAGCTCCACCTGGGAGAGTTTCCTGGAGAGGTTTCCTTGGTGAGTGCTGCTGCAGTGTGTTCCTGTGTGCATTCACCTGTCTGCAGCTGTGCAGTGTGTGCTCCCACTCCTACAGAGGGAAATTGTCCTCTAGAGGAACCTGTCATTAATTCACAGGACACCTGCCAAGCTGGGATTGCCCAGAGCCTGGGATCCTGTCCCTGCAGGAGCCTGGAGGAGCCATCCACTTCTTCCATGGCTTCAATCCCTGTGCTTTAGATGCCACTGGTTGTTCATTACTGTGACTAACAGTGGTGTTGGTGCTCCATGGGAAGGGCACTGCTGTGCCCACTGACCCCAGGAATGGGATCAGTCAGTGCTGAGCCCTGGCTGTCACTGCCCAGGGTCCCAGTCAGAGTGAGGAGTGTGAGCTCAGACTCCCCTCCCCACTCCCTGCACACACAGGGGTCTGGGCTGCCTCTCATTGCACACAGCTATTTTTATTCAGCTTTGCTCCATGTAGGTTTTCTTTGCAGGCCACACCTTCTTTACAGACTCAGCTGCTGCTTACCAAACTCAGGGAGGCAGAACCAGAATTTCAAAAGAAAGACAATGGTGCAATCTGAAAAAAAAAATAATCTGAGCACACCCAGTTCACCTGAGAACGTTTGCACTGGCGAATGAGTCATGATTAGCAGTTTGGACAAGGAGTTTATTTTATTCTAGAAATTGTTTTTCCAGCCATCAGAGCTTGTCAATGTCAGTGAAATGAGTATCCTTGAACCTTAAAAAACTACTGCTGGTTGGTGAAAATGGTAAAACATGATGGGAAAATCTGGATTCTTCACAAGACATAGGAATATTTTTCTTAGTGTCCCTGTAGTCAAAGAAAATAAAGAGCTGTTTATTCCTTTCCATTGGCATATATCCTGCTTTTTTGGTGTTTAGAGAAGCTATTCCAGCTTTGGGCAGGTCAGCCCCTGGTGGTGGAACAGCTGATGTGGGATGCAGTTCCTTGCTTTGAGCAGCTCTGTTACTCAGTGTGGATTAAATAAGGGCAGCCATCACACGGGTAATGGATGACATTTGTCTTCTCTGAGTTCAAATCCACCCTCATCTCATTTCTCCCCTGCTCCCCCTCCGAGTGTCACTGCATTAATATGAATGGCTTCATTTGGTACAGTTGGTGCTGCTGCCCAGCCTTCAGCAGATGTCTGACTTTAGAAATATATTCCCCTCACCTTCCTTCATTAACCAGAGGAACATTAGCAGTCAGTCCACTCCAGCCACTGGGAATAGTAATTAGTGCCTTAGTTTAGTGGTAATGGGATTATTACTTTTGAGCCTGCTGTTGTAGGTTTGGAAATTGTAAGCTTTTCATATTTTACAGCTGATTGTTCTTCCCTGACATCTCCATCCTTCTGCTGTTGAGTCTCCAAGGGCCTGGGAAGCTCAGGAACCATTGGATTCAGTTATTTTGGCAGTGTTGCTTTCTTTCATTTCAAAACTAGAGCAAAGTAGGGTGGAAATTTAGGAACTTCCTTTGGGAGTTCCCTTCCCATACAGAAGTCTGCCAGGCAGGTTACAGATAATTGGGCATTGTGGTTTTTGAAAACAAGAGCTCCTGGTAGTTTTTGAATTATAGAATATAAACCTTGAAAATCAAGTCTTAAGATTTCTGTATCTTGATATGTGACTTAACTGTTCTTACCCGTTCTCCTAAAATAAATTTTTAATGAAGCTTCTTAAACTTGGAAAAATCTCTTCTAGCCCTGGTTATCTCATGCTGTACAAGAATTATTTTCCTTGGAAATCCCTGTCTTCAATCAGAGCTCTCAGAGCTCTGAATGAGCTGATGCAGAATTAGAAATTTGAGGCTCCAACCCAAGTGGTGTCTGAGCTGAGGCCCCTGATCCTGAACCTGTTGAGATTTATTTTAGTCTCCACTTCAGTGGACACTGGCAGCAGCCGGTGATGCTGCAGGGCTGGAGACACAACCTGTCCCTTCTCCATGGCCATGGTTAAAGCCTTGCTTTGGGAGAATCCAGAGAAATATTTTGCCTCTCTGCATTGAATCCCAATAGCTTGAGGTGTGAGATGGGTTAAACCTGAAATTTCTGGGGTATTTTGTTAAACTCAGGGGCCAGAAGCTGGGAAAGTCTGCTGAGTGGAAATGAAATCCCTGAGTGTCCCCATCCTGCAGGGGAGCATTTGCTGAGGCTCCCTGGGGAGGACTCACTCCCATCCCATCAAGCACTGCCATCTATTGACTCATTCTGTTAGAGCCCGATTTACTTCATTTTGTAGGAAAATATCCCAGGCCAAGCAAAGTGCAAATTGCCAAAAAACTCGAGGAAGAACCTGTATTCTGTCTTTTACTGGTCGGAATTTAGGATTTCTTTCTCCAGCCCCTTAATCCTCAATTCTCACATTAATAATTTGCTTTCCAGGAGCACCAAAAAAACACTTCAGTGCTTCTTCTGGTTGAAGCCACATTGGCTCCAAAAATCCTCAAAACCACACCAAAAGAGAGTTTTTCTTCTCCTTGCAACATGCACTTGTTTTCCTGCAGTTTTCCTGCCTGTTTGGGCTCAGTGCACAGCTGAATTTGCAGTGATCCATCATAAGCTACTGTTACAGCATTCCTCCATCCATCCTGGTTTTAATCCTTGATAAATGAAGTATTAAATACTAATGGCAGTAAATGGAAACTCCTGGAGAGATGAAAGTGAAGAGCCCTTCTGCCATTCCTCTTCACTGAACATAATCCTAAATAATGGAATCCCAGTTCAAACTGCTGTGGACAAGATATTGAAGGATTTTTTTCCCAAGTTTTTGCCTGTGCATAATACACTCTATTTTCTATTTTAATTTTTTTTTTTTTCTGAAGAGAAGTCATGTAAATTATATTATAATGATTTGACTTTGGAGAATTTATGTTCCTGTATTACGTGGAGAGGAGAATGGCATTTCCCTTGCCATGATCACCCCTCTTTAATTGAAATGTAATTGTTTACTAAACCATTGCAGCTCAAAGGGAAAATTACTGTCATTTTGGCCTGTGGCTGCATACATTAAAGTGCCCCTTTTGCAGGGATTGAATTTGAGGAGAATAGGAACATTATCACAGATGATATATAAACATAAAGCCATTATCATTAAACTGTCAGCTGCAACTGACTTTGGGTACCCAGTGATAGTGGCAGCAAGAAATATGGAAATTACTTGGAGAATGTATCTGTCACTTCACTCAGAACTTCTGCAACAGGACATGCTTGGAAGCATTATAGGGGTTGGAAGAAAAATGAGGCCATTTGGAGCCTGTGCAGTTCTTTGCAGGGTGCTTGGCAGAGATCAGGAGGGCTCCTGTGGCTCTCAGGGGTTTGTCAGGTATCCCAGACCTTGTACTTGAGCATCCTTTGTGCATGGATTTCCAAGCTCTCCACAAAGGTGCTTCATTCTTACCACCCTCATTTTCCAGCTGGGAAAATTGAGGGAGCAAAAAATTAACTAACTGAAATTTGATCGTGCTCCAAAGCCCAAAAATACATCCTGAGCTGAATTTCTTCATTTCTAATTCCCAGTCCTGGTGTTAACCACTAGCTAAGCTATTCCTAATTACCTCTGTGAAATCCTCCTCAGTTTCAAGAGAATTAAATATTCTCCAAATTGATGCTGTAGTGTGAAAATTAGTAAGTGGGTACCTGGACTCCCAAGACCTTGTTCCTAGGGCAGAAATGCCTTGATTTTCTTACTTTCTCTGCCAGCACCTCATGTTGTCAAATTTCTAATTGCTTGTTATTTAAATTAGAGCCTTCTGCCTTATTTTTCTAAGTCATCTTATTAGCATAAATCTGTGAGTATTTTTTGATCTTTAATTTTTGTTTGTCCTTTATGAGACAGAAGATAAAATCTCATTAAAGTATGAAGGATAAATTTCATTTTGAAAAAGGGAATCTTTTCCACTACTGAATTCTCCCTAGCACAGGGGTTGGAAAGTAAACCTGACTATAAAGATATTTTTAATTCTTTGAGTCTGACCTTGCATCTTGAATTTTTTTTTTTTAAGTCAACCTGGAATTTCCAGTTGGGGAGTACTGGAAGGCAGCATGGTCAGAGATAGGAGGGACTGTCAGATTTCAGCACAGAGCTGCAGTCCAAACCACTGAGGATTTATGATGTGCAGCAAGCAGGAGACAAGAATGACAGGATAAAAGACATGGTGCTGTGACCTGCTTCACTGAAAGGGGCTCAGCAAGGCAGGCTATGGATTTTTTCCCTTTTTGAACAGAGTGTGTTCCAGGGGGGTCTCTTTGTCAGAGCCTGCAGCTGTTGAAGGACAGTTTTAGAGAAAAGAAGAGCACAAGGTCTCATCAACAGCTTAATTCACACATGGAGCCCATTTCTCTATAGAAGTGTGAGTGATCCTGTTGTAGTTTTTGTGGGGTTCTGGCTTTTGATTGCTGTCACACTGGGGTGGTTGGACAGCAGAGGGTTCCTGGGGCAGGGCTGGCTCTGCTGTGGGGCAGGGAGGAGGGGATGGGACCTGACCTGGTGCTGCTGGTGAGGATCTCACAGTGCCCAGAGCCCCTGGCTTCACCTGCAGCTTCCACTGAGAGGGAAATGCACAAACCACCGAATTTCTGTGCCCCAACACCTCTGAAATGTGCTCTGGACTGGGGCAGAGCTCACATTGTTGCTTCCTGTGTGAAGCTTCTGGGGAAGATAAAATCAAATACTGTGTAGTTCTTGGGTGGGAAAGGGGAAAACAAGTGTTTCAGAAAGTTCCCTGGCTCTGCAGAGGGTATAAACTGGCACAATTCCATGGGCTTTGTTCAGATATTCCAGATGTTTGCACTTTCTCAGCCTCCAAGGACACTGGGCTGGAACCCAGGACTCCCAGCAGGGCTCAGGGTCCCGGGGTGAACAGCAGAAAATCCTCAGGACTGAGACAGATTCCTTGTGCCAGGAATGAGAAGGGAAGGAGTGAGAAAGCAGCTCCAAAGTGCCCAGAAAGCCTGAGCAAGTTTTTGCTGTGTTGTTCTGCTGATTTTATGACTCCCCTCAGATCCCTCCATTCCTCCACTCCTGGGGAAGCAGTGTTGTAGCCAGATGAGAAATACCAACAGCTCCTGTGTGTTTTCATGGAGAGAGCCCATGGGAGGAATATTTAACATTTAGGCAGTAAGTAGGGCTAATAGGAAATGCTAATTCACATTTCATTCTTTTGATCAGTGTATATTGAATGATAATTACAGTGATAGTACTTGGCACTTCTGTAGCACCTTTCATCTGGAGCTGTTAAAGTGTTCTGCCAATCTGAATGAATTCAGGCTTGCAGGCACTGTGGGGTTGCAATTTACCATAATGCCTGAAAATAAATGGGAAACTAAGGCCTGGGAAGATTGTGCCACTTTCCCTATCATTCAAAATCTGTATGGAACAGTTGGGGCTGTGTAGTTGTGCTGATGATCATCTTACAGGAAACAAAACCAGCTCAAGGCATCACTATAAATGGTGAAAGTGCTTTGAACCAGCCAGGTGACTGGCCTTTTCTCTTTAAAACATGTTTATTTGGCTTTTTTTTAAATTTGTTTAATTAATTATTTGGTAATTTGGAATTAATTTTGGTAATTTACCAATTCAATATACACTTAGGTGCTCTGGTGTGTTTTGGTTTGAATTCCCCACACAAAGACAGAGAAACAATCTCAGATTCTCCCTGGATTTTTCAGCAACATCCTTGGGTCCATATCCATTCTTTAGAGACTTCCATCTCCAGAGGATGATTTGAACAGAAATGTTCTTTTCAAAGCTACTACAAGAAAAAATATGATAGTGTTTCAGTCTCTTCCCCAGAAACTCAAGTGCAAACAGCCTGGACTAATTGATAGGGAGGCAAATGGACCTGACTGGTTTCATTTCTGTGGAGTGAATGAAAGGCAGAAAGTAAACAAACAAAAGCTTCAATTTGTTTAAACCTCTGGGCACTGAAAGCTCTCACATTGCTGGTAGCACAGAGAAAAGAGGGCCATTAGAATATCCAACATGACAGTATCCCTTTAATTTGTTTCTGGGTCACAGATAAAGAATTGTCCTGCAGATATGGAAGGCTGGATAATAAACACATTCCATTCTCCCTCTTTCAGTGGCACTGACATTGTGCTTTCAGAAAACAAGACAAAGAGTGGAAGGTATTATCTGAATCTCCTGGAGACTGGAACATGAGTGCCCACTGCATCAAGACCTTCATCTCTGAACTTCTCCCTTTGGGGATTTGTGCTGCTTTAGCTCAGGGATATTTGGTATTTGCTTAAATACTGAATTCACTGCACTGGAAATCATAGGAATCTGTGGCATTGCCACAGTTCACCCTGAACAGTTTTCAGTACATTTCTACCAAGTTTTGTTTCTGAGACAGATTTTTTCTCTTAATGTTCTTAATTGCCAGAACATCTTTTGAGCCATCATTTCTTGGTCTGCCACTGTAGATGGTTCACAGGGCACCTGTGGGCTGTGGCAATGACAGTGCTGTGACAGGAAACCATGGGAGAGATGTGACCTTGTCCCTGTTGCTCACCCATGGAAGAGGCTGAGCTTTAACAGACCTGGAGGAGCTTGTGGCCCTTGGCTGCATTATTTGGGAGTTGTTTTGGAGGTTCTTCCTCCCCTGCAGATCTCCTGGCACTGCCTCGTGTGAGGCTTTCTCCAGGTGGTGACTCTGGAACAGCAGCTCTGGTTCCAGCTCTCCTGGAGAGACCCTGCAGGGGAAGAGCCTGGCTTGTGCTCGGGTGCAGCACACTCGGGAAGATGACAGTGATTTCCAGATACTTTTTTCAAACTTTAGTTGCCGTGGAAACAAGATTCCCTTTCTCCTGCACGCTGTCACTTTTCCTCAGCTCTGCACTCTGATGAGCAATAGGCTGTGTTTGTCCTCCCCACTCTCTTCTTGCCAGTGATATTCATGGCTCAGGCACCAGGGATAATGTGAGAGGGAGCTGGGGAAGCTCTGCTGCTTTTCCTCAGGTGCTCAGGTGTTCCCAGGCCTGGCTCTCTGCCAGAAACTTTCTTGTCTTTATCTTCCTCCATAATTACAGTGGATCATATCTTCCCTGCAACGTTTTTCAAAGCACCGAGGAAATTAACTCCAGAACTAATCATGTCTTTATTTCCTGAACAGCTCCATGCAGGAGGGGATTCACCCTGAGCAGTGTAACCTGTCCCTGTCCCTGTCCCTGTCCCCTCCCTTCATTCCTCTGGCAAGGTCATCTCCATGGCATTCCCACGATGTACATCATTAGGGTTACTTTACTTGGCTAAACTTAAGGTTAATTTATTTACATTTCCCAAGGAGTCCCATGGAAAAGGTGAGGGGAGATGGTTGCTCCTGCACTGAGGCCATTTAGACACAAGAAGAAAAAAATTGTTTGCTGTTTTTAGGGGGTGGAGGAGGAGACCTTCATATCCCTTCCTGGGGACAAGGGTGTCCCAGCTGGTGTGGCACTGGCTGTGAGTGTGCTGGCCCTGCCCTCTGGGAATGGAACCTTCCTTGATAATTAGCAACCAAGTCAGAAATAGCCAAGGAATCTGAAATCTGCCTGGTAGAATTGAAATCTCCTGCGAGGTGACAAAATTCTGCTTTAAAGATAGTAAATCCACTGCTAATAATTAGGCAAGAAATAGTCACTGCTAAGACCCCAAAATAGGATCTGTCACTTGCAATGCCTGTCTCATTATTTTGAGGGATAAACTAGCAGTGAACTTAACTTTTAGCTCCAGTTCTTCAAGGATATTCTTTTCGGTTTATCTCTTTCAATGGGAGTGTTTTAAGAGAATTGTCAGTTGTGCTGCCTCAGATCACCTTCCTCAGCACCTCAGCCCAAAATCAGACACAAAGTACGAGCTGGGGAGGGAAAGGAAAGGAGTAAAGGTGGAGGAAAAGAGCAGGGAGTAGTCTTGCCTTGGTTTTCATTTCTCTCTGAGCTTTCTTAATCAAAAAGCTTTCTGATCTGTGTGTCCTGAAGGATGGAGAAATCATGAAAGCCAGGCTGGTACTTCTGGAAATGTCATATGTGTGGTATATTTGTCCTTCCATTGTAATTTTGCTCCCTTTTTCCAAAGCTGTAAGTAGGAGGTGGATCAAACTGAAATAGTCATTTTCATAAATTCTGAGATGAGGATAAATGAACTTCATCTTCAGTATTTGCACAATGTCTGGGAAGTGAGTTGTCTAGGGAGGTAGATAGGGGAAATGCAGGGCTGATGTATCATCTGAATTCCAGTTGGTATTCCCCACACCTTCACAAAAGTGAGCATTTTTGTTTGATTGCAGCTGTAATTATTGCTGAATACAAATGTTCCAATTTAAGCTGCAGAAATGTGGGGAAAGTTTTTGAAGCCAAGAGCATCTGCCTGGAACATGAGTTTCATATTTGAATGAGTAACTTTTACTGCAAAATTACACAATGAATCCCTACATTCAAAAGATAATAATATTTTTTTTTACTCTAAACACATCATCTACCAACTGCTTTTTAAAATTTATTGGCTTGGCAGCTGGTTTTGTAGAAAATGTGTTACTAAAAGCACACAAGATTTGTCAGTGAAAATGAGGCAGCTTGGTGCTGGTACCTTGCTGCAGACCTGGAGCTGGCCATCAATATTGTGGAAAATGGGGTTCCAGTGCTTGCTCTGCCCCAGAGGTTTCAGGTGGAAGAGATTTGGGAGGTGCCTGACACAGCAGGACATCCAAGACCATGCAGAGTAGGGAAAGCAGGGATAAAACACACTCATGGACCAGTTTACTCTGCATCATACCCAAAGGAGTTTAAAAGGGAGCAGAAATGTAAAGAGATTTATGGGAGTGGTTTTCTCCTCTCCCCTGTGTGTTCAGTGCTCTGATACCTGTTTCACCAGGAGCAATGTATGTGGGTGATTGGAGGGCTGGCATAGAAATGAGCACTTGGGAATTAATCCTGGCTTTGCAGCTTATCTGGGGATAGTCAGTGTAGCAAATCCCTTGGACAGCTCTGCCTTCACACCTCCCCCTGTGCCCTGCCAAACCTCTGTTCTGACAGCATCTCCTACCTGCTCTCCACCTCCACCAGCCTGCCCTGCTTTCTTCCTCCTTGGACAGTGAGCTTGTTCAAGCATGGATCTGCCTGGGGACTGCCTTTTAAAAACAATTTTAAAATTATTCTCATTTCTAAGACTGGGAAAGAATTGAAGTAATCTGCTTTATATGAAAAAAATACCTTTTTTCCTGAAATAGAAGGGCACAATGGTTGGTGTCAACTATTCCTAGACAGGTTTTGTACCTGGTGTAATGGTGCTGAGCCCAGTGGGCAGTGACCCACTGGAGCTGAAGAGAAACTGTTCCAAAGTGCAGCTCTTGAAAGCTCCTGGGTTCCTCAGCCCTTGGCAAAACCCCAAGGGACCTGGAGCAGGATGTTCAGAGTTTTGGATGCAGCAGTTTGTCCTCTGGGCTGGGGATTCCTTTGTGCCTGTTAAATAAGGAAAGTGCTCCATCCCACTGGGATCTCCTGCAGGTGCCATCCTTGCTTGGCAGCCCTGGGTCAGGCTGACCCTTCTGCTCTCTTTGGGTGAATCACTGGCTTTGCTCTGCAAGGTTGCTTGCATTCTCCCTGTGTCTCTGTTTCTGCATCTTTCATCCCTGATTGCTCAATTACCCTTCTCCTACCTGCCCAAGGAATATTTATCTGTCTTGTTGGGATGTGAAATGTTGACAATATGATAATTACAGAGCTGGGAACAAATAATCCAGAGTAGTGTGGGTTTGTTTTAATAGGAGAACAAAAGAATCCAAATTGAAGAAGCAGATGATCCCTGAATAACAACAACTGCCAAAGTGTGGTCGTCTGGATCTTCCTGACACTTGAGTTCCTTCATCCTTTATTATTGTCCCACCTGTTCCCTGTCCATGTTCCATGGAAGTCATCAGTGCTAAGAGAAGAATCCAGACTCAGGCTTCCCAAGGTTTCTGTTTACCAAAGGCTGGGAAGGGAATCTTCCCAGAACAGAAAAGGAATAGAGTGAAATTCTGCAAAGAAGTAGTTAGCTGAAAATATCAGGGAGAGTGTCCTGAGCTGAGAGCTGCCAGTCCATGGAATTCTTTCTCCAAGGCACTGGGAGAAGACCCTGTCATCAAGGCAGTTTCAATAAGATGGATAAAATCTATGAAAATGGAGCTCAAGCAGCAATTCTTGATTGGCCAGAGGTGGGAAAGGGATGAGATGCTGTGTGTTAATGTGTTCTGTTACTGCTGCTTCTCTGTGATTTGCTGACACTCACGTGTGTGAGATTTGCCATCTCCATAATTAACCCCCAGTGCCTCTCATCTGATGTAATTCCAGTTTTCCTGACCTGGCCAGACCCACACTGTCCCCTGGGTGACGTGGGAGACATCAGGGCATCTTCATCTGATTTTTCAGGGGGGCTGAGCCGAGTGTTTGCAGTGGCACTGCAGATGTGGTTCATCTCTGGCCGTGGCAGGGCAGTGTTGCTAAGCAGCATTTACAACACCAGCTGGTGCTCACATCCAGGGCTACTCTGTGGCCTGGCTCCAGACAGCTCCTCTCATCATCCTGACTGCTGATCTCCACATTTATCCTCCAACAAGAGCACCAGTCTGAGCACAGAGCATGGAGCAGCAGGACTGGAGGTTTTATTGCCAGTTACCTCTGGCCATGCAATGGGTTTGCAGCTGTTTTGTCATTCCTTTGGGCTTTAGCCTAATTCCAAAGCACTTCTGTCTCCCTAGGGCTTTCCTCATCCCTAATAAAGTTTTAGGGTAAAATCAGTCAGAGCAGGTGGTGGTTCCTTGCTCCTGGTGAGACATCAGGGGAGGTTTTGATGAGATGTTAGGGAAAAATTCTTCATGGAAAGGGTTGCCCAGTGTTGGAACAGGTGCCCAGGGCAGTGGCAGAGTCACCATCCCTGGAAGGGGATGTGGCACCTGGGGACATGGCCCAGTGCTGAGCAGGGTGGTGGGGCTGGGTTGATAGCTGGACTTGATGATGTGAAAGGTCTTTCCAACCTTAATAATTCCATGATTATCTGATCTGCTTCTGCCTCTGGGGCTCACAGGAGCAGTCCTGAGATTTATCAAATTAAATGGAGAAAGAGACACAGAGGGACTTTGCACCCACATAAACAAAGTCATGGGTGCAGAAGGAGAACACACGTTCACCTGTGGGTGCATTTCTAGGTCCAGAGAGGATAAACTCCTTTGGTTTTGCTTTGAAGTTCACATCTCCATGCAGACCTTGGGAGACTGTTGCTCTCCTTTTCCCTTCCCCCGGGATTGCACTGGGCAAATCTTCAGAGCAAGCTGGGCTTTGCCATATAAACAGAACTTGGAGGAGTTGGTTGATAAAAGTGTCATTTCTGCAGGTTTCTGCAGGTTTCTCATAAGTTTGGGGGTGTCTTCAGCCTCAAGGTTGACATTCTCCTGCCTCCCACGTGCCAAGTTCAAAACAGCCCCCATGCAGGCTTTGTGCATCCTGGAAATGCACTTTTTGGGGAAGAGAATTCCATAGAGGCCGTGTGCTCAGTCACCTGAGCAGAGCCCTTCATCACACCTGACAGGAGCAGAGCTGCAGGAGAGCAAAGCAACTTATAACTCCAAAGTTCAAATCAAAAAGAGCTGACAGAAATAAATGATATATGAAGTGTTTGAGGGGCTACAGACACTTCCAGCCCTGTGCCTCTAACACTGAACAAATGAAAAATATTTGATCCATAAAGGTCAGTGCTGTACAGAAATTCCCTTCCTGCCCTGCTTCAGTGCCAGGGAGTGCTTGGGGGATTATTTCTCTTCCTGGGCTTCCAAGAGACACAAATGGTGCCTGAACTCACCCTCAGGGTTGGTTTGGGCTCTGTATTCTTAGGGTAGCTCAATGATGTTGTGTTCTACAGAGAGAAGAGTAAAAATGTGCATTAGATGTCTTTAACATGGTAAGAGGCAGCATCAGATGCTCCCCCAAAAAGGTTTCTCTTTTATTTTGAAAGCTAAGACTAACATTGGTAATTGTAGAAATGGGTAAAATCACTTGTTTGGAACATTTATGGCTATAAAAGGATGCTTAGTGTTGGCACAGCTCGACTTGTTTCACAAATACAAATATTAATTATCCATTTAGTGGAGCCTCAATAAGAGGGTATTTCCATGTGCTGTGCAGGAGTAGAAAAGAACCCAAACTAATTCCAGAATTAAATTAATTATAAATAAATAAAAATTGTAAAGCCCAGGATAAGGATGGGTCTGGTAGAAAATATTTATTCCCAGTTTTATACCTTATCCCTGACATTGCAGAACACGTGGAGACTGGGATGAAAGGCTGCATTGCACACTTGTACTCACAGCAAACACTTATTTATAGCAGGTTCCTCATTATGAGCAGTGAAAAAAATCCTAATGTCCCCCAGAGTTGAGATTTGCTTGAACTAAAACAAAAAGATGTGGAAGAACTATAAAAATAACCCCATCTGTTGAGTAGTTGCTGTGATCTGTTTGTAGGGGTTCTGTGTGGGTTTGGGGTGAGAGCAGAAGCCAGGGTTGTGTCTGTGCACCTGTCTGACCATTCCCTCCCAGTGCCCTCCCAGTGCCCTCCCAGTGCCCTCCCAGTGCCCTCCCAGTGCCCCAGCCTCTCCCTGGTTTCCTGGCTTAGAGAACACAGAGAGCTGCCAGGACTCTTCCAAGGAAAGCTGCTCATGAGGCATGCAGCCTGATTTATTGATATATCATTTTTTAAATTTTATCTCTATTGTGTTTCCATGGTGCTGAATTTTTACCTTTATAACTTTATCGTGTGGGTTCACTGAGAGTGAATGTTATTGGTGTGGGAGTCAGCTCCAGACACAAGACTTGCATCATTACTTTATGTTTAATAAAACAGGAGCTCCAGATTTTGCTGTCATTAACACTCTGCTCAGTTTTGTTCCCCTCCTTTTTTCTCTCTCCTTTCTAGTTCTTTTTGTGTTGCCCCAGGGCATGTGGAATTCTGCAGTTCCTGCATCTCAAAGGCATATGGTGCTGATGGGCTTGCACATATGCTTTAAAACTATTATAATACCAAAAATATTCAAACATTGTAATAGAATATAAGATTATTTCCAAGTTCTAGAGTAATCAAAAATGCCAAATTTGGTAAGGAAGAAAAATTTAAATGAGAGTCCCACCTTCCTCTGTCTGCAGTGAGACAATGGCATTGGATTTTGGGTTTGTCAAATGTGTAAAAAGGAGCCCAAATCACAGCAGATTTAATTGTGCTGTTTTGAATTGTGCCATCCTGTTTTAGCTGAGTTGCTGTGGTTGTGATTAAGCCATTCCTCAAAAGGATTTGTTTTGTTTTCTCCTGCCTTCGTTCTTTGTGTTTTATTCTGACTTCAGTCAGCTCTTGTGATTAGAGCAATTGTACTCTGGGCTGGAGATGTCAGAGGCAAAGCAGCAGAAACACGGCAAGGAAAGCAACAGCCTTGCACTGGAAAAGTGAAATCAGTGCTCAGTGGGAGCTCTTGTGCTCCCAGAGCAGCTGTGGCTGCCCCTGACCCCTGGCAGTGTCCCAGGCCAGGCTTGGACACCCCAAGGTTTGGAGCACCCTGGAGCATGGGAGGTGTCCCTGCTATGGCAGGGGTGGCACTGGCTGCTGTTTGGGGTCCTCCCACCCTAAATCACTCTGTGATTCCATGGTTCACCCCTTTGTCTTGCCAGGCTTGATGAGTTCTGTGCCGCTTTGCTCCATGGGCTTTCAGGGATTGCATGGGGCCATTCTCCTTGTCACTAAAGACCCTGAGAGATCTCCCCTTTCTCAGACTTTAGGCTGTGCAGGGATGAATTTATGTAGCTGGTACCTCTGCCTCCATTGTAAAGAATATTTCGTGATTTATTCTAGCTGAAGGGATTCTTGGGCTCTGCAGATTTCTATTTTTTGTCATTTCATAGACACTATTAACTTCTGAATGAAACCTTTCTCAGTTACTAGTTTATTCTTTGCTGAGATATTTTCACTGGTGATGAATGCTGCCCACACACAGGAAGACACAATTCTGCCCTAGACAGCTCTCAATAGAAACTTAAAAGTGTCTAAAGAACATGCATGCAAAGGGCAGCACTTTAATTGCTGGAGCTGCCAAGAATGCAGCTCAGCTAGAGGAGCAGGCAATGCTCAGAGGGTGGGATTAGCCTTGTTTGTCTGGAGATCAGAATCAAATGTTGTTTAAAGTCATAAATGAAGAAGAAATGATCATGTCCTGTGATCTCACTAGGAAAGCTCGGCGGTCACACCCCAGGTCAGAATCTCTCTCTTGTATTTTCACAGACAAATTTCTGTCTTTTTTTCTTACCCCACCTAAAAATTACAGAAGGTATTAATTCACACATTAGGCTTTCTGATCTCTGGTGTGCACTATGGAGGTGCAAAGTATCACTATAGCAGCATAATTTATCAGCATTAAAATCTTTGACATCTCATTCTCCCAAGGAATCTGGCAATGAAAACAGAAAATGGCTCCGTGTGATCTCCTTCTGGTGGCAACAAATGTAAAAACAATGGGAAACAGAAGGGAAGTAATGTCTTGCTGCAATCCTAAATTCTAATTTCCAGATCCTGCACGAATCATGGAACAGTTGTGGAAATGTGAAATGTACAATTGAGGAAGAAAAATGTCACCATTGGTTACAGAAGGCATTTGGGTTTTTCCTTATCAGTGCCCTGTCCAGAGTTCAAAGCTATTTCTGGACTGAAGAAGGGGCTTGATAAAATGAGAACATATTTGTAGGTGGGCTGGCAGTGGTTAAGGAACTCCAAACTCTCATTCCTGGGCCAGAACCTTCTCATCAGAGGAGTTTAGGGTGGTATCAGGTGTTTGGCCAGTCGTGCATTTTAGATTTTCCCTTCACAGCAAATATTGGCTAGTGTCCACAGAGGCAGCCAGGGCCTGATCCAGTCAGAGAACAAGAGCATGGGGAGTTGATAAGGATGAGTGTAGGGCTGATAGGGTGAGTGTGGGGCTGATAACACACTGATAGGGTGAGTAGGAGACTGGCTGAGGTCTGAGTACCAAGGGAAATATCTCAATAACGCTCTAGATAATGCAAATCCTCAAATTTGCTTTTCACAGCCATGTTTCTCTATACTATAAAATTCTCTAAAGGTATTTCTCAGGGACAGAACCCTTTTGAAAAGGCCTTTGTTATCTCACAGTTGGCTTTGTGCAGTATGACAGAGAGTACAATGTGATGGCCTGTGTTTTATACCTCCTGCTATTTCAGTCATGCAAATAACTCCAGGAGAAATATTCAGTCCACACAAATGCATGTTACATACCTCGTTTGTAAGTAAAGTGGCACTTAATAAATGTGAAACACCTTTGGTTATCTAGATGTTTGAAATTCTTGGTGCACTTACGAACAGGAAAGTCACTTCCATAACAAGAGCCACGCAGAGTGCCCAGGGAGATTTTGCAGCTTGAGAAAGACATAATGTGAGCCATGAATATCCGAGGTGGGGAAGGAGTGTTTAAATGGCATGAACAAATGACAGGCTCCATAGAAGTTAGACTGTGATTATCTCCCTGCAAGACATATTAAAGGTATTCATTTATAAAAGTGAGCTGCCAAGGATCCATTCCTGTATGGTGAGTGGAGAAACTCCTGAGGCTCCTGCCTGGAGCAGAGGGTGCACTGTGGGCATGGCTGGGATGCTGCTCTGGTACTGTCACCTTCCTTCCTCACATGTCAGACCTGTGCTTGATCTGTTGGTTTTCTCACACACATCAGGATCTGTGCTGGATCTGTGGGTATTCCTCATACACATCAGGATCTGTGCTTAATCCGTGGGTATTCTCACACGTCAGGATCTGTGCTGGATCTGTGGGTATTCCTCATACACATCAGGATCTGTGCTTAATCCGTGGGTATTCTCACACATCAGGATCTGTGCTTAATCCGTGGGTATTCTGACACGTCAGGATCTGTGCTGGATCTGTGGGTATTCCTCATACACATCAGGATCTGTGCTGGATCTGTGGGTATTCCTCATACACATCAGGATCTGTGCTTAATCCGTGGGTATTCTCACACGTCAGGATCTGTGCTTGATCCCCTTTCCTGGGACTGGGGAAGGGAAGCAGCGTGTGCAGAACCTCAGGTTCTGGGGGTTTGCTGAGTTGTTTATGTGGAGCTGATCTGTTTCTGTGGTGTGATGGTCCATAGAAGGAACACAACTTCAGGCTGCACCCCAAAATCCTGGTTTCTCTTTAAAATGACCCCCCTTCCCCACTTTCTCTGGCCGAAGTGCCTGACCCTCTCACACCGTTCTCACACGCTGTAGGTGCCGGCCACTACAGTAGTGTTATACTTTTATTGCCTTATTTAGCGGAGAGATTAAATGTAATGTTCAGATTATGTAGAACATTAACTCCTAACAATAAGCAAATAACACATTAGAAGCTTTGCTGTTAAAACGTTTGGTGCTGGCTCTGCTGTGGCGCTCTCCGGGAGCCGGGACTTGTGCTCGTTTGGGAGGAGGCTCGGCTGAGGAGAGGGAACGAGCCGGGATCTGACTCTTGCCTAAGGTGGTGCCTGCACCCCGAGCCCACGGGCGGTGTTAGGACGAGCTTTATGGAGCTCCATCCATGTAAGCGGGACAAGCTGAGCCGGGCTCTGCCGGCCATGGCTGCGACCCCGGGGGGTTCCGAGCAGGTAACGGAGCTGTGCCTGTGTGCCCGGCTCGGCTTGGCTCAGCTCAGCTCAGCTCGGCTCAGCTCAGCTCGGCTCGGCTCGGCTCGGCTCAGTTCGGCTCGGCTTGGCTCAGCTCAGCTCAGCTCGGCTCAGCTCAGCTCGGCTCGGCTCGGCTCAGTTCGGCTCGGCTCGGCTCAGCTCAGCTCAGCTCAGCTCAGCTCGGCTCAGCTCAGCTCAGCTCAGCTCGGCTCGGCTCGGCTCAGCTCGGCTCGGCGTGGGTGGTGCTGGGCTGGGGCGGCCGGACCCGCGGCCAGCCCCTGCTCCCGTCAGGAGCTGCGATGTGCCAGTCCTGCCTTTCAGACGGGATTTTTATGGGATCTGATGGTTGCCAGGGCAACCGAGGCTTCGGGGAGTCTGGCGCGGCGCAGCCCGGCCCGGCAGATGTTGGCTGACGCCGGGCGCTGCCCAGGACGCCGTGCCCGCCTGCACGGGCGGCTCCGCTCCCGCTCCCCTCCGCCGCCTCGCTCACTGCTCCTGTCTCACCCCGCAGGGCTTCCTCAGCCGCCGGCTTAAAGGCTCCATCAAAAGGACAAAGAGCCAACCGAAGCTCGACAGGAACAGCAGCTTCCGGCACATTTTACCTGGCTTCAGGAGTGTGGACCATGAAAGGTAAGGGGACGCTTCGCGGAGGGTGTGGGAGAGACAAGGAGGATATTGATTTTTCCAGCTCTTGTTAAGATCTTGCTTATCTTATTCAAAGCAATGGCTGCATCTCTGATAGAAGTAGACTTGGTTAATTGCAAGAGGGGTAGTTTTAATTTGTTGCTGAGGATACGGTGCAAGCCCTCCCTTTTCAGGTGAAAATCCAGGTGCAGAGAAGCCTGACTGCTCTGCTTTCTCTTCCCCAAAAAATCCTAAATTGATGCACCAGCGTATAAATAGCACAGGGATGCTGCAGCCAGAGCCGACTGATGCAGGTGAGGGAGGGAGGGGAGGGATGCTCCCGCACCGGGCTGCACCGATCACAGCTGGGTTACACACGGTGGGAACAATACCGTGGAACAATGACACCCATAATCTCCCCAAATGCCTCTCACACGCATCCGTGTCTGCCGTCATTGCACAGAGATGGAGACGGAGCCTCGGCGGCCGGAGCTGCTGCCTCTGCCTGAGCCATGGCAGGAGCTCGGTCCGGGAGGGATGCGTTGCAGGCAATGTGCAGATGGGTCTGATAAAGCGTTTCACGTGGGAGAGCCGGTGTTGGAGCAAATTGCGAGTAAAATAAAGGAGAAATGAGATCTCTAAGATTCTTCTAGTTAGAAAGTAGAGCAGCTCTTTAGTGGATTTGTGTGTATTTATGTCCGTGTAGATTTATGTTAGCGTGAGCATCAGACAGGCACCGTTCGAGCTAAATTCATGTGCAAATTCACATGCAGATCAAGGTCATGGCTGGGGAAGACAGATTCCTTTACCAACCACAAACCTGTGGTTTGCTTCCAAAAGGAAGATCTTACAACCTTACACAAACAATTTTGGGGAGTGACAGAAATATTGAAGGTCCAGGAAAAGTCTGTGTCTGACAATTCTGCCGGGCTGGACATACCCTGATGTAAGCAGTTCGGAGCAGAGGCAGTTTAATACACCAGCATGGTACTTGAGAACCCATTGAGTAAATGCTTCACTTTGAAAAGCAATGACAACTTATTTTGTTTTAGCTGTACTTATTCATTGGAGGGACCATGAGCTTTTGAAGCTCACTAACAACAATTTTCAATATGGATTTTTCCTTTCCTGACTTATTGCAGCCTCCTAAGCTTTTTCCTTCCCGATTCTGCAAGGGAAGTGATTGTGTTGTTAGTGCCGAGTCTAATTTCAGGGATTACTCTCTGGGCAGCCAGAGTTGATTTGATTCCTGTGCTGCAGTTTTCCCAAACGCTCGAAGTAGGGCACTGTGTTCCAGAGGGAGGCGAGCGGAGCGGGGTGGCCGGGAGCCTCTGCTGCTGCTGCTGCTGTGCTCAAAGAACAGGCAGATTAGGCAAGCTTCCCCTTCTACCTGCATGGGTTTGGTTTTGTTCTGTGACTTGGGAACTAACTGTTCTGTGCAGCCCTGCAGCCAGATATTTTCCCAAATTAAGCCTTGTAATTTCCCTGCCCTCCCAGCACACGGGAGCTGGCTGGGCTTCCCGAGACCCAGATTGCTGCAACTCCTCCAGAGAGACTCGGGGAATCCTGGGGTGCATTTGCAGGGTAGAGCTTAAAGGGTGGCTTAGAGGAGAGGTGGCACCTGGCAGCCTTGAATAAGCAAGGATTTGCTTAAATGAGCATGAGAAACTGAAAATGAACGATACCTTTGTGATACCTGAGATTAGACCTTCTGTTAGACAGGCATCTCTGAAAAATGCACTTCCCCTGTGATACACAGACATCCCTGAGCTGCAGGACACTGAGGCTCAGAGGCTTTTGACAGCAGGCTCTCCATCCCTCCTGCCATCACAGTGTCAGATCTGTCAGGTGAGCAGGAGTCCTCTGCAGGAGAGCTTGGCCTTAGGGACTGCTGCTCTCAGAGAGGTGAAAGCAAAGCAGCAGCTGGGCCCCTCAGTCACACAGCGAGGCTTTGGTCACAGAGGATAATTCTGTCTTTCTGAACATTCCCATCCCACTGGATCTGCACAATGTGTATGAACGAGCTCAGGTCTTTCAGATCATTCTCGTGCATTTGCTGCTGTGTTTGTCCTGCTTGTAATCCAAGAACTGTTTCAGAGGTGTATTTGGTATTGGGATATTCACTTCTTAAATATTTGATTCTTGACTCCATCTTGTATTGCAGCTGATTGTTCAGGAACCACTCCTCTGCTGGTGGAAGTCACCATTAGAGCAGTGTTCTGTTCTGGAGCGTGGGCCAATTTTTGTGGGAATGCCACAGCAAAAATGAATAGTGCAGTAAATGCAGTCAAAACAATCCGGGTGGAAATATTGAGCTACAGTAGATGGTAAATGCTTCTGTTACTTGGTTTCTTTGTATCTAAATTGGGACTGTTCCTGCCTCTCATTCCTTTATTTTCCCCTTCCTTGCATGTCCTGTTTATCCTGCAGATGAATATATGAAATACATGAGCTGTGCACATGCCTGTTCAGACAGATAATGTCATGGATGTGGCTTGTGTGTGGGGCAAAGAATGTAAACAAATATATTTCACTAAATTACTGTGGGATTCACATGGATGGATTTGGCCAAATTTTGCCAGTCTTGTGCATACTGCTTTTTTCCTGTTACAGTAACAATAATATGATTATTGATAGTATAAGAAGCAAAATCAGAGCAAGTGTAACTCACCTTATGTATGAGAGGTGCATTAATGTGGTACAATCAGAGTATGTAAAAATAAGACCTAAAGGGGGATTGTGGAATGAGTGTTCCTTTCAATTTGCTGGCTGGTCATATTGCTTGTTAGAGCTAAAAAGGGTTCCAAGAAGTGGCTTTTTGCTAACAGTGTCTCCTGATTGATTACAGCAGCTCACCAAGTTTTTATCATGCAGCACTGAATGCTTGGCTTTGTCGTGGCCTCTGGAATCAGCCACAAATCAAACATTTGGCAGATGGATTTCTCCTAATTGGACCCACATTTCTCCTACAAAATTTGTGATGGAGAAAATTTCTGTGTTGGACATGGAGCACAGGGAGTAGAGCCAGAGAAAGGGAGAAGGTTGTTCTGCTGCAGTTGTTAATTATTGGTGGGGATGTATTGTTGGTGGTTTTCTTGTAGTGGCAAAGGTGATTTTACACCAGCACTGAGAGGGTTTCACTGTGTGGACAAATGCCTTCAGATTGTATTGATTTGGTGAAAAATGGGTACTCTGTGTTCTGATGGAATTCCTGAACTGATCATTGCTGGAGACACCTTTCCTCAGTGCACCTAGAATCCATTTAATGCTACAGAATTCTGGATTATCAACATTTGTGATTATTTTGCAAGGTTTTTGTTTTTATTTTTTTTTTTTTATAATTCCAGGAGATAACATTCTATTTAAGCTTTTATTGGCACTACAAAAGCCTGAGCATATGGTTGATTGTTAAATGAGCCTCAGCCTTGGAAGGGGTACAGCCCTACATTAATAACAGCAGCAACTTGCACTGCTGAGACTTCCTCTTTAAACTCCTTTTTGTCTTTAGCCCATCCAAAATTCTTGCTTCTAACCCCCAGAGGGAAGAGGAATTGTACAAGTCATGTGCTGCAGCACATTTAATTCCTACTATAGTGCCCATGCTGTCTGTTGTAGGAGCTTTCCATGTGTACAAATCTTATTTTGGTGCACCAGGAACTGATGAACATTTGTGCTCCTGCAGCAAACTTAGTTTGGGAGTTCTCAGAGATTTAATTTGTTTATTCCCAACAGACCTGATGCACCAAATATTTTCAGGCATGATGAAATTGGTTACATTTGAGGAGAATCTGGTGAGTGCTGCATGGTGAAGGATGAAGAAGTTGCTCTGTTTCCTCAGGAATTGGAAAGAGGAATGATTCATCCTGCAGGACACTGGCAGACCCCAGAACCACAGAGGGCTTCCAGATCTGTGTGAACAAGTGCTGAGAGCTGCTTCCTCCTCTGGCTCCTGCCTGAAAGGAATGATCCAGGGAAGGTGGCTGAGTAGGAAACCCTTCATCCAGGGGACCCTGGAAAGGTGGCAGTGACACTGCACTGCAGCCAGCCAGGCTCTGGCTGTGATTGCAATGAAGATATTGAGCAAACACTGTGCAGTCTGTGTAGGGGAACCATCCAGCCCCAGCAGTGGCTGAAATGCAGAATCAAACATCTTGCACTGCCAGGAGCATCCAGCAGTCCCTCATGTGACACTCCATGTCATTCATGCTGGGGTGGTGCCTGTCCCCACTGCCCCCCACATCAGGAAAATCAAGATTCAAGGAGAGTCTCAGAATTCAGACCAGCCTCATGCAGTACCTGCATTTATGCCAAGGCTGCTTTGTCCTGGGTTAAGCAAATCAGCCTTTTAATGGGGTTCCTTTGCAAAATATTTCTTGAACCAGAAAGTTAATTACTGATTTCTAATTAGTGGCTGTGCTAAAAGGCTGAGGTAAAATCAGAGAGAGCTGCTTTGAAGGAGAGATGCAGGAAGAAATTACAATTTCTCTCTGTAAACTGTGATGTTCCTCATCTTCTTCTCTTGGTATCAGGAAGTTTAGATATTTTAAAGAGGAGAATGTTGTTAATGGAAAGAGGGCATTTTGGAAGGACTTTTCTGGAAGGCATTGAAAGAATCATAATTTAATAACTCCAAGAGGAACAGAGATAGATTGAAAGCAATGTGGAGCCTTTCAGCTTCTCCCAAGGCAGCAGCAAGGTCCCAACTATTCCTTCTGTTAATTTGACTTTTGCAGGTACCTGTCAACCTGTATCAGAAGCTGCCAGAGGTAAATGCATTCCCCATTCTAAAAGGACACAGAAACACTTTCCTTTATCCTACACATCCAAACCACTTTCTAATTAAATAGGGGGTCATGCCTAAAAGCTTTCAGTAAAGGCTGTATTAGCTCCTGGTAATTCTTCAAGCCATAACAAACATCAGGGGAGGGGCTAAGAGGCTGGAATGATGTTCACAGAATCCTAGAATCATGGCAGAATTTTCCCATCTTTCCCCAGCTGTGCACTGGCTGGTTGCTGACAGCCCTGTGCCCACGGGTGCAGCCAGTGCGTTCACTCGGCTCGGAGTCACAGAGCAGAATTAGAAAATCCTTCCTGCTCCGGCATATGCAGCACTGCTGGGATAATTGGCTTCATGCATCTTACAATTAGCTTGCAAAAATATGTTTTGCATCCCTGACCTTTTCTCTATACGCAAGGCCATTGTTTCCCTGTCCTGCTTAATTACAAAATAGAGCGTTGTGTGAGGAGCGAGACGACATCGTTGGATCGTCGGCTCTAATTTGACGAGACGTCGTAATGGGGAGTTTTCATACCCAGGGCACTGAATTAGTGTAGCGTGAAGCCACATTTCTGCAAACCTCCTAAATAAGGAGAAGTTAATTTTCTGCTCTATCTTTCTGACGTTTGCAATCAGAGCAATCCAGCTGCAGACGGTCAGTGCGTGAGCGATGGCGAGGCAGCGTTGGCATCAGGCTGATTGGTGGGTGCAGGGGTTCCCTTTCACTTGCTGCTCTCCCAGCCTGAGTGCACATTCCTGACTGCTGTGGCCACTGCCTGCAGCTGGGATGTGGTGGTGCAGCAGTGCACAGCTCAGGGGGGCCAGCAGGGAGCTCTGCTCGTGTGACAGTTCCTCTGCGCTTGGCCCGTGGTGTCGTGGTACTCCCCAGGTCAAAGACACTTCCTGCTACTCCATTGCATCAACATTTTGTTTCCAAACACACCATTTATTCTGACTTTACCCTGGTGAGGTTTTCATGTGCATGAATTTCAGTGCAATTACATTAGCATTACTCTTCATGTCAATAACCTCAAAGGAAAAAAAGAGAAAGAAAATGCCATCGCTGCAGCTTTTCTACCAGAGAATGCTTTCTGTTCCTTCTAGACTCTTCTCTGCTTTTCTAATTACCATCAGTTTACAATAGATACTGAGATGCTTCTATCCCAGGCTTACACATCCTCCTGCTGTGGGCAGGGACACCTCCCACAGCACTGAGCAACCTGGGCTGTGGAAGGGGGTGGAATGAGATGATCCCAACCAGTCTGGGATTGTGGGATTCTGCATGCAGTGGAAACTGCTCCTGATGGAACCATCACTGTACACTGGGAGGAGCAGCTCTGCTCTGCCCAGCCCCCTGCCTCCATCACACGGGGCAGCAAGGGATTCAATGGAAAATGAGTATTTAAGGGGTGATTTTCTGTTTGGTGGAACCAGCTTCTGTAGGAAGGTGGCAGAGCAGGCTGTTTGTGGCATGTGCAGCTGTTTTTATGGGATGTAGCTGCACTCTCAGTTTCTGCCCCTCGTGCTGTGTGGGCTGGGGGAGGGATGCCCAGTTTGCATTTCCAATTTCCATCTCCCATGGAATTTCCCATCTCCTAGGAGAGATCCATTGCATGTTGGCTCACACTTTGCTGTCCTCTACTCTGTCATTTCTAGTGGCAATTAGTTTTAGCAATAAATGGTTTTCTCTCAAGAAAGGAAGGAACATTTTTTAAAAAACTTCTCAAGCCAAACTTCCACTCTGTTCTTTATTGAAACCTTGCAAAACCTCAATTGGAAAATCTGTGTGAGGGATAAAGAGTTGCAAGTGAGTGTGGAAGTGAGGTGGGGAAGTGTTCCAAGCCTTTGTTCATGTGTTCCTTGTTATCCCAGCTCTTATTGCAGTGCTCAGGCCCTGAAATCCACTGATTGTAGCTGGAGGCAGCAGCTGGAGCTGGTGCTCACTGTCTTGTACAGAGCATCGCCTGGAATGATGTTCAGGACTTGTGAATACCAAATAGCTCTGTCAAGTTCATCCATCAGCTCAAAGGGAAGGAAAAAACAGATTGAGGAAAAAATATGCTTCCTCCTTACTGTATTTTTTAATAAAACCTTAGGATATAGAACCTCTGAAAATGGTCATTAGTGAGATTTCAAATAGTTTGTTCACCTGTGGATATCTTATGATTGTGATATTGTGATGCTTATCTGGCTGGCAGTGTTTACAATTCAAATCTTCAGTACAACTGCAGAGTGTCTCACTTAGGTTCCCTTCCACACAGTTCAGCTCTGGTGTGATGAAAAAAAAAAGCAAAAAAAAAAAATTTAATTGAATTAAACCAATGCATTTTAGTTGGAATTAAAATGTAATTTGTTTAAAAATACTGAAGTGATTTGAATTAAAGCCAGAAATATGAATTTAGCTTTAATCCACGTGTGTTATATAAGTAATTATAAGAGAAAGGGCTGTGGCGTGCCTTGTGTGTGACTGATAATGTGAGGAGGGTGGCATTCCCTCCTTACAAAGCATGGAAATGCAGAAACAATTAGAAAGCCAGAGCTGTTCTATCAGGCTGTGCCCTTTGCTCTGGGATTAACTGGTCCTGTACCCTGCCCCTCCCAGTCCAGGGGGGATTTCCCACATCCCCATCCCAGCCCCAGCTCTGCTCCATAGGAATCCCTGTGCAGAGCAGGACTGTGACAGATCCCAAAAGATTTACATAACTCAGCTCTGTGTACATTGAATTATTAATACTTTGCTGTCCTGGCGGTGTGGGGAGATTTGTTCCATGTGTTTGTTGCTATATAGTAGCACTTTAGATGATGGAAATCCACAGAGAGAGAGAGAGAGGGGTGACATTATAATTTAACATTTCTATGTTAAATTCTTTTGTTGAGAGCAGAGTTTTTACCAATGCCTGGCTCTGAGGATTGGAATGAAGGGGCTGCTGCTGCTCATCTTGGAGTCTGGTGTTTGTCCTCTGCCTGAGCATCATCCCCCTGGGCACCCAGCAAGGCCAAGTGCCACCAGCATGTGAACAGTTCAGTCCCTGCCATGTCCCTGATTCCCCTATGGCAGCTCCTGCCTTTCCCAGTGCCCCAGGGAAGGTGCAGTGGGGTGAGCCCAGGGTTTGTCACACAAGGTGTGATTAGTGAGTGACACAGGGACAGTGCAGGGCACCCCCAGGCTCCGTCCCTGAGCGGGATAATTGCATCCGCAGAGGCTCTGCAGGAACCTCTCCAGCTCCCCCAAATTAATTATTCACTGATTATCACTCAGACTTTATGGACTAGGGAGCAGCCTTGGCAGGGGGTGGATGGAAGATGGAGTAATTTGGATTGCAATTAGTATTTCATTTCTTCCCTCTCCCTGTTTGCTTAAACTGGAGATTGCGTGTTAGCACCAAGCAAGGATTTACATCCCAGCAGTGGAAGTTCCCTGTGCACCAGAAACCAGCAAATCCACTGCAGTCCTTAAGCTTCCCCAAGGGATCAAACACTCACTTTGAGAAGTTGAAATATCAGGGAAACATGTTCTGCTTGGAAAATGGTGTGAGAGAGCAGCAGTGCCTGGACTTCACCAGCCATATCCTCCACTCACAGTAACAGCATTTGGATGTTGTGTCTCTGTCCTGAGGGAATGGCATCCTGGCTCTGCCAGGGAAGATTTAGGCTGGATTTCAGGAAAAAGTTCTTTCCCCCAGAGGGTGGTGGGGCACTGAACAGGCTCCCCCAGGGAATGTCCCAGCCCCGAGGCTGCCAGAGCTCCAGGAGAGTTTGGACAATGCTCTCACACACAGGGGGTTTTTGGGGTGCCTGTGCAGGGTCAGGGTTGGATTGGATGGTCCTTGTGGGTCCCTTCCAGCTCAGGATATTCTGTGACTCTGTGAGCCCTTATCTCTCATCTCCCCTTGCCACTCCTGGAGTGTGCTCCTTGCCAGGAATCTCCTCTGGGAGAAGGAAATCCCATCAGGGTGAGCAGCCCCAGTGTCACCCCCAGCCCACCAGGGCTGCCCCACTCCTGACAGTGTCATTGGAAATTTGGTCCTAACACTCACCAGGAGTTGGGAACTCTGCTCCACCAGGGAGACTGTGTCTAATTCTGAAACCTCAAGGGTTTTTTTGATTATACCAGTAACCACAGTCTGGGTCACACTTTGCAATAATTATCATGATGTCTGAGAGGTTGTTAGAACATCCCTGGAGGAAAAGGCCTGGTTGCATCAGAGGAGAATTTAGAGGTATATGCTGGCAAACCTTCAGCACTAGAGATTTATTTAAGTTAGTTCTTTTAATTGCTTTCCAGCATCCCAATTCTGTTGTAAGCTCTCTGAGCCATCTAGGGAAGTGAGTGTAGCTCACATTAATCTCCTCAATCCCTCTTCCTCTAACTAGTTACTCCCAGCTTCATTTGCACGGGCATTTGAGCCCTACAGAGCAGGCAATAATTTTGATTCTGTTTAAACATGTTCTAACAGAAGATATAAGATAGGAAAAATCATCAGCTGACTGCAGCACAGGATTCTTTTCTAACTCTCATCTCTTAAGCGTGGCTTATGTCTCTGTATAACCCTGCAGCCTCCCAAGTCTGTTGGCAGCTCTGTTATGTATTCATAGAGCAATTCCAGTCCTTGAGTGAAGCCTGCAAGAAAAGGGCAAAGAATTATTTGTCTTTTTTTTTCATTATCATGGCCCTCTTGTACCTGCTCTGACACACACTTGAGAGAAGTTTGCCTTGATGCCTTTATATCTGAAGCTCTCTCTCTGTACAGGGTGTCTCACCCTCGTTAGATAAAGTCACTCATGTTGAGGCTCTCCCTCACTTTATTAATCACAGTCCAACCTCTCACACACCAGCAGAGCCTCCACACACCTCAGCTACAGGAGCAGAGGGACTCCAGCACAGCCAAGGGGTGGCCAAGGAGCCAGGACCAGCTCCCTGCTCTTCCCTGACTTGGGACCTTTGTTCTCTTCTCTGATCAGTAAAAAAGTTTCATCATCCTATAACAACTGTGCTGTTTGAGTGGTGTGAAGTTTTTGGTCTCAATTACATCTTGTGTCAATGAGTTCTACAGACACTGTCTGATACATAATTTATAGCACTGACAGTTTTTAATTTATTGAAGTTCCTTATCTTTAATCTTCATTTTCTATTCCTTGGACATTTTAGGGAAGACAGTAAATAGAAACAGGCAATTCATTCCTGACTTTACCATGCATTATTTGCTGATAATGTCCTGTTGTGTCTCCTTGTCTTTTCCAGCTCCAGACACTCCTGTTAAATTGTTTTCCATGGTTTTATCACTTTGAGCCATTCCCTACTCAGTATGCTTGCTCATGTACAGTATTATGTTGTTGGAAGAAACATCTTTTCTACACCTGTTTTCCTTGAAAGCAGTGGCAGGTCTGTTCTGGGTGTCTGAGCAGCAGGGACAGAGGCTCCAGGGCTCCCAAACCCTCACCCAGCCCCACCATGGCCTGCTGCCTTTCCTCCAGCATCCCTTTCCATCCCTGAGACTCCTCATCCCTTCTCATGTCAGAGGAACACATTCCTTTGTTCAAATGAAGGGATCTGGAGTCAGCATTGCACAGAGGAATGAGATATAAAATAACAGAGCCAATAATGATGGGAATCCCCCCATGGAGTGGGAGTGCAGCCTCTGGAACAGCAGCTGCAGCAAATCCACCCAGGTTATCTGTGGCCACTTTGTGCTAGGAAGGCTTAGGTGTAATGAGAGTTGCTGCATCCTGGGAACATCAGCAATGAATAGTGACATTTTCCAATAACAACTTCCAGAAATGGGGAAAAAAAACATCCTGTGTGTGAGTGTGGCCCTGAAGGACAGCTCCGGGATCTCCTCTCCCTGCCTCACAGCTGGACTCAGGTCACCAAGTTGCTTTCAGGCAACCAAAAGTGACTTAATTGCTTCAGTCCTGTCTGAAAGCTCATCAATAATTTCCTGGGCTGGCTGTCCTGGCATTGGCATTTTGAAACTCACGTTAGATTTGATTATTTTTTAAAATTAACATGCAAAGCATGACTTGACCTAAATAATTCCACCAGTCCGATGGTGAGTCTGAAGGTTTTGGAAATATCAAGTTCCCTTAAACATTTAAGAGAGGGGTTTTTACAAGGGTGTGTGGTGATAGAACAAGGGGAATGGCTTCAAATTGACAGAGCACAGGGTTAGATGGATTTTGGGAGGGAATCCTTCCCTTTGAGGGTGGGGAGGCCCTGGCACAGGCTGCCCCTGAACCCCTGAAGTGCCCAAGGCAAGGCTGGATGGGGCTTGGAGCTCCTTGGGGCAGTGGAAGGTGTCCCTGCCCATGGCAGGGGTGGCACTGGATGATCTTTGAGATCCTTCCCAACCCACAGCAGTCTGGGATTCTGTGCTAATTGCACAGCCCTGATTTCTCCCAGCCCATTGCCCTCCCTGGCTCCAAAGGAGCCTGTGGCATGGAGGGTGCTGCAGTCAGTGCCAGGCTGGAGCAGAGATCCCAGAGCAGGCTGTGCTGCTCACCTGCATCTTGGCACTTTGATTTCCTGCTGTGAGATGTACTGAAACCACCACCCCTGTCACTGATAAGCTGAGAAAGCATCACTCAGCCTTGAGTGGTTTTGTGGACACTTCCCTTCCTCTGACACGTTTTGCTTTCTATAAATGTCAGTGCATAAAGAGCACAGGATTCAATTTGATTTGTGCTCCTGGTGTTTGGTACCTAAAGAACAACACTTGGGTGTCAGTACAATCCATTGGGGAACTGACTCCTAACTCTGCTCACCTCTGAAATTGAATTAACACAAAGAGATCTTCAAAACCCATTGGATGCCTCTGGAGATGGAATAGTTTGAAACAGTAATTACAGCTGCTCCTGGCATCTGACCATTACCTACAACTATTTGTGAATCTTCAAAATCAGACTCATTTTGTCTCACCTGAAAAATCTACTGAGAAGTCTTCGTTTTTTTGTTGAAGAATTACTTGGGTGAGTATTGACCTAATTGCAAAAAAGTCATGAAATGCAGCAGTCTGTGATGATGACTGAGGATGGGATGTTTTGTCCAGGGATTTTATGTGCCATTTCCATTAGGAAGTGCACTGGGAATGTTTTTCTCAGTGCAGTGTCTGTGTGTAGCTGTTTGTTGTGCTGCTCCTGAGGTCACAGATCTCCCATTTGCTGTGTCAGGGCATCCAATTTTATGGAAACCTCACGATCCAGTTTAAAGGTTCCACATCTCCCTGCCATGGCTGGCTTCATTTTGCAAAGTCCAGTGCTGGTAATTTTGGCCAGCAGTGGCTCCTTTTCCCAGAGCTCATCTTTGCACTGCCCTTTTCTGTGCTACAAGAGGTCACATTATTCCATGCCAATAAATTTGTGGAAAAAGTCTGGCTTTTTCATTTATAGCCATGAGCTGCTGCTGCTGAGCTGGAACAAGCTGGGAATGTCCTCAGTGCTAAACTGTGAGATTGCATAATTATGGCTTACACAACAGCACAGCCAGGCAAACAAACCAGGACTGCTATGTGGGATGGACTCAGAGCCTGTGTTGGATGTGTTCCCTGCAAAAGGAGTTCCTGCTCCTTAATTTAGCAACCATATATCTGATTTTCACTTTTCTGGGGAAGGTGGGTGGGTTTGCTCAGAGTTTGGGGAATTTTTGATCTCCCACTCTCCCTGTGCTCGGAAAGGTGGAGCCCACACTGTGCTTTCCATGATGCCTGTCTGCATAAGGGAGTGGTTTTCCACCACAACAATTGGCAATTACAGTTCTTATTTTAAATAACATGAAAACAAAGCTCCCACCCTGGACTCTGCAGATGGGCAGGGCTCTGAATCCTGCGGGAATAATTACTGAGACTAATTATAGAATTAGGGAAAGACAGTGGGGCCAGGTGGGCTGAGCTGAGCTGAGCTGAGCTGGGCTGAGCTGGGTCAGGCTGAGCTGGGCTGAGCTGGGTCAGGCTGAGCCTTCCAGCATGAACTCCAAAGCAGCAAATCTCACTAATTTCTCCACTGTGATTTCTGCTCTTTGCTTTCCCTCTGTTTCCCTCCCCTTTGCTGCCCTTGCACTTCCAGCACAGGGATGTGTAGCAGCATCATAGTAAGTGCTTGAATGGCTGGAAAATCCTTTCATGGCAAAGATGTGATTGTTACTTATTTATTTTATTTTTGGTTAATACGACTGGAATACAAATGGGGCTCTGGTGCCTAAGGGCCTTGCATTCTTCCAGTAATTCCTTATGACATATGTCAGGTTCTGTTTTATTCAGGTGGGTGGTGTGATATTAAACAAGAAAGCAAGCTTGCATTTCTCTGCAGCTGTATTTATACCCACACTCATGGCACAGAGCTGCTTATTAGGAGAATGTCATCTCCACACTGCCTGTACCTGAAACAGTCTGCAAATACCGTGTGGGCTTTAAGAGAAATCATCTGAAATCAATCAGATCTCCCAACACAGGAGTGTCCTTCCTGCCTTATCCTTTGTCCAGGCAAAGATGAGGCTGCCAGAGATGTTCCTCAAGCAATGCTGCAGCCAAAACAGTCATGTCTGAATGGAATATCGATTTTCTAATTGCTGTGCTGCTGTTAAATGAGTTGTTCTGGGGGAGCAGGGGGAAAGCAAACTCAGATGCACGGCTGGCTGGCTTTGCTTTGGCTCTGCTGAACACACCCAGGGTGTTAATGTGAGAAATTCAGCTAAGGGGGAAAGGTGGAATCCTTTTTTTGTGTGGCACAGACATGGAGAGGGCAAATGAGACTCAGTGGGACAGGCTTATTCTCTCACAAAGCACAAAACAGACTCGGGCTGCAGCCAGGGACAGAACAAACTGCAGAGCAGAGGCAGCTTATGCAACAGTCCCTGGGAGGGGCTGCTGCTCTCTCTCCATCAGCCCAGCTCTGCCCGAGCTCCTGGGCTGCCCCTCACACACACACACACAGAGGAGGGTTGGTGCTCCCTGGAGCTGTTTGCTGCCAGAGGGACAAGTCAGCCCTGTGCTCGTGGAATCTCCACCAAACATTCCCAGAAGAGACCACCTGGAGGAAAGGACATCCCTGGGGAAGTGGCATCCCTGGGAGAGAAGCAAACCTGGACCACTCTGGCTATTTTTTTAAAAGGCTCTGGTCAGGCAATTTGGAAAGTGAAATGCAGTCCCTGTAGTGAAATCTTTATCACAACGAATCTTCCTGAGACAATAGTTATCAGCCACATCTAACCAATAAATAATATTTCTTAATGTAGTTTCCGAAAATGCAGCATATGTTTATGTGTTCAAACACATCCTCTTAGGAGAAAAATAGCTTCTTTATTTTTCTGAAGATTAAAATGCCAAATCAACTAATTACTTTTCTTTGAAAACCTCTACCACATAAAACACACACTCTCTCAGTGAACTAAATTGATTTATATTCCACCATTAATTCTTTATAGCCCATAATTTGCAGAACAACAAAGCTGGTTGGAAAATGTGCCCTATTAAGGGACAAACAGCTTTGTGAGTAAGATGGAAAAATGTTGGCATGGAAAAGAAACGTGGGTGCAGCTGAGGCTGGGGCAGCCCTGGGAGAGCTCCCGAGCTGCTGTGCAAAATCCCTGCAAAGGGGCCAGTCCATGTCCACCCAGCTGGGACAGGCACTGTTCTCCATGTAAAAATCTTTCCCCAAGCTTTTGGATGTTCTGCTGCTGTTCCTGCTGTTCAAACCCAGGTATATAATTTAATTAGGTGCCATGACCTTTCCCTTTGGGTGGTGTTTCTACTGGCTTAAGAATATCTGAAATGTCTCCTAATGTCTCCATTGGTCTTGTTTGCATTACCCATGGAGGACTTTATTTTTTATTATTGGGACAGTCTAGAAAACTGGAAATAAAATTATGTTTGGGTTCTTCCAGTAAATACATCAGTGCCTGGAATCAAGATCTCGGTAATGAAATTGGAATTTGCCTATTGCTGTTTTGGGGTAGTAATAAGATGACAAGAGAATAATCCAGGTACAAAGCTGCTGTGGCTTGGCAGATGAATGAGATGTTGCATAAGGGGGTGTCTGCCAGGAGGGCTTGCACTGAGTCCATGGATTGGAAGTGGAGTTGAAGGCTGAGAGGGTCCCACGTTGGAATTCTGCTCCTCCCTTCCCTGGATTTCAGGTGGGATCACAGGCTGCCTGCACTGCATGTTTTTTATGGAAACCTTCTGTTTGTTCCCTGAGATGGGAATCTGTCAGACACTGAATAAATGCAGGCAGAGCTGGCAGGGAGGTGTTACAGCACAGGAAACAGAGACACAGTCTTAAACAAATTAAAAAGATGGTAATTAACCAAATGAATTTCATCCTGGAGATAATCAGACGAATATATTTAGAAGGAAAATAATCCCAATTCTCAGAAAACAGTAATTAAAATATCCTCATTTTTGGGAATGGTTAACAAGCTGCAGAGCAAGCTGGGCTCTGGTGGGTGATCCTTGGGACAGCATCTGACAGGGCCCCAGGGTGTGATCTGAGCACAGCCCTGACAGCAGCAGAGTCTGGGAAACAGCTCAGCTGGGACAGGATGAGCTCCTGAGTGCTGAGCACAGGCAGCACTGTGATCTGGGTCAAAACAGGATGAATTTCATAACCCTGCATTTCCCAGCTGTCACCAGGGGGAGGTGAAAGAATTTAGGGTGGATAATTGGGAGGTAAACAGGAGACAAGGTGGGGAGATGCAGGCACCCAGGCACAGGGAATCCACCTGCCTGGAATTCACCCATGTGCAGTGGGAGCAGCTGCCTGGAGCTGCAGGGAGGCTCCAGTCCTGAGCAGGATGTGCTGCAGGAGCCCAGCACCCACCAGCTCTGTTCTGCCTCCCAGGGCCACCAGAGCATCCCAGATGGCTCTGAGAGCAGGGAGCTTTCTGGAGGGCTGGGGGAGCAGGGGGAGGATGTCTGGGTGCCTGTTCTGGGGACAGGGATTGTTCTCTTGGTGATTTCCTTTGGGGTCTCTGTGTCAGCTCAGCTGCTGCCCTTTGGCACCAGAAATGGGCATTGTGCCCTCAAAATACTGACTCCTTCCAGGACACTGAAAGCTACAAAGTTTGGGGAATTGTTGATGTTTTTAACAGTTGGATCTATCAAAGAGGAAGTGGTTTGATGGAGCGCACAATTAGAAAATGAATGCATTCGTTTCCCAGAGTAAATTATTTTCAGGATTTAGTCCTTGAAGCACAGTGTCAAAACCTCATTGGGAAGCTTGTCTCTTTTGGGTTCTGGATGGGCAGGTGAACCTTTTCTCCTCAACCAAATATGGATAAATACTGTTTTTCTAGGAAACACCCAGCTGATCTGATCATAGTGATTGTGACTTGACATCTGTGTGCACACACAATAATTACATTGATCTAATTTATTACTGAAACTGCCAGTAGGTGAATCGATGGTTGATGAGAAGCAGAGTGTTTGGGTATTCATTCCATTTTCTTCTCAAAATCCCTGCAGAGAGGACAGATCCTGCTGGAATCTCTGGGAAACAGATCTTTCCAGGATTCTGCAGCTTTTACCTGCCCAGTAAATGGACTGAGGGTGGGGAATGTCCTTGGAAGGAGCTCCATCCTCCCAGGAGCCTGGGCATTCCAAAGGGTGTCAGTGGGAAGGGAATTCCTGCACCCAGTGTCTCAGATGGACTCAGCCCATGAAATAAACTGTTAAACAAGCTGCTGCCAGGACTATTAATGAACCTGAAATCCTTAAATTGCATATTAGGGGGTTTCTGTTGGATTAAGCCTTCTGCACATCACAGTGCTCTTAACTAGGATTTATCTGCATACAAGAAAAGGGCTAAAAGCTGAATTAGAAAGAAAATGTCAATAGTAACCACATAAATTAGCATGCAGATTTATAATCTCTAATAATGGCTATTCTTTCAAAGAGTTTATATCTTTTTTTGCCCTCACTCACACTTTAAGTATTTAATTTTAAATTTACATTTTTGGTCTTGCACCATTTAAATTTACAGCTTAAACAGCTTCACTATTTAGGTGCTTCACTGAGTTCTTGTCTGAAACAGAATTAGTGATGCAGTCATTAGTGATGACTGTTTGAAGATAATACTGATGGTGAGAAATTAGTGTGAGAGCTTGGAAAAGTGGGTTGGGAATGACCCCATGGATACCAGTAAGCAACAAAACCTGTGCTTCCCACTCTCCATCCATCCCTCTGAGCCATCAGTCAGGCAGAAAACTGGGTACCAAAGAGCTTAAAAGTAACATTTAATGAATAGGAATTCTGTGCTCTTGAAATAAATAAGTAGCCCCATTTTCCATCTGTTTCTGCAGCACACTGCCCCTCACAGCCTCTTGTTAGAGAAGGACTCTTTTAGGCTGGTGTGTTTTCCTTCCCCAGCTAATTATGCTGGCTTGAAGTGGGTGCTCAGGATTCACAAGTGACTGTCATTTAGGAAGTTGGAGTTGGGAGAGATACAGAGTTTCATGGAGCCCTTTGTGACCTTGGAATGTAGCAGACCTTTTTCTTATTTTATTTTTTTTTTAAGTTTGACTTCTTCAAAAGAAGACCTTGAGCCCTGCTCAGATTGAGCCAGCTCCATCTTGCAGTCATTAAAGATTCAGTAGCACCTTTTAAGTCCATGTTAGGAAATTCAGATTTTTCAATTTAGTCAAGCTATGTCTCCTTTTCAAGTGCTACACTGCTCAGTTTTGAAGGTCTTCCAGGATTTCCAGTGGCTTCTTGCAGAGCAAGAGCCAGAATGTGTTGTTTTAATCTAAACCTCTGGACTGTGTGTGTTCCATGTCTGAGCTGCCTACAAAGGTAAAAATGTCTAAGGCTAAGGAGTCCCCCAGGTGAGCAGGGGATCTCTGCCCTGCTGCTGCAGTCCTTTCTGAACATGCCTTGGTTATTTATCTCTTATTTATTTATTTCTGTGTTTGGGATTGGACCAGAAGCAGAAGTCTCTTCTCTCCAAGGGCTCATAGCTTTTAAATATTGAAGGTTGAACCTCCTTGTTGTGCTGAGCTAAACTGCTGAGCTAAACTGAGAGTACTTTGAAATCTGCTTCAAGGTCTGAACTTTGGTAAGTGGCCCTTTCTCTATTCAGTCTTAAGAGGAGGAGAACTCTAAGCCTCTGAGTGGATTCATAGTCACACTTTAATTAATCATATCTTTACAGCATGCTGCCAGCAACTGTCGGGAGGAAGGAGATGCCTCTAATCCAAATTCACAACAACAACAAAATGAATGCACTGGAAATATCCCTGGCCAATAAACTGCCTCATCCTCTAAGAAATAATACTTTCTACAGCCCAAATGCAGGGAAACTGATGGGAAGCAGATTCCTTCCACTCTGAGTGCCAGTGGAACAAGGCCTGGTAGTGAGGCAGGAGTGGCAGCCAGCCCAGCCTGTGTCACCCTCAAAGCTGCTGCTCCCAGGGCTCAGCCCTTTCCTGCCATGATTGCTTTCTTCTCCCTCTTCCCAAGCTTCATGCTGTGTGTGTTAGTGACATCCACAGTGTGGATTGTGTTGTGGTGCTGCAGAGGCTCAGGCTGAGGTGCTGGGGAGGGGGTGAGTGCAGGAATTGCAGTGGCCCTGGCTGGCACTGCCCAGCTTTGAGGAGCTCATTCCCCAGTGACCCAGCAATGCTGCAGCCAGGGGCCTTTGAAACTTCCACTTGGGGCTCTATCTGAGAGATTAATCACACTCACAGCAGACACAAAGGTCTTTATGGGCTGCCACAAGCTGTGAGTCACCAAACTGAGCATGCAGGCTGTTTGCAGCCTTCAAACACTTGTGGTTCAGAGAGATTCTCTCCTCAATACTGTCCTTGGCTCCAGCCACAGCTCAGGGTCACTTGCCCTGTGCAGCTTTTCCAGAGCCTCCTCTGATTCACTCCATGCTGACAACATCCCCCACTTTCATCAAATTATTGTACACCTTGGACTACTTTGAGTTTTTACTAGTTAAAAGCCAGGACTTTATTTCTTTCCTTCCTTCTATTTTTCACTTTTTTGTAGAAAAAAGTCTTGCAATGGTGTCATTGAGTAGGTAGAGACAGAAAAAGCTTCCTGTATTTACAGTTAAAATAGCAAAAACAATATTTTAAGACTCTTTTCACCCAGTTTTGGAGATTAACATGCAAATCTCTGTCATAGTGAAATATGCATAGAGATGTTTTTAAACTCTTGCTTACTATTATTATTGTTTCTTTCATCTTTGCTGGGGTGTTGTAACAGCAGTGTCACACTCAAGCCTTCTGTGTGTTTTCTCACACAAAGAATGATTTTCTTCTGTGAATGGAACATAAGTTCTGGTTAACCCAGAGAGAGAACACGCTGAAAGACAAAACTGGTGCCATTCCTGGTGGGAATGTTTGTGCCATGGGGGCTGTCCCTGGGGCTGTGCCAGTGCCAAACCTCACCTGCCTGTGGGGCTGGACCTGGCAGGGGACACACGTGGGCTGCAGGTCCCATCAGAGGGGCAGCTGCTCCAAAGAGTTCCTGCTATCTCTTCAGAGCTCCAGGCAGGAGGATTCTTCCCTCTTGCCACCCAGAAAATGGAGTTTGATCTCATCCAATAGCTCTATTTGCCTTCTCCTGTGAAGTTCTAGTTTAATGAGTTCAGAAACATCAGTAAATTTTAAATTAATTTCAAATGTAGTTTGAAAACTGAGCCTTGACTATCAGATATATAGATATGTGAAAGATTCATGTGACCTTTAGAGTGTTTCCTTGCCTATAAATTAACTTTGGTTTGTATAAAAGTAAAGATTTTCTGTGTGTTTTATTTTGGGGTTGAGGATAGATTTAATTTTGGGGGGTTTCAATCCTTTAAGCTATTTGCCATTGTCAGTTATGTTTTTTAATCAGCCTCCTTGTCTGAGGACTCCTTCCCATCTGATTTCCAGTGCTGGCAGTGTCAGCTCCCATTAGAAATACTGAGCCTGGCACATCTCACATTCCCTTGAACAGCTTTAGCTTAAAATGGGGAATTCTGCTTCTTGGTGCTGGAAGGGACTGCTGAGAGCAGACCTTTTGAAATGTTCCCTCTCTAGGTTTATGCAGAGCAGATAAACTCACTGAGTGCAGAGGGAGGGTGTGTCTATGGATGCAGAGAATTTGCACCCTGAGGGGCTGGGGCAGGGGGTCTCAGTGGGCTCTGAGCCCTCTGGGGGTCTCTGTGGCCCCACACACCACGATCCCATTCTCTGCCTTTCCAGGATTTGCCTCTGTTTCCCCAGAGCTGCTGGAGCACATTCCCACCACAGGTCAGGGTGTCCTTTACTGAGCTGTGTAAAAGACTTGGACAGGTAATAACTAAAGTTTGGCCAGGGTGCATCATGTGGTGTTACTCAGGCCCTGCTGCTGGAGCTGCACCATCTCCCCCTTCATTTTCTTCTCTAGTTTTCTCCCAGTCAGTTGTGTCCACTCCCAGCCAGATGTAATTTTCTTTGGACTTTTACCTGAGGCCAGAAAATTGAAACCTCCCATTCTTCTGAGAGTAAGTGAAACTTCACAGTCCTTCACCATGGAAACCAAATTAGTTCCCAGTGTTTAACTTGCCTCAAAGTCCAGATGCTGTGTTTGCCCATGAATTTTTGGGAAAGCTGTGGCCTAATGTCTCTCTTCACTGGGACCAAGGCAGAAGGAGCCTGGCAGCATAGAGGTGACCAAGCATTCAGAAACATTATTGTGAGGGGTGACCCAGGGCTGTGTCACAGTGTGCAGATGTAGATATAGATACAGATGATATAGATATGGATAGATTTATCATCAAGTTATTGATCCTGCTCTGAGCACAGAACCTTCTCACAGCCCACCAAGACAATCACACCTTGCCTACAGGAAGATCACAACAGGGAGCAGCAACCTGACAGTGCTTTTGGTCATTAGACATTTTACAAATAATCAGGGCAGGTTTGCTGAAGCTCATCTCAGCATCCTCTGTTGTGAGGCCACCACGAGGATGGGGCTGGTTCCTCCCCTCTCTGTGCCCAGCACGGTGAGCTCCACCTCTCTGCCTCCTGCCTGCTTAACAAATTGGGCTAATTGTCCATCCCAACCCCCCTGGGACCCGGGCTGTGCCTGCACAGGGGGAACTGCAGCCACCATCTGTGGCTGTGTCCCCCTGCTCCAGGGAGCTGCCACTGGAGTCTGCTCTGAATGATTCAGGCTCTGAGCTGCAATTTGTAACTTAAAGGAAAATAGAAAGTGCCTGTGGCTGTCTGCAGTGGCAGCAACTCCTCCTCCTGAGGTTCCATACCCTGCCAGTGCCTTCAGGAGTGAGCTGGGCAGGAGCCCAGCTGTCCCTGTGAGCACCTCACACAAATAAATGCTCCTGCTGGCAGCTCAGCCCTGCTCCTGTGTTTGACCAAGTTCAAGGTTTTCCCCCCATATTTCCCTCCCATGGTCCATCTCATTCCAGTGGTGAACCCCTGCTGGAAACAGCTGCAGGAATGTGAAAATGGGGCAGAATGGAGCTCAATTCGTTTTAGCTCCTCTCTGGGAAATTTTTTTAAGTTCTGTGCTTTCACAAACTTGCCTTCAGTGCTGTGTAACCAAAGCAGCCTGACACAATTCAGACAGAGGGAAGGAAGATCTGGTGACTCCTCTTCACAATCAGGGCTGAAGACTGCAGAGCCCAATCTACCCCACCACATCTTTTCCTTTGTTTGAATCCAGGGATACCTGTCACAATATTTCTCTGAGCAGTATTTCACTTCATTAGGTTGCATTGTTAACTGTGAAGGTCCTGTCAGTTTTTATCTATTGTTTCCTGCCAAGTGTTTGGAACAATCAGAGGTAAATTATACAGCTCTCTCCTTAAGCAGCCACATGGCAGATTCCTGAGGGGCACAGGACTAACAGAGAGAAATTACAAGACAAGAGCAGGCTGAGGTTTTGCAGCAGCAGAGGGATTGTGTCTCACTGCTTTACCCCTGCCCTCCCCAGGGACTTCTCCTGTGGGGGTTTTGCTGCTTCTTGCTGCCCTTTCCCTCCCTCCTGCCCAAAACACACATCCCTGCAGACTCCAGGAATCACAGAATGCTTTGGGTTGGAAGGCACCTTAAAGCTCACAAGTGCCTGGGCAGGGACACCTTCCCCTGTCCCAGTTGCTGCCAGCCCTCCAGCCTGGCCTGGAACAGCTGAGGAGTGTTTTTTCAGTGTTGTTTCCTTGCTGTGCTCTCTAGACCCGAGTGCTGTGCAATGTTAGTCTGTTCCTAGGGTAAAGTGATGAGGCAGAAAGAGTCCTCAAGGCTGCTGAGCCATTCCCATCAGGATCAGCAATTTTCTGTGGGGAGACAGAGATTGGTTCCTCCTCTCAAGGAGGACTGTGAGGAAGCTGTTAGCCTTGATTCACTCAAGTGCTTCTCTTCGGGAAGACATTAAGCTGTGCCTAAGTGTTTTGCTAAATAGAGGAGACCTTATTGCAGGAAACTTTAAAGGCACATTTTACAGCTTAAATCTACCTCTGAATGAGCCTTGCTGACAGAAGTAAAGGGGATAACAGACTGATGCATGCAGAGTTGTCTCATGATTTTTAAAACATAAGGTCATCATTTACAAACTTGGCTCCTTCAAGTTGGGGATTCAAATGCTTATGTAGGTACATAAATAAGTGGCCTAGTTTTCTGGGATGCTGAATCCATTAAAATCAATGGAAATTTTGCATCTCTGAATAAAATGTCACTTATTTTGCTAGCTAATTTTAGGTACCCAAATACAGAAACTTTGATCTAAAAGAAAAAGATTTTTTATAAAGCTGCTGAATTTTTGCCATGCTTCTGAAACACCAAGCTCCTGTGTTGGTGTTCCAATTCCTTCCTGAGTCCCGGCCTTTGGGGGAATGCAAAGGAAATCTGGGCTGAGTCCTGCATGGAGCATTCACCTGGAATCACCTCAGTGTAGAAGAAGGAAGGTCCTCACCTGTGGAGTGTGCAATGCACCCCATCCACTCAGGGCACAGGAAGAGCAGCACAGCAAGTCCAAGCCTGCTATAACAATCTCCCGTGGGTTCAGGAATTCCTGTAAAGGCATTTTTGGTGTCATCACGTTGGTCAGGCCAGATACAATCTCAGGGCATTGTTCCTGCAAAGAAGTTGCCAGGTCATGACTTGTTTTCCTGCTGGATCTGATGGGTGCTGGTAAGGTCAGAGTGGTCGCAGTAAAATGAAGTGAGAGATCTGTCACATGCTTTAGGCTTGAGTTTTATAGCACTGGATATAAAAAATGAGAGGGGAGAGTGTCCTTTTGTCCTGGGAGGGCACTGATTTTCATTGCCTGCTGCTGCTGTGCACGGGAGCTGCAGAACATTAAGTCTGAAATTCTACATGGAGGACTTTCCTCCTAATGAATTCTGTCTCCTGAAAGTGAGAGCTTCTCTCTTTAGCACTTGTGCCTCACACTTGATCCACAGCTTTTGTGCTGCTGCCCTGATCGTGTCACAGATATCCCTTCTTCTGTCTCCAGCTCTCCAGCTCGAGCAGCATCACCTTCAGGTTGCTTTTCCCTTCCCTCTGCAGCCTCAGCATATTTTCCACAGTGTGTGTCCTGTCCTGAGCTCCTCAGCAGCAGTCAGTCTTCTCCCATATCTTCTTCCTTCCCTGACTCTGGGTTTCATCTCATCTTTGTGCCTTTCTGTCTGACAATATCTGTATTTGGAAACTGCAGCCTGTCCCTCCCACTCACAGCACTCTCCATTTGCCCTGATCCTGGTTCAGATCTCCCTGAAGCTGTGGCTGCCCCAGCCTTCAAGGCCAGGCTAGACAGGGCTTGGAGCCCCCTGGGACAGTGGGAGGTGTCCTTTCCACCCCAGACCATTCTGTGAGTCTGGGATTCTGTGAAAAACCGTTCCTCCTCTGGACCTGATCTCCACTTCCACTGTCCTGGGCAGTTCTGTTCCTTTCCACATCACCTGATTCCCACTTGGATCTAGCAGTTGTGTCTTCTCCAGCTCTCAGAACACCCTCTGTGAAGAGTGAAGGCCATTAACACCATGTCACAATGTCCCAGTGTACCCCCTGCTCCTCTGATGTCAGCAGGAAAACTTTTCAGCTAATTCATAATTTACTATGTACTTCCAGATTAAGAAAGAACCTGGAATGGCTTACATACACAAAATATTCGAAGGCCAGAGGGACCGTGAAAAAAGAAAAAAGTATTCATTTCAGTACATTTATTTTCCAAGAGAACAAAAAAAACTTCTTTTTTTTAAACTGGGTCAACACTACATCTGCAGCACTCAGCCATTTTCCATACGACACGATCACCCACTCTGTTTATCTTTAGGCAATATGCTCTTGCAAACTGCCAATTAATTGCATATTTGGTGCCTGCTCTCTCCCAGCATCCTGGATAAACACGGGAGGCAATCACGGGGAGCTGCTCTTGGCTGCCAGGGGAAGGAAATCTGTCATTGTCTCAGCCTTGTTATCTGCAACCAAGGCAGACTTTTAGCAGCGTTCTGCTTGTAAACACCCTCTTTAGACACCTTCTGATTTCCAGAGATGGCTCATCAGCCACTCTGCCGTGCTGCCTGCAGCTTCCTAAATCATTGCTTGCTTTCCAAAATGTTCCATGCACATTGTCCTTGGTGAAAAGGCCACGACACCAGTAAAATGTGGTGAGAGAGTCCTTACAATGAAGGGATAAAGCTGAATCTAAAGAAATGTAAGAGACAGAAAATGGAGAAGGGGATGTCAAGACTGCTCTGCTCTGAGGGTTCTTCCTGGGGGTTTTGTTGGGAGGCCTGGGGACAGGTCTGGTTGGGATGTGGCCTTTTCAGAAAGGTCCAGTCTGTTGATGGTGGCTCAGGTCCTTCTCCTCCACTCTAAGCTGGAAATATCTCCTACTCTGTGCAAGAGTTGTGTAAATCTTCATCCAGAGAAAATGATAAACCCTAGTAAATCATCTCCATGACATGCAGCATTTTCTGTCAGGCTGTGTTTTTTCCTTTCTGCATGGAGGGAGGTGTCCCTGGCCATGGCAGGAGGTATGGAGGTGGTTGATCTTTAAGGTCCCTTCCAACCCAAACCATTCTGACTCTTAATTTCTGTCCCTACTGAAATCCCAAGAGAAGGCTCTGGACAGGGGATCCTTCCTTGGGTTGGGATAGTCACCAGCAGATCTTCACTCTTTCTTTATTTCTCTCACACTCTGAAACACAGTGACTTCAAAAGAGGCTGATTCTACAGTGGCTGCAGAAGAACTGGGACAAAATCTTCTCCTGAGGCAATCCTCAGGAGGATTTAAACTGCCATCTTGACATTGAGTTGTTGGAAATTAACTGTTGCTTCCAGGCAAGGAATGATGAATGGTCTGAAATGAAGAGATAAGCCTGCATGTGGATACATTCTCCCAGGCTCTCATGGACCTTCAGTGTTATGAGCAGCTGGAATAATTCCTAAAATAGGGAATATTTGATGCTGGGTCAATTCCTATTTTGATATGCTTATGTACATGGAGAATAAATGAGAATAATTACTTTGAATTAGAAGGAAAACAAGCTCCTTGTGTCTTAGAACAATAGAGACACACGTATTTGGGAGTCATAAGGGGTTGTGGGAGATTAAACAAAATATTCCAAGTGTTTTCCTTTCATTTCAGTCATATGGCAGAACTTTCTCATTGACAGGGTAAAGTAAAATCTGTTGGATTGAGCCTGTTTACCAGGTCACTGTGGATTATTGTAATATTGGACTACAGTGGAGATGAGATCCATATGTTGCTGTCAGGGACTAGAGTTTATTATCACACTGGGGATGGCTAATAATAAAAGTTTAGATTTCAGGCAGATTTGAGGAGAATGTGCTTTAATTCCCATCTGTCTGGTTTATGGACAAACTCCTGTGTGCCTGGACTTCTTTACAATTTAAAATGTAACTTGTAAATACCAATAGAAAGGGGCTGAGAGCTAAGCTGACAGCAGTTACAATTTGAGCTTTAAAGATTAACTGCCTTCAGGAAGCAATAAAGATCAGAGCTGCCCCATCCGGGTGCAGTTGCCTATGGAGAGATGTTGGCACTGCACTGACAGGCTTAGGGAGCAGTGCTGTGTGTCAGGGAGGGTTCAGGAATGTTCATCCTCTGACACAACCAGCATCCTTCCTGCCCACCCCTGCTCCATCCATCCCTGCTCCATCCCTGATCCATCCCTGCTCCATCCCAGCTCCATCCCTGCTCCATCCCTGCTCCATCCCTGCTCCATCCCTGATGGATCACCATCCCTGATCCATCCCTGATCCATCCCTGATCCATCCCTGCTCCATCCCTGATCCATCCCTGATGGATCACCATCCCTGATCCATCCCTGCTCCATCCCTGCTCCATCCCTGATGGATCACCATCCCTGATCCATCCCTGATCCATCCCAGCTCCATCCCTGCTCCATCCCTGCTCCATCCCTGCTCCATCCCTGCTCCATCCCTGATCCATCCCTGATGAATCTCCATCCCTGCTCCATCCCTGATCCATCCCTTATCCATCCCTCTTCCCGTCACTACCCAGTCAGGCCAAGTGCCCCCAGCAGGGATGGTGGATACGGAATATTTTGGAAGTGATGGGAGATAGTTACTGCATAAATAAAGAGGAAATCTTAAAATTAATCAGAGGTGCAGACAGAGCAACCCGCGCTCAAACTCTCCCTTCTTACCTCTATGTTTGTTGTTCTGCACTAATTATGTATGAGACAGAGAAATGCTGGCTGAAGTTTAATTAGGAATGAGCTGCTTTGTCATGTAAAGTCGGAGCGCAGTCTGCGAGCCTGGCTCGCCGCCAGGGCCGGTGAGAGCTCCTCGGCAGCGGCGAAGGGCTGGGAGCAGATGCCTCCCCTCCAAAACACCGAGCCTCGAGGAAGGGCTTGAATTACAAAGGAAGGGAAGGGGCTGAGCCTCGCAGCCCCCTCCTCCCCTCACAAAGGGCAGCAGTCAGTTTACTTTCATAACCCCACTATCAGCTGCAGAGGAAGTCTGGCAGTCCCGGAGAGTGAGCGGTGCCAGAGCAGCTGAACCCAGAGCGGGCAGAGGCGGCCAGGGGAGCGGGGCATGGACTCGCCCTGCTCCCGGAGCCGCTGACTTTGCTGGGACTCAGCATTGCTTTTCTGCCCTGATCTTATTCCTCTGTCCTGATCTTATTTCCCTGTCCCGTGGAGGCTTCGGTAAGTGCCTGGTAGTTTTCCACTTACCTTTCTCCTCGCTGGTTCACCAGGACCTGCCAAAGTGCGATGGCACTGCAATGACAGAAGTGTTCCCTGCACCTCTGTGAGCTTGCTCTGGAACTGGATGATCCAGATTGCAAAAGCTGGACCTTTACAATCTTTTGAATTGATATGCTGCATTTTCAGAAGGGACAGGGCGCAGACATGGAGGAATCAGACTTCCCAGGCCGCTGTTTCAGCTGCCGGGGACTGCTGTGGCTGCGGCAGCTTGCGGCGTGCCGGGTTTGCGGAGGCTGGAGGGCTGAGCTGAGCTCTGCCGGGCTCTCTCGGGCAGCTCGGGGCTGCAGATGTTTGTGCTGTTTCCTGTGCAATCAGCCTGTGGGGGTCGGGGCAGCTGCCTGGAGCCAACCTCTGGATTCCATCAGCCGCCGGGAGCGCAGCGGGGACAGAGCAGGATGCGGCGATGGGATGGAGCCGCGGGTGGCTGGGAGGGTTCGCTCCGGGCCCGGTGGATCGGGAGCAGGGATACCGGGCAAGCGATTCCCTCACATCCATGGGGAGCGAGTGGAGCGTGCAGGCAGAATTCAGCGATGTTTCAAAGCCCTTGTGAAAGATCTGTGTGATTGTAGAGGAAGAAGTGGCCGTGCCTGGGGGTTCGCAGGCAGTCCCTGGAGGGAGCTGTGGGTGGTGGATACGTGGTAGGAGCAGCCAGAGAACTTGAAAGGAAAATGGACTAAAACTTATGTAATGTGTGAAACCGAATGTCCTTTCCTGCTGTCCCTGCTGTCAACCTGAGAAAACTAACCCTGAAACGATTTTTAAAGCTGTCTTTGTTAGTCATCCTTTATGTGGTTTGTTTCTTTATCGTGTTTCATTTTGAGTACAAGGAGAGCGCTGGTTCCACTCCCCTCTCCACTCCTCTATTGTTAGTCTCTCCCAGCTTCCCGTAGGATTGTCCAGCTCTGCTCTTTGCAGAGCCCAGCGGAAAAGGATATGCTTGAAAAGAAGGAAAGTATTTCAAATTAAAATCTGGCAAGTGCTTGTGTCCTCATTAGGCTTCAGACACATTTCTTCCCTCCCATCTCCTCTTCCCAAAAGTTGCAGGGTGGCCAGTATCACTTGCAGTACCTTAAACAGCAGCAGAATCCCTCTCAGCCCTCATAGCCCTGGCCTGGCTAATCGATGCAGCAAATAACAATCACAGCAAAGCTGACAAACAAAGCTTATTTATAATAATATGGGCAGCCTGGCCTAGTGGAAGGTTCCCTGCCCATGGCAAGGGTTTAGAACAATCCTTTTAGGGCCCTTCCAAACCAAAGTGTTCTGGAATTCTGTGATACCTACAGTTAGGAACACCCAGATATGATGAAAGCAGGGAATTCTTACATTCAGATTACTTGCTCATTCAGATTTGTGAGCTGATGAGTTATCCCAGCACTGGCCCTGAGCACTGAGCCCAGGCAGGGCTCACAGAGCATGGGTGTCAGGAGAAGAGTGTGCAGGAGGGAGGAAAGGTCGTGGCCCCAGCTCTCTTGGTTTTCATTAAGCTGTAGCTTGATGAGCAAGTGGTAATTAATGGTTGTGTTAATGCTCAGAGGTAAGCTGATAGGACTCTCCTTGCTTCCTCCTGATTCCCAGCCATGACTTCAGTCCTTTTGAGCAGCACTGATGAGGCAGGGCTGGGTCTGGGTGATCTCTGGAGAGACCCAGCCAGCAGCACTGTGACCTTGGGGGTTGTTTGCACCTCCTGGCACCATCCTCCTCCCCACTGCACAGGGAAAGTGTCCCTGGGCAGGACTGGAGCTGGGGAGGAGAGAGCTGCTGTGGGGCTTGTGAAGATAACAGAGCCTCTGGTGAGGCTGAGCCGCCTCCTGTGGCCTTGTTAGTGCCAATATTGGCACAGGGAGGTGAGAGCAGAGCTGGGGACAAAGGGGAGCCCCAGCTCCTCAGGAGACCCCTCTGTTCCCTCCAGGGACCCCTGTGTGTGGAGCTGCAACTCCCTGAGCCTCAGCCCCGTGCCTGGTGCTGTCACAGCCACTCTCCAGGCTGTCCTGGAGTGCACTGGGGCAGCACAGTGAGTGGGATGAGAAAGCACTCAGTAATTCCCTGAGTTTCCTTCTGCTCAAAGTGGCAGAAATAACACCTTTCTTATGTAAAAGGCTCCCTCAGCTCCACTGGGTATTGTACAGAAACACCCCCCTGCCTTGCTTCTCTTTGACTTGCACTGTTTCAGAGACCTGCAATTTGATGACAGATTTAATAAGATACAATTGTCACTTGTGTTGAGAGGAGACATTCAAAGAACTTGGAGTTGTATCACCTGGGATACCAACATGTAAAGGCACTGCTCTGTTCAGTCACAATTTTAGGTGCTAGAAACCCAGATTTTAAGACTTGTTAAGACCCAGACTTTAATACTTTTAAAGACTAGTCCAGAAGATATTGATGGCTGAAAACGTTTTCCAGCACTGGTTCCTTCTTCCACCTCTTCACCATATAGGAAATTTCTGTCATTTTGGAACAATTTTTTCTTTACATCATCCCCTCCACTGTGGTAACACCAGACCCCAGGAATGGCAGGGGAGAGTAGCTCCAGTTCCACTGGGACCTTGCTGGAGATTCTCTGTGTTTTGCTGGGGCTGTGGCACTGAGAGGTGACAGCTCTGCCCTGCTGCTGTGGGAGGGTCTCACACTCATTTCCCAGAAAGAGCAGGATCAAATTGAGCTGCTGCCATAAATTTACAGCAAAGACAATAAAAACCAGAATTAGACTAATAAAATGATTAAAAGGTTTTACAAAAGCCTCTAAGCAGTTTGTCGTATCCTGCAAGGTGATTGCCCAGGACACCTGCAGCACAAGCCAGCCTTTTCCAGCGTGGCCCCTCGGCCAGGACATCAATAAAAATGAGGATTTATGAGCTCTGTCATGGGCAGCAAGCAAAGCATTGGGCAACAAATTCATCACTGATTGCAGAGCAGTGCTGACTGGGAGCTTTCTGCTCTCTCTTGGCATCATTGCAAGGTTGTTTGTTAAAAAATTAGTTTGATAAAGAGACCCTTGACTCCCAGTGCGTTCCTCTGTTACCTGCTCACCAAACATGAGGCACTGTGAGCCCAAAGGTGCTTTCCACTGTTCAAGTGTTCCAGCTTTTATTCATCAGAATGTGACAGCACTCACAGTTCTCTGTGCATGTCTGTTCCTTCCAATCCAGTAATTTTGGGATTACAGAATTCCAGTTTGATCTGGGGGGAGCTGGGTGCTGCTGGTCCTCTGGAAGCACTTGGGTGCCAAAACTGTGTGTTCCTGCTAAGCTGCTTCCCTTTCCTACCACAGAGATTTTCCTCATTGTTCTCTAATTTCAGCAGGCAGGAAAAAGCCCACTTTTGAGTTCTGCTGCCTGCCCTGTCCCCACAGCTGGTGCCACCATTGTCCCTGGGTTCCTACCCTGACCAACATCTTTGTTCTCTGCTGGGCAGCCCTGCCAGGTGATTGTTTCCACAGTGATTTTATTTCTCCCTGCCTGAGACCAGACCATCATTTCCCAGTGACTCATGTCACCTGCTGGTGGCCCTTCCTGTCCCTGTCACAGAGGCAGTGCAGGGTGGGATGGAGCTGGTGCCCCTCAGGTTCCACCTTCCTGGGAGAGCTGTCCTGGCAGCCACGTGTCCTCAGGAATGAGGGACACACCAGGGCTGGGACACACCAGGGAGCTCTGTGGGGATGGTGTCACACACTGAGGATGTTTTGCCCTGGCTGTGCCAGTTTGGCAGCAGCTGGTCCCATCCAGCCTGGTTTGCCCATGGCTGGTTTGCCCTGGAGCCTCGGGCTGAGCTCTGTGAGCAGATGCTGAGCAGACCCAACACATTTCAAGGCATTGCCTCAATCGACTCCACAGGATGAGCTGCCAACAGCTCTGCTTGAGCTGCAGGCTCAGTTTGCTTCCTCAGTCTTGGCTCTTACTTTTTTTCCCCTTTCTGTTTCCTTTTTTGAGAGTGCTCATACATCAGAACCAGGCTCTGTTGCCCATCTTGGGTGCTGGAGGGGGAAATCTCCTCCATCCTGCTCGTGCTAAGAGCTGCTGGGAGGCTCTGGACAGGGAACAGGGCATTCTCCAGCTCAGATGGAACAGCAACACAAAATTTCATCACCTAGGTTTCAAGAAAAATAAACTGTGGCTGGACTTAAAACCTTGCAGTGAGGACTAATGGAGAGAGGCTTTTATGAGCATTGAGAATATTTGTAGCTAAGCAACCAACATCAGCAAGAAGAATAAATCAAAAGTTTCAGGGCTCTGCCTGCCTGCCTTCAAGGGTCAGGAACTGTATTTTCCCTCTGTTAACAAGATTGCCTTCCTGCTGGAGGCAGGATCCTGTGCTAGATGGAGCTTGTTCTGGGATACTGAGCTGGGAACAGGAGGGAAAGGACAGAGAAGAATCTTGCCAAAGGCCACAAAGCCAGGTTACAGGAAAAGGCTCTTGGAACAGTAACATCTAACACATATAGATAATATTTTCTAATTACTCTTGTATAAGTCCTTCTAGCATCAGAGAGGGACTCTTTATCAGGAAGTGTAGTCACAGGATAAGGAGTAATTGGCTCAAAGTGAAAGACAGAAACAGCAGAAATTTCTCTCTGAGAGGATGGAGAGCCCTGCACAGGGTGCCCAGAGCAGCTGTGGCTGCCCCTGATCCCTGGCAGTGCCCAGAGCCAGGCTGGCAGCCCTGGGGCAGTGGGAGGGGTCCCTGCCAGGGCAGGGGTGGGATGGATTGAGCTTTGTGCCCCTTCCACAAACCATTCTGGGATTGTCTGATCCAGGCCATGCTCCACCCCACAGAGGCAGAGCTGAGTGACTGGATGAGTGCAGCAGTTTTTGTTTGAAATGGTGAATCTCTGTGGCTTTGTTCACTTTCTGTGTTTGCACAGTTCCTGTTGCTCAGGGCACCCATCCCATTGCTACTATTGCAGCACAGATCCAAGGCCTATTAGTTAATTGAGCTTTATTTTCTACAAAGATATTATGCAGTTTTCTTCTCTGGGTTGCACCAGAAAACCTAGAAGCAAGACCTTTTACTTTGAAATTTATTTTATTTATAAAATTTCCCAGAAATGCCAATGGGAATGGCAACAAATCAAATCCCAGGAATAATTTCTCAATGGAACTTGGTTTTTTTGGTTTTTTTTTTTTTTTAATACCATCTTATAACCTCAGGGTATTTTCCATCTCTGCTTCTTCCTCCTGCTTAGTCAGGAGAAGGTTGGAAAAGGTGCTCCAGTCCCTGCTCAGTGCTGGCAGCCTCATGGATCACCAGGAGCCCTGAGAGTGCCCTGTGCCATGGGAAGATCCCCTGAAAGTGCTTTGGAGCCAAACTCTTGGATCCCTGAGCCCTCTGCACCACACCACCAATCCAGGCCTTAAACAGAATTATTCCCTAATCAGGGACCCCAGAGACCTCTTTGCTCACACAGAAACTAAAGTTGGTGTTAATTACAAACCTGTGTATTCAGGCCAGCTCTCCCAGTATTTCTTTGGAGCTGTATTCCTAAACCAGGTTTATTATTTTAATGAGAGAATGAAGTGTAGTACAGGATAACTCCTGTCCTGGTCCCACTCCCAGGCTGTGCCAGACTGCTCTCCTTGGCAGGACTGACACTTATTTTACCACTTTATGTGGCATTTCCTCCACTTTTCTGCCTAGAAATCTTCCTGCAGCACTGAGCATTTCAGTGGAGTTTAAAAATGGGTCTTCATTTCTGTGTTGGCAGCTGATCTCTGTTCAGAGCATCCTGCTACACACGATGACAAGCACAAAACTTTTCTGTTTTCTCTCCCACCACAGCTGTGGCCTGGCTGGTGACTGGAGTCACTCAGCTGTGAAAAGCACTCAGGGGGTGTTTCTGCCCAGTCCCACCAGCTGGGCTCTGAGAGGCACCTCAAGCCTGCAGGGACACCCTGAATGGGGATCTGGGGGATTTGGGCATGACAGGAGGCCAGCAGGACAGTAAAGGGTTATTAATGACAGCATTCCTTCAGGAAGGAATTTGTTTTTCTTATTAGGGAAACTATCACTTTTGGAAGTGTTGCAGACACATTTTGGAAGCAGCACCAACTATTTTAAAAGTTAAAAAATGCATTGGCAGGTGTGAGGGAGATGTTCTGGAAAGAGAAGATTCAGCCTGCCTTAAGAGAAACCTGATGTATTCAGAGAGATCCAAACTTTTCTGTTTGATCATTTTTCTCTTCCCACCCACCTTGGATCAGCTCCCACCCTTCCACATGTAGGATCTGAACCATCCCAGCCAGTTCCTGAGTGGTTCCCAGCTCCCAATCCATGCAGAACAAGGCACAGCTCCCTGATGGAGGCACTGATGGAGTTTGGGAAATGTTTCCACAAATACAGACAGGAATATTTGTGAAATGCTTCCACAAATACAGACAGGGACGAGCTGCTGGAAAACAAACATTCTGCAGGAGCTGCAGAGAGGGGACACAGCAGGGACAGGGGGCAGGGACAGCTCCTGCTCCCCTCCCTGCTGCCTCTGGGTTGCTCTCTGGGGACACTCAGCACAACATAAAATTCATGTTTGGAGTAATTGTTTCAACTTTCTTACTCCATTTCTGGAGCTTTCCCCCCTTGTCTGTTGTATTTGATTCAGTTGGCTCCTCTCAGTTTTTTGTCCTGGTGGGTTCCAGGCAGGTTTCTCTCTCTGAACATGAGAATTTGTTCTTCAGTGCTTCTTTTAAGGTGTTTATCTCCTTTTAGATCCTGTAAGTGCCTCTTTTTACAAGTTACTTTCCCCCCTCCACAAGTCACAGCTTCTTGTCTTCAGTTTAATTTTTACATTTAATTAAATAGCCCTGAAATTAAATGTTCTTCAACAAATCCCTGATCAGGGTATCTCACAACAAAAGGTACTTCTATTATTGTTATTTTTATTACTAACACAAAGTAATGACATGCTTGAATCCTTATCAAGTGTAATTCAGGGGGATTAATCATTTCAGTTGAAAGGAAAAGTTTGTTCCATCATTTACTGAACTCATCTGCTCAGTGTCCTACTCCTGTTTATTTAGATTTATTATTATTTACTGGTTTTTTAGGTCTTGAGATCAAATTGTTGATCACAGTGCTCTGAGGTTTGAGTTTGTGCTTTGCTGGGCGAACAACAATCAGCTAAATACAGGAAAACAAGCTAAATATAGAAAAAACTGAATGAGAATATCACATTTTTGATATCTGAGCTTGACAGACCCACTAAGCACCTCACTAAGAAAAGAAAAGCAAACCTCAAAAACCTCAGAACTTGCTGAGTTTTTCTCATTGAGAAAAATTTTTGTGTCTTCAACTTGAACTACAAAAAAAGATCAACTGTGAATCAGTCAGACATCCCACATTTTTGGCTGATTTGAGCTCAGCAGCAGTTCCTGCAGTCCCTTTCCCATCTCCTCAGAGCTGCTAATGAGCCCCAGCCCCAGCTGAGGCTGAGGAAACAGCTGGGCAGATGTTGGACACCTGGGCTCCAGCAACGAGGCTTCCCAAAGCTGGGACAGGTTCAGCTCAGAGCAATGGTTTAGACATGGAACCACTGTCAAAACTAGGTCAGCTGGATACCAAAAATGTGTGTTTGCTGATGTCCAGCTGCAGGGCAGCTGTGCCAGGGCACAGGAAGGATGGGGCTCCCCTGGTGCTGTCAGTGCTGAGCTCTGGAGGTGGCAGCAGCAAGAGTCCTTCTGCAAACCAGAAAGCAGTGGAGGGTTAAAAGCAGCCATTGTTTGGCCAGTGGGGGCTTTGCAGGCAGAACTGCACATCTCTGGCAAAGGACATCCCTGGCAGATGCAGGGAGGAGAGTGTGGTTAATGCTCAGCAGCAGCAGGGGGGAGCAGGGCTGGAGAGCTGAGCAGCCACAGATCTGTGTGGGGACACTGGGGAGGGGCAGAGACAGGCAGAGTGCTGAAACAGGGCACAGGAGAAGGGGAAATGTCCCAGAGGGGCCTGGGCCTGGTTCCTGGCTCTGTCCACAGCACCTCAGCATCCCCTGTGTGCTGCCTGAGCACTGCTCCCTCCTGTCAGCCCCCCTTCCAGGAGTAGCCTGTCCTGCCCCATGCTGTGCTCAGCAGCCAGGGGACAGGAATGTCCCTGCTGTCCCTGTTATGGTGGATCCAGTGCACAGACACAGGGCTGCTGGGTCCAGCTGTTCCCAGTGAAACATGGAGGGACAGAGCCTCCCACGGGGACAGGGGCAGGGCAGGGCTGTCTGGGGGGCTCAGAGGCAGCAGAGGAGTCACTTCAGCTGGAAGGAGGAGCACAGAGGCTTTGGGCTCGTTCATTTGTTGTGGCCAGCCAAGCGTTCCTTTCTTCTCACCAAACGTTCCTTTCTTCTCACCATCCCTCAGCTCCTCTTTGATCTGAGCTGCACTTTTTCCTGGAAGACTTCCAGCATTCCCAGTGTAGCTATGAAGATCCCTTTTTTCCTCCCTTTCCAGGCCACATCCCTCAAATTTAAGAAAGAAGCTGCAGTGGTGACGTGGGACTGTGGTGTGTAAAGTCATTTCTGGAGAAACATGTTTGACTTCTTGAGATGTTCCTGATCTCTCCTCCCAGAACAAACACAGAACAGGCAACAGCAGCACAGGCTCCCACAGCCACCTCAGAGTTTGACTCCATGCAATGTGCAAAACCAGCCCCATAAAAGGTTCAATCTGTGGTTTGGTACAGATGTCCAATAAATGGAGAACTTTTGGCGACCCTCATTTCTAGACTGACGTGTCAGACAGATGCACATGCCAGAAGCACACTGGGAAGCAAAGACTATGTTGGGAAGAATGCCAGGATGCATCTGCAGAGCTTCAGAGCAGCAGCTTGGCCATCTCTGGCCCAGGATGATGGAGAGAACCCCTGGGTAGCTGGCTGGGTAGTGATGTTGCTTTTAAAAAGGACAACAGAAAAGTCACTGCACCCTGCTCCTGCTAAGGAGGCAGGAGAGAAAAGGCTCCTTTCTCTAGAGGTGAGAAGTCACTTCTTCCTGCAGCAGGAGAAGCCTGACACTAGATAAGTAGCTGTGAGAAGATTCATAAAAAAAACTAATTTATAATTTGCCAGAATATAATCCTATTTGATCAGTGTTATTCAGTTCCTCTTTCTTTTAAAATTCAGTGCACTTAACTGTTCTACGAGGGTTTATGAATGTTTAAAAATTGCTTTGTGGTCCCTAAAGTAATTTGACAAGTCTGACAGCTATTGATTAAAAACCTGAAATTATTCAGACTGTAGGATGACTTGAGGGATTAGATAGAAAGTTTTTTCGAATGTGAAAGGAAATAAGATGTTGGAAAGTAAATATGTTCTTGAATATTTTTGAAAAATCCATTACAACTGTGAAATTAAATTGAAATGAGATACTTGGTGTGGAGATGAAGGAACTAAATGCTGGCTTTACTATTTAGGCATGGGGTAGAACTCCCCATCCCAGGCTCAACAAATGCTTCCCTGGAAGTTGCTGGTCCCTGGCACAGATCCCACCTCAGGCATTCCCTGGGGAGCTCCTGCACCTGCCCAGCCCTGGCAGTGCCCAGCCAGCTCCTTCCATCCCCCTGCTCCTGAACACCATGATGCATAACCAAACACATCCAGATATGAAGAAATAACTGCCCAGCCTGCTGCCAGATGCTTGGCAATAAGGAAAAAAAACATTTCTGAGCATGTTGTGGGAGATTCCTCCTTCCCTGATGGGGGAATGGGCTGCTGGGCACAGAGCCCCTGTGCCCCCTGCTCCAAGCACAGGAGCTGGGGCTGCTCCACAGCCCAGGGAAATGTCACTGCCAGCACTGGGGGCAGCTCAGTGGAAGGGATCAGAGCCCTGAGCCCCTGGGCTGCTGCAGAGTGTGTGGGCAGCTCTGCAGACTGCCAAGGGGGTGCTCCACAAAAACCTGATTCTGCTTTTGATGCTGTTATCACTGCTGTGTTTAATCAGGTAATGGATGGCTGTTGGTATTGGTTAAATTCTGGAGTGATTTTATGCGTGGAGAAAATCAAGTGTTTGTTATGGAGATAATCAAGTGGTTTTTATGATGATGCAGTTGCCTGGGCTGAGCAGCAGAGTTATGGATGTGGAGTAAGCACTCAGTAAGCAGATGATAGAGGGATTGCTTGGCCTGTTACCTCAGGGCACCACACAGCCCTTTTTCATCTCCAGTAATTCCCAGTTTCACTGGGATCAAAAGCCTTGGTGAGGGGAGTCTGCAAGGTAGGAGTGGAGCTGGAGCCAGGTGTCACCAGGCTGGGCTATTTTAAACCCTTCTGCTATAAATGGCCCTGGGTTATATTGCAGCGACAATATTAAACTTTAAAAAGATGAGTGGAAGGAAAGGAGACCTGCAAATTTAGTTACTGCCAGGAAATAATACTGGGCACCACATAGTTGTCATTCTGCAGCAGACAGGGATTATCCATAAAGCCTGTACCTCCAAAGTGAAGGAGAGGAATGAACCGACCCCAGGCGCACTTTGAACTTGGCTACCTCTGATTAATTAAGTTTTTCCTTCCTTGAGCCTGATTTAGTACTTATGCTCAGAATGAAGGATTTAAGTTAAGAAACTGTTGAGAAATTGAAGGACAGCTCTCATCCCCTCTTTCCCATCTCATCCCCTTCCCTATCACATGCACACACATGTGGGTAGCAAAGGGTTTGATGTGGCTGCTGAAAATCAGGCTCTGGGGGCATTCCTGTCCCAGAATTCTTGTCATTCCTCCTGCAGTTGCACCACTTGGGCTGTGGATTTTTATTCCTGCCAAGCTTGAAATGTCAGCAGGGCACGGCAAACATCAGCTAATTCTGGCTGCAGGTCTCAGGGCAGTGGAAGGTGTAATAGTGATCCTGCATTTATATGGAAAGTAGGAAAGTGTCTGTGCAGCTCTGGAGTATCCTCCTTTCATTCATTTAATGACAGAGCTTCCTGGGACATTGAAAATCTGTCTGTGGCAGGGCTGAGGCTCAGCACAGAGCTCCTCTGCTCCCCACAGAAGCTGGCACAGCATGGCTCATGATGAGAAGTGCAGATATGAGGCAGGATGGCCCAGTTTTGTATTTGCTGCTTTGGTACTTGGTGACCACATTGAATTGTTTTGGTTTAGAAGGAGTCTGTAGAACATAGTGTGGAACACATTTGCTTTTACCAACTAAATGGATCTTGCATGTCCTGGGAGGTCAGGGAGCCCTGGCTCTCCTGTGGAATTGCTGTGGCTGGTGCTGTATCCCAATTTACACTCAGTGATTGAGAGGGGGGATGGTTGTACCTGGGTAGTCAGATCTAAAAAATACCCACAATTATTCTGCTTATCCCTTAATTAGTCTTCCTTAAGCCACTTTTTTTTTTGGAGGAGAAACAATTGTTTAGAGTAATGAGAGAGTCTGTTTTGATTGAAGGATGTACAATAATCTGCCCTGAATCTGCTCTGCTGCATTGTACCAAACTCACTTATTTTCTCTATATTTGTTCATAGTCAAAGCATAAATAATTCAGCATTTTGTCTCTCCCTGTGAATGTGAGAAGCATGCTTGCTGATTCCAGATCAGATGGAGCAGTGATGTTTATTACTCTGATGTTGGGGAATGATTGTTGCATATTTAATACCACCATAAATAAAGCTCCTGGAGCTGCATTCCCACTCGTGGGGTGGGTGTGAGGCTCTCTGAGCCCTCAGACCTGTGCTGGGATGGAAGCAGAGGCTGTGTTTGCCCACTGTGACACAGGGCATGAGTGACAACTCCTTTTCCAGCATGCCCAGACTGGCTGGCATCCACCAGCCCCAGCACTGCCAGCCCCACCTGCTCCAAAGTCATTTATCTCACCCAGAAATACTCAGAGACTTGCACTGTGTGACAAAGCAAATAGCAGAAGTAAAACAAACCTCATTAAAATAAAGTGGCTGGATGATAAGGGGAATGGTGAACATACCTCTAACAGCAGTATTCCTTTTCTTCATTTTATCTCACTAATGCCTTTAAAAACTGCCTGAAAGTGTTTTAGAGTAATTACTAAAGGAGCTGGAGTTTTTACCAGTCTTGTAACAGGGAGCTGAGCATCTCTGATTTTAGTGGCTTTGTTTCAAAGTGTGAGGAAGACACCAGGCAGTGAGTGAGGATCTGGGCCATGTCTATTATTCCTATTTATAATTAAAATTCCATTTGAATTGTGGCACAGGTATTGCAGCATCCTGCAGTCCAGGCTGGGTGTTCTGCCATCCATAACAGCCTTGCAGGACTTTGTTCCAGCACCTTGCTGAACTCCAGCTGGTCACCCAGCACCGTTTTCCATTTCCTCCTCTAAAACTCCCTCCATGGAGAGGAATTCTTGTCGTTTTACCCAAGACCCTTGGCAGAATGAAGGGAGCTTGGCAGTGCTGAGAAGCAAGGGGGAGAGCAAGCTCTGTCCACCAGCCATTTGCAAGCCAAGGCTGTCCCACTGGGTCACATTCCTGTTCTCTCAGCCTTGGTGTGGATCACCTCTTTTTAATGGAGTCCAGTGTTCCCAAACTGGTTTTAGTGTTTGCAGCAAGCTGGGATCATCTCTGAGAATCAGCAGTGTGGATGTGATGGAGGGCAGGAGCATCACTGTGCTGGAAGCAGAGACCCTGCACAGCATTCTGAGAGCCAAGGGATGGACTGGGCTGCTCCTTGGGATGCTGAGGGGTGGAGAGGGTCCCTGCCAGTGCCACAAGGTGGACTGGGAGGTGACTGTCCCCACTGTCCCCATGTACCATGCTTGGATCTGCACCATGAGCCATCCCAGCACCCAGAGCTCCTGGCAGGAGCTGAACCCTCTGATGTGCTCCAGCAGCCTCCTCTCCTCCCTGGGTGCAGACACCAAATCTTTGACATTAAACTTGTCCCTTGCCACCCCCTGACGTGGTCACTGCCCCAACACAGCATCATCAGGGTGACAGAATCGTGCAGAGGGGGAAACTCTCCCAGCCAGCCCCAGGGCCAGCAGTGCTGGCCACTGTTAAACAGATGTGGATCAGAACTGCTCCAAACCCTGCCTTTACTGGCACACAGCCATTTTGCTTGTTCAGTATTCTAAAAGCAGAGTTAATAACTATTTTTGTCTCTATTCTCATTTCTCACGTACATATAAAGGCTCAGTTGATGTTTAGCTTGACAAGCCAGGCTGCAGTTTGGATGCCAAAAATCTCCAAACTGTCATGGAGGGAGACAAGGATAAAGGAAAAAAACAACTTAGATAAAAGGGCTGTGGACTCAGAAATGCTGCATGTGGCACACTTCCCAATCCTCAGAGAGACTTATTAATTCACATCGTGGAAGTGTTTATGGTGCAAACTCAAGTGGCTTCCTGGCTCTACTTGGGATCTCACTGCATTTAGGAAGAAGTTGCTTTCACACTTCTATAGGCAAAAGAATTAAAAAGTTGTTTTGTTTCTTAAAGTATAAATGTTTAAGGGATAAAATAAGGGAAGTCACATGTCAAAGGCAGGCCAAGACTGTACTCAGGAATTGCACATCAGCCTAATGCAGGGAGGTTTTTATTGCCTTCTCCCAAACCACAATGTTCAGACTTGGATATAATATCCAGTCCTTTGCTGCACCCTTGCAGCTCCCAGGACTGAAACTGCTTTTTGCCTGGGGACTGGGCTAACACATTCCTCCAGATCTAACCACTAAAAAAAAATAAAATAATTAAAAATTAAAAAAAAATCCATAAGCAAAAAATCTTAAGTTATTATCCCATCATTTGTAACATGGATGTGAGTGTTGTAGGCACTTAACAGACAAGGCACTTGGCAGCTTTTCCCAAATTCTCTGTATTCTGTGTGGCAGCTGCTGGTGCATCTGGATTTTGCAAGAGCTGTAGGATGGAGAGCACAGCATTTAACCCATCCCTCCTCCCAGGGAAGATTCCTTCTTTACCCTCACATCAGCCAGCCAGATCTCCATCACTTTTTGCTTTTCTCAAGTGTCCAAAGAAGAAATCATGGGACATTTTTCTCACTTGGCAATCGTTTGAATCTCTCAGAAGTCTGCTCTGTGCCAGCCTGTCCCTGTCCCAGTCCCACATGGGAGCCCAGCAGTGTGAAGTGCTGCCCTCATGCCCTGTAAATGGGATTGGAGGGCTGGAGCTTGTGCAGTGACTCAGAGCCAGACTCTGTCCCTGTAACTGCTGCTGTCCTGGGGAGAGCAGCCCTGGCAGGGCAGGCACAGCTCCAGAGCAAATCTCACTGCAGTGCTGGGCTGCAGGGGGGGATCCTGTCCTGGGCAGACAGAACAGCCCAGGGCCACACACAATGTCCTTCTCAAACAGCTCCAGGTGTTTTCTGGAACCTGTCAGGCTTTAATGCTGCTGGAGCAGGATGGTGACATCAGAGGCTCGTGGCTCCTGTTTGTGATGGAGCAGGAAGCAGCTGGGACTGGTCAGACCAGGATGGACTTTGCTTTTTCACTGTGTTTACTGCACGCTTGCTCATTTGGAAACTCACCTGGAGCTTTCAGTTTTGGTGCACTGGAATGGCAGGTAAAGGCACCAGGCAGGGACAGAGGAGCAGCCCCTGGCACAGGAGGGAGGGAGCCACACTCATCCCCAGCTCTGGGATGGGACATTCCCAGGCTGTGCCCTGCCAGCCCACACCCCCTGCTCCCCTCTGGGGCTCCCCTCTGGCCCCTGGAGTTGTGCATGGAGCTGTGCATCACTCCAGCCATGGTGCAAATCCAGGGCAGCCTCATCAGCTCAGGAGCAGATTGCAGTTCTGTTTATGGGAACATACGCTGGCCCTGCATATTCCCAGGGATTTGACCTAAGCTTAGCATCTGTCAGGATAAGAAAAAGTGCTTTAGTGCAGGGACATAGCAGCAGTTCAGGGCATGGGCAGCAGGGCAGAGGGGATTGTTGGCTCTTCCCACTTGGATGGTGGTTTTATATTCCATCAGAGGAAGAAAAAATATTTGTGGAAATTGGTGCTTTGAGAAATTAAATACAAGAACAAAATCTAAACCAGATCCAAACATTTTGCATTTTCTCAGAAGAAAGTAAAATAAGGATTTTTGGGCTCTGCCCAGCAGAATTAACCCTGCAGAGTTGGGACCTGCAAAGCAATGCCAGTGGTGGTGAGTGGAAAAGGCAGAGCCAGGACTGTAAGTAAGGAGTGAACCCCAGCAGAAAAGAAGGTGTCTGTGCAACTCTGTTTATTTTAACTCAGTCTACTTTACATCAACTCAGGCTCTTAGTGTGTCTGAGCAGTTTTAACTCTTCCTGTGATCAGTACAGGCTAATGGCCTAAAATGTAGGTTTAGACATTAAGAATGTAGTAAAATTGCAGGTGAGTCAGGCACAGGTTACTTCAGGGAGTTAACTGAGGCCAGGCTGGATTGTGGGGAGCTCTGTGGTGACCCTGAACACTTGTCACAAAGTAAAATCCTTTCAGGTTCTGTCTACAAAAATTCTGCACAACTGTGACTGTAAAATACAGTCATTTCTGCAATGATGATGAGCTGGGTTTAATTTGGTTAATAACTGAGGCAAGTTAATCCTGTTCAGGCAAGGATCAAACCAGTTTCAGTGCATCTGTGTCAGTACTTTGCATCTGTCTAACTAGATTGATTTAAAATAGCTTGCTTAGGAAAGGAAGTTGCTTCTACTTCTCAGCTCCTGAACTGGGGCTCCCACATGCCCCTGCCTCCATTCCTTCCATGGTGAAGCTTTAGGTCAGGCTCCCCTCTGGCTCCCTTGTTTAGAAGATGGGGGTGGAGGCATTTATAGGGAGAACTCATTCAGGAATCTGCACATCCCCTCCAGAAGTTGATAAAAGTGTTTCTGCTCAGGATGATTTACTGGGTCTGGACTGTCTGACATTCTGGAATTCTGCAGCTCCTTCTCCTTTTGCAGGCAGCAGGCTCTGGGTCCCTCTGGGTCCCAGGATTTGTGCCAAGGTGTGGCTGGGTGCTCAGGGCAGGAGCAGCAGGACCCCTGCAAGTTCAGCAGGGGCTGCAGGGCTGCAGTGACTTGTCAGCAGCAGAGCTGACACACTGCTCATTGTCTTCTTTTAATTAATGCATTATTCAGCCAGCCTGAGACTCTGCTCTTCTGAGGGCTGATTGGGATCTGCAAAGCTTGTTGCCACCGTGCCTGGCTTGGTGCTGCAGGTAGCAGGAGGCACAGTGGGCACAGACATTGGCATTGCCAACCACATCCCTAGTGCAAGGCACTCCCCAAGGCCTCCCCTCCCTGGAGAGAGCAATCCTGGCTGCCTGCTGGAATCCACAGCTCTCATTCCATGGAATAGACAGTGTTCCCACCTGGCTAACCCCAGCTGGCTCTTAGCACACTCCCTGATGCCCCAGCCCACGTCTGCAGTGGGGAAACTGAGGCACACAAAGGCAGAGCAACCACACCAGCCCTGGGTAAGAAAAGACAAAGCCTGTTTCCCTCAGTCTGTACCTTCTCCAGGTGTCACTGGGATATTCTGTCAGCTCTTGCTATACAGAGATATATATGAAATCGTTTCTATTCCATTGAAGCAATTTTCAGAGATTAATTTTTGAGGGTATTAGCATTGATTCCTGAGCACATGTACTTCCTCCTCCTGCCACTGGTTCATATCCAGGGAAAGCTGCATTGTCTGAGCTGCAGGAAAGCTTGCTTGCCCTAATTCATTGAAAAAATTAATTTGAGATTTAAAGTGGGGTTTTCATTTATGAACCCCACTCAATCTGTTCTTCACTCCTGAGTCTTCACCCTGACCTTTCCCTTATCTGCATCCTCTGGGCTGTACACTGTGTTCATTAGTGGAACTTGCAGGAGGGAGCAGCAGGTGTGGGCTGTGGATAAGGACTGCACGCACGCTTGGCTCTGTGCTTATCCAGGTACCCCTGGCAGCTCCTGGCTGTAATTTAATTTAGGCCAGTGCCAGGATTTGGACTTTTTTTAAGAGTTTTTCACAGTTTGTAAGTTTTAATAACAATTTTTACATCAGCTCTGGAAGTAGCAGCCCTTGGCATTGCGTGGAGAATGCAGTAATGATACTTGCACTTAAAAAAATGAGCTGGAGAAGTGATGCAGTGCACCCCAGTACTGCCAAGTTTAATCCCTGCTCGTGGAGTCTGGGATGGTGAGAGTCAGGATGGTCCAATGAAGTCCCTGGGGCTGACCTGGGTTTGGTACAGAGCTGTGATCACACTGCTGCAGGGGAAACAAAGGGGCCATTCCCAGAAAAGGCCACAGAAAAAGAACCTCTCATTCCATCTGAAAAGAAGGTTCCCATGAGAAGGATGTGCTTTATATCCATCCCTAGAAGATGCTCAAGGTACTAAAACCTCTCTGGCAAAAAGGCAGATAGCAATCAGAAGAAATTAGCTTTATATCCTGGTGCCAGCTATGGATAAAAAACCACAAACAAACTTTAATGCTTAGAGCTTTTGTTTTTTTTTTTCTTTAAGGGAAGTTCCTCAGCAGCAAAAGAATATTTTCCCAACTTTATCCTGATTATAAATTTTGCATTCTTTGGATATTGCTTTTTAAGAACATCATTTTGTTGAACATCATTCAGCCTCCAAAGTCAGCTCTTCCCTATTAAACTGAAGCCATTAGACAGGCCAGCATTGTTAGACAGAGGGACAAATCACAGGAAAATGTAGTTTAGATGCTAAACATCTATTTGTGTTTGTCAAGCTCAAAGTCATTCACCACTAGTACTCCTCTGTAGTTTAGATTGGAATTCAAAACTTGACTCCTGCAAATGCCTTGGCTCAAATTGTGGTTGAATGTTAAGTGGTGTCTCTGAAGCGAGACTAATCACACAGAATGATATTGGATGTTTGCAGGAATGGGACCTCACAAAAAGGTTTAGAAAAATCTGCTGCTAATAACAATGTTCTGTTTTAAATAAAACCTGCAGAAGAGATGAGTGGCATCTCAGTAAAGACAGGTTTCCTGTGGATTGGGATTACATTCCTAGAGGAAAGTCTAATGCTTATCCAGGAGAGCAGAAAAGTGAAGCTAATTATAAGCAGAAGGAGAAATTGGCCAGTCAGATGAACTGTCTGGGTGCTGTGAAAGGGGCTGGAGGCAGAGTGAAATATTCTTCCACTGTAAACACTAATGAAATAGTGTTTACACCCATTTTTCAGGGGTGCTCAAGTCAACTCTGCCCCATGACTGCAGCTCAGCTCTGGGAGTCATGCAGCAGGTGGAGAAGCAGCAATCAGTAACAGCCTGTGCACACCCATCTATTGTAATGTTAATTGTGCTGCAATATGGGGCTGTTCAAACTTTAGAAAACAAGTGCATTTATGCACATCAATAGCTATTTGATTTTGATTAACTGTAAATTTGGAGTAGATCTGGATAATCACAATCCCTTCTCCTGCTGACTTCTTGAGGTTATTAGGAAATTGTTTGTTTCCCAGTGATAGACAGTGTGGTCATAAAGCACAAAGCACTGGCTTCACAGTCAATAAAAAGTGGAGATATCTGGGTTTAATAGCTCTGAAAGGTAAACATGGCTGGAGTGTGGAAAGGCTGCTGCCTGCAGGGCTGGAGGCAGAGCTGTGCCCATCCTCCTCTGCCCAGCCAAGGAAACAGCCAGGCCTGGCTGGGACCACAGGAGAAAACGTGATCCAAGAAAAGGGGACTATAAATAATACAAATAATAACTGGGAATGGAAAACTTCCTCTAATAACCCGTGGAAAAATACTCTTTACCTGCCCTGACTGGGCACAGTGGCTTTCCTGTATAAATGCCATGTGTTGAGCAGTGAGCAGGGTGGGTGGTGCTGGCATGTCAGGAACAGGAGGTGTAAATGTGGAGAAGGGGTGGGGCGGAGGTCACACACAGTGGCCGGGACAATGCCAGCACTGCAGGGGCTGTGCCATGCACCCTGTGTGACCTGTGCACAGAGGGAACAGCTGTCTGCAGGAAACAGCACCTTGTGCACACCAGGAGTGAGCTACAGCTCGCTGGAAGGGAGCTGGGTAAACCCTGCCTTGGACAAAACTAGCTGGGATATCGATGTACAAGTTCTTCTAGCAGCAGTGTTTGAGCATTGAGTCAGTGGAATGTGGCTCCTTGACTGCCTGGCACTCCCTGGGGACAGGGACAGAGCAGTCCCCAAGGCCCTGCTCTACAGTTTCAGTTTCTTTCTGTACCTCCTGAGCCACACATCCAGAGACCGTGGAGAGGGCAAGGAATGGCCTGTGCATTGCAGATCTGTATCCCAACAAGTTTGTGTGTTTTAGACACCAGCCGAACCCCAGAGTGATCAATGGGACAGGGGCACAGCAACACTCCCCATTGTCATTTTGGGAAAACACAGTTGGCATTTGCTGAGGTGAAGTGGAGAATCAATGTGCAGCACGACAGTCCCACAGGCTCCAAGGTCAAACGTGACCTGATCCCCTGATGCCTGGCTCACTTCCCAGTCCTGCACAGACCAACCATCTGGAATTTCAGGTTTGGGACAGGGGGAATTCAAGTGGGCAGTTCCCAGCAGACAGAGCTCTTTCACTGCTGTCTTTGCTGTCGTGTGGAAGCTGTAGCAGAGCTGTGCTGGGTCCTTATGTCAGCTGGAGCTGCCACAGGTCCCAGCAGAGCTCAGTGGGTTCAGTTTCTCCTTCCAGTGACTTAATAAAGTGTCTGAACGTGCAGCAGAGACTGTTTCAGTGCTGGGCTGCAGAGAGAACCTGAATTTTCCCTCTCCCACTGCCCTGGGTGTGCTCCACTCTCCACCCCTGCAGGTGCGAAGGCTCATTCCAAAGTTCAGGTTCTGCGTTTTCATGCCTTGCCAGGAAGATAAAAGGGTTGGTAAAACTGTAACTTGACCTTAGCATTTCGCAGCAGCCACAGAGATAAGCTGCTGAAGGAAATACAGAGAGCAAAACACGGATGGCTCTGGGGAAGGAAACCCCACAAGGCAGGAGTTCAGTGTGAGGACCCTGAGCAGGACTCGGGGGAGCCTGGCTGGCGGCTGGGAATGGGAATTGGAACAGGAATGGGAATGGCTCTGCATTGCTGACCAGCATCACAGCCTGCATCTCCCACACAAAGGACCCCCGTGCTGCTGCTGCTGCACATTTGAGAAGGAGAAGATTGACTGAAGCTGCCTGTTATTATTTCTGGCTACTCCAGCAATGTATCAAAAACCTGACGCTGGGTTGAATCTGGTGCCCTACTTTATAGAAGCCCTGAAAAACAGATCAAGGACAGCAAGCTTGTCTCTCTGCATGGCATCTGCCAGCAAAGGGTGAGAAAACTTCAAACCGCTGGTGGGGGGAATGGGGGAGGCAAAAATGAGGCAAAATGTGCTAAATCCAGAGCGCTGTTTGCAGACTAAAAGGGAAAGAGAGTCTGAGTGTCCTCCACTGAGGAGGGAAGGTGGGACAGGCAGAGACTGGGGTGTTCTGCTGCCAGCGTGGCTGGTGAGCTGTGCCATTGTCCCCGGGGCACGTTGGGGACCAGTTTGCTTTGGAAGGAAGAAGGAACCCCACTGGTCTTAGGTGACCGTGCTCCCTGTTAGCCAAGCTCAGTAATAATGCTGCTTCACGTTTTCTGGATCCTTTGGCAGTGAGAGGGTCATGGCCACCTCTCTGGCTGAGGAGGAGAGGCACGTAGGGGAGGCTGTGCAGAGAGTTAGTGTTGGACGTGGGCAGAGAACCTGCGAATTTTGACTCGTTTGTCAGCGCCGTGCACGGTGGCACTGGCTGGAGGGATGGTCCGTCTGGGAATCCGCCTGTGTGTCCCTGGAGGAGGCGAGATTTGTGCCTGGTGCCTCGGGCAGGAGCTGCCCGTCTCTCACTCTGAGATCTGCTTCCTTCTCCTGTGCTCTGGGGGAGCCCCGAGTATTCCTGTCACCTGGGGATGTTCACCGCTGCTGGTGTCTGCCCTGACCAGCGTTTGCAGCCCAGTACCGGCTTTCTCCTCTGATCTGAGCTGCCTCGCATGAGCTGCAGGATTTAGGCTTTGCTGCAGACATGGACAGTAGCCTTTGAGAAGTGGAGGAGGAAGCAGCCATCAGTAAGAGGCAGGGGACAGTGCCATGTGGTGGTTTTTCATTTACTAGATAGTCCTACTTTGTTCTTGATGAGTAATGGAGGCATTTGAATACGCCAGGATGACAGCAGCAGTCTGGCTCTGGGAACGTGTCGGCGTGGGCTGGCAGAGGATGGTGGCAGTCGGGACAGTGGGACCATGCCGCGCAGCCTTCCCGTCTCCTCTCCGCTGCCTCACAGCTCCTCTGCCGCTCACCTGCAGCCCCGGGCCCCGCGTTTCGTGAGGCCGCCCGGGCCCGAGCCGCTCGGAGCCCGCCGGGGGTCCCGGCCGGGAGCCCCCCGGTGAATCCCCGCGGATGCGGGCGCGCTCCGTGCGGGGTGCGGACCATGGCTCACGCGGGGGCCGCCGGCTGCTGCTGCAGGCGCTACTCGCTGCTGTGGATCGCGCTGCTGCAAAGGTCAGTGACTCGGCTCTCCGAAACGGGAAAGGAATGCGGTGCGCGGCCGAGGGCAGGGACAGCGGGCGGGCGGCGCCGGCCCTCCCCTCCCGGTGCCGGCCCGGGGGACGCGGTGTCCGGACCGGAGCTCCCGGAGAGCTGCGCTTTACCCCGGTTATCACAACAGAATGAGGGCGACGGGCGGCAGAGGCGGGATGAGGCGAGGGGTGAGCGGCTCGGGAATCGCGGGGCGCTGCTGGGAGGCGAGGGGGGACCCCCGGCTGCGGCGGGCAGCGAAACACACCCGGCGCCCCCCAAACCGAGCCCGCACTCCGGGGGCGGTGGGCCCGGGGCGCTCTGCCCAGCTACAGCGCAGCCAATGGGGCCGCGGCGGGGCGGAGCGGCGGCGGGGCCGGCCCGGGGCGGGGGCCGGGGGCGGCGGGCCGGGGGTCCCCGCCCGCGGCGGCGGCGGGAGCGCGGCATGGCCCAGCCCGAGCGGGGCGGCGGTGCGGCGGCGGCGGGGCCGGGGCCGGGCCCTGCGGGTGAGTGCGGGGCTGTGCGGGGCCGTGCCCGGGCGAGCGGGCAGCGCCAACTCCGGCCCCGCGCCCCGACCGGCGGGTCCCGCACAGCGCCCGGAGCGGAGCGCGGCGGGGCCGGGGCCGGGGCTGGAGCGGGGCCGGGGCGGCGGGCGCGCAGCGGGGCCGGGGCGGCGGGCGCGCAGCGGGGCCGGGCGCGGAGGCCGCCGCGCTGGAGGGACCGGCGCTGACAGCCGCTCCCGGCCCGGCCCGGCCCGGGGATGCGCGGCCGCGCTCCGTCCCTCGTTCCGTGCGTTCGCGGTTTGTTTTCATCCTGGGCGGCGTTTCATCATCCGTGGCCGGGCTCGGCAGCCGCGCTGTGCAGATGGGCCTTGCGGCTCCATTTCCGTGTGGTTGGTCCAGGAGGACACATCCTGCCTCGCCTTTGCCGCCTTATCCAGATTCCGCCTCCAGACTGATGTTACGCAAAATTTAGATGATAAAAATCAAACCCCTTATCCCCACCGTGCGCCCCCCGTGGAAGGTGGTGATTCTGGGGTGCAGCTGGGAGCCCCCCGGAGTTCTCCCGTGGGTGCTGGCAGGGAGCAGGGGGCTCTGCCTCCGTCCCTGTGTCCCTGTTTTGCTTCTGCTGCCAGGGACGTGCCCCAGGTGTTTGCTGGGGCCCTTCGGTCCCTGCTCGCTCCAGAGGCCGCTGCTTTGGGAGTGACTTGTTCCTAGGGCTGTGTTGTGGCTCGGGCTCCCAACTGGAGCGGTGGATCTGTCACTGCTGTTTGCATCAGATGTCCCCGGATCTGGCACTGTTTAGGCTGATGTGATATAAAGGTTTTTTAATACAAATGTTCGTTTCTATTCAAAGTGTCACGTTGATCCCATTCTGCTTAGGGGAAAGAGGCTCCTTGAAAACATTTTTGATGACTGAAATTCAGGTGTATTTCTGATCACCTTTTGCATCCTGCTCCTGATGCCCTTTCCTTGCTTTTGCATTTCCTCTCCTCTTGCACTTGACAAATGTCACCGGTGTCCTTGCTGGTTGTCCTATGCTGGGCTTGCAGGCTGCTCCAGACAAACTTTTACAGTGGCACCCAGGCTCAGGTGAATGTCACAGGTTAAAATCATCCTTCAGGTTTGCTCTGGCAAAAACAACGTTTGGAATCTGGTATGAGCTGACAGAGTCCTTCTGTATGTAATTAATCCTGCTGCCAGTTGAAACTGAGAACAGTCTGAAAACAAGGGCAGGCATTAATAAGTTTAATTACATGTCCTTTGTGTTGCTCAGGGAAGGTGTTGCATTAGTGAGGGCAACCTGTAACGCCAGGTTCCCATCGTGAGTGTGCTGAGCAGCGTTTCCCAGGCAGAGATCGGCAGCTGGAGTTCAGGGAACGGCAGGAGAAAGTTCAGGGCAGCAGAACATGGAGAAGGGTGTGCTGCATGCTGAGACTTCATCCCCACCTCCTCTTCTACAGGAAAAAAAACATTCTTCATCTCCTGGAAGCCTGCGAGTTCTCTTGTGTGCTGTTGGCGTTGGTTATTCCCATAACATCGCTTCCACATTTATTTGTTACATTGAAGCAGGATGAGGCACAGGGGAGGAGGGATGAGAACTCCCAGCAGTGGCCCGAGGTCAGCGGGAAGCCGGGCCCGGCGGGGGGGTCAGGCAGGCGCTGCTGAGCCTGGGGAGAGGGGGAGCAAACGGAGCAGTGTGGGCTGTGCAGAGAGCAGTGCCAGCTCTGGGGCTCAGGAGGGACAGTGGCACCGGGCACAGCTCCCGGGTGCGGCTGGCAGAGGGTGGGGGTGATCTGCTCCCATCTGCGACTGCTAAAATCCTTCTCCTGTCTGATGCTGCAAGTCAATTTACTGGAGTTGTGCACTTTGTTCTCAGTCATAACAAACCCCTAATCCCCGGGCTGGAGACAGATTTGGGTTCTGTCGGTGCTGCCTGTGGATCAGCAGGGCTGTTGGGCAGGGAGGGTCCTCTGCACCAGGGGAGGGGGTCAGGGCTGCCCTGAAGAACCTGTGCCCAGCTGGGCACAGAAAAGAACTGTCACCCTCAAAAAGCTGCACACAGGGAGTCTTTCCTGGCCAGGAGACGTGTCACAGAGTCAAACCTGTAATTTGGGAGATCAAATCCTTCTGACACTGGGGAAGCATTCACACTGCCAGCTCTGCAGCAGTTGTCAATGGGACTTCTTCAGCTCGGGGCCTGGACTTCCTTCAGAATTCCTCAATCTGCTCATGTTCTCAGAGCAGAACAGCAGGAGATTTAAGAAATGCTCTTCATTTCCCCCCCCTCCTCTGTTTCAGTGTTAGGTTTTGTGTCTGCTCCATCCCTATGCAGCCACCCACCAGGCTCTCTGTTTGTTTCTGTCTCTCAAAAGTAATCAGGACCGTTTTCATCATAAAACCACAGGAGCAGCAGCCGGGTGGTTTCAGGCAGGTGAGGCTCTGAAATGAGGGCTGAGTTGCCTCTTTGCAGCTCTGTTTGCTGCCTCCATTGCTCAAAACCCAGCCCTGGAGTTGGGTGAGGAGAGGATGGATTGCCTCTCCGTGCTTGTTTTTGTGAGTCTTCCCTGCAGTCCATGTGGTCCTGGTTGGATCTGGTGATACTCAAGTGGCTGTGGAGGGCACAGCAGAGGGGATACATCCCTTCACATGGTAATGTTTTATGACTTTTATTATTTAGCACAACAATCCTCTCTGATTGCTCTCGGGCAGCAGAGCCCTTTCTTTAATAACCAGAGACTGGCTGCTGCTCCACAGGACTCACCAGGTCAGTGCCGGTAGCAGTAATGTTATTTCTCTTTAGAACTAATGTGGTCTTTTATGAGATTTTTTTTTTTTCTCCCCCCTTCATTTCAACTGAACTTTAGGCAAGTAAAAAAAGGGATTAAAAAAAGGCCCTTGGCAAAAAGAACTGAATGTGCTGTTTGGAAAGAGGGTTCCTGCTGTGAGATGGCTCTGGGCAGCTGGCCCTTCCCAGTATTAAAACAAAGGTGTAGGATTGGAATTAGATCAGCTGACGTAAACCAGGACAGGACCTGGAATACACAGCGAGTTATTGGAGCAAGAGATCAGCTGGCCCCACAGGCAGCACCTTCACAGTGATGGTGGGGGAATGAATGGGAACAGAGTAGCTCTGTCATCTTGGAAGTGTGTGTTCACTGTCAGCAGGTGGTGTTCCAGGTGAGTTTGCTGTTTGGGATGGCTGATGGACAGCACAGGTCTGCAGGGACTGGGGTGTCCCTGTGCTGTGGGTGCTGCTCTCAGGCTCAGGAAAGCAGCTTGGGGCTTTTCTCTTACTGCTGGTACAAGGGGAAGTCTGTGGGAGCAGCGACAGGGACTGGCAAGTGTTTTCCAGTAAATGGGCTCCTGCCACAATGCCCTGTCACCAAAGGACACGAGTGCTCTCTGCCCTGAACAGGGGTTCAGGTGGAAGGACCGTGTGCCCTTTGAAGGCAGTGGGGTGGAACAGAGGTGGGTCAGAGCCCTGGGAGGGGCTCTGCTCTCCCTGCCCTGCCAGGGCTGCTCCGGCAGAGAGATCCTCATCCCTGCTGCTGAGATTCCCAGCAGCTCTAATTAACGACATCTCCCCACTTAGCTCTTGGTACACAGACAGATGCTGGGTTTTAGGGCTGGTTTGAGACCTGCAGCACTCCCCCTGCTCAGAGCAGCATCTGGTGAGAGTCGTGGCTGCTGCTGACCTGGGCCGGACCCGAGCGGCCGCTCGGGACTGAGACACTGTGGGAGCAGCTCCTGCTGAGGCAAGGACCTGACAAATTCCCTCCCTAAAAGAGTCCCATTCCTTTGGGGATTGCCAGAGGCATTCAGCAGAGCGTGGAGGGATAGAAACACACATTTGCTGGATCTGGTGAGAGCATAATATGTCCTGAGAAACTTCCCCTTGGTAATCCTTCGAATTGCACATCTGCACTCCCACCCGTGGCCATCCAGCTGCAGTAGTTTTAAATGAAAAATAGATTTGTTTTAATTTTTACAAAAATTCTTATGCCAGCATGAGGCAATGCAACTCAGTGATGTACTGAGCTGTGGTTTATTTTATCAGTATTTATATTTGTCTACACAAGAATGTAAGTCTCAGCTTGGTAATTTACCTTTTGTAATTTCCTCTGTAAAATATGGAAATAAGATTTACCAGAAATGCCTTGATTCTGGGCTTATCTGGGTTGGATAAGAAGTCTCTACTGTCAGTTCTTGAGCTGCTGGATATTAGTTCTGCACTCAGCATCCAGAGGTAACTTGATCTGTCTGCCTGTATTAGAGTTAATTTACAGTATCATTCAGAGGAAAAGGATAGGGACCCTTTTCTCTGAAAATAGTGTAAAATTGCCACAAAGTACTGGGAAATGACTGTGCTGGGTTCCTAAAGATCAATTTACTGACCATAGAGATGTGGGGTGAGTGGGCAGCTGAGAGTGGCTAATGGCACAGAGAGCCTTTGGGAGCCCAGGGCTTCTGATCCAGCACAGGACTGTGCCAGCCCCAGCTGGGCTTTCAGCACCTCAGGGCTGCAGGTGTCCCCTCAAAACCCTGTGCTGGGGGTGTCCTGCAGGTGTGTCACTGGAGTCCCCACAGCTGGTTCTGGCTGGGAAATGTCCCAGGGCCCTTGGGCAGTGTCCCCAGGCTGGGTGTCCCTGGGGAGGAGGTGGCCCTGGCACTCAGAGCTGTGCATGGAGCAGCTCAGGCAGGGAACCAGCCACAGGCAGTTCTGTTATCACCTGGGGCTTCATGCATGGCCTGAATCTTAATGGCAAATCTAGAGGAGCACCTGTTTATCTGCTGCAACTGTTTATCTGAGCATCTCCTTGGGCTGTTTTCTGGATCCAGCCTGGAGTGTGATTTACTGGAAGCCATGAATTTTGCATGCACTGTTGACATTTCTCTCTGTTTTGGTCAGCTTCATTCTGGAGAACAAAAAACCCAGCACATACATCAGAGCAAGCTGGGAGTATACTGGGAGCATTGTTGTTTGGCTGATGAAAGACCAAGCTGAGAATATCACAAACTCCTCTCTTGCTGTCCTTCCATGCCTTGGGAGAAGGAGTCACATTCCCTTTGTGGACAGGGACACTTGGGCTCTTTGGGAGCCCCCAAAGTGCTTGCCAGAGGTTTTAAAGGTCAGAGTTACTGTGATCAGAGCTCTGGCATAGGAGCATCTGACGTGGTGCAAGCTATAGAGAAACTGCTCCCTTTGCATTCAAGTTATTTTTTCCCTTGCCACTTTATGGGTTTGCTGTGTTTTCCCTGGGAGTACTTAACTATCTTCCTTTTTTGTTTTTTGAGTTTTTTTTCCCCCCTTGAGCTCTCTGGTTTTGCTTTAAGAGTTACAACACCATTGATTGTATTGGATGTCTCAAAAATGGTGCTCTGCTCACTGTCTGTGGGCTCCCTGCTGCTAAATGCTGCCAGTGGGACTCCAGAGCATTTAGATCAATCAATAGGGCTATCACAGCCTTATTTTCCACACTGTCCCCATCCCAGAGATGTGTGTGACAATCAGACAGAGCACATGAGCCCAAAGGCTGTTGGTGCCAGAGCCAGACGTGGGTGTTTTGGTGAGGTTCTGTCAGCACCAGGTGCTGCTGAGACAGCAGTGGGTGCTGGGGCCAGCTGGCCTCCAGTGCAGCCACACTGCTACACAGCACAGGGGCAAGTCTCATTTAGGAACACAGCACACCTGGCAAGTCTCATTTAGGAACACAGCACACCTGGGAACTCTCCCTCAGCAAGTGTGTTGCCCATTTAGAGTTTGATTCAGTTGATCAGAGACCCCCCAGTGTGCAAACCTCTAAAGAATTGACTCGGAGTTTGGAAAAATTGCTCTACTGCTCGTACTGACTGTCATGGAACCTGTAGAGAAGGAATTACAAATGGGATGGTGTAGCAGGCCCTGTCCTTCAGGGCCCTTGGTTATTCATGATGGAACATTCCCAGGAATATTGTGCAGATGCTGCCAGCAGATCCCTGTGGCAGGGCAGCAGCACTGACAGGTCCCGTTTCCCGCAGATCCCATCTAATGCCGAGGCTGAAGGAATCGCGCTCCCACGAGTCCCTGCTCAGCCCCAGCAGTGCTGTTGAGGCTCTGGATCTCAGCATGGAGGAGGAGGTGGTCATCAAGCCAGTCCACAGCAGCATCCTGGGACAAGACTACTGCTTTGAGGTAAGGAGCTGTGCTGGGGCTGTTCCTGCTGTGCTGGGAGCCAGCTGTGGGCTGGCAGCTGGGCTCTGGCTGTTACCAAACATTGCTGCTCAGAATTGCTGCACAGAGACCATTTCAGAGGCAGAAAATTGCTCCCATCTTTCCAAGGAGGATCATATCCACACAATCAGAGCAATGAGCTCCTTGTAAGCACTGTGGCAGCAGAGCTGCTGGCACAGGTGCTGCACTGCTTAGGGCTGTGTATCAGCAGAGCAGAAATTTGTTTATGCTCCTACAGTTTATGTTCATACAGATATTGGGAAGTGCTAATCCCTACTCAGTGTTCCCAAAGACATTACTTGTGGTCACAGAGCCAGCCTGCTGCTGTCAGTGGGAGTGTGGGGGACTTTGTCTAGAAAACTGAAGCTTCCCTTGTTTGGGTAAATAGAAAAATCTGTGAGTATTTCAGATTACTTTGACATCTGTTATGGCATGTGGTAAGGTCTGTGCTAGCAGGAGGGAGTAGGACACATACAAGCCAGGCTGTAGCTGGATAATTCAGTACAGGATATCTTGGGAATCATTTGTCCTGAATTGTGGATGGCAAAGTATTATTGCTTATGGCAGTGGCTGGGTACAGAACTGGGAAATGGTTTTCTTACAGTAATAAGGTGGTGGATATTTGTGTTTCTGTGAAGAGCACATATCACCTGTTAGTGCTTGGACACAGAGAAGCAGATAAATGGTGTAGCTGTGCTTGGATTGTGCTGTAGGGGTGATGGGGCTGCAGGCTGTCCTTGGATGGGCAGGGCTGGATGAGAACACATGTCGGTGTTCAAAAGGAGTCAGACTGGAAAGATAAAGACATTTTTCTTTACTGAAAACAGCACATTTTGAAATAAGTGAGTTAAAAAATCTATTCCTTAAAATATAAGTGGGTAGCATGAAAACAGTATTACAAAAAATAGCCTCAAACAAACTCTGTAGTTGGCTGAGGTATAAATTTTGCAGTGCTGTTCATTCTTTGTGGAATTGAGCAAGTGCAATGGGTCAGGAGGGGAACAGTTTTGTAAATTATGTGTCCTCTACTGCATTCCACTCAAGAAAGATAAAATGAAGCTAGATGGAAAATGGATGTGACATCCATAATATAAGAGTTGTTTACCAATTCTTTCAGCCCACAAGAGGAGAGGAAGGGATATGAACAGAACTTGTAGAAAGTTGAGTGAGAGGGAAATTACACAAGCCATGCACTTGGAAGAAGGAAGAAAATTTTGGGGTTAAGTGAGTTGGATAAAGAGAAGTCACACTGTAAAAAAAGAACGTGTTAATTGCTGTTCTGCAAACCCTGCAGAGCAGAGGAGGAATGCCAGGAAACAACAGGGACATTGATTTGTCACTGGTGGCTGCTCACCAACAAGCTCCAGCAGGAGGGACTGAGGTGAGAGCTAAATGGCATTTTGTGTCAATGCCTTGGTCTCGTGTCTCCTGAGAGCCTCTTCCAAGCTGGGAGTGAGCTCAGCCCTGGGATGAGTTTGCAGATCTGCTGAGATCCCTGTTGGGCAGTGACTGCAGCCCCAGCTGTGTCCTGATGGACACTCAGGGCATGTCCTGGGACAGCAGCCCTGCCCCAGGGTGCCAGGTGAGGAGCCCTGCCAGCTCCCAGGGGTGGGGGCAGCTGAGCTGCTGCTGGGCACTGCCAGCCCTGCTCAGATTCCACCTTCTGCTGGCACTGGGTGGGTGGACAGGGATGGGACAGGGACAGTGCCTTGGGAGCAGGGGCAGGTCAGTGTCTCGGGACAGGACAGGGACAGGACAGTGTCTCGGGAGCAGGGACAGGACAGTGCCTGGGGAGCAGGGACAGGACAGTGTCTCGGGACAGGACAGGACAGTGTCTCGGGACAGGGACAGGACAGTGTCTCGGGACAGGACAGGGACAGGACAGTGTCTCGGGACAGGGACAGGACAGTGTCTCGGGACAGGGACAGGACAGTGTCTCGGGACAGGACAGGGACAGGACAGTGTCTCGGGACAGGACAGTGTCTCGGGACAGGACAGTGTCTCGGGAGCTGTTCCCGTCCGTGCTCGGCTGCCGCGGCTCCTCCCCGGGCCGGGCCGGGCCGGGCGGGTCTGACCCGGCTGCAGATGGAGCGGGCGGGGGGAGAGGAACTGGCAGCGCAGCCAGACGGAGACAAAAGCGAGAGGTGCCAGAGCCATCTGCAGTGGAAAACAACCAAGTGGCTCGTTGGGAGGCAGCTGGTGGATGAGGTGCAGGGAATGGTTCCTCCCTTCTCTCCCACCCTGCATTAAGACGTGCTCAGCTCTGCCAGGGAGCACAGCACCAAGGCAGGGCTTTTCCACAGGCTGCTTTTAGCTTTTTCTGCTTACTTAGTTTTGCTTTTTTCTCACTTGCTGAGTACTTGGCAGTCGGTATTTACTTGTTTCCTTCATTGATTTTTTTTTTTTTTTAAATTACTCAGCATCATCTTCTTTCTCCTTGCAAGACTCCTCAGTCAGCACATCATCCCATGGCACTGCCTGTGCTCAGTACACCGTGGGCATCTCAGCTGTGCCACAGCCCAGAGCCTGGTCCTGGCCCTGGTTTTGGGGTCCTGGGCCAGCCATGGCCATTAGGGCTGAGGGGCTCTCTCAGGTCTTGGCAGGGCAAAGCCTTGTCCCAGGACACAGCTGAGGGAAACACAAGCTGTGGTTGCTCCAGTACAACTGAGCCTGTTGCCTCATCCTGGCCTTGCCTCAGCAAGGGAGAATTTAGTGGAGCTAAATTTAGCAGCACTGAATTTGCTCCAGCTGTGCAAACGTTGGCCATTGCTGCCCTTGGGATGCTGGAGCAGCTGCAGCTGAGCCCTGGGAAATGCTCTGGGCACCTTCACAGCTCAGTCCTCATCCCCTGCTGCTCCATGCAACTCCCTTCAAGCCACCCTGTACCTTAAGACTGTCTTAAAAAGGACAAGATTTTATCTCAACAGATCACCCATCCAAGGACTGAGGATAATGAATAGGAAAAGTAACATTTCAGAAATTAATGGGTTTTATTAATTGAGTTTATCCTGTACATTAACAGTATTCTAGCATATCCAAAATCTTGATGAGACTAGAATGTTCTCTTTATAAAGATAATTAATATCTCATAAAGATCATTAGTAGTATATAATATTAAAGTCAGAACTCAAAGCTGGGACCTGATTGCATATCTGGGGAAAATTACATTTTTGGTCACACATGGTAGCTGTGATCTTCAGCTCCCATCAGAACAAGACACACTTCATATCTGACACACGATTTTCCCCTTCTCTCACTTCAGTTACAGGGTTTTTTAGGTTTTGAAAGATTAATCTATAATTAATAATGATAAATTATTTAGAATAAAATTCAATTTAAAATTCAGTTATGGATTTGGCCTTGATAATTCATGTGTTTACCTAAATGTGGCAAGAAAATGCAGTGACAGTCGTGTGTGCCTGCAGAAGTCCATGTGGGAAGGTTCAGGTTGGCAGCAGAAGAGAGGAGATGAGGCAGGGGTGTTTGTCAGGGGAGATTGTGAAGAAGCTGGAAATACTCTGGAGTGTGAAAGGATGCTGGAAAGATCCCACTGGAGTCTGTTCTTGGAGCTGCAGGAGAATTTGTTCACAGCAGAATGTATTCTACAGGCAGAGTATAAAAGTCTGCAAGGACTGGGAGAGTGTCTCTGCAGGGGAAAACCTTTGGAATATCAAGAGTTGGAAGATTCTTTGCGTTTTTATGTAAAAACAGAACAGGCCCCATTCTGCCCTGCTCTGTGTTCAAAGGAAAGGATGTGCTCAACTTATCATTGAGGTTTGCTAATGACAAATCTTAGTGAGTGCCAGCTCTGCTGTAAGAACAGGTTGGGCTTCTGGGAGATACATGAAATTAAAGGAGATTGTGTCTCCCAGAAGCTGATAACCCAGTGCACAGTGTGTAAACACAAACACTGGGAGATGATAAAGCACTCACAAATAACTCTGCAGGTTGAGACTGGCGGAAATGAAGCTCAGAGGGGAGTTATTCAAAGCACCAGCCAGGTCCATTGAGGCTCCCAGCAGAGCTGAACGTGGTGAATGTTGCTGGACAAAAGCAAATGCAAAGGGCAGAGAGCTGCAGCCACGTTGCTGGGGGTCAGGAGCAGCACGTGTGGAGGGGATGGAGGCTTGGGAATGTCTGTGAGTCAAGAGCAGCTGCAGGGACCTCTTGGCTTTGGTGCCAGGGAAGTTTGGTGTGGGGGCATAGGAAGGAAATTTGGTGCCTGTCATTCTGGGCTGCCAGTGGTGCTTGCATGGATTCAGTATGATTGAGTTTCCCTGGGATAGCAGGAATGTGATGAGCCATAAAGGGCACTTGCACCTCTGGAAAGCATCACTGCTATGAGTGTGTTTCTTAAACCTTGCCTATGAACTCCCAATGGCCAGAGAAAGTCACACAAAGAGTACAGAAAACCCCTTGGGATGAACCTGGAAGTGTGAGAGGAGGGCTCAGCAGCACTTGAGCCATGTCCAGGGTGGGAAGCTGCCCTGGTTCTCCCCAGCTGGGGATGGTGCTGTGAGCTCAGAGTGCCCTGACTGGGCCCTGAGCTGGTATGAGCTGTACCACAGCCAGCAGAGAACACTCCTTCCCTGTGATCTCCACAGCAAGGGCTGCAGGAGCCACAGGACATGAAGGAGGAAGGTGGGAAAGCAGCTTTTTGGAGCCCAGTGTTCTGCTGGAAACAAGGAATGGGTTGTTACTGTCACAGGCTTTGGGCTGAGCCTGGAGGAATGCCAAGTAACCACTTGGAATTCCAATTTGTTTTTAGTTCATCTAAGGATTTGCACTCTCTCAGTTGTGGAACTTGGTGGTTTGAAGCATCACATGCATGGGGCCCATTATCTAGTGTTTTCTGGTGTGGAAGAGGAGAAATAATTGGAATTTGCTTCTATGATTATTTCTGTGACATACAGGGTTGTCCTGTTTTTCTGCCAGCCTTAGGGGCTGTTGCTTCATGCTTGGCTAAAGCTGTTTACTTAAAAAAAAAAAAAAAATAAAATCCACTAGCATCTTCCCTAAGTCCCCTTCTCCCCTGAACCACACTCTGCAGTGAGCTGGTCAAGACATGATCCTGTTCCTTTCCCTGTAGGTGACAACTTCATCAGGCAGCAAATGCTTCTCGTGTCGTTCGGCAGCGGAGCGAGATAAATGGATGGAGAACCTGCGGCGTGCCGTGCACCCCAACAAGGTGAGGCTGGGAGCCAGTGCCTCTGCTCTGCTTCACTCCTTGTTATCACATTTTATAGCCCAGTGCATGAGAGCAGCAGGGGAAGTATTGTCATTGGAGTGAGAAGTGGAACTCTGGGTCAGCCTTTTTCCATATTGCTTTCTTCCACAATTATATTTACAGACAAGGGCCAATTATTTCTTCCCCTCTCTTCTCAGCACATGCTGCTTCAGCTCTTGCTGAGAATTGATCAGACCTGAAGAACCCTCAGTGTTGCTGTTACTGATGGCACTTGCCCCTTCCACAGGACTTTCACCTGCCAGTGCTGTGGGGCAGATGTCAGGTAGCTGCCAGCAGAGTCACAAGGCTGCACAGTGTGAAGGGTTCCCGTGTCAGCTCCTGGCAGAGTCTGCTCCAGGGATGGACAAGCTCAGATTTCCTTTCTCAGAGGCAACAGTGGAGTCCCTTCAGTCCCTTCCCCAGCCAGTCGAGGTGCAAAGTCATCTCCTGGGATTTACAGGAACAAATCCTTCTCTTCACTCGAACACAGGGACACCAATATGCATTTTTATGGCTCCCTAAGACTTAAGTACATGCTAAAATAAAATGTACAGCTGCTTCTTCCCTGCTGTGCTGGAGTTGGCTGCACAGATTGGTCAGGATTAATGCAGGATTCTACAGCTGATGAGCTCAACCAGGTCTTCTGCTGGTCAGAGAGACACAAATGATGGGATCCTGTGAACTCCTCCTGGCTGTGCACACTAATTCAGTCCAGGCTGGTGGGTTCTAAAGGAGCCCTCAGTCTGAGTTTGTTGTTGCCAGCACAGTGCCAAATGTCAGAAAAAAAGGTTTCCTGTAATAGCAGAGTGTGAGCAGTGGAGGGGAGAGGTGGCCTTCTGCCCCTGGCAGCGTCAGCACAGTTCCTCTAGTGGAGTTCAGTGGCTCCAGTGCTTTCCAAGGGCTTTTCCTGACCTGAGAGGGCTGGGCAAGGTTTGTGTGCTCACACTGAGCATGAGAGAACTCCTGGAACATAAGATGGGGCTGGGCATGTCACTGTGGCCTCAAGGTGCAGTGCTGAATGGAAATCCATTTGGAAGTGTTTCCATCATCTCAGAGCCTGCAGTAACTGGTGGCTGATTTTTCCATCTTTGTTTGAGTTCACAGACAATAAACTCTCAGTATCTGACTTGATATTTCTGTCAGGAATTCAGTGTTCTCATGCAGTTCCTGTGTGTACTTCCTGAACCTACAGTACCCCATTGTGGACTTCAGAATGTTCCTGCCCAGACTCCTGGGCTGAGCAGAGTAAGCTGTGGCTGCTGTTTCAGTGAGGGGTTTCCAAACAAAACAGGGTTTGCAGGATCCCAGCAGTGGTGCAGCTGCCAGTGTTTTATCTTTGGAGTCATTCCTGCAGCAAATACCCCTGGATGTTCCTCCAGGATGAGGTCAGCATCACGAGGCAGCTCTGAAAGATCCACAGGATTCTTGGCTCTGTTGTTGTTTAAAAGATACCCAAGGCAGATTTCTGTTTCTGAACTGTTGTGATTCTCCCATGGGATGCCCTCTCCCAAGATTCCTCTCAGCTTTTTACTTGGGTGCTCTGGACTTCTGCCCTAAAGTATGGTGAGCTTTACAAGCAGTTTTTTCCCTTTGTTGGTGGTGGCATTCCCACATGGTTGAGGTGATCTCTGGGTGTGTGTTCAGGTCCTTTTGTGTTACAGGAAATAGCATGAACTCAGTGCTGCTGTAAAGCAGCTCTACTGAAAGAAGAGGAGGCTGTGAGGTACCTGTAACAGCTTCTGCTTTGCACAAACCATTCAGGACCATGAGGTTCTTTTGGATTCTTCAGAGGCCCTCTTGGCAGGGAATGGGAAATGGCACATTTATGATTTGGAGGGGTTTTATCTCCCTTGTTCCTTATATTAATTGGCACCAACAGACATGGAGAGCACGATGATATTTTGGAAAATTAACATAAGTAGTGTTATTATGCAAATTCTTGAGAGCCAGTATTTCCTTAAAATAAAGTGTAATTAAGCCTCCGCTCATTTAGCACATCCGAAATAATTAATTCATATCTCCAGTTTTGTTGTGCTTGGCTTTGTGGGGTTTTTTTATTGACCTTTTTTTCTTTGCATCTTTTTTTTCAGGACAACAGCAGAAGGGTAGAGAATATGTTAAAGTTATGGATTATTGAAGCCAAGGACCTGCCAGCTAAGAAAAAGTACTTGTGTGAATTATGCCTGGATGACGTTCTTTATGCACGAACTACCTGTAAATTGAAAACTGATAATGTCTTTTGGGGGGAGCACTTTGAATTCAATAACCTCCCATCACTCAAAAAACATTACTGTGCACTTATACAAAGAGACTGACAAGAAGAAGAAGAAGGACAAGACCAATTTCATTGGGCAGGTGAACATCCCGGTGAGCTCGGTGACGGGCCGGCAGTTTGTGGAGAAATGGTACCCAGTGCTGAGCCCCAACCCTGGCAAGGGCAAATCCCCAGGGCCCATGATCCGCATCAAATCCCGCTACCAGAGCATGAGCATCCTGCCCATGGAGATGTACAAGGAGTTTGCTGAGTACATCACCAACAATTACATGGTGCTGTGCTCGGTGCTGGAGCCCGCGCTGAGCGTCAAGAACAAGGAGGAGATGGCGTCGGCACTGGTGCACATCCTGCAGAGCACGGGCAAGGCCAAGGTAGGAGCTGCCACAGGGAGTGTCCCCCAGGCACTGGGGGGGCTGAGTGGCTTGGGAAAACTCAGAGGTTGGGCTGTTGTTAGAATGCTCTGTTTTTCTTTTGGTTGCAAACAAGTTGGTAGCACACACGGCACGAGTTGCTTAATTAGCAGAGAGGTTGGTGGGACCACGAGACAGCAACTGAGCCACTTTCCCTCACTCTTCTTCTGGAGGCCAGGGGCCAGACTCTTTCTGTATAAACAGTCAGAGTTGTGAAAGTAAGCAAGAAGGCAGATTTCCAGGATGGAATGTAAGCAGTGCTGGCCTGAGCTGAGCTGCCTGTGTGTGCTGGTTATTCCTGGGGAACCCAGCAGGTTCTGTGCTCTGCTCCCTCTGCACAGAGCACCCTGCACAGTGGTAGCTGTGAGCAGCCCCTCCAGAATTGCAGATCTGCAGGAATGCATGTCTCTGGATCAGCTCGTGGTCCTCAGGGTCTGTCCTACTCCTTTTGGAAGGGGGTCCAGGGGGGTGCCATGGCAGTGCTGGTTGGGGGTTGATGGCACCAACTTGCACGTGGTGGGAGTTCAGCCTTTGTGGATCACTTTGAGCCTCCTTCCTGGTTGGGAGTGCCCTGCCAGGTCTGGGGAAGCAGCAGGCCAGGAGGAGGCAGAGAGTGGGAGTTGTGATCTGTGAGGGAGCAGGCAGGGTGGGCTGGAATGCCCTTCCTTGCTGAGGTGCCCAGCACACAGGGCAGGGAGTGACCCCACTGCAGAGCATCCTCCTGTGTCAGGGCTGCAGCAGCTGAAGCATCACTGTCTGTGTGTTACCATCTCCCTGCTCTCTGCAGGGGAGGACTCGGGAAGGGCAAGATGTCCAAAGCTTTGCAGTGCTGAGGAGACACGAGCTCCTCACCTGAGGGGCAGTCACAAGGCTCTGCCTCCTTGGCAGCTGCCAGGGCCCGTGGCCGGGCTCGTGGATTAGGTTTAGTTGCCATCTGTTGGACAGAGAAGTGGCTTGGCCTCCTGATCTAGTTCAAGGCAGGCAAAGCTTGCTGAGAGGATTGGGAGCAGGCCCTGCTGTTGCAGCAGCAGAGAAAATAGCTCTGTTAAAGCCTCCTGATCCTGGGAGTGCAGGGCAGGACTGTGGGGCTGTGGAATAACACTGGGGCTCCACAAGGAGCTGTGCTTGGTGTCTCTGCTCACTCCTTGCTCCAGGGCTCCAGAGCTGGCAGCCCATGGTTCCTGGGCTCTGCTGCCCCTCACTGTGGCTCCTGCAGCCCTAATGCCAGGCTCTGTGGCAATGCCATTGCCATGAAACAGCCTGTCCATGGTTTAAACAATTCTGGTGCAAAAGGCTTCAAGTGTCATCCCAGCCTTAATCACCATGGATCATGTGTGGGCATGACTGAGTGTGGCTGTCACTGCTCCAGCCTTTTTCTTCTGCCTCTCAGTACTGGAGAGGCTCCAGAGAGAGCAAGTGTGTTTCCAGACATGTGTCTGCATCAGTGCTTGAGATCCCAGAGGCTCTACACAGGGGACATAGCAAACAGTAAACAGGCTTGATGACTTTTCCCCTAAAATGGAGCTTCTGCTTTCCCTGCCTGTCATCTGCCATCAGCATTAGCAGAGGGTTTGGGGAGCTGTCAGAGCAACAGGAGTTATTGGAGCATGGGGACCAGGTGCTGCATCCTGGGCTGGACAAGCTGGGAGAGGGAAAAGCAGCGGAAAGGTAGAAAATAATGAATGAGAGAAGAAAGCAGCCCCTCAGCCCTGCTTGGGGGACGTGGGTGCAGCCCAGTGCCCCTCAGGAGAGCCCCCACCACCCTGACCCCTGAGTGCAGGGGCAGCGGGCAGGGACCCCCCAGCTCCAGGCTCTGTCCCCTCGGGGGCTGGAGGTGATTTCCTCATCCTTGTGCATCACCAGGAGCCCCTCGGAGCCCCCCTGCCCTGCAGCCATCGGCAGGCACCGATTGATTTCTCTGATGAAGGGGTTCTGTAGCTCCTGGCTGCTGTAGCTGACCTCAAGCAGCAATTACTGACTGCAGAACAAGTGTCCGGTAGATGATCTCGGAGCGCTCGTTAGCAGCTCATTGCTCTTGTGCCGTTCCGGGCCCTGTTTTGCTGCAGCGATTCGCTGTCAATGGGGGTGATCCCTTCATGAGGCCGGGACGGGTCCTGTGTGTGCCCAGGGAGAGCTGGGATGGGCCAAGGTCCCTGGGGAGGCAGGGCCATCCTTACCCCCAGACACCGAGGGACACTCTGCCAGCCAGGTGTGATCACCTGGAGCTGCTAAAACCCAGAGTCGGACACCTGGGGCTGCAGGTGGAAGGGGGACAAGGGCTGTAGCTGATTTTTTTCCCTGGATCTCTGCTTCTTCTTGGGCTGTGTCACAGTAGGTTAAAAGGTGGGGCACGGGAGCAGAGTCCCCTCTGGAGTGGAGTCTGTGCTTCCCTGATGTGTGTGTGGGGAGGGAAGAGCCTCACCCCTGCAGTGCTGGGTTGGTCTGCACGGGGCAGCCTGAGAGCCCTGAGCACTAAGAGGGTTGGAGAAGGGTCTGAGTGCAGCCACTCGGGGAGGGAGGGAGCAGCCCCAGCCCGCTGGAAAATCATCCAGTGCTCCATCAGCTCTGGGGTGTTCCCTGTGCCTTACAGCAGGAAAGGCTGAAGGGGATGTTTGGTGGTTGGAACAGAGATGTGGCCTCCCAGCTCAGTCCTTCACTTGTTACCTGTTTTCATGTTCCTAGTGAGCACTGATGAAGTGTTTGTTCCCTGTAAGGATGTGGGGCTGCTCACAGTTTTCACGTTTTGCAACCCACAGACAAAAGGCACAAAGGCACAAAGCAGCTCTGCTTCAGTAACCAGGAGTGCTCAGTCCTGCCTTACAGGGCTTGGTGTGGCTCCTGTGATGTGGTTCTGGATAGGTGGCTGCATCCTTCCTAAAGGACTTCTGATGTTTCCAAAATACTTCCCATGCTTAGATTTGTTTCAGGGCTTAGAGCTCCCAGAGCTCAGTTCATGACCATAAATATACAAAAAACTTCTCTTGTCCAGAGCGCTGGTAGATCAAACCCAGCATTAGACAAAGCTCTAACTAACCAGCTGCTCACTGGAAATAAATATTTATGGTGTTGGGAATGGAGTGAGGAATAAACATGTGTCCCTGTTTGTTTGTGCTGCAGGATGTGCCTCAGCTGAGCAGATGTAGCTGCTCCCCCCGTGTGGATGTGTTGGAGCCCCACGTTCCAGTGGCAGAGGCAGGGCTGGGTCAGGGCTGTGGAAAAGTGCTGGGCTCAGGCAGGGACAGGAGAGGTTACTCAGTGTGTTAGTGTTGCATCCCTCAGGTTTATTTATTTCCCTGAGCAAGGTGATGGACACAGATTCTGTGAGTTAACCCTCACATTGCCATTCACCACCTTCTCCCAAGGACATTCAGAAAAGGCTAAAAGTGTCATGGATGAGTTCCAGGGTTCAAAGGAGGGAACATCACTCTATTTCCTGGCAGAGAAGTATCTGGAGCAGATCCTCAGAGGAACTGTGATGGAAGAGTGGAGAATTTGGGGTGGGGTCCTTGGTTTCACACCATCTGTGCAGCACCCAGCTGCTGCCCCTCTGCTGCTCTCCTTTCCCTGCTCCTGCTGCCTGTGCTGCAGTTCCCTCCCCCTGGGTGTGTCCCAGTGCTCCACCTGAAACCTCAGCCCTGCCAGCCACTGGTGTTTTTCACCTTTGCATAAGGGCCCAGCTGGACTCTGAGCTGGCCTTTGAAATAAGCAATAATCTTATTACCTTTATCAATTCAATCCTCTTAAGGTTAAGTCAATCCTATTAATCAGGCTTGTGATTTGGAGAACCTTATTATTTCAAAGTCAATCTGCCCATCAGTCAGTTCCAATAGCAGAGGTGTGTGACCCCAGGGGAGCCCAGCTCTCCTCAGCTCCCTGGCACCCCAATCTGGACACACCCCAGAGAGACCAGGAGACCTTCCTGGGTTTGGGCAGGACACATCCTACAAGACTTGTGTTGGTTGTCAGCTGCCTTGGCAGTGCTGCTGCTCCCAGCACAGCCCTGGCTCCAGGCTCCTGCCTCCTGTGCTCAGAGCAGGGGCCAGGCACTGCCAGTGCCACCCCAGGCACTGGGGCTGCTGCTCCTGCCTGGGACAGCACAGCCTGGTGCATGTGCAGAATGGAGACCAGTGCAGCCCTGTGCTGTCATGCTCTGAATTTATTTATGAATTGCTCTTCTTTATCAGCATATGTGCAGTGACTGGGGTCGCACAGGTTCAGATCCGTCCAGTCTGGAGCAAAAAGCCTTGAAATAAACATGGGAACAAGCCTGGAGAACAGTGCCACAGCCCTTAATTTTGACTGTAGACCTCTTCCTTCCCCTCTCAACTCCCATGTAATGAAATAAAGCATCTTATTTTCTTCTACTGCCAGGGGCCCTAACTGAAAACAACCCCCTGCTGATCTCTGCTGCTCAGAAACAGGGAGTTTTATTGGCTTTAGTTATTGCATTTTATTCAGGACCTTGTATGTGGGTGAGTGAGGCCCCCGGAGGGATTCCACAAGTATTTGCATTCCATTTGTGTCTTCTGAGTGCTGGCTGCTGGAGTACTTAAGGCAGAGATAGCAGAAGTGGGATCCAGAGGCAATGTGGCTTTTCCATGTGGAGGGAAGGGAAGAAGTAAAGGTCTGGGCAGTGGCTCTGGGACAGAAATGCAGGATGTCACAGGAACTGACCCCCCATGGCTCAGGAGCTGCCCAGAGCAGTCCCTGCAGAGGAACTCACCCAAAGACACTGCCTGGGGGAATCCTGACCCCTGACACATCCCCAGGACAGGTCCTACAGCCTGGGGGTGGCTCTGCAGCCCAGACCTGCAGGGACAGGGAGAATCCTGAGCCATGGATGCTGCTGGGTGTCCTGGCTCTCCCCTCTTTCCCTGCTCAGATTCTGCAGTGTTATTCCTCAGCTTTGGGTGCTGTGCCATAATGGAGTTCTCTGGGACTTTAGCAGCTTTCCTTTCCACTTTGGAGACAAGGGGTCTTTTTCCCAGCTGAGCTGCAGAGGGAATAATAACAGCAGCAGAGATTTCCAGGGGATCTTTTCTGGCTTTGAATTGAGTCTTGCCATGGAATCTTGTCTCGTTTTAAATTCTAGTGAATTCTGTAGATCAGCTCAAGTCAACCAAATTCACATTAAGTCTGGTTCCCACTTGGCCTTGGGTTTCCAGGATTCAGCAGCCAGAGCTCAGCTCACAGGAGGGGGAAAAGCAAACACTTGGCTAAGAGATGCTGTAAAACTCAGTGTTCCTGAGATAATTAGTATGTTGGGAAAGTGACAGGAAAGAGAATCAAGCAAAGCCAAGGTCAGGGGCTGCTAATTAAGAATCAGCACCTTGTGTCAGCCTGAGCGGTGGCTTGGAATTGAAACGTACCCTGGGAGAGCCCTGGGAAGATAAAGGTGATAGAGTTACCCAGATAGCAACTAACGGGATTTGAGCAGGGTTTAAAGTTTCATTGCAGCTTGGCAGATAAAAAGGGCAAAATGAGAGAAAATAGCAGAGGGAGGCGCGTGCTTTGCTTCCAGGAGGGATTTTTGCCTCTGCAGCTGCCGGAGTGTTGCAGACGTAGCAGGATTTGAGGAAGGGCATCTTCTGGCTAAAGAAATAATGGAAGTGCCTTTTTTTTTTTAGCCCAAAACTCATCCTCTGGCTTTTTTGGAGGGTTTTGGGGGAAGGTGAAGGCAGTGTGTTGGTCCCAGAGCGATGTGGGAAGGTGGGAGCAGTGGATTGTTGGGTACTGTAGGGATATCACCTCCCCTCCTCTTGTGTTCTTACACAGGCAGGCACTTGCCTGCCCCAGGGTTTGCCTTTGCCTGGGACAGGAGCACAGTGGTGCAGGGTCCGTGGATTAAATTATTTGGGTCTCTTGGGTTCGGGGAAAGCTGTTTGTTGAACCTTGATTAAACTTTCAATGCAGAGATGCCCATGTGAGAAATGAAATAGAGCAAGTTGCCTCTAGTGCAAAGCTCCCATCCAGCCACTGGCAGGGAGTGGGACCTGATGACCCCTCTCCCCAGTGGGGGTTGGACCATGGCAGTTCTGCTGTGCTTGGGGACATCAGGGGCAGGATGTGGGGCACTGTGTGGCAGCCTGGGGTGCTCCTGCTGCCCCTGCCAGGAACGGGCTGTGACTGTCAGGGAAATGAAGAATTTCTTAGTGGAAGGTTATTACTAAGCAGATTGTTGTTTTAATGAAAAGGGGTTTAAGAAGGTGCCCTTGGTTGTGGAGATGAATGAATGTGTGTGTCATCATTTCTGTGCCTTCTACATGGGAGGCAGTCAGAGGGTTAATGTGGATGATTTGCACAGTGCCAGCAGCCTCTTTCCATTGTCACCAGGTGAGTGGTGACACCTCTGCACCTGGTGCAGTGAGGAGGAGCCAGGCAGAGCTGCTCTGTCCATGAGCAGTGCAGAGAACATGTATCAGCATTAGCAGGTGCCTGGCATTCCTCCTGGACCCAGCCTGGCTGCAGCACACTTGGATCAGCAGCTCCTGACCCCCTGCTCAGTGGATGCTGTGGCTGAAGCAGCCTTTGCTCTAAAATGCTGGTTTTCCTCTGGAATTTGCAGCTGAGACCAGACTGATGCAGGGGCAGCTGTCAGGGGCTGCTCCTGCCCACCCCTGTCATTCCTCTGCAGCACAGGGATTATCACATCCCATGGATGTGGCTGTGTGCAAGACCAAGAATGTGCCCAAAGTGGGTGCTGTCAGTGCTGTTTATCTCCTTGAATAGGGAGGAAATGGGAAATTTGAGTATCTCAGTGCATATCACAGGCTGTGTCTCAGCCATTAACTGGGCTCATGACATTGGAGCATGGTTTGCAGCTAGTGCAGTTGTTCACCAAACACAGCCAAGTTTAACAGGGGAGAAAAGGATTCAGCCCCAGAACGTGAGGCTGACACAAGAGCAGCACTGATGGAGAGGCAGGTGTGGAATGAGCCATTGCTGGGGTGCAAGAGTTGGGGCTCTCCAGAGGTTTATTAGTCCTCATCTCTGAGGGAGTTTGGGCAGGTGATGAGGTTCTGTTGACACAGCAGCACCTGCAGTCCCTGGGGTGTGTCACAAAGGTGGGAGCTGTGGGGCTGGGGAGCTGCAGCTCTGCAGAACCAGTGTCAGTGCGTGGTGACCCACCATGGGCTTTGCTTTCCAGGATTTCTTGACTGACCTGATGATGTCTGAAGTTGATCGCTGTGGTGAGAATGAGCATCTCATTTTCAGGGAGAACACATTGGCCACCAAAGCAATCGAAGAATACCTGAAGCTGGTGGGGCAGAAATACTTACAGGATGCCTTAGGTACGTACAGAGCGTTGGCAGGTCCCAGCCCCAGAGGTTGGGGTGTCACCTGAGCCCTGATGGCCTCCAGAGGCCCCAGCACTCCCCTGCTGGAGCTTTCCCTGGCAGCAGCTCCAGCCTGGACACAGCCGTGGCCGCAGTGGCAGCTCCTGCTGCCAGGTGAAGGTGACCGTGGAGCTGCTGCCTTCATCTGCTTTCAGAGCAGATAGCAAGAGGATGTTTGGATGTCTGAAGGCATTCTGCTGCCTGCCAGGGCTCCTGTCTCAGTGCTGGCTGTCGTGGGCTGATTGAATCCCCCCTGCACCCCCAGCAGAGATGCTGCCCAGCTCCTGCAGCACTCCCCAGTCAGATGAGATCTCCCAAGTCGCAGTGATGTGCTGCCTCCCGGATCCTCCAGCACTGGGAACCCTCCTGGTGGTTTTTTTTTTCCAAGTGCTGGCTCTGTTTATGGCTCCAAAAATACTTCTCTTGATGCAAATGAAAATAATTAGAAGCTTCTGCTTCTGGGCAGGTCAGGAAGGAATTGCTGCATGCAGGGAACACAGCACGAGGATGGGGAGAGGCTGCCTTGGAAGCTCTGTGAGCTTCCACTGGATCCACATCCCAGGGCAGGATGAGCAGAGTTTCTATTGAGGTGTTAATTTTTCAGTATGCTGGGTTCCTGCTAGTGGATTTGTATAATTTTAACAAGGAGCAAAGAACCATAAATACTTTATTAAGAGAATAATGATAATAATAAAAACCTTGAGGAAATGGAAATAATTGAGCAAATTCAGGCAGAGAGCCCACAAGAATAGCAAAAGGAATATTATTTATTTCTGCCTTGTAATGCTTTCTGGTTGAAGGCAAAGCTGTAAGTAGATTACTCATAAAAATTCTCAAAAGCCAGGAGATTAATGATATCAGAGAATTCTGAAATATTCCCTTTTGGGGGCTCAGTGCTGCCAGGCCATTTCCATCTCGTGCAGGAGGAGCCTGGGGTTCCTGCTCACTGTGGGCACTGGTTCTGAGTGTCCTTTTCCCAGGGAGATGAATCACCTGCCAAGGTGTCACCAGGTGCCCCAGGGCAGCGTGGTGCTGTCCTTGGAACCATGGAGCAGGTGATGGGGCCAGGTAAGAGCAGCAGGATCACCTGCAGGCGAGCAGTGGCTCCAGAGCTCCCTGGGAGAGCTGAAAATACACTGGAGAGGCTTTCCAGTATGTAATTTAAATTTGTTTTGGCAATAGGGAAGGAATGTAGATTGGAGTGAGGAAAAAACAGATGGGAAAATCCAAGACAGTCAGGAATTAGGAGCAAACCAACTGGAATTAGAAGAAAACCAAAGCAAACCTTTTTCCCAGAATGTCACCCAAGCTAAGCCCTGCCTCTTCCTCCTCCCTGCTGCCCTGTCCTGATCTCCCCAGCCACTGCTGGAAGAACTGACCCCCAACCCTGGGGGCTGTGCCCAGGTACCCTGGGTGAAAAGTGGCACAAGAGCAGCTCAGTGTGAGCCTCTGCATGGGTGAGGAGGAGCAGCCAGACAGCAAAGAGGAAAACTCAAGGAAATATTTTAATTTCATTTTATGTGATGTTCGGCTCAAAATAAACCAAGTAAATTGTTTCTTTCCTTTAATTACCTATTTCTCCTGTGAATCACAGTGGTTTGTCAGCACCAGGGCCCAGGCTGCAGTAGCAGGCTGTGCCACCAATAATGACAGGCCTGGCAGCATCCTTCCTCCTGGATCAGCCCCAGGGATGTCTCTGGAGCTGGGCAGTGCAGTCCTGATGCAATACCAGAGCCAGGGGCAGCACTGCCAGCTGGGCAACAGGGCTGGAATGGGCAGGTGCTGGGTGTGCTGTGCTGGTCCTGAGCTCCCAGGGAACTCCTGGGCTCTGCTGGGTCCTCCTGGAGACATGGAGAGGCAGAGAGCTGCCCCAGGGGCCACCACATGCTCTGGCATCCCTCTCCTCCTCCCCCAGTGTTGGGTGCCAGGGAGCTGCTCGGGCACTGGGGCTTAGGAACAAATCTGCTCAAAGGCTGCACTTCTCATATCTCCAAACCCACCAGCAACTCTGTTTTACAGGGGAGTTCATCAAGGCACTGTATGAATCAGATGAAAATTGTGAAGTGGATCCCAGCAAATGTTCATCTTCGGACCTCCCCGAACATCAGGGCAACCTGAAGATGTGCTGTGAGCTGGCCTTCTGCAAGATCATCAACTCCTACTGGTGGGTATCCTGGGAGGGGCACTCCCTCCTCTGCAGTGCTGTGTCTGCAGGAGCTGGGACCTGGCACAGCTGTGGAGGGGGAGCTGCAGAGTTTGGAGTATCTGCTCTGGGCATGTGGCACCCCCCCAGATTCTTGGCACCCTTTTCAGAGGTGCTGAAAGGTCACTGGGGCACAGGGACAGGGCAGTGGAGTCAAGGAACACCAAGTGTGGTTGATTCAGAGAGGTACTCGATGCCAGATGTGTATGAAATTCTGGAATAGAGGGCAGAGATGCTTGTCCTGGATCTTCCACCCATGGAACAAGTCAGTCTGGATGGGACTGATGGATCCACCCCTCCAGAAGCATCCAGCAAAGCTCAGAAATCCTGCAGCAGGCAGGGGCTGTGGCACCTGCAAGGAGCTGCCCCAGCACAGGCAGCTTTTGTTTGGGCAGATGTTTTCTGGTTGCAGAGTGCTGGAGCTGGGAGGAGGATGCTGCTCTCCCTGCTTGGCTCAGCATCCCACATTCCTCTGCATTAACCCCTCTCATCTCCCAGCCCTGGGTGATGGGAGCCCTTTGCCTCCTTGGCCCAAGGCCTGGTATGCAGCTGGAGGCATTTCCGAGTTGTTTGTTCTCAGGGTAAAGGTTCTTGCAACTGGTTGGGACAGGCCCAGTATCCCACATGGGCTGTGAGGCTGTGCATCCTGCTGAGGAGCTGCTGTGGGCACAGCTGGGCTCGTGGTGTCCTGGGACTGGCAGCCAGGAGTCCCCTGTCCCCACAGCTGCTGCCTGCAGAGGTGACCTCAAAGGGAAAAGAAGATGGACTTGGGACTCTCTTCACTTGGAGAAATAAAAACATTTTCTCTCTGCTTTTTGCTCACATACCCAGAGCCTTTGGTCCTGATCATGAGAGAAGGAGGATTTTTGTCCCTTTTGTCTCACTGATGGATTTTCAGCCTTTCTGTTTAAAATCTGGGCTACGTTTCTATTTATGTATTTAGCAGCAACACTGTTTTTGCAAAGCATCAACAAGGGATAATATTGGAGGAAGGTGATCTTTGATAATGAGGAATTCTCATTTTCTCTCCTCTCCTAGGTGTTGTGTTGAGGTCAGAAAACTTATTATAAATAATCTCCCAAGATGTTGAGTGTGCCCTCCTGGAAGCCAGAAAGGGAACTAATCCTGCTCAGGGGGAGAGCAAGGAGCAAGAGGCTTGCTCAGGCTGCCATTATCTAGCACAGGTACACAAAGGGCAGGTTCTTTACAGGTATCCTATTCCTTATCCTTGGCCAGTTAATAACTCTGACTTAGGAATGGCGTTTCCTTGCTCTCCCAGGAGGGATTCACCACTTCCAGTCAGCAGTGCATCAGAATGGTTTGAATTAATGTCTTCCTAAAAATATCCAAAGCAGCTCTCAAAGGTCACTCTAAAAATAGGCTTGAAAAGTGACCCAGGGAAAGTCAGGAATGCACAGGAAGTTTGTTCCTCTCATCCTGCCTTTCCAAGGAGGGCTGGAGCAGCTGAGCTGCTGCTCTGAGTGGTTCCCCCTCAGTGCTTTGAGCTCAGTGGTTCTTGGGGATTGATTGGGCAGATGAGTGTTGGGATTGGCCAAGGTATCCCAACAGCCAAGGATCCTGCTTTAAATAGAGCCCTGGAGTGTGTGTGCTCATCTGTGGAGAGAGTCAGGGAGAGGAAAGAGGTTCACAATAACCGAAAATTGTTATAATTATGACATAATTTGGACATCTGGAAAGTTTCAGTGTAAGCAGAATTTCAGCATGTGGAAGCTCGTTACCGGGAAGTTGGGTAATGAATTACAGGCCCGTTTGTCACATAAAGCCAATGATCCAAATTCCATCCTGTGACACAATTCAACTTGCACGGGCTCCAGCCTGTGACGGGAACGTGCAGGTGCTGCATTTCAGGGGTTTGCTCTCCAGTCATTGCACAGCCTGTCCTGATCATTCAAGCCTCAAATTGCTTAAAGGATTCTCCTGTTTCTGGGCAAGTACCATGAAGTGAAAGGGTTTTGTCCAATTGTGTGGATCAAGCCAAAGACAGAGGAGAATTTATCCAGCCAAGGACGTTGGCTAATGTTATTTGTAGAGCTCAGGGTAAAAAAGCTCATGAGGGTGAAAGTGTGAAGGCAGCACAGAGCAGAAGATTTTCCAGGCACTTCCATGGAGCATCACCACTGTGTCACAAGGTCAGATGGTCTGAAATGGAGCCCGACCCCTCTCACTTGCTGTTGTACCCTGCTCTTGGGGAACAGCTCTGGGTGTGACACAAGGACAGTGGTTCCTGGCCAGGGCAATGGGATCTGTGTGCCAGGGACACTGGGACCAGTGGCAGCCCAGTGCCAGCCTGCTTCTGGGTGGGAGTCTGCAGCTGAATAAATAACACATGCTGGGAACAGGATAAGGTGGGAGCAGGGAGCTGGGGAGGGCCGAGCAGGAACAGGCAGCAGTTCCCCAGCGATAAGGGCTGCTGCAGTGAGTGTCTGCTGGCCCCAGGGAATTCTGGCATCTGGGAAAGGCAGGCTCAGGTCTGTGCAGCTACAAGGCTGGAGTAACTCCTGTGGGGCTCTGCGTTTGTACTAGGCACAGTGGGATTTGATCCAGATGCTTGAACAGGAGTATTACAGTTTACACAGCCCCCCCTGCAAGCTCCAGCTGTGCCAGAGATTCCAGTGCTGCTGGTGATTCTTCAAGAGATGCTCTCCTTGCTGGCTGAGCTTCCTCCAGCTGAGTGCACCCCATGGCACAGCTACTGAGTCCCGAAGAGCTGCTGTGCACAGTTTGTTATCTACCCCAGTCTTCCCAGTTTTCTGGGGTACTGGCATCCAGTAAGGTCCAATAGAAGCTGCTTCTCTCAGAGCTTTACACAGCAGCTTTGCTTTTTCTCTGTCTGGTTTGAGACTCCTGACACTCCAACCCTGACAAACACTGCCTTACCTGGTGTCATTTCAGCGTCTTCCCAAGAGAGCTCAAAGAAGTTTTTGCCTCGTGGAGACAGGAGTGCAGCAACCGCGGCCGTCCCGACATCAGCGAGCGGCTGATCAGCGCCTCGCTGTTCCTGCGCTTCCTGTGCCCGGCCATCATGTCCCCGTCGCTGTTCAGCCTGCTGCAGGAGTACCCCGACGACCGCACCGCGCGCACGCTCACCCTCATCGCCAAGGTCACCCAGAACCTCGCCAACTTCGCCAAGTAAGCCGGGCAGGGCAGGGCTGGGCAGCGCCTCCGGCTGCGTGGGCACAGAGCCCACGCTGGCCACTCCTTTCCTTTGCTTCCTGTTGGCTTTTTCCCCACGTCTCTCTGGGACTCGTTCCCTCACTGGCAGGTCAGGGAGATCATTCGAGTTTCCAAAACAGGACGTGTTTCATGAGCAGAAAACAGGCTGTTTTGAGCACATGGACAAGCTGTGGGGTGGCAGTGGGGACTCTGTCCTGTGATGTCCTGTGGGTGTAGGACCAGAACCCACTCAGCAGCAGTGATGTGCTCGGCGTAGGAATTGTTCCATCCCTCCTTTGAGCTCTGGGACCTTCCCTGCTATTAAAATGCAGCTGACTGAACTGAACAGGGACACCATCAGTTTCTAACTAAGCCCATTGGTTTGATGGAAACAAAGCGAGAGATTTCTGAAAATCTTTCTACTGGCTGTAGCTCTGAGCTACTTATCCTGAGCTCTGATAACAAAATGATGAGCTTTCTGAAACACGAATGGACAGTTTCTATCTAAAGCTCCTTAGATCTGGAAACTGGCTTAGTGCTCACACTCACAGTCAGGAATGCACAGACGTGCCTGCGGACACTGGCAGGAGATGTACAAGTGTGTTACACTAGATGACAGGAATTCTCTGTATTCCTGACCAATCCCTAACTAAAGGGTTTTCATATTTCCAGCACTTTGCAGAAAGGCTCTTTAACTAAGCTGACATTAGTCAAGCTGAAGTGATCAAGCTGAGCTGTCCTGTGCATGGCACTGGGCTGAGCCTGTCCCGTGGAACTGCTGGTGCTGGCACAGCACCAACTGCTGCCAGGACAGCCCAGCCACGAGGCCCTCCTGTTGTGCTCTAAAGCAGACAAAAGACTGAGGGTGGAGAGCTTGGGGGGCAGAAGGAGGTGTCAGGAAGGCTGAGGGGGGATGATGGGCTGGCCCAGCTGCAGGGGGGGCTCTCCAGGGTGATCCCAGAGCAGTTGTGCTGGCATTGCTGGAGAGCACAGGATTCCTGCCCCCATCTGTCACTGGGCTCCAGTCAGCTGAGGGTGATTGCTGTGACAGCATCTTGATTTCCAGTGACAGGTCCTGTTTCTGGAGGCTGTGCCCTGACCCACCACTGAGACACTGGGTCACCAAGAACTCCTTTGTTTCTCCTCCTTTCACCTTTGTTTCTGCTGGGGAGATCCCACACTGATGGGGGCTTAGCTGGATCAGGCTGGGGTTAATTTTGGTTCCATGGTCAGTGAGGTGTCCCAGGTGCTTGGAAGGGTTGAGATGCCAGAGGAGGGTTTTTAGCTGTGTTGTACCTGCCCTTTTTCGTGAACTGCACTTTTTTTCCCTGGATTTAGCAGAAATCCATGTTGCTCTCTCAATAGGTTTGGCAGCAAAGAGGAATACATGTCCTTTATGAATCAGTTCCTGGAACATGAATGGACTAACATGCAGAGATTTCTCCTGGAGATTTCCAATCCTGAAACCATCTCAAACACAGCTGGCTTTGAGGGCTACATTGACCTGGGCCGGGAGCTGTCCACATTGCACTCACTACTCTGGGAAGTCATTTCCCAGCTGGAGCAGGTATCCAGGGATGGCAGGGACAGCTTTGGGGGTGGGAAATGACAGAGAAAATGCTGTTCAAGCGATTCCCTGAAGAGACTGTCCAGCAGCTGGCAAAGCCCACAGTTGTCTAGCAAAGAGCACGGGATGGTGGTGGTGATTCTTCTGTCTCTTCTGTCCAGGGCACTGCCACCAAACTGGGCCCTCTGCCGCGGATCCTGCGGGACGTGAACGCCGCTCTCAGTAACCCGGCCTGCGTGCAGGTGTCGGTCACTGCCGAGCACGCCGCGCCCGGCGCCGGCAGCAGCATCTCGGCAGGGCTGCAGAAAATGGTCATAGAGAATGACTTGTCTGGGTAAGAGACCAACGGGGCCTGGCCTCACACCAGCCATTATGGAATATTCACACAGGCACAGGCAGCACAGGGTGCAGTGTGCCATTGCTGAGCAGGCTCTCCCATTGCAGAACTGCTGCTGGATGTAGTTCAGCTCTGACTCTGCAGAGAGCAGGGGGTGGTAGTGCCAGGCCATGGCTGAACCAAAACTGGGAATGTGGTCTGGGAGATGAGGAACCTACTGGTTCTGGTCTCAGCTGTTGAGATGTGGCTGCAGAAGCAAACTTGAGTGTCTTGTAGTGCTGACCTTGATGTGATGAGGGGTGTTGTTAAGGGCTGTGAGAGATGTACAGGATTGGCCTCACCCATCTTTGTATGAAGTAGGGTGTGTGCTGAATTCACTGAGATCCAAACCTGGATATTCTGGAACTACCCAAGCTGTGGAGGCCTCACAAGGAATTTCAGTTTACTCTGTCCAGTTTTTATAAAACTGGGAGTTTTTACTGCAGAGCAGTGATTCACAGACAACAGTCACCTACATACTATTTGGCCTGATTAAGTAAGGAGCTTCATTCATGGGGAGAATGAGGCTTTTGCAGACCTCTAATGTTTCTGTTTGTGGAAAACGAAATGGAGTTCACATAAATGGAAAGACTGTGCTAGTAAAATAGTTTGTAAGTGGAAACTGCATAATATTTAACAGTTTAATTAGGAATGAAAGGCAGCAATGACACTGGACTTGCTGTAATCAGAGCTTTCATCTCTAGTGCCTCCCAGCATGAGGTGCAATTATTTAAATCCAGTGCTATGGAGGATCTCTGACAATATGTTTCCCCCCAATACTTGCTTACAATGCACCATCTTTGATCAGCAGAATATTCACATTAAGCTACTGCAAAGCTCTCTCTTCCTATCCCCAAGAAATCAATATTGCATGAATGTGCATTGCAGCAGGAGTGGAGGGATAACCTTCAGCTGCCAGGCTTTAGCTCTGCTGTGTGAGTGCTCACTGGCCTGGGAGGCCGGGTGTGGACTCGGGTCCCACAGTGTTCTGTGCTGTCCATATCCTGGCCACTGTTCCCACAGGAGCACAGAGCATGGTGCAGCCTTTGGAGGGAAGGGTGACACACCCTGACCCGGAGCAGAGCAGCCCCCAGGAGTGTGTCCCCGAGCCTGGTGACAGTGCAGTGCCCTGCGTGCACACACTGCCCTCACTCACCTCCCTCACCTGCCAATTCCAGGCCAGCCCGGGGCTCCACAGCACCTTCCCCACTCTTCTCACTGTCCCCAGCTGGGCCAGTCCTGTCCCTGCTCCTGCCAGGGCTGGGTCTTGTCCCTGTCCCCATCCCTGTCCCACACAGCTGCGCCACCCTGATTTCTGAGTGATTTCGTTTTCCTGCTCTGGTGCAGCATTCACAACTCTTCTTTTTTGTTTTGTTTTCCTTTCCTCTTCCTTACGCACTGACTTCCCCGCAGTCTGATAGATTTCACACGGTTACCATCTCCAACCCCTGAAAACAAGGACTTGTTTTTTGTCACAAGGTCTGCTGGGGCCCAGCCCTCCCCTGCCCGAAGCTCCAGTTACTCAGAGGCCAATGAGCCCGACGTGCAGATGTCAAATGGCAGCAAGAGTTTGTCCATGGTGGACTTGCAGGACAATCGGCTCTTGGACAGTGGGGCCAGCGTGCCCGGCACGGCCGACTCGCTCAATGACAGTCAGTCGTCCCTGGGGCAGTTGCAGGGCGTGTGGAGCACACGGACTCAGCAGAACAGCGTGACGGGCATGGCCACGGTGCGCCGGGTGGGCCAGACCCCCACCACGCCGAGCGGCGAGAGCGCGCCGGGCCGGCCGCAGCTGCTGGCGCCGCTGTCCTTCCAGAACCCCGTGTACCAGATGGCCGCCGGGCTGCCGCTGTCCCCCCGCGGCCTGGGCGACTCCGGCTCCGAGTGCCACAGCTCGCTCAGCTCCCACAGCAACAGCGAGGAGCTCACGGCCACCAAGCTGGGCTTCGCCGGCCCCGCCGCCGCCGAGGACTTCTCCCGCCGGCCGGGGGAGCTGGCCCGGCGGCAGCTGTCGCTGACCGAGAAGGGCGGGCAGCCCACCATGCCGCGGCAGAACAGCGCGGGCCCGCAGCGCCGCATCGACCAGCCGCCGCCGCCGCCGCCGCCCGTCAGCCGCGGCCGCACGCCGCCCTCGCTGCTCAACACCGTGCAGTACCAGCGACCCTCCAGCGGCAGCATCATGTCCTCATCGCCCGACTGGCCCGGCAGCGGGGCGCGGCTCCGGCAGCAGTCCTCCTCCTCCAAGGGTGACAGCCCCGAGATGAAGCAGCGCACGATGCACAAACAGGTGAGTTGGGGCTGTCCAGGCCCTGGCACTGAAGGGGCCAGGTGGGGTTAGCCCGTGCAGATTGCTGCCCTGGGAGGGCACGTGGCTCTGAGCTGCCACAGCAGTGCCAGCCCCACGGTGGCATTGCCTGTGGGGATGTACCTGGGCTCTGGCCTGAGGCACAGGCCCTCCAGGGACAGGAGCACAGAGCAGTGTCCACTCCCGGTGTCCCTTCGCCACCTGGCACTGGAGTGAGACGCGGTAGGTGGCAGAGGCTCGAGGGCAGTGGCAGCCACGCCGCTGTCCTGTGCTACCATCTTGTCACTGCTTTGCCTCTCCATGCCAGGCTGTCATCCCATGCCATAGTCAGCCCTGCACCATCTCCCAGGCTTGGAGCAGACCCTGCTCTCCTGTCAGTAAGAGCCTCTGTGCCGCTGCTCCCGGCCCAGCGGGGAGGAAGGAGCTCAGAGCTGTGCAGAGCTCTGTGGTGATCCCACGTGCTGGGCTGCACACAATTCCATTGCTCCGGCCCTGAAGGTAAAATGGAAGGCAGTAGGTCACAGGCCTAGGGCCCTCTGGTAGTCCTGGCATGGACAAATCATTTTTAGAGTGCTCATTTATTCACTCTGCATTTCAAAACCAGCCCTACAGAACATTATCACTCTAAGACCTCTGTGCCTAAAGGAAGCGTTGTAAAAGAAAAGCAAACTCAGAGACTGGACAACCAGCAAGAGCCCAGTGCACCCAGACCCAGCACTCAGTGCTGCTGTGTCTGCCTGTCCTGCACAGGACAGCTGTGGAGCCTGGCCAGTGCTGCCCACAGAAGGTTGTTCATGCTCCCATCTGGTGCTGCTCCATGGTTCCAGTATCGATGGGTAAGTGGCACAATCAATGCTCATTAGGGACAGAGGGCACAGAGCTGTGCAAGGAGCAGAGGCCTGGCTGCAGCAGGGTTTCTTCCAGGAAGACAAGGATTCTCCAGGTGGCCATCGAAAGCCCTGGCCAGGTTCTCTTCGCAGAAGATTCCTCCACCACCCCTGTGGTCCTCTCAAAGTTTCTCTTCAGACCTGAAGCCTCAGAATGCCTCTTCCATCCTCACTCTTTTGGTTTCATAATTCTGGAGGTAGAAGAGCAGACTGGAAAATGGCATGGGCAAGCCCCTGACCCCAGTGAGGGAATTACACCAGTCTCCACTCCTTCTGACACAGAACCTCCTGTTCTGCTGCCTGACTGGGTTTGTCTGTCCAGAGGTTAGAATGAAGAAGAAAGTCCCTGACATTTCTGATTTGTTAATTTGAATTCCCAAGTCATTAACCTGAATGACCAAGTCATCCAGATGCCATGTGTTCATCTGAGTGCTAGCAGCAGCTTATAAGGAGGCAGGATGGAAGGGAAATAGCTGAAGAGTGACTTCCTTGTAATGTGGTTGGAAAATATTTAGGCAATGCCAGTGGCAGTCCCTGCCTAGGCCAGGACTGAAAGGCATCAGACACTGCTCACTGACCATGGAAGATCACTGCTAGTAAGTGATACTGAGCACTCAGACCTCTTCAGCATCTTAGTGCAGCCTCGGCTGAAAAGAAACTTTTCTTCTCCAAGAAGGCACCTGCATGTCATAAGGAGCATTTCAGCTTTCAGACCTTGTTTTATGGAATCCAGAGAAGCAGAGATGGTTCACAAGATGAAGGCTTGAGAGAACTCTGCTCATGGAGTGAATAAACCACCTGCAGCCACTCTGCTCACCTGCAGCCCAGCACCTTTGCAGGTCCTTGTGAGGTGACAGGATCTGCTCAGACACCAGGGCCATGACTTTGAGCAGGTCCCACTGCTTCTCCCCAAATAGTGTCCAGCTGCAGAACAGGAGCTGTTCCTGCTGCAGCCCCAGCTGCTCTGCTAGCTCAGCCTGGCTCCTTGCTGGCTGAGCAGCATGGGAGAGGCTCTGCTTGGAAGGAAACTCTCTCTCCAGCTTCATGACCATTTGTGTTACAGGTTTTTCTTTTGTCATGGTTGTATCATTGTTTCATTGTAGGCCCCTTCTCCTGTGAACCCCAATGCCCTGGACCGCACTGCTGCTTGGCTTTTGAATATGAACATGCAGTTTTTAGAAGATGAAAGCATTGACCCAGATTCCAAGCACAGGGATAAGCTCAGGAATAAGGACGAGCTCAGCCAAGCAGAAAAGGTAAAACCTGATTGGATTGAAACAAGTTTCTGAATAGAGAGAGGATTTCCTTGAATGTCATTCCCTGAGCACCCTGGGGACAAAGTGGGCTGTGTGCAGGTCCCTGCCCAGGAGAGAGGGGCCAGGCTGCTCCCTGTCCTACTCAGCCTCACAGGGAATTGTGGGGAATGTTTGGGAGGTTTTCACATAGTGACTGGAATCACCTTCTGATGAAAGCAAGTAAGAAAGACAGGAGCCAGAAAAAGTGCTGATGCTGCCCTGAAAAAAACTCTGCAGCCAGCCAATACCTCTTACTCTCCCCATTCCAACTCACCCAGCTGCTGGAAAGAAAGCTTAAAAAGTGGATTAAGTACACCTGTACCAGAGAATAGAGTAAGGCACAGGCAGCCTCATGCCTCAACAGGGACATGGAGCAGGAAGCAGCTTCCATGTCAAAAAGCTGTTCACAGAGCAAAAAACTAAGTCTAGATTTTGGTCTCAGAGACAGCACTGGTGCCTGGGGTGACTGTGTGCCATTTCCACAAGCTTATGGCAGTGTCACAGAGATCAGGGCCTGGCCAGTCTGGGGACTGCCAGGAAGCCATGTGCAGAGTCTCAGTCTCAGCCCCTGGGCCCACAGAGGCCCTGTGCCTCTGAAGCAGAGGGGTGCTGCTCCCTTCCCCTCCTTCCTGGGCAAATAGGGGGTGGGAAAAGCTGGGGAGAGACAAAGTAGGCCTGCTAGGGTGAAAAAGAAGGATAAAAATGAGGATGCAGCAGTGAGGAGCTGGAAAAATCCCATCTTTGCTGATTGCTGCTACTGCAAGGTTCTTTCCCAACAGCCTGGCTCTGCCAGGATTGTGGCACTTGAGCATCAATAGCATGTGGGATATTTCCTCAATGTGCTTCTCTTCTGTCACACCAGCACTGCAGACATCACCCTTCCCTAAGCCCCCATGCTGTTTCCCAGCACAGACATGTTCCTGATTTTGTTCCAATAGCCTTCCTGTGCTCATTCTGCTGTGCTGTGTCATTTGGGGACTGTCACATCTTAAATCCAAGGAAAAAGCTGAAGGGCAGGTGTCATAGGACCCAGGAGGTACAAGGCAGCAGCTCCCAGCTACCCCAGGAAGATCAGGGCAGTTTTGTGGGTTCAGCCCATCCTGACTGGGAGCAAGGCAGGCAATAGTGGGGTTCCAAACTCCAGTGGCACTGGAACATCCCAGTGCCTGCCCCAAGCTCTCTCATTGCCATGCAGCATCTTTCCTTACTCTGCTGTCCCATCAGTCACTGACATTCAAGATCACCATTAGCATAACCTCTCTCCCCATTGCTGTAAGACCTGAATGGTAACTGAGAATGAGACAAGTGTTCTAGAGACAGGAGCGACTCCTTCGGGCTCTGAGGCCTCTCCTGCTATCCTCTGAGCTCACTTTTGCTGCTCCTATTTTAAGGCTAGGGTAGGTATTAATCTTTCCTGTTCAAGCAACTCCCTGCTGACTTTAGTGCTTCTGTGCAGCTGTTTGAGCGCTTGGTTCCCTCATTGCTTCAGGTTCCATGTGCAAACCCTGTTCCTGTGCTGCACTAAGAGCTTTGCTAAAGGAAAACCCCCTCCCTCCAGTACTCTGGCAGTTCAGGAAACCAGCAGCTTGCAAAGTTTTCGATCCTGGGGAGCTGCAGTTGTTTTTGCAGTGAGTGGAATGCTGGCCAGTGCCCAGCAGCAGCCTGGCTGCCCTCCCCTCTGCCTAGAACTGGTCTGGGGTCTCACGGTCCAGGACTCTCAGACCTGGGACATGACCCAGCCCATCACTGCAGTGCCTACCCTGGTGTGATGGCCAAAGGGAAAGGCCAAGACACAACAGAGTGCACTTCTCTCAGTTCATTAATGCCACTTGTAGCTGTAACAGCCTTCATGGCTCGGATGGAAGCCTTTTTCCCATATCTGACTCTTTAAAAGCACCTTGCCACATTATCAGCTGCATGTTAATTATCCTAAAGTTATTCCAGTTGAGATGCTTTTTTAAGACTATGTCCAAATATCTTTTTTTTAATTAAAGCAGTTTTCTTGTGCACATACTCACTGGATTTTCCTTTAGCAAAGCAAGTTTACTGAATGCTGTGCTGTCGCAATAGCTGAACCCTGTTTTACCGAGTTCAAAAGCTCCTAATTTTTTTAACTGCTTTATGTGATTCTGCTGCTGATTTATAGCTTCACCCAAATGAACGGTACAACTGTGGGGTCTTGGCTTCATGCAGCAGCTCTTCTTGGACTGAACCCTGCTTTGAGATCTGAGTTAAACGCTGGGCTCCAAAAGGCAGGAGTGCTCTGTGCCCTGCCCGGCCAGCACGGTGCCCTCAGTTCGATGGAGGGTGATGGGACAGCAGTGTCCTGCATTTGTCACTGTCCCTCGTGCTTGGTCTCGGCCTGCCCAGAGCCCCCCCAGAGCCCCCCGTTTCTTGCTGCAGCCCGAGGAGCTCCTGTGTGAACCCCAGATGCCACCGCAGCCTCTCGTGCCTGTGCGAGCCCGCGCTGTCGCTGTGAGAAGCTGCGCGCCGCTTTGCCCTTGGCCCGCTCTAACCTGCATTTCCCCTGTGAAATGCCAGACTCTGCTAACAGCCACTCTCTGCGCTGCCGGCGACCCGCCCGCGGACCCGCCCGCGGACCCGCCCGCGGACCCGCCCGCGGACCCGCACCGCTCCGGCGCCGCGGACCACACCAAGAGGAGCTGTCGGCGAGCGGGGCTGTCTGACACGGGTTTGCAGCCATAGTCTGATACAAGGAGAGGGGAGTGAGAGGTTGTGGGGGAAACCCTGGCAAGGGCAGACCCTACGAGGTAACGTGCCACGTGTTTTCTCCTCCTGTGTCTGTCCCTCCTGCTCAGTACCAGCAGGACCTGGTGGTGCTGCAGGACAAGCTCCGCATCTCCAACAAGAAGCTGGAGGAATACGAGACTCGCTTCAAATGCCAGGAGGAGACCACGCAGAAGCTGATGCTGGAGTACCAGGCCAGGCTGGAGGAGAGCGAGGAGCGGCTCCGGAGGCAGCAGGAGGATAAGGAGATCCAGATGAAGGGCATCATCAGCAGGTACAGGGAGAAGGGAGAGCTGGGGATGGCAGTGAGGCAGGGCAGCCTGGCTGGCATTAGAACTCACCCCTTCTCAGGAGAATCAGGATTCTTTGGAGGTGCAGGCAGGTTTCACAGACAGGTTTTCCCCTCAGTGTTACTTGGGACAAGGAAAACATCAATGTTTTCCTGAGCACAAGGGCAGAACTCCAGGAAGGGAGAGCTCTGGTAGACTTCTGTTCATATAGCCATGGATCTCATCACCATCCCTGACTTGTAACTTCCCAGTGGGAATTGGTGTTTATACCACAGTCCACGACTGTTTCAGTGCAGTTGATTTCACCTTTACCTGAGCCAAGCCCACTCAGTGCTCTCAGTCAGGCCTCACCACTGGGTCAGCCCCTCCTTGTGCTGTGTCACTTCAGCTTTGGGGCACTCCACTAGAGAGAGCCAAGAAAAGAAGCTTGGTTTGTGGGTAAGAGGAGGCAGGGTGTCAGGGTAATACCTGGGCTTAGCAGAGCCCAGCCAATGTAATTTTTTGTTGTATGCATCCCAGACTGATGTCAGTTGAGGAGGAGTTAAAGAAGGACCACGCTGAAATGCAGGCTGCTGTGGATTCCAAGCAGAAGATTATTGATGCACAGGTGAGTCTCCCATGCCAAAAGCTGCTGCAGTTTTCAGCTTTGCCAACACACAGGTACCCCCTGCAGCAGTGGCTGCCCACGGTGAGACCATGTGGGTGAGTGAGCACCAAGCTGAAGGCAGGGACAGGACAGCTGTAGCAGGACACAGTGACTGTCCCAGCTGTTTGCAGCCTTGGAGCATGGCACAGAGGATGTGGGGTGGCAGTCTGGGGAGGGATTGTGCCCACAACTCAGTCAGAGCATTGCTTGGTGTCCCAGTAATGCCTGAATCTTCAGAACAAGGAACACACAGCTTGCCCACAGCCAAGCCCACATGATTTTTCAGCCTTTAGGTTATGATTTGAAGGATTGGGAGGCTCAGTTGCCACAATCAGTTATAGTAGAAGAGGAGCATCACATGATGGATGCAAAACACTGTGATTGGAAAAGAGAATATGAAAATACAGCCCATAATCTTTTAGTTTGTCTAACAGAGACCACTATGTCCTCAGCAACAAGGCCTCCCTACAGCTTGTGGCTTAGAAGTGATATTATATTCTGGCCTTACACTTAACAGCCCTGTTGATCACTTGTGAGTCACTACTCAGGACTAATTCATTGTATAGTTAATTAAAAAGGAGACAGTAGTAATTTTGTAAAAAAACCCAGCTTTTTTGGGGAGCAGCTTATTCCAAGCTGCTGAATCACCCATCCTGATCTGTTCTATGCTCCAGCAGAGCCCAGCAGACCCAGGGTGTCCCTAAGGTGTCAGGGGTGGTACCTGCAGCCTGCCAGCTTCTCCTGTCCCCTGCACCTTGTGGGACAGGTCAGGTTCAGACCATGCCCCTGCACACTCTCTGCTGTTCTCTTTTGATCACCTCACACTGTACACATGTTCACACATGGACTTTCAGAGTTCCACACAAGCAACTGCTGTGCCCCTGAGCTGGTTCTGTTCTACTGCTTGTGGCAGTCACAGAAAGATGACATTTGTTCAGTGTCACAAAGAACAGGAGTGGTAGAATCAGGCAGCAACATGGCAGCTCTTGCTCCCATCCTTACAATGCTGTAATGGGTGAGAGCTGCCATCAAAGACAGCCTGGGAGGCCACAAGTCATTTAAACTATTAATTTACACTAATTAAACACTGACAGGAATAACTATCTTGGGAGAGTTTGGGTTTAGAAATGGAATTCTACCATCCTTGTCACAGCTAAGTTAGAACAAACAGTACAGTGTATAAATGAATAATTAGAGCAACTGTGTTACTTCCATTTTCATACATAAAATAAATGTAGCTCACCTTGCACAGACAGGAGATATTTGTAGTCCTGCAGATTTCAAAAAGTGCTGTGTAGCACTTAAAAACCCCCAACCTAAGAATGCCAAAGAGAAAGGTCCTGGTGCAGAAGGCCTCTGGGTCACTGTCCTGGGCTGACATCCCAAGGGAGGGACAGGGCTCGTGCCTTTCCCCTGACTGTGCCCTCCGCCCGTTTCTTGCAGGAGAAACGCATCGCTTCCCTGGATGCTGCCAACGCACGGCTAATGAGTGCCCTTACTCAGCTGAAAGAGAGGTACAGCATGCAGACACGTAATGGGATCTCCCCCACAAACCCAACTAAATTGCAGATTACAGAGAATGGCGAATTCAGAAACAGCAGTAATTGTTAACGCGCGGAGGGCGCTGCCGCAGGAGAGGCCTGGCCGGAGGGACCGAGCACAGCCGGCGTGAGCCGCGGCTTCAGAGAACGGCTGCTCCCCGAGCACCAGCTCCTTACTGCGGACGGCGCCGACTGACCCTGCTGGGAGATGTCCTGCCAGCACTTTGAGGGACGGGAATGGCGAGTGTGAGATGAGTGGCATAAGGAAATAACATATATTTGAGAATCGCTGTCACTGTTGGATTTGAATCAGTGTTTAATGTTTAAACAAAAGTAACCTTTTCCTTCTAAACTGCCCAAAGGATATGCCTCACCCCTCCCAGCAAGGAGTAATGTCCTTGTCATTGCAGTAAGCGAAATAAAGGGAGCTGGGCAGAGCCTGCAGCAGGCAGGGGCCCAGTAAGTCCAGTTCCAGTGTGCTGCTGGATGTAGCGTCCGAGGGACGGCAGCAAAGCCTGGCCCGCTCCTCCTGTGGCTCCCCCCGGAGCACAGCCCTCCCAAAGTGAACCCCAGCCGAGCCCAGCATCCTTCCTGGGGGCTTTTGTGAGGCCATTGGCTTCTACAGCACCCAGGGCATTTATGCAGCTAATTAGTGTTTAATTAACTCCGCCCATCGAGGGAGCACAGTGCAGATGGAAGGTCAGGGCAGTGTGGTGGCCAAAGGGGTGCTGTGTGGGGAACCCCGGTGGCAGGGGGGCAGGACTGGTGCTGCTGGGGGTCCCTGGGCAGCCCAGGGACACAGAGCAAGGCCAAGGCTCTGGCACAGGAGTGGAGGGAGGAGCTGGCACCTGGTGAATGGCAACTCGATTCCTCTGGACAGCTTCTGCTCTCTCACAACTAAAGGGGAAGAGTTTTGTAAGCAATAGCCCCAGGCACTGTCCACACACTTCCCGCCACAGAATAAAGTGAATGTTGCCTGAGCTTGGTCCTGTGCTGTGACTGAGGGACAGGGGCTGGATTTGCTGGTGCCTGTTGTGGTAGAGGGGGCGCGAGGGGCTACGTGCAGTGGCAGCTTCCTGCTTGATCAAGGGTTCATTGTGGGGATGGAATGCTCTGTGCTGAGAGTTTTACTATTTCTGGGGAGAAAAACAGACAAAGAAACAAGAAAAAGCCCTGAAGAACCATGAAGATCGGTAATTCTATTTCTTTTCTTTCACAGTATGCATTAGAAAAAAAAAGATCCCATTTTCTGGAATACTGGTCTCTTTAAATTGGGAATGAGCACTGCATGGAAATTAACCGGCTTGAAGAATGTAAAACATGGTCATAAGGGAGTAACCACCAAGAACAGCAGCCACCACCGAAAGGCCCCTTGTCAGGAGCACTTGCAGGCATAAGCCAGGATTAGACTTTCCCAGCGCCGAGACGCGTTGTGCTCAGCGGAGGGGGCGCCCCTTCACGGGGGTCGTGCCGCTGACCTGCCGCCACGCTGTGTCTGTGCCTTTGTGGTGCTTGCAGTTAGTCCTTCACACTCTCAGAGCAGGTCCCTCGTACCGAGAGCCAGAGGTTTCTCTGAGATACGGATGACAGTGTACAGTGTACAGGACATCTGCCTATGCTCCCTCTAAAGGTTAACACACTGCTCAACGCCTGTCCTAGCTCCTCCTGCCATGTGTAAATGTACAGCCCAAGGGACTAGGACGCTCCCTGAGCTCTGCTCTGCTTAGGTACCGTCTCCAGCCTCACACTTCCCAGGCTGCCTGAGCAGGACACTTTGCCAGTAAGCTCTGCATTGCCGTGCTGCCCCACAGCCGTAAGGCTCCTTAACAGCATTCTTCCTCATGCAATCGTTTGCAAAATTAAAGATGCTCTTTTTGCTACATGTTTTTCTGGTCCCTGGAAGCCCTGGGCCAAGCCCAGGAGGAGCGAACGTGTTGCACTGAGGTCTCCACACCCCGCCAACACCTGCCGAGGGGTGCAGCACACAACAGACCCCAAACGGAGCTCCTCAGAGCAATGTCATAACTCAGTACTTATGGCAAGTACAGTCACCTTTGAATTTTGGAGACTAGCACAGATGGCTTTGAAGAACCTCACAAATCTGACAAGGTTACAACTGGAGAAAGACCCAGACAGGTTAGGAATATACAGGGTACTGTGAACCGTTGGGTACGTAGATTTACACCTGCCACTGTCTCAGAGTCAAATACATGTTAAGAACCCTGCAAAAAAGACTATTTTAAATGCTTTTGCCCTAAGATGCCTGTTTAGAGCTAATTGTTTTGAATTCTAAGTATTTGTGTTGCGAGAGAATGGAGTTTTTCAAGACAGAAGTGACATAGAGGAATGGAAACGCTAACAGGGCACGGGGCGGGCGCCCCACCAGCGACGTTTCCATTCATACATGGAAGTAATTTTGGGATGCAGTCAGTGCTCTCTGTAAGAGCTGGAAAAAGAAACACCCACAAACCAATTGTTTAGTGCTGAAGCTATGCACAGTACATCTTAATCTTCTCCTCAACCACAAGCCAAGGCACTGCTCCCCTCCCCACCCAGATCTGTCACAAACTCCTGGTTACCCTCAAAACTTGCAAATTACTGAACACATTGTTCTGCTGAAATAGCAGGAATGCTTAAATCCTTCCACAGCCAGTTATTAAAATCTTAAAAGTTCCAGTGCCAACACCTTCTGGAGTTGTTGCGTAGTTTCCCAAGCCAGTACAAAAAGAAATTTAAATCAGGATGAAGTCTTATTACAGTAGAGATTCCCCCCTGTTTTTCCCTGTTTCCTTTCCCTGCAACTGTCAACAACTGGACCTAACCATGACCCTCCCCTAAAAAGGTTTGGGGCAGGTGTTCAGGTCCAGGCTGAGTTCAGCTTGTGCTTCTGTTATTTATGAGCTGTACATTTCTCTGTGTGTGTGTGTGTGTGTGTGTGTGAGTGCAGGAGCCCCCGTTCCCTGCCATGGCCTCGGAGCTGGTCCCTGGCATAGCAATAGCTGGATCCTGAGAGGTGCTGCAGCACCACAGCAAACACCACTGTCCCCAAGGTTTCCTCATCGGCTCCGTTTCCTTCCTGGTTCTTGCGCTTTCTACAGTAAGAGGCTGTTCTAGTGCAAACTCGTCAAAGTGTAAACAAAGCAAAAACACTCCAATTTTTATCTTAATACAAGTCTTAATATTTTTTTTTGTAAATGTTCTCAGTGTTTACTGTACCGTATCTATCTCACTAACAGTTGTATATAGTAACTTACTTCTGGTGCTGCTTATTCGGTCGGGATTTGGCTGTATCTCACTGCTGTGTTGGAGAGGTGGGCTCGGGCTGCCAAACCTGGATCCAGACCCACGTCCTGATTCCAGCCTCCTCCTCCCTTGGGGATCTGAGGACAGGGAGCAAAGCCATGGATCCAGATTTGTGGTGGACCCACCTCAAAGATTCTGTTTTAAGAGTTTTGATTTGGGGTTTTGTTAAACTGTAGTGAACGCTCCTGAACAAATGAGCGGTTTTGTGTGAAGGGGGATGAAAGAGACTGACCCATATCCCAAGGTCTCTGTGGACTGTAAGTGTCATCATTTTGGACAGGGATTATGGCTTCAGTGCCAAAAGATGGGAGGGACCCCAGTCCTTCCCCATGCCAACTCATACTACAGTGTAGTCACCAGCCCCTTTTGCACCAGTTTAAGCAAATCCTGCCACCATCCAAAGAGTCTGGTGTCACTTTGCATTGTCATTTGAGTCTGGTTGGTTTTGTTTTCTGCTTTTGCAGCTGTAAAGCACTGATTGCACTGTGAGAACACGTGGAACCCTCTGGTCTGGGAGCCAGTCCCAGAGGTTGCTGCAAGGTTGCAGGACACAGGTTCTGCTACTATGAATATTCCTAAAGGGCAAAGGGACTTGCTGGACCTCAGTGAGGTGTCACAGGCTCTCCTGGGAAAGCAATCAGCAAGGAATCAATCATTCCCAAAGTTTAAATAGCTCATGGGCTTTTTCCTGTTCCTAATGTCCACGCCCAGATGCAATAGAAAATGTGCTGAGGTCTGTTCTGTGAGGGACAAGGAGAGGCTTTTCAGTCACAGATGGCAGATGCATTAATGTGTTCAGCCAGGACAGCCACAGGCTGTGGCCCAGGGGTCTGAGCTGAAAGGGGCTCATTTTCCCCAGGAGCCCAGGGCAGTGGGAGCAGCCCAAGGGCCAGGAGTGACAGCAGCCTGTCACCAGTGGGTCCAGCAGCTCCACCCCAGTCCCTGCCCTGTCCTTCACACAGCTTTGCCTGGAGAGCAAAACAAAAGTCCAAAGGGAACACCTGTGACACTGTCCCTGGGTGGGTGCTCCATCCTTCCCACCTGCACTGACTGCTGGGGTCACCTCCTCCCAAAGGTTTGTGTTCAAAGCCTCCAGGTTGGCCAGGACTGGCACCTGCTGTGGGGCAGAGCCGTGGCCTCAGGGCTGTTTCAGAGGAGACTGCTCAGCCAGTGGCACCCACCCTGCTCTGACCTCACACAGATAACTGCTGCCTTTTCCTCCTCCCTTGGGGAAAATCACACCTGGGGGAGTGGGAGGACAACAGCAGCATGAGAACATGCAGCTCATGGGCTTCCCAAACCAAATCCAATCCTGAGGGCGTTGCACAACATCCAGAAACAACCACGCTTTGGAAAAGGGTGTCACGTTCAAGCATTGACTTTCACAGATCACCTGAGCTGTGACATTGCTGTAAATGCCATGTGGCTCTGCATCAGCTACCAGTACCCCAGAGTGCAGCCTCCATGTTCACATATTCCTTTATCATACATCACTGTGTCTTAAGATATACCTCTCTCTGTATATCTGCTTAGGCTGATACTTGTTCCTGATAAGCAGTCGCTATGTTTTATATCCTCTTATAAAGAAAAACAAATCTTTTTTTGTAAGTATGTTTAAAAAAACAAAAAAGCAAAGTGGAAGTGTTTGCTGAATCTCCTTCAGCTCCTTTTAAACTATGTAATAATGTACAGAGAAAGTTGTTGGTGTTCAAAGAAATGATGTGGCTGTGCAATTTATGTACATTTGCAATTAGAAATATTAAAGATTTATTTAGATATTTTACATAAGTGCTCCAGCACCTCTACTCAGTCATTTCCAGCTTTTAGAGCATCCTGGCACATGCCACATGCACACACAAACCTGTTTTATCTGCCTCCCTAAAGAGATGATTGAAATCTGCTCCCAGTAGTGTTTTAGCCACTTTCCCTTCACATGCTCAGGAGTCTGACAGCCACACCTGCTCCTCCACCAGACCTTACAAACCACCCTTCTGCCTCCAGTAAAAGTAGCAGAAAACTTGGAGGAAAGTCATTAAAACCCAGGGCAGCATCAGCACCTCTGCCTCATTAACATCATCATAATTAGCTCCTGCGGGAGAGGTGGAAGACAGCCTGGTTACACCGAAATGAGTCGGGATGTGGGGAGCACCTGTGGCTATTCCTGCACTCAGCAGCGCTGGAGCTGGGCTGGGCACTGGGCTGGGCACTTCCCTCCTCCTGTTCCTGTCAGCAACCACACCCCAGGGAGGGAAGGCAAAACCCAGCCAGGCCAAAATCCCCTCTCAAGGCTCTGCCATTCATTCCCCTCAACATTGTTGATTTTGAAGGCTGAGAGAAAGAAAAACGCAGCCCTGAGAAAACACTGCAAGGAGGGATTAGTCAAAAGCACCTTGACTTGAATAAAACCTCCTTAGCAGCTGTTGGGCTTCATTAGAGCAGAGCTGAATTCTCAGCCGAAAACAGCCAGAACGTGTGTGTGCACTGACAGCTCTCAGCACCTGCGGCTCCGCAGCGGCTGCAGCCGCTCCCAGCGGCGCTGGGACAGGCCAGACGCGGAATTGCACATCAGCAGCCAGAGCAGCCACGGGAATACGGGCTGGGAGGCTGGCGAGCGCAGATGTGTTTGCTTGAGGTTTTTAATCTGGAGAGTCATTTAAGCACAAGACTCATCAGCAATAATGATGTTCCAGTAATTGCACCCTTAGAAGCACAGGGTCTGATCTGAGTTCAGTAAGTGAGAGTCACTGGCCCGTGAGCTGCTCCTGGTGCCAGGCAGCACCTCCTGCACAACCCAGTAAGTACCTCAGGCAAGCCTGAGTGCTCCCACTCCATTGTCCTGGCAAAGCCGAGTCCCACAGCAGCAACTGGGAGATATCAGAACTGAGCATCTTCAAAATAGGCAAAGGCAAGAATCCTGCCCACAACTGGACAAAGCAGCGGCCTGGCAGTGGGCACTGACAAGTGAGGAAGTGACAGCATTAAGCCAGTACTTGCCAAGCTGGAGCCTTAAGAGCACAGTTAGCCTGTTAGTTTCAGTGGGAGGGAGGCAGGGAGGTGCGAGATGAGGCTCATACCTAGGGAGGGAAGGGACAGGAACAGCTCGTGTCAGCTCCTCCAGTAAGTCTCCAGTGTGCTCCTGACAAGCATCCTTCCCTCACAGCTTCCCAAGCCCTTCATAAACAGCCAGCTCCCACTCCACTGCAGTGGGTGAACACCAGCACCCTTATTTTTACAACAGGGACGTGCAGTAGGAGCACAACATTCCCAATGCCTCCCAAAAGCTACAAAAACCAAAGAGCTGATTTTCCTTCCCCCCTGCTTCTGCATGCAGCCATCCCACGCACGGCAGCCCAGGCTCCTGAGCAAACATCCTCTGGAGAAGTAATTCAAAGGCAGGCAGTAAACAAACCTCCAAAGCCTTGGCCCCAGAGAGGGAGCGCAGCCGCTCCCAGCCAGAGAGTCAATAATGACAGGCGAGCAGAAAGGAAGGAGCTGGAAGAACAAGAGTCATTAGTGGAAACTTGTTGTTTGTGCTAATTAGATCATTATCTGGAAACTGCTATTGATGTTGCTATTTTAGCTCCTGCTGCTGTTCACAACTTTATTTTATCCATGTCTATTGACTGCCCACACTCTTCTACATCCTGCAGCAAGGGCTGGCAGTGCCGCCCACAGCCAGGCCAGGATGGAGATGTTTGTGTCCCGTGCCAGGCAGCACCTCCTTCCCACCATCACCTCAGCACCTGCAATGTCCTCAGACACTCAGGAAAAATGTTTTCAGCTTGTTACAATGTGCCCTGTGCTATTATTGATCTTAGACAAACAGTGGATTGTGTTACTTGGTTATTAAGTAAGGTGGCAGGAAGAGAGAGGACTTGGACACGTGTAGGATTTCTGCCATTTCCCACCTGACAGCCAGCACAGCCCCTAACACACAAATAATATTGATGCAGGCCCCATACATGATCAGATTTCCCCATTGGTAGTATGAGCCATAATTGAATAGCCTCAACTATTTGATTTTTGTGCTACATCATCAAGGAGTGAAGCCTGAATAAATGAGCTCCCAAGCTGATTGACTTCAATTTATTACAGTCACTAACTACTCTTCCTCCTGGAAGCCATGGTTCCCCCTGAGCCAGGAGAGCCACGTGCTGGGGACTTGGGCTGATGGGAGGACAAAGATGAGGCTCAAGACTCAGCAAACCACAAATCAGGGACCTGGGTTTGCCTCCAAAACTCGTATTCTCCCTTCTCCTGCTTGTTCACCAGTGTATCTGAACCTGACCTGCAGAAAGGCTTTTGTGTTTCCACTGATGAGGCAAAGGAAGAGGGAAAACTGCATCACATTAGCATAACAGGCTTTCAATTTTGTCTTTTACTGCAATTGCATACCACTTTCACACTACACCTGCTGTAAATTCAGCAATACACAAGTGAACTAAATTCTGCTATCAGAACAGCACAACCATTTGCCTCCCCCAGAGGCAGAGGGGGGAACAGGCCGTGGGGACACTGCCCCATTCCCAGGCCATTCCTGAGCACAGGATGTGCCACAGGCTCCCTGGCACTCCGGTTGGTGGCAGCAGGCAGAGCTGTGCCCTCCCGCACCTCTCGCTGCGTGCAGCCAGGAGCACTCGCTGCCGGTCCCCGCCACCTGCTGCACCTGGGACAGCGGCGAGGAACGGGAACACCGGGAACGGCAGCAGCTGGCGGAGGTGTGAAGCCAGGCTGCCTGCAGCCATCCCGCCGGCGCTCCCTCGCTGAGCTCTGCTTAACACACTGCCACTCCCCCCCGCTGCACTGCCAATAGAAACGCGCTCGAATAAATCACCTCTAAGTTAAGAGCAGCCATTAGCTATTAGCAAACACCGCAGGCCTGTGGGCCAGGGTAATTCAATGTGATATGCTTGGGCATGCAAGGTAATAGGTTCCAGCTGAATACCATGTGATACAATCTCTTCAATGGGAGGTTAAATGAGGCTGAGACAGAGACCAGATGGATTTATCTGGGTAGTGCTGATGATTTTTTGTGTGTGTGCTTAAGGTGAAGTGAAGGTAAGTAAGGCAGAAATAATCTGAGAGAAAAGCAGGAGCTGGGCTGCGTGCGGTTGGGGCAGGGATAGCGGGAGGCTCGGACCTCATCCTGCTGGAACAAACCAAGCGAGCCAGAGGATGCTCTCAGGGCAGTACAGATGGAAACAGCTAGAGAAAAATAAATACTTTATCAATTTCCCCTTATGGAGGAACAACCAGAGGGCAGAGTGAGACAAGTCGAGCGTAGCTGGACAGATGTAGACACCTCACTGCTGATATTTCAGCAGGAATTTGGAGCCCAAGCACCACCACTCATCCACCCAGAACATCTGCAGCGGGCAAAGGGACAGACCCAGCGTGCTCTCTCAGGCTGAGGTGTGGCAGCAGTGTCCCTCAGTGTGGCCAAAAGGGAGGCAGCTCAATGAGCAGAGTCAGGACCTAAGAAAATCAAGTGCTCAGCTTGTACTCGAAGCAGTTTGTTCCTGCTCAGGTGGACAGCAAGGAGCTGTGGGATCCCTGTGAGGCACAGCCAGGTGTCTGCAGAGGGAGCAGGACCTCTGAGAATGCAGAGGAAATCCTTCCCTGGGAGTGTGGGCAGGCTCTGGCACATGGTGCCCAGAGGAGCTGTGGCTGCCCCTGGGTTCCTGAAAGTGTCCAAGGCCGGGCAGGACGGGGCTTGGAGCCACCTGGGACAGTGGAAGGTGTCCCTGCCCATGGCAGGAGTGTGATGAGAGTCCCCCACACGGAGCTACGCCATGCAGCGCTCCCTGCTCCAGAAGGTTCCAACCAACCTCTGCAATGACAGAGACGGCATGTGGAACAAAGCACAGCACACACCAGCTCCTTCACACTCATCTCCACGGGCCACTGACGGGGCTCAGTCTGGCGCTATGAGGGAAACCCTGGACACTGCCATAGAAAAACCCCACTTCACCCCGGCTGAGTGCTGACAACCCGCCGGGGCTCCTCGGCCCGGGCAGCCCCCGCCCTCCCGGCCCCTCCCGGCCCGGGCCGCCCCCGCCCTCACGGCCCCGCCGCCAGGAAGGTTCTGGAAGCGCCGGGCCCTGACTGCGCCCGGCATCCTCGCGGGGACATTTTCCTGCGCGGGGCTCTCTGGAAAGCCCATGGGACTCCTTAGGGAGGATCTAAGCCAGGAGCCACCCCACGGTTCTGCTCCGTGAAACCGAAGGGCGGAGCAGAGCAGCGGCGGCGCAGCCCTTGGGGACTCCCACATAAATTAGTGCTGAAGGCACGCCCCGCTGAGCCCCAAAATGCCCTCCCGACGAGCACCCAGCACGCGGAGGAGCTCACCTACCCCGCCGGGCTCGGTCTGGAGCGGGACGAGATCCCTCCTGAGCGCCAGGGCTCCGAGCTCCGCCGCGGCCCCGGCTGAGGGCACAGCGCCGAGAGCCCGGCCCGCTCCGGGGCCCGCGCTGGGGACAGTGCGCTGGGGACAGTGCGCTGGCTGTCCCAGCTGCTCATTAACTCTCATTAGCGAACCCCTGCCCTGCCCGTTTAAGGAAATGGCCACAGGTGTGCAGCGTCGCTGTGCGGTCTGTCCGAGCTCCCGAACCTTCCGCGGGGACTCGCACACAGAACCAGGAGCGTCCAGAGCCCAGCACAGACTGCGGTGACTTACCTGCGACAGCCTGATGCACAGAAACAACACAAATACAGCAAGGAGCGAGTCTGGGCACATCCAGGCTGCACACATGCCTGCAGGGAAGAGGGCTGGAATTCTGGACTCGCCTCAAATTTTCGTTAGATGTTGTTTTATTCTGATTTCTACCCAGACAGGAATACCAGATCCGGTGTGTCTGATAACAAGAAAGATTTCACTGGTGTACAATATTCATATCATATATGTCATAAATAGAATAATGTGCAGTGCTGAGTGCAGTGCTGTGGTATTCTCTGAAGAGAATATACACAAAAGTGCTGTTAAAAACCCAACGCCTTTCCTGCATTGTTTCTTTAGCTAGAGAGGTACCTCGGGATTAACAGATTATCAGTGCATTAGCATTCATATCCTGGATAAAGTGTCTCTGGTCATTTGCATGGGCACAGACTAGTAACTTAAAGGCTCTATGAAATTGGATGCTAAATAATATTCAGAGGAAATTGAATTAGACAGGAAGAAAAAGAAATGTGACTGCCATTAAATCTCTAAAGTACATTCCTGGTTTATTCCCTCCCCGAGAATAATATGGCATTCAATTTTCCAATTATATAAATACATGAACACTGGATTACTAGAGGCAGATAATTGAATATTTTGACTATTCTACAAGGGACCCTTCATCTTTGAAGTGGGCGATGAATAGGGCGTGCAGCATCAGCCTGTGGATGCACAAGCTATAAAAACCTCTATTAGATCCAGAGAGTATAAAGGTCCCCCACAGAGGGAGAGATCTTATCAGTGTTCAATATACAATAGTTAATTTATTCCACTGATATCAGGGTAAGTTACACAATTGCAAAACCGGGATATTTTAGGCCACACATTGTAGTGTGCAAGGTGCAAGGGAAGGCATTCACAGTCAGCATTTCAAATCCAACTCCTCTATAACTCTGTCTTTACAGGACATCAATCATGAGATGAGAGGAACTGTAAGCTATTTTCCAGTAACACACTGCCAATCGCAAGACAAATGTCAGATGTCACAAAAGGAGAAGTAACCATTTTTCAACCTGTGAATGTCTTCAAATATATTACAATGAAAGTGTGAAAAAAAAATGACCCTTTCAGCTTCATTTGTTCTGACAGGTGCCAGACTTTGGAGTTCTGCATTTTATCTTCATACTGCAATAATCTTTATGACATTTGAACAAGGCTGAGGGCAGTGGCATTAGTTAGTCTACAATTGTCCTCTTATGTACAATACATAAAATTTCAAAGAGTCTGGCCATTGAACTAAGAAAGATCATCTACTACTATTTTATTTGTGTTACAGAAAAAGATAAGGAGAAGGGATGCCCACATCTGAGATTAACACATGCTGGGGACTAGTTTGGTGTGGGCTCAGCCTGACTCCTGCATTGCATTGCCATGCTGCTATTGCCACTTGGGAAAAACACATGCTGCTGAAAACTGAAATCAGGAAAAAACGCCTACAAACATTCCCTGAAATGAAAACCCACTCAATACTGTGTGTGCATTTAGTCCCTGACATGAAACAGGTGGATTCCCCCTCAGTGACACAGCCACTGGAACATTTTGACACAGAGCTCAGGGAATGTTCTCAACCCAAAGCTCAGTGCTTTGCCATTTCTGATAGCATGGAGGAGACAAAAACATAAGCCAAGGCATTAACACTGAAGAGTAGAACAAAGGAGGAAAATCAAGCTCAGATGTAGCCATTCATTATTGTCAAAAACTGCAGACCACAAAGAATTTCACTCAACACCCCTGAAGTTCCAAGTAATTCCTGTCCTTCCAGCCACTCTCATGTTCTGCTCAGCCCCACAAGAAGAGTGTGATCATGGAAGTCATGGTTCATTCCCTGAAAAATAACACCCCTCTGTACTACTCCAGCAGTACAGCCCAGTTTTGACACAACATCCTCAGATCTAATCCATGCAGTTACACTATTATTTAAGGGAAAAACAAAGAATATGTGCAAAGACAATAAAGATCTGCTCTAGATGTTACTGCAGGTCCCAAAAGGACCTGTAAAAGACAAAAAATAAGCAAATCTAGAACACAGTTAGTTTAGGCTAAAGTCAGTGAGAGGGTTGGTTCCACTGGAATTTAAGTGACCTCTTAGGCCTTTGAATAGCTTTCTGCAGAGGCAGTGCTGAATCCCTGAAGATAAAACCACCACTTGATTCACCAAATTTTACTCAAGAAAGTAAATCTTTTTCTGTGAATAAGTGTGAGCTTATTGGTTCTGTGGAAGCAAAAGGATAAAGAGTTTTAGTTCTTTAAAAAACTAACAGTACTTGTCATGGCAAGACGTGTACAAAGAAGTAGAAGCCAAAATATCATTTGAGTGTTTTAAGACTGACTTTAAAAAATAAGTACATAGACATTGACCAAATCTGTATTGATTCCAGCATGTACAGTCCAAGCCATGGAAAGAAAAGAGTCAAGGCCTGAAGTCTGACCACAAGTGTAATTGCAGATTTCAGTTTTCCAGTCTGGTATTTGTGACTGCAGTTCCTTCCTTGGTTTCTGTGACATGTCCTGTGCACACAAAGCAATGTAATTCCTGAGACACGAGCGTGCCTCAGCCAGTGCAGCAAATCCCACGGTGCTGGTTATCACCCCTGTGCTTTGGTCCTTCTCTTTCACACACTCAGGATGAATGCACAGTTTGTCATGGGATGTGCACCGTAAATCCCACAGAGAGGCGAAGAAATAGTCATTGCCAGGGTCATTATTTGACAACACGAGGTTGCAGTAGACTTTTTGTAAAGCATAAATAAAAAATACAGCTGAAATAAATAGTAGTCACGGTGAAACGAAGGGCTTCCAGCGGCAGTGTGTCCCGCAGCAGCGCCCGCAGCTGGCCGGGCATTAACTGCCGGTGGTGTCCCGGCACACGAGCGCGCTCAGCCGCGCCGGTTTCTGCAGCGGGAACACCGGGCGGCGGCGGGGCCGGGCGGCGGCGGGCGCGGGGCGCTCGCCCAGCGCGCAGCCCCAGAGCAGCCGCTGGCCCTGCAGCGCGGCCAGGCGGCACTCGCACTGCTCGATCAGCAGCGCCACCTGCTCGTGCAGCGGCCGCGACTTGTACTTCTTCTGGGCCAGGCAGAAGAAGGCTTCCACAAAGGCTTGCAGACACATTCCTGCAAGGAAAAGGTGCTCACAGGACACTGGCATATTCCTTAGGGACAATGCCATCTCCTGTTGCTTGTGGCAGCGAGGCCAAATGTGTGTGTGATGGGTGTGAACACAAACAATGGTGTCAGTTCACACCTTTTCGTTTAAATGGCATCCATCTGGAATGCTCAGAAAGCAAAGAGATTTTCTGTCCTTCAAAGAGCAAAAGCCAAGGTTTTATTTGTGCCACGCTCACTGGGTGTTTCAGGGCAGGGTTACAGATGGGTGACATTCTCTATCAGTGAGGCAGCTTCTGGCTTTGCAGACCTCAGCCTGGAAACCAGAGGCAAAGTGGTACAGCAAGAACCCATTTTAGGGTATTAGACCATTAAATTGATGTAGTATTAACCTTGATTTCTGCTGCCAAAATTAAGTTGAAACCAAATTAGACACAGTAACATACTGAGCATCAAGGAAAACAATTCAGCTGGAGAGAAAAACAAGTTTATGTTGGCAGCTGAATGGGTCTTTTCAAAGCTTTAGAGATGGATCTGACCCACAAGTTCACACCAATGTATTGTTTCAGTCTGCAGCACTATGAAGGTAACCCCATTGCCAAGTATCACCTTAGCAAGATGTGAGTTTATTTGAAGCACTACTTCCCTCCTGCACAGCCTGTACCAGGTACAAACCCTTTAGAAGGTGAAGAGGCCATTTTTTCAGTCATACCCACAAAAGTTATTTCAACTGAATGAAAAACAAACAGCTGAAGAGTGCAGTGCCAAAAAATGTCTCTGTGTGGGAAGAGGCAGAGCAGTTGTATTATAGCAAAGAGAAGCCCCATGCTGCAGGGAACACTTCAGCTGCTGTTCCATCACTAACAGCACATTCCCAGAGCCAAAGGGAAGAGGAGCTGAGTATTAACACTAATTATTGTATTTAAAACCTTGAAGTAATACCTACTCAAATTCTTAATTAAGAAGCCAGACCCCAATTGGTTGTGTAGAATGCCACAAGCTCTCCCAGTTTGAACATACACTTAAGAAGATTATTTAAGGACGAGCTATTGAAAGGTTTGGGGTTTTTAACTGTGTTGGCTTATTGATGCAGTAGGAAAGGCACCTTTTCAAAATATGACAATTACATTCTAAAGTATAATTTCTCTCAACCAAGGCTGCAGCTGGGGTCGTTTACGATCTTGGCTGTAAAACAGCTTGCAAAGGAATTGTTGAGTTATCTGAAAGCAGCAGCTGCCAGCTCAGTAAATTGTTTTATCAGTCACGGTGAGCTGCAGGCAGGGAAAGCACCTCTGGTAGCAGACACACACACTTTCTCCCCAGAAGTGACACTCATGTGAAACACATTATGAAAAAAGTTAGAAGCTGTTTTAGAGCAACAGAATCATGCTTGTCTTGGTTACAGCTGGGAGTGGGCCAAACATAAAGCCAGCAGAAATAGTGGATAGTTTAACACCTAAAAAGCATCTGGTTCACTGACACCATACACATATCTCCTAATTTTTGAAAGCCTGAATACTCAGTTGCATGTCTCTTATTTTTCCTGGTGAAATTCTACCAGCTAACCACTAAGTAATTTATACCCACCCTGAAAAGCTAAATGCAAATACTCAAATTTTATATACTTGTGGAACTGAGGTGACCTGCACCTACCTAAAGAGTAACTGCCACAGCACTAACCAGGAGAATTGATTTGTATGTGCATGCCTCAGGTGTACATGGCTCCTTCCCATTTCTATCAAATATTTGAGGTGTACCTGAGCAACTCAAAATGAAAAAAAATAACCCCAAAAGTCAGATTTCATAGTTTTTGAATACAAACCTGGGTTACCAGATTCCTTGTGGTCAATGCCCATGCTGTTCCACCTCCTTGTGATATCAATATAGAGGATATCTACAGCAGCCATTGAAAAATTGCTGTTACTCAGTTTGCAGTTTCTGTTAAAAAGAAACAAAGAAGAGATTCTCGTTACATCCAAACTCCCAAGTTAGGAAAAATTCTGCAAGGGCAACTTGCAGGAGAAAAGTTTACCCATGTCATGTGTACAGACCCATTGTAATGTGCTCACTCTAATAAATCACACACAGCAGAGAGCAAACAAACCTGCATTCATTAAGTGCTCCTATCTGAATAGAACAGGCCCAAACCCAGAATATTTCAATTAAAAATATGACCTGACTGTTACACAGAGCTTTCTCCCAGGGTATTTCCAGTACTCTAAGGCTGTAAGAGAATGGAATTAATTGGTACAGAGCAAAATCCACCACAAATCTGCACAGACTATCTGCATGAGGCAGAGTTTGCACAGAGAAATACCCTTTTATTTGTCTGACTGATCCTGTTTGGAAAGGGCTGGAGGAAGCTTTCAGGCACAGCCTGGTTTCTCTGTGCCTGAACACCAGCAGGATTTACCCTGGTGCACTGAACCCTACAGGGAAAGCAGCTCTGGATGTGGGGATGTGGAGCTGGGATTGGTGTGCAGTGTTGATGATGGATGGGAACAGGCCCTGTGTCCAGGATTTCCAGATGTCTGGCAGCCTGGCTGCCACCACTGCATGTGCCAAAGAGCTGGCCAAAAAATGTCACCAGAAAAGAAACAAAAAAACCCCAAAATCCACTCCAAATTTGGGTAATTGAAGCAAATCTCACTCTTTAGTAACCTCAACAGAGCTCCCTTAAAGTAAGAGCAAAGCCTCACCTAGATAGCCCAGAAATTCCCAGGCAGCATCCAAGCAAGGACTAGAGACACAGTGCTTCCCTTTGAGCTACTATTTTAGAATGAAGAAAACATTAAAGGAAAACAGATTTTGATGAGCCAGAATTTGGGTGGACAGTCTTGGCAAGCACATGCCCACACATGAAATCTCACTCGTGTACCATTTTATTCCTGAAAAATGATACCACACACAGAAACCTGACCTTCCTTCTGAAATGAACAGCAGTGACAGCTCCTCAAAAAAGGGCCTTATAGCTGGTATAGATGCTCTGGGAGAAAATAAACAAAAATATCTGCCACTATAAAAAAGTTTAATTTAACATGCATTAAGAAACTGCAAATGCTATTTCATTGAGATATGGCAATTTATCTGAATATTCTTGAAAGAAAATGTTGGCATTTATTCTGTGCTCCTCTGACAAGTGCCAAAATAAGGCTGGATTAAACTACAAAAAATACAGAACTGGATGCAATCCTGTGCTGGTCTGTGGATAGAGCAGATGCCTTCAAACATTTTCTATATATTGTAATTTGGATAAACCAAGTCATTTTATATTCATTCCTGAATGCTAAATGCATCTGCATAGAAACAGGATCTGTGTTTTAAGAGTACATCTGCTGCTGCTGCTCATTTCTTTTGTCATAGTCAATGAAAGACAGAAAATGAGGTATTTGTACCATGACTAGAACAGATATAGCCATAAAAAACAATGGGAAAAAAAACCCCTCCTAAATAAAAAGTATGTGAAAAAATAAATTGAGTTCCTTGACATTGCAAGGTGCAATTTCACAATGCAAATCCTGCCTGCACGGTGCATCAGGAACTGGCATTTGGGAATCCTCCCTGCAGCCTGGGGCAGTGGCACTGCCCCCACAGCTGACAGAATCACATCAAGTGACCCAATTTCAGCTGTCACTTCCCCACAATGATATTTCCACCCTTTACTGGGAACGTGACATGTTGGTGAAGATGGCAAATCGTATCTGCTGTCAAATAAAGACCCAACTTCCTCCCAGACACAACTCATGGATTGTCCTGGAGCTTGGAATGATGGAAATGGATCTGTTTTATCACAGAACAGGGGTTGCAGGCTGGAAGGCGTCACAAAGCCTGCAAGCTGAGGGTGTGTGTGGATGATACAACTGTTCCTGAAAAGGGCCCTTGGGATTTCATACCCTGAGACAATGAAACTTTTCATGAGAAATGTTCTCCTCATACTGAAACCCCTGTTATCATTTAGGATTTCTACTGGTCTTTTCTCACCTAGAATCTCAAAGTAATTGGATACTTCTCAATTTATAATTTTACTGGTTAGAATCCCAATCTCCCTAAAACTTATAAAAACCCCTGGCTGTGCTATGTACCCGGATTTTGTTAGTAGAACCCTTCAAAGAAATAAAGCTTCCTTCAGAACCTCTACAGCAGCTCCCCAAGTGTCATTCCTGGCAGCAGAGAAGCTGAATCCTGCCTCGGGGGCGCCCGGAGCTGTCGGGACTGCAGCTGCGGGAAGCTGCAGGTGCAGCTTGGAGCCAACTGACCTTATGAAGGTGCGGAACCCCGTGGGGCCCAGCTTGGTGGTGCCTTTGACGCCGAGGAAGCGGATGAAGAGCGCGGCCACCCTGTCCACGAGGCGCAGGTAGCTGAACTGCTTGGCGTACTTGGGGAACACCTGCTTGAGGCACAGCGAGGGCAGCGCCGCCTCCGCGCCGGCCGCAGCGCCCGGCAGCTCCTCCCCGGGCCCCGGCCGCTCCCAGCCCGGGCACCTGCGGAGCACAAGCACGGACAGAGCTCAGAGCTCAGAGCTCGGGCAGCTGTGGAACACAAGCACGGACAGAGCTCAGAGCTCAGAGCTCCCAGCCCGGGCACCTGCAGAACACAAGCACGGACAGAGCTCGGAGCCCTGGCACCTGCGGAACACAAGCACAGACAGAGCTCAGAGCTCGGGCACCTGCGGAACACAAGCACGGACAGAGCTCAGAGCTCAGAGCTCGGGCAGCTGCGGAACACAAGCACGGACAGAGCTCAGAGCTCAGAGCTCGGGCAGCTGCGGAACACAAGCACGGACAGAGCTCAGCGCTCGGAGCTCAGGCACCTGCGGAACACAAGCACGGACAGAGCTCAGAGCCCTGGCACCTGCGGAACACAAGCACGGACAGAGCTCAGAGCTCAGAGCTCGGGCAGCTGCGGAACACAAGCACGGACAGAGCTCAGCGCTCGGAGCTCAGGCACCTGCGGAACACAAGCACGGACAGAGCTCAGCGCTCGGAGCTCAGGCACCTGCGGAACACAAGCACGGACAGAGCTCAGCGCTCGGAGCTCGGGCAGCTGTGGAACACAAGCACAGACAGAGCTCAGAGCTCGGGCACCTGCAGCACACAAGCACGGACAGTGCTCAGAGCTCAGCCCCGCCACGGGGACTCCTCTGGTACAAATGGCAAACAGAATTGTAAATAGACAGAGCGACGCAGCGCTGGGGATACACGGGGGTCGCTGCCCACTCCTCGCTCCACCCAACCTTCGTTTGCAGCTCCTTTTCTCATAGGAATCAATTTTTTTTTGTTGTCATAATTTTGGCAGGTAAGCAGTGGTGGTCAAAAAACACCCGTGGGATCTCTGGGTGACGTGAAATCCGCAGACAATTTGTCAAGTCTCATAAATAACCATCCAGTCTTGTTAAATAAGGAATGGCAGAAGTTGGGAAGTCTGGTCATAGCATATAGGTAGCAATTGATTACACAAAGGCAGGAAATCTGATTTTGCAAAATCTTTCAGGCTGTGGGAAAGCCTTGTTGTACAAACTGGGATCAAATACAATTTACTTAGAAAACACAATATTCATAACAGGGATTTAAACAGAATGGTTTTAATCATATATTTCCTTTTATCTAGGTCCATGTCTTATCTAAGTATTCTGGTTTATACAAACTCCAAAGCTCTACCACCTCGAATTTCCTGCCTCTCCTCCTTTCTACAGAGAAAAGTCTTTGAGGTCATGGATAAAACTCAGAACCAGCATACCATTTCAAACTTTTACTGAGAGAACTCTTAAATCCATGCTTCCTATTAGAAAAGTATCCTGAAATTAAAACCAGCAGGTTTTTGTATGCTACTGCATGTCTCATTCCCTTCCACTTACACATTGGGAAAGTCTGTAAAATATTTACATCAGAACAAGAAAATTTAATTTAGTATTTATTGCAAAATGTTGTACTTCCATTCGGTGAAAAAGAAAAAGAAGGGAATATACTTCTTTGCTTTTGCAGGTCAGGACTTTTATACAGTTTAATGATTTGTTTTCATTCTTTAACTCCCCCACAAGATTTCCTTACTTTTCCTTTTTTAAAACACTAGGGCCCAATTAATATGATACAATTTGAATTATAGTGGAAGATATATTTTGCACTTTTAATAAAACTGAGACTTTCCAAAGCAAACTCTGCACAAGGGCTGGCCTGTGTCTGCACTATGAATTGATCCACAGACCTGCCTATTCTGCACACTCACCTTCCCTGATTTACACTGATATATTCAGGGTACAATTCTCCACTGCTACCACAGACACTACCTCAATAACCTCAATAAAAGTTTATTTTCTGACACCTGGGAACCCCTGGACTCCCTGGGGCTGGGGGCAGAACCCACAGTGCAGTTCCCTCCATCAGCTCCTCTCCCATGGGATTTCCAACAGGCCAGAGGAGGAGAAGAAAGCTGAGCCCCACTCTTTAAAACTGCTCATTAGAATTAATTGTTTTGACTGACACAGCTGAGTCAGGCAAATGAATGAAAGGTCAAATATAAGGTAATGCTTCTGTTGCCACACAGAAGAAAGCAAAGCTTCATTTACATACTAATGTCTGACCTCAATACATTAGTTTCTCTAATTCTGCAGCTTATGACAGATCACTCTTTAGAAATGATCAACTGTGGTGCAGCTTTAAAAAAAATTTAAATTTTAATAAAGCTTATGGAAATGACATCTAAGACTACTTATCTTTTATACATGATTACTAATTTATTAATGTTTCCTCCATCTCTGTTTTATTCCTTTCTTTCTGACCAGCCTTAATCTTTATGCAAATACAAGTTGCTAAGGGACAAACAAATTTGCAACTACTAATTAAAGGTTTCAAAATTTGCAGCATTTTGTACACTTGTATATAAAATTTAGCTGTCAAATTCAGAGTAAAATGGGGCAAGAATCACAACATTAATATTTCTAAGAATGCATACTTGAGGTATTTTACATTTAGGGCATTGCTAGAAGTATAAATTAAGCAATTTCAGTATCAGCTTACAACTGCTTACCTAATAAAAGAAAATATTATGTTCTGGATTCTGAAGCTATAATTATTCCCTCAGCTGAGCCTCTATTCTCCAAGCAAGGACTATGTTAACATAGTTAAAAGCAGAGAATATTTTGCATGATAAATCTATCTATCCACCCATTTATCACCACAGAATATGGACCTCCCAAAGAACAGGTAAGTGTTTGTACCTGGAGCACGTAGGAAGGAAATTTATTTGTGTGCTCATTCACAGAAATAAATCATTTAGGAAACTAAGGCCAAGCCAGAGCAGTGTCTCTGCATTATCAACCATTCATGAATTTGCTTTTATGAACTAATCCCATTACTTTTATTAACACAGAGACTTCCAGCACTCCCAGGATGTCATAGCAAGCAGTTTCATGGTTTGCCTGGATGTTGTGTCAGTAATCAGCTTTTGTTTTGTTCTGGCCAATCTGAGTGTCATTTGAAGAAAATGAATATTCATCCCCTCTTCAGCCTCTGGCAAAGTGAAAAAACATTAATAGCACAAGAATTTCCACCTTTCAAAATAATAATATAGTTGCACAAAAATAGAAGTATTAAAAGAACGTTAAAACCCGAAGAGTAAGAGATTTTTGACGTTATGTTGGAAAAATTATGGCTGTTACATGGAGTTTATTCAACACTTTGGAGAATGCTTTGAGGCAGGCAAAGCAGCCCCAGTAAAGAGTCCATATTTCAAAGAGCAGAATCAATCAGATTAAACATAAGGATTGATAATCACCACAGTGTTGGCAGACAACGAACTTCTGATCACACCAAATCCATTTTGAAAACACAGCAGCTGTCCTGTCTCTGGGAAGCAGAAAATGCTGAAAGCAGAATTTCCATCTCTCTCTGAGAGAAAAAAAAACTCTGTATCTTAGCTAAAGAAATAAACTGGGTAAGTCACCAATAAACTTCTCCTGCAGCTTCCAGGCCTGACAGGGTGTCCCTGTGGAAGGTGAGAGACGTGGAGCACACTGCTTGTTCTGGGGAGTTGGTGAGCACATTTTAGGTGAATCCATGGGTAAAATGTACTCCACAGCTTTGCCATTTGCTTAATAACACCACAATAATTTATTAGCCAGTTGGCAAAGTGCAGCCCAAGCCCCTGCAGGCTGTCAGCACCATCACAGCAGCTCCCACCCGTGCCGGGCTCTGCTCCTGCCCCTCGAGTGCTGCTGCTTTGCCACAGCCATCAGTCCCCTTCCTGAGAAGGATGGTTCACTGCCTCTCCAGATTGATGGATTTATTATAAAAATAAACACTTCTCATTAAAGATTAAATAGCTTTTGGCAGGAAACAGAAGACTGCAAAGTTTGCTGCCTTCACACAGTGTTAATGAGTGTTTCCAAGATGTAGAAACTTGGCGTGGATCCTGCTCTGCTCCACACCAGGGACACAAAGCCATGGATGAGAACATTACTGACATTTTCATTTCATATGCAGAGAAGTCTAGAGTTGTAGTTTGCTTTCTACAGCCCTTCCTAATTCATAGTTTAAATAATTAAAGGAGAAATGTATCTGAGGAGTCTCAGGTGCTGAAAACACCCAGCTATTTCCTAATTATTAATTGAGATTCTTTACTTCCAACTTCCTCCTCGTAAGAATAATGGTGGTATCATTCTGTATTCACTACAAATTTATTACTCAGTGTAACACAAGCAGTGAATGCTTATGTTATTACCTGTCAGCTATGAGTGCAGCAGAAAATATGGCATTACTGTAATGAAATAATGGATAAGCAATGCAAATTCTGCATCCAAACACTTTGTTCCACTGTAGCAAAAATTATTACAGAACAAAGATCATTAAATATAGTCCCCAATATTTTTTTTTCTGTGGAGGTAGCTGTTATTATTCCTAGTAGATTTATTTGTGTTCACTATTTGCTTTCAAGGTACTTATGTGCCTCATTATTTCTCCAGAGTTTCTTTTGTTTCTTTAGAAAAGTGTGCCTGACAAATAATAATGCAGGATAGTGCACAGGCAAACCAGCTGTAAAACCTGGGAATACACTGAAATTAGACCACCAAGTGTCTTACAGTAGAACAGGGTCAAAAAAAAAGAAAAAAAACCCCAGGATATTTCTTCCCATGTGGAAATTATTCTTAGAAAGCAGTTGTGCTTGTGCTGGGACAGAAAAGGAGCTTTACCTTGTCATCCAAGGGAGCTGAAAGCAGCAGTGCAATTGCATTTGATCAGCCTTAATCCTCCTATTAAAGCAGGTGAATTCTCATACACAAAATAACTCTCCTGATGATTACACTGCTATTAAGTCATGTGACTTCATGCTTTCATTTTATGGCAACTGGGTGCTAGGGAGTTTTATTGCTTTCTCAGTGTTTCAGAGACTAGAGACCAATTATTACTTAAAAATAAGCCAATCACCTCTCTTGCTGAAAGATGACTTGCAGCAGAAGTTAAATTATAGAGAACATCACTGCCCCCAATACATTAATTTCTGTCACTCTGTCACTGTAAAAATTTACAGCAGATATAATCTCTTTGAAGGGGGATCAAGTCATAGAAAGTACGAGCCTAGTTTTAAATAGAATTTTAATTTTAATGAAAGCTTCAGGGAATGATGTTTATGCTGCTTATCTTTCATACCTGGTGATTAAGTTAATTTATACTTAATGGAAGAGGATATTTCTAATCCCCAGACAGGCTCAACATCTGTCTGTGAGGATGTTTTTGGAAGCCTTAAGCTGCTTGTGATTGATGTAATAAAACCAGGATTCTGCAGAACTGACACCTGAAGGATATCTGTAAGAGGGAAAATGTTATTTTTCTGCTCAATGCCTCTGCTTAAGTCAAACCAGAATCCAAGCACTTAATATTGCTGTCCCTTAAAAGCCTGGTTTGCACTCCCTCACTATTATTTGCATGTGAACAGGGCAATAAGCAAACAGTTCTCAAATGTTTATGATCCAATATTCACTCATTATGTGCAGTGCTTGAGACATGCAACTTTCTGATGGCCTGAAGCTAATGTGAATAATAAATCTGCTGCAAAAAAACCTGTGAAACAGTCACCATTTTTCCTTCAGTTCTCATTCCATGTCTATTTAAAACCAAATATTAGCAAAAAATAAATGCTTGTATCTATCACATAATTATAACAGGAAAAAAAAAAGTTTTGAAATGTAAATATCTTGTCAGAAAAAGATACAATTTTCAACTTCATCTCAAGAAATCACAGTACTGCCAAAGAAAAAAAAAAAGTAGGTATTTCCAGCTGTCATTTATATCCATGTTATTTTAAATTCTAATTCTTACAAGGCACCTGCACGGGTGTTCAGGGATATAATCCACGTGTGCACATTCATTTATTCCATTTCTATGACAAGCCTGTGATGTGGCCCAGGCCCCACTCCAAGCAGGGATTTGTTTCCTTCCTCAGTGAGGTGATGCACCTCAGCCTGCCCTTGGCTCATTGATTGGTTCTAACATCTCCCAGGCTGCATCAAATCTGATTTTCTGAAATCAATTTGGTCATGGGCTGTGCCATTCCTGAGAGAACACAAAGTACCTGCCACGACTCAGGAGTCACATAAGGAACTGGAGATGGAACTGGAGACCAAGACAAAACATCCAAGGCTCCCCCCAGGTAATTTATGCAGAATTATCACAGCTGGTTGTAGTTTTAGTTACACAGAGATTGTAAAGATGCCAAGGAGACAGGTAAGAAATAAGACATTTTTACACATTTATATATACACAGCCCTTCTGTACATCCAGACAGAAATACACACAATGTCACTACAATTTCTGTTTGCAGTACATACCTGTACACTCATGCTATGAAAACTATCTGGTGGGAAGCAATTCAGTATAAGAGAGATTACAGAAAATTAGAAGTTATTGGAGTTTACATTACAGAGCAACTGGGAAATTGATTTAAAGGCAGAGTTGCTTCTGTGCAGCACAAACACTCAAGAAGGTAAAAGGGAAATAATGTCAAATTAAATATACATATATCCTTCATTTTAGACAAGGCAATTAAGCTAATATTCTGAAAATCAAATTTCATTCAAGAAGCATTTAACTGCAGATTAGTAATGGAAATTGTGCATACACAAAAGCCAGGAAAAAACTCTAGTCAAGAGTGCAGCTGAATCACAGCTCCTGCAGTAAGATACCACCCAAAAACTAGATTATTTTAGCAAGCTACAGGCTACCTAGAGGTGAAGATGATTTTGCTGATAGCAGAAACTCAGCTCAAATGATTAACATATTGAAGTGTCAGGAAAAAACACTTTGCACTCAAACCTAACTATTAATGTCCTTCACTGTATGAACACAGAAATTCAGTGAATCCCCTGGACAGGGAAGGCACACACAGATGTTGCCTTTAAGAGAGGGGTAAAAAGTGGTTTTAACCTCAAATTGCAACAGCTTTCTTCTATTGAAAAAAGGGGAAATTATAGGGGGTGGAATGAGATGAACTTTAAGGTCCCTTCCAGCTGAGTCCACCAAACACTTAAGTAAACACTTCAGTACCTGATGAATAAGGTCAGAATTGCTATTGGTTTCTATCCAATCCATTCCTGACCAGATTTAATCTGAATTTTCACTGCTTTCAGTGAAGCTTCCCCTCAGCAGTGCCTGGATACAGCAAACATCTGCATGCAGCACAGCTCCCAGGGATGCTTTGAAGTCCTGCTGACTTCATGGTTTAAAAAACAAAGCAAAGCAACACAAAGCAGCTTACTTGGTGAGAATTCAGCCAGAGCAGAGCAGAGAGCAGAGCAGCTCCAAGATGCACTTTGGGAAGGAGGCAGAGCTGCTGGGGCAGAGCTGAGGGACACAAACTGCACCACTGAAACCAGGCTCTGCTACCACCAACACTCCCTGACAGCCTCTCATCAAGAACTGAATCCAAAGCTGGATTTAGACCTGCTGCCCCTATGTTCATTTTGATGCCACACAAGAGATGAAGCAGCCACCCCTTTATTCCTGACCTCCCTTCTTGTTGGACAAACCTTGGAGATTACAGCAACTCTTGTAGCTGCACTACAAAAACTCAAGGAAGTGAGATATTTTTCATTTTCTCTGTGTTTTATCACAAAGGTTTTCTTTTTAGGTAGAAATCATTGGAAAAAGGCAAAAAAAACCCTTCTTAATGATCAACTTAAAATGTAATATGATGTGAATATCTAAGAGATGTAATTGCTGCAGCATGTTTGGATACATTCAAATGTTTGGGAAGTTCAGGTTTTATGGAGACATTTCTGATAGGTCACATTCCTCAGTTTATCTCCTTCCTTCCTCTGCTCACGAGAGAGAAAAAAGAAAGGAGATGTCAATAAAAATCTAATTAGATTAGCTGTATCTCAAAACAGTGATTCAAGTCTAATTGGCCAAAGTAGTCTCCATTCCCAATTTGCCAGCACAGACCCAGAGCTGGCTCACCCCAGAGCCAGGGGCACTGCACACACCAATTACTGCTAAAGCACACCACAGGTTGGGCCAATTAATTCCACAGTGCTGAAAATGAAACCTTTTCAAATCCTGCAACCCATATCAGTTCTTGTCCATTAAAATTTCCAAATGAGCTGAGGCTGTCATCAGCTCACTTGCTTAGTACATTGTAAGCACTTCCAGCTGTCCCTCAGTGTGGGGTCATTGCAGGAGATTCAGGATAAGACTGAATTCACTCTGATGTGCAAGTTAAAGCACAGCCTGTCCAGTCAAGATGTGAGTTCTTGGAATACAATGTGTGAGCAAACACAGACCTGCTTGCAAAACTGCACTGTGAATAACAGCACTTTTTGCAGTGCTGAAGGCTAAAATAGGAATAACCATAAATTATTCTGTATCTATGCAAGGGATTTTGTTTTAGCTATTTTTAAAGAAGTATTATTACCCATTATTACCTATTTTTAGTCAATTAAAACATTGTAGATTACATTTCAGATTATAGCCACTTAGAAATTTTAAAATCTATCATTAGACTTAATTATCTTTTCTGTGTTGGAACTTCTGCCATAGCACATTCAAATTATTTGCCAATGTTCTGCACTCAGTATTTTCTTTTCTTGTAGTACAACATAAGTCACTCTTAAAACCAATGTAGAACTTTCTGTCAGTCAAGCACTATCAAATCCTTCCCTTCATGGGGGGACACTTCACACTGTCCTTCACAGAATTTCCAATAGGACCTGTCCTAATCAATAGGAGACAGATCAAATGCTCTTAAGGATGTAGCAGATAAATAATTGGAAAAGCAAGAACAGAGAGCAAGGATCAAGATACCACATCTGCTTCACAAAATGAAGAGAGCCACTGAGGCAAGTTTTTCTTGAGCAGGATGAGAAATAGCAGTAGAAATAAATACTCTCAACTACAGAAAAACCAAGTTAACATTTCAATAATGTGAACTGAAGGAACACTGACAAACATCACATTTAAAAGTCTCCCTCACATGTCTAACTCATCAAAAGCTGCCCAGGCTAATGTAACAGACACAAATTGATAGTGGAGCTGGCAGATTGCCTGATGAAGGACTGAACCAGAAAGCCCTCTAGGAAAGAGAAAGGGGCTAATTCAATGTGCTTCCAAAGGGCTTTGGCAGAATGAGCCTGAATATGAACGCTGGGTCATTTTGACTGATGGAAAAAAGAATTGTGTCAGCCTCCAAAATGAACCAGAGGAGAAAGATCAATCTCAAGAAAGCCACACATATGAGTTTATACAGTCTCAGGCAGAAATAAGGCTTGCAGTGAAGAGGTGGTGCTTGAGAGGCATTTGAAAAGCTGCAAACCTGAGCAGACTCAGGAAAGGGATGCAGGAATCAACCAAAAGCTCCAACAGTCAGCCCAAAAAGTCAATTAGCAAATGGAAACCCAAACACTGATACTTCCATAGCTGGGTTTATTACATGCTTATTTTGATAAGCACTAAACTCACTCCATATAATGCAAAAGGCACTGACAACCCTGAGTAATGAATCCCTGAGGAACACAGTGCAGCTGCTCACAGCAGCACAAACTGAGGTACATACAGCCATTATTTCCTGATCAGTGATAACTGCAGCACCAGCACTCCCCCATCAGCTTCTCCACGAGGCTGTGCAGAGTCTCTGACCCTCTTCAACCACCCCTGTCACACAATCATAACCTTACAATGCTGATAGTGAGATAAACACAGTAATAAATGGCAAGAATGACTTTATCATCAACAAAATCTAGGCTAATAACACTCTCGAGACATCTCTGCACAGTGTGTTTTCATTTTTCCATTAAACATGACTCTTAACATCAGGGGAGGTTATGAAACTGAAGAAGAATAACTGGAAAATAAATGGAATACAGTTGAACAGGTGATTTCCTGACTTTCCTTAAGAAAGTACAAAATTGCTCCTCAACATCAAGAAATTAAAAACAGCATTTGAAATTGGGAAATGCCTTTGGAACACACAAAAAGATGCCCAGAAATTAATTCATGTTTTTATTAAATACAGATCCCATCCTCCTTCTAGAAACTATTCACTTTTTCCTCTATCATGGAAAGGACTCATTTCAAGAGCAAAAGTTGTGTAATCAACACAGTGGAGAAAATGAACCATCTTGTTTTGTGCAAGAAAAGAAGAAGAGCTTTTGTGTAGCAAGTTATACAAAACCTTGTTTTGACTGAATTTCTTCCTAACACCAAAAGAATAAAATAAAAAAGTCAGTCTGACAGACATTAATATTTACAGGGTGTTCTCAGAACGGAGTGACATTAGCCAATGTTTGCATGCTGATCTTGCAAAAATTTGAGAGTAACCACATTGGGGTTCTTCCTGCTCAGGAAATTAGTTAATCATATTTGACATTTGCTAGAGCCACAGGACCCAGAGAAGAGAATTGTACCTGACATATTTTAAAAAGAAGGGGGAAAAAAATAATCAGAACATCACAAATAAATTTCAAGGCTGGTTTCAAATGGAAAAAAAGCACTGCAGTGGCATGTACAGAAAATAGCACCCAAGAAAAGATAAACTAGCAATGAAAGAGCAAGGGCCTGATAGGTAATAAAGCAAAAGCATTCAGTTTGGAGGGCACAAGGAATTGATTGTTTTTGTAACAGCCATAGATTAAATTACATTTCATTTCCAAAGTGTTTCAATTCTTTCTTCTGTCAATGGCTATTTCAGAGTTGAATAAAAGTCATTATATTACTTAGAGGGCTGCACCTTCATCATCCCCAGCAAGGAAAAAGCAGATTTTATTCCATGAGCAACTCATATTTCTAATGGCACGCATGCCATGATGCTGTGATTTCTTTATCAAAAGAATAAAATGGTTCTTTTCTGTCTTGAGATATGTAAGAAACTAGGCATGGAAATGCAAGAGATCACATTGGGACACAGAGTAAACAACAGCAACCAAAATACAAAGGAGTCCTTATTGCTGGATTAATTAGCATTAATAACTAGGGCATAAATATTTTTTACAGGACAGGGAAGTGAGTCATTAGCATTTTTGAGATGATATAAATGTTTTTCCTATACCATGCTGAGCAGTCCTGCTCCAATTGATGCTCCCATCTTTCCTTTATACCTCCAAATATCTGACATCCAGTGGAGAATGCACAGCATTTACATGAGACTGAGACTCCTTTTTGCTCCTCCAATCTAATGCAATTTGAGGCAGAATAAATTGCTAATAATTAAACAAACAGTGAAACTAAAACCTTTTTACTACTATCAAGATACCAAATTAGGCACAGAAAAATAGAAGTTTGCAAAGCCTTCTGAAATGGATTTTCTGTTGGAGGCACAACATACACAATGATTTGCATCAGTGATTATCTTAATTAAACTGCTGTTTACATAAGTAATGTTGATTTACTTTACATGTTGCTCAGTGTCATTAGACCATTCATTTAATTGTGGAAATTTCCTTTAGCTGAAGCCTTCTCTCACCTTCAGCAGGCTGTGAACAGCACCTCTGTGTAAGGAGTGAATCCAGAGCAAGTTTAATAATTACTACACAAGCTTCAGACAAGTTTCAGTCACACACATCACTGGGTTAGCTCCCAATGTCAATGGCCTGGATGTTTGCCCTCATCTACTCAAGCCTTAAAATCCATGAGAACAGCACTGCCACACAAACAGAGCCAAGATCAGAGCCTTCCATGATATTTTATTAAATGTTTTAATTTCTTAATGATGAGTGAAACTTGGAGTTCCCCATTAAGTGACTTCAAACTAGGAAAAGATAAGTTCTGGTGTGGAAGAAAAGCCACCATGTATATTTAAATACATTGATTTGAACATGTATCACTCAGATTTTCAATCACTAATTACTGGCACTGCCAAGGTAATTTCTAGCAATGCCTGCATGTAAAGACTGGAGTTGTGTTGGAAAAATTAAGAGATATGTATGAAATGATAAACTGATCTTATTCAGCTTAACTTTTTTTCCCAATATTATACATCACATGATAGGAAGGAGGCAAGAAACAAAACATTGTGAAGATGAGGGAAAATTAAACTAAAAAAAAAAAATCTGAGCTATTAATCCTTCCTGATAATGAAGTACTTCAGGATGACTTCTAAAACTCACTTTCATTTAGATGCCTCATTTTTTTTTTAAATCTAGGAGATAATTAGAAGGAAATCAAATTCTCCACAGCAGAATATTTACCTGAGATGCAGCTCAGACTTCTCAGTATTTCCCCTGCATGTTCAAACTCTATGCTATACATACTGCTAAAACCTTGCTGAGATTAATGAGTATCAAAAAATGAGTCTGTGGGGCTTGCTGCTGGTTAGCTGTCAGAACAGCCATTCTTGCAGATTTTTCTTTTCTGTCAATAGGCCAAGTTTTCCTCAGAGAGTTGCACACAGTGTCCCCAGTTCAACAAAAAGCACTTGGAGGCAGAAGGGCAGGATGGGCAGAGGCCACTCGAGTTCCTGCACACCCAGCAGGTCCCAGGGCACTGCCCTGTGCAGGCACAAATATTCATCTCCAAGATGCTCTGTTAACCAGATTACCCTGGAAGAAAAGCTGCACCACTGATGAATTCTTGCTGAGAAGAGCCAGTGGTTTATCTCATCACCAACTAATCCTGTTAGAAATTATTTAGCACTCAAAATGTATCAGAGAAGAATCCTCAGCTGAATGAGCCTTCCCCACACACTGGCATCCTTTAGCAATTTATTTGTAATTATCATTTGCCTTTTTTCCATATCTAATATGAAGTTAATGAATGCCTGACATAACTTCAGCAGAAAAAAACACCATGACTAGTTACATAATTACAGGTTAAAAAATGATCTTTTTCAGCTCCATGGGCTGAAGTAATCTTTAAGGGTAGAGGTTAAGTACAGGCAACACAGAGGATAAATTGCTTTGCAAAATGTTCTGTACACTGACCACAGCAACCTCTCTGTGTGGCACTGCCTCTGAAGGAAGAGTTTGATCTCATGATAATATTGCAGTAATACAGAATTTGTTAGTATTATCAGTCAGGTCTTGTCCATGGGCCTCTGTCTACAAAAGGACAGCAAATTTGCACTTGAAATCATTACAGAATGTGAATGGCATTTCAGGTTACCACTAAGTGCCAAGAGAAGAGCAAAATGGATACTTTAGCATGGAGACTGACCTGTGAGCAAGAATTTCTAGGGAAAAAGAAAAAAAAAATCACCCTTTCATATCTTCAAGGAACTGCTTAAAATGAAGTGTTTCATCAAAAAAGAAGATATGATTTCTCTCAGCCTGATCCCACCACAAGCAATCCTGTGCAAGCTACTGCAGGCATAGATCATAGATTTAACTCTGTTTATTATCACAGATTAAGGAAGCAATTTTTAAACACAATATTCACACTTTTCAGGTCCAATGGGGCAATTCATTCAGAGTAATTTGTGACTTTCAAACAAATTAATACACAAATTTATGTCTCACAACTGTTTGAATAAAAGAGGCTTCAAGAAGAAGTACAAATAAATAAACAAATCAGAGTTACTAAACTCAGTTGCACCAGTTAAGAGTAAGATGTTCCAGGGAAAGTGGCATATCCCGATTTACTATCTGCTTGTGGACCTTCTCAGGGAATAAAATCTCATTTTTCTATTTACTGCAATACACTAATGCAAAACCAAGGGAAACCAACAGACTTACTGAGTGTCTTTCTTCTTTTTCTGAGGGTCCACCAGCCTCAGAGTGTCTCTGATGACAGCAACTTTCACTTCTTCATCAACACGGCTTGGGACATTCTCAAACACTCCAGGAGAAAGCTTTACATCACAGAGGGATACAATTATTCACTACAGAACTAAGGCTGATTTATTCCACATTTGCTCAAACTTCATGCACTTCATCTATATTTTAAATACATGATGATGGATTACAAAATACTTCTTCAAGGATGCACAGACACCTTCTCATTTTCAGTATGATGTTACAACAAATTTCTCTAATAAACTGAAATATTAAAAAAAATATTGTTGCCGATGTTATCATTTATATTATGTATATAACAAGAAAAGAGATTATTAACAATCCCCTAAACACAATTAACAACTGCAGGAGATGATGAATAAATGCATTTATGACAGAGATGATGGAGAGCTTTCACAATTCCAATAAGTCATATTTCCTATGTATAAGATTAGCAATGATTTGAAAGCAGAAAATTATAGATAACCTTGGAGGTTTCATATTAGCAGACAGCTTTCATCTTTCAAACAAGGAAAAAAAGCCCAGAAAACCCAACCTAAGCAATTTCATTTCAATATCACACTGGCAACTCTTACCTCTTGCTCGTGTTCTATTCTCATGCTGGGGTTTGCATTTACTTCCAGCAACACAGGCTTCAAGTTTTTCATCAGGAGAATGTCAAACCCTAAAATCTGTGCATAACAAGCAATATGTTACTTCAGTTCTACTCAGTGTTCTACCAAATGCAGTGTTTGTCCATATGGCAACACTGAGGAAGAAGAAACATTTGAGAGGCAGCAAAGAAATAACTGAGGAACTCTACACAGTGCTGAATAACTCCAGGAGCCACTTGTCTCCCATACTAATGGCTCCTTTCACACCACCCCACCCCTAAACACTGCATCAACATGGAACCCTGACACCCACAAGGGGGTCTGAAAATTGCCAGGATCAAAACTGTGTTAGGAACATGCACAGCTTCACTTCTAACATGTAGAAGATGGAATCTGGAGTGAATGCTGTCCCTAACAAACTACAGCCATTGAAAATTCTCTGTATCTGCTAGGGCTGGCAGTAACACAGGTCAGGAGATTGAGGTTTGACCTGGGTGAGGAGCTCTGTGCTCCCACCAGTGAGCAGCACCAGAACTAGAGAAACCTTTTAGAAAAGGCATTAAACCCAAAAAACTAATCTATGCACAGAAGTAATTCTTGCCAGAAATTCCAACTTACCTGGAAGCAAGTTGGCCCAGGCTTTCCTGCTGGTATGTCAGACTGATAGTAAACTTTCAGTTCTGGTGTCAGTGCAATAATTGTTTTAATCACCAATGAAATTATATCTGACCAGAGCTTTTTGACATCAGCCCCTCTGGAAGACAGTCTGCACAGAATGCTTGAAAAAGTCCTCTTGCTGCCAGTGTTCACACTGTCAGAATGGATGAAATTCCCACTATGGATATTTAGTGAATAGTTGGTTAAGTGCATAAAAACCTGGTGCAAATTTTTGAGAGTGGGTTCTTGATAGGGCTCTGTACAAAACCTAGAAAGTCCATCTTTGGCTATATAAATCTCTAAGGGTTCCAAGGATTTCAGCAGGACATAGAGACGAATATCAAATTTCAGTTTGTCCACCAGCAGTGGTTTGCAGATGTATTCCTGGACCACAGCTGGCCTGCTCTGGATGCTCCCTGTCAGCCTGATGTCATTTGGGTCTTTGATGAGGTAGATTCCATCCCCCTGGCAGCCTCCATCAGGCTTTACAATAAATGTGGGCTTCCAGGATGGATTGTTGTCTTTCATCATACGAACCTACAAGGAAAAACATTACAGTGAGAGGGAAAACTAACAGGGGAAGAAGGGCTGGTAATGTGAAAGGCAGTAAACAAAAATAAATAAAAATAGCATGATCACATCACCAGAGTAATAAATATCATGCAGAAAAAGCACAAGGTGAACAGTGCTGACAAGCACAAGGAGAAACAAAAAAGCATGAGTAGGGAATTACTAGTGCAGCTAAAAGGTCATTTTATTTAACAAGCCATTATATAAATCATTTCAGGAACTTCTTTTTAATGTTCTGTTCCAATTTACAGAAGGAAATGGGGTATATCTCAGGAGATCCATTTTAGTAGCACTAATGTATATGAACTGCAAAATTAAACTTTCATGCTGCATTTTGAACTACTGACAATCATTAACTTAAGGTAAGGTGCTTTATTTATTGAGGTATTAATGCAAATGCTACCAGAAGAAAGAAAACTGAAGTAAAAACTTGTCACTAACAACATCTTTTTCCACCACTGAAAATATTTCACCATCAGATACCCAGTGTTAATAAAACTGGGGAATGCTGAACCATGTACAGGTGTAACTGTGTCACTGACACATCTGCTGAAAATCAGAGCTTTCATGTTACATGAGTATTTCTCACTACCTAAATAAATTCTAGTTTATCTATTACTTGTACAACAAAAGTCAGAACTGCAGACATGGGGTTGCCTCAATCAGAAATGCAATTGAGAAAGCAAGGACAGCCCTAACACAGAAAGCAGCTGAAGAAATGCAGGATGCAGGTTTATCAGCTCCTCATGGGATTCAGGGCAATAAAGCACTCAAACCCTCTTCCATCCAAAAGAGAGGGCTGTCCCAGCACTGACTGCTCCTTTCTTGCACTCTCACATTTCAGGGCCCAGCCCTGCAGCTGCTCTCCCTCTCCCTGCAGCCAGGCACGTGCTGAGCCCACTCAGGGATCTGGTTTTACCCTGTGGCTCACCAGCAACCACTGGAAATTGACTTTGAGAAGCCTGAGGACAAAAGCTGACAGAGAAAGAACAAATCAGTTGCCACCATCAGCCCTGGAGAATGGAAGAGGGAAAAATCAGCCCAGAGGAAAAGGCTGAGTATGGTCAGATGATTGTGAGAGCAGCAACCTCTGCTGTAACATCAGGCTGCTGCCCCCAGGAGAGGCCCAGCTCCATCAGCACTGACATTCCCAAGGCTCAAGGACTTCTGGCTCCACCCTGCCCAGTTATTTATTTCACTCAGAGTCACTCTGCTAAAAGCCTTCCTTCAGCTGCAGCAGAAATTCAAGATCCATTATCCAGACTAGGATTTTTCTCACGGACAGGTGTCACAGTGACTCAGTGAAAGATCCTTCTTCAAAATAGGTCACTGTGAGGGATAAAACACCTCAGTGGAGGTCAGGCTTACATAAATGGCATGTGGATAAATAGGTCCAAGTAGATCAGCAGGCCTAGATGAGCAAAGAAGGAAAGCAGGATTTATGTCCTAGTCTTTCCAGCACTATAGAATAATCTTCCCCTGATGTGACATTACCCTGCAGAGCAGAGGAGTTCTCTGGTTCACTGTTGTTAAAGTCAGCAGCACAGAGAGACACCTGGTTAATCTGAGCCCTCCATGACCAAACACACCCTGCTGTGACTCCTGCTGAACACCCCAAGTGCCAACTGTGCCCTCCCAGGGTAGAAAACAGTGAAGAATCTGTGACACCAGGTGGAAGAACCTGCCCCCAGTCCCACATCTGCTGTTCACCCCTCAGGCTCTGCCAGCTCTGCCCCAGGAGCAGCTTTCCAAAAGAGATGATGCTTTCCAAAAGAGATGATGCTTTCCAAAAGAGATGATGCTTTCCAGGGACTATTGCTGAAGATGCAAAAGAACCTGCATTTCAAAATATTGCACTCTAACAATCATCATTCTCTGAGATCTCTCCTCTCTTAAAACAGAAAGCAAATATTTTTATCCATCATTTTCCATTCCATTTATTTAATGGACTAAAAGGCCTTGGTATTATTTAGGCTTTCTAGTCCATCAAAACCTACACATGGCAGATAAAGATAGGCTGGTGGGGAAAGGGGGAATAGTAATCCAGAGTCAGCCTCAGTCTGTTTTTCAGCAGATTTACTGTCTGGAAGAAAACAGATGGCTTCTTGATCTTCACAGAAATTCCCAACAGTCATCTTCAAATTCTCCACAATCCCCTCAACTACATTCTTTCAAATTCTCATTATGAGGGGGCTTGTCCAGACTTAGAAAATCCAGTCATGTAAGAAAATGAGTTTATATGAAATGAGATATTTGTGTGTCCTTTGCTTGACAGAAGGAAATTATCTTTAAAAAACAAGTTGACCATTTAGAGTTAACAGCAAGAGAAGAGTTTGGTGAAAATCTGTAGGTTTGGCTTTCATGAGGAAACACAGGCTTAATGCATATAGTATTCTGGAAAAAAAAAATGTATATAATGGGCTATAAGATCTGACAGCACAAAGACTGGAATATTCATGCCTATGCCTAAGAGGTATCCAAAAGCTGAAAACCTGATTAAAACACCAAAAATATGCTGTGCTGGAAATTAGACCATCCAAATTAGATTCTTATTAAAAATTAATCATACTGGCCTATTCATCATCTTCACAGACAACACAAAGAAGGAAGTATGAGAACAATCATGGTCCTGGTTTGAATTCCAAGCTAGTTATTCTTCAGAAACTGGAATTTCACATTAGAAATAAGTCCTTAGCACACACATTCCAGCAGATTCTTCCCTGCCAGTGAAGGAGCAATGGCTGCAGCACCTGAGAAATCTGCTTCTCTGTAATTCACCTTTTGTTACAGTGACATGCTAGTACAAAATGTTTTAGAAAATAAATTGGTGAATATTAAAAATAGCTGAATATATATTTACTTAGTAAAATGAACATTTAAGCCCTTGATGAAAACACCTATCACCATCTTGTTTCAATATAAATGACACTAAGGGAAATACCTTTTTGTTGGTATTTCCAGTATGAAGCTCATCCACCACAACTCCAGTGCAGTTCTCAATTACTGGCTTTCAAAGCACTGAAGATTAATATTAGATTACCTGCAGTGTTTTCTACCTGAATCTAAGTATAGGAGAAGGCTGACAGCATTTGATTTCATTATTGATAGATATGTATAAAAAAGTTCACCATCATGACTACAGAAGTGAGGCACAATAAGGATATTTGAGAGAGAAATTGTTTTGAAATGTTGCAGTGCATCAGAGGGAGGCAGCAAGATTCAAATTCTCAAGGAGTTTCTTCTTTCAATAATCATTTCTATCACAGGCAAAATCTCATAGGTGTCCATTTCTCATCCAGCCCTTTGCAACAAAATCCTGCACTGCAAACAGCACCAAAGCATCTTCTCATGCCTAACCTACACCTGCACTGACACAATCTGACTTTTGATAATTAACAGAGTGTTCCAGCTCCTCCAGAGACATGTCAGACATGCAGGCACCACCAAACCTCTCCCCACTTGTCTGTTGTGAACAAGCTGAAATGCAGACTCTGAGAGCTGACAGTTTTGGCAGCATTAGGGCTGCAAAGCAAACAGAACCACATATGAACAAATAAACAACAGAAAAGACTGGAGAACTCCTGCTGAGAACTCACCAAACTGCAAGTGAAAAGTGCTCTGAACCTTTTATGGTTCACAGGGGGTTTGGAATGTTTTGGGTTGTATTTTTCCTGTTCTGGAGGGGTTACACTCCCAACTTGTGTTAAGTAGAACATAAATTCTTACAACATAAAATATAATGTTTGATAACAAGAACTATGCTTTTCTCCAACACAGATGGAAGAACATATGCAAAGGAAACTCCTAGGAGTGTGTTAGTGGACATCTGTTCCTCTTGGAACACAAGCAGCAGCGTTTGCAGTGCAGGGAGCAGGAGCAGAGCAGAGTGAAGTGGCAGAGCAGAGTGAACTCGCAGTGCCACCTGGTGCCAGCTCCCGAGGCTGAGCGTGTCACCTGAGCCACACAGCCAGCACTGTGCTCAGGGCCATCCCCACCCACCAGCCGTGCTCCCTCTGAGTCATGGATGTGATTTACTGCCCCCCTGAGTCATGGATCTGCCCCCCCTGAGTCATGGATCTGATCTACTGCCCCCCCTGAGTCATGGATCTGATCTACTGCCCCCCCTGAGTCATGGATCTGATCTACTGCCCCCCCTGAGTCATGGATCTGATCTACTGCCCCCCCTGAGTCATGGATCTGCCCCCTCTGAGTCATGGATCTGATCTACTGCCCCCCCTGAGTCATGGATCTGATCTACTGCCCCCCCTGAGTCATGGATCTGATCTACTGCCCCCCCTGAGTCATGGATCTGATCTACTGCCCCCCCTGAGTCATGGATCTGCCCCCTCTGAGTCATGGATCTGATCTACTGCCCCCCTGAGTCATGGATCTGCCCCTCCTGAGTCATGGATCTGATCTACTGCCCCCCTGAGTCATGGATCTGCCCCCCCTGAGTCATGGATCTGATCTACTGCCCCCCTGAGTCATGGATCTGCCCCCCCTGAGTCATGGATCTGATCTACTGCCCCCCTGAGTCATGGATCTGCCCCCCCTGAGTCATGGATCTGCCCCCTCTGAGTCATGGATCTGACCTACTGCTCCCTCCAGTCATGGATCTGATCCACCTGTCCCTGCTAAGGGTTATTCACACTCCTTTTGCAGACTGCTCTTACAGTGGCAGTTACCCAGCCCACTTGAAAAGTAGCTATTAAAATGTATTAATTAATTCAACTGGATTATGGATATGGTAATTAGCTAAAAAGTTGCACCCAGTACAAGAGTCTATTAAAGCCCACACCTTTCTTCTTTCATATTTCCAAGCAGAGCATACTCTAGGATGCAAAAATACCCTGGGTGAGTCAGATGGGCTAAACAAACACATATAGTATTTTAAAATATTTGTAGTAGCAGAACCAAACACCAACACACACACAGTATCATCCTTTTTCAAAAAAACCTGAAAAATAATGGAATTTTATTACATTATGAATATTTAAACAAAGCAGCAGTTTGACATGAGATGATATGAGTGTATTTAACAAAATGCTCTTCAGAAGGGTTTGGGTACAACAGGCCAAGTGGACTAAAAGGATTTCAGTGACAATGAACCTGGTGAAGCACCACACTCCCCACACTGTACTGGAAGCTCCTCAGGCCAGCAGAACATGCAGGGAAAGGGCTGATGCTTCTAGCAGCTTCAACTTTCAGACATCTCTCTTTGCACAACAGAGAAATAGATTTGTTCTGAAATTCATTCCAGAACATAACAAACAAAGCTAAGAAACAGACATCCAAACCATGACTGATCCCAGGCAAACTGGAAAAGATGTCATCCACAATCCCCAGGTGTGATTTTAAATAATCTGGTAGGTTCAGAAGGCTAAAGAATGACATGGATACAATACCCAACAAGTTACAGTATTCTGAGAGCAAAAGTGGTGTACCTCAGCCACAAAGAGAGGCAGTTCTTCTGGCAGAATCCAGGATCTAGGGTAGAAGTTGTACTCCAGAGGAAACAGATCTTGCATTATTCTCATGGCCCGACTCAGGGTAATTTTCCGAACTGTCTCCATCATGCCTGGGAGGGGAACAAAGAGACAAAAACCCCACACTGAAGTCTCATCCTAACAATAAATACATCATTTCAGAGCACCATTACTCACCCTGCTGGGAAAGCACTCTGGTCATTGCTGTCAATAAAGCTGAACATCTTTTGAGATTTAAAATCTGGCACAATTATTGTGGCATTCCCCTGCCATATTTACTATTGTATATGTTTCTGTATAATATTAGAAAAAAACAATTCTCAAAAATACAGCTCAGAATAAAATTCAGCTTTAGTCAAATATTAAGGACTGCCTTTGCCATAATCCAAAATTATTTTTCTAATCTATCAGGAATAGGTACAAATGTAACTTAAATGTAATCAATCTTTGTGTTTATTTTGCAGTTTTAAGTATCTGCATCACAAAGAACTGGTTATTTTGTCAACAGCCAAACAAACATTTGCTGAAGTCTTATGTCCATTTGGAACATGTCTAAAAAGCTATTTTAATTGAAAAGTTTCTAGTAAAACCCAGCATCGAATTAGCACAACATTCCTGGAAATCAGGTCTAGTTCTGAAGGGCTCTGGTTTGATTTCTGGGCAGCCACTTGTTCTCCAGGTAGAAGCCAAAATACAGACAGGTAACATTCATCTAACACAATTTAAACCATCAGAAAACAACACCATCCTACACCTGAGTGGGAACTTCCCTCAGGCAGGAGAAAGTCAGGGTAAATAAAACCTGGAGTTCGATATCTGAGGTTCTTATGCTCACAGCACACTAACAGCAGCCATAAATCTGAAGTAAAGGGCTTAGATAAGTCAATACCTAAGCTCTTAGCTCTTATTTAGAGAGATCTCAGCAGGGATTAAATGAGAAAAAAAGGAGCTTAAAAAAATAGAAGAGTCATCATAAGATGAGGACTGACATGAACTCTTCAATATTAAAAAATCCATTTAAGGAATTCTGCTCCGAGCTTCTCCCTGAGATAAGCCAGAGGACAAAACAAAACAGATTCTTTCCACTTTGAATCAAAACCAAATCCAAAGATCCAGCACTGTTATCAGTGCCAGATAACAGACAGTAATTGCATATTTCACTTAAATTACAGCCTAACACTCTTCTTTTTCCTAACTTCACGTGTATGAAGTATTCTTCTCAACAAAACCACTTTCTCTCAAAAAAAAAAAATTCAGTCCACAAATTGCTTGAGACACCCACTCTGAGATCCTCACACCCTCACTGAACCCAGCAATATGCCAAAAATACCATCAGCTGATCAGGCAGGTAATTCACATTAAAAACCAGTAAAACACAGAACTAGGTCAGACATCCCTGTTTTTAAAGCACTTGTTTAAACTAGAAAGAGAAGTGAAGTACCTGGGAACTTGTTGACCAGCCCTGAGAAGATGTTGTTGTCATGAAATGAGACCCCGTGCCAATAGATGTCACACGGCAGGCGGCGGCCGAAGGGAAACTGAAACACAGAGACACATTCTGAGCAATCTGTAACACATACTCACTCCTGTCCCTTTCAAACACCCATCTTAACCACAAACCTCTTCAGATTGGCTGCAAAACTGGGAATATTTGGATCAGCTCAAAGACTTTGAAGTGAACAAACCAAGAGAGGTTTTTAGAAACTAAATCCAAATGACTGAGGCATGGGCTGCACTGAGAATCCTGAATTCTGATCAACTACAGGCAGGTTATAAATGTAAAGTGAACACTCAGAGCAAGATATTTAAGTAGAATATTATTCATTTATATATATCCAGTTATAAGTATTAATTTCTACAGTATTAATTCCTTTCTGGTACTAATAGCCTGTAATTAAAATAAAAGCTCACAATTCAATTAATCATTTGTTAGCATATATTTATTCCCACTATCAAGAACTAAGTCGATTATTTCAACAATGTTAAGTATTCCAGGTTCTCTTCCCATTCATGCAAGGTTTCTCTGTAAATTGGAAACCTGTAGCTTGTTTTCTGTTATCAAAAAAATCACCTTTTTTTAAGCAGTCTGAAGAGCTCAGAAGCAGCACTGCCAATTACTGGCAGCAAGTTTCTAATAGTAGCAAAGTGGTTTCTGAAAAACCCAATTAGTTTTGTGTAAAGAAGGTGCTCTCCTTTTTCACATGGCCCCATTTATCAATCCAAAAAACCCCATTTTATCTGCAGCTCCATGAAGATGCCATTTAACTACCATATGGAATACAGTCACAGGAATAGCTTCTATTACTAAGCTACATCTTTTTCAAATAAATCTGCTATATTTAGCATTTTAGGACATATTTGCATTAAATATCTACCACCCTCATCACCCAGTGCCATTTACTTATTGAAAGAACCACAGCACTTTGCAGAAACTTCTTGTTCTTCACTTGAAGTGCAATTTTTCTTATTTTAAAACATTTCTGTATGCAGTGGATCATTTTTCTTTGAGCATGACAGAAAAAAAGAATTGCATAAACCTTTTGAGTGCATTACTTTATTTGCTACTTTAATTAAAATTTCAGTTTCCTCAGTAAACAGCCTTGAAAAATTAATTTAAAATGCTAATTGAGCAATGCATCCTTTCTGTTTCCTTACTCGCAGGAATGAGAAACCCAATTTAACAAGAGCCAGTGGATTCTGCACTTATTTCATTATTATTCAGCCTGCAAAATCTGGTTTTGTACAAGTGAAAATTAATTCTGTTGGGCTCTGAAAGACAATCAGTGGCCTTAACCTCCTTCCACAGGTATATCCAGTATATAGATGCAGCATTCGGTCTCAGAGTGCCCTTCCCACTAAAACCTGAACAATTTATTTATTTATTAAATGAAATTGAAATTAAAGGAACAAAATTTGCATTTATATAACACCTTTCATCTACAGAGAATATCAAAGCACTCTACAAATACTGCACAGAAATCATTTCACAACAGATGAGGAGTGAGCAGCTCTGGACAGGAAGATGGAAGCACTGCACCCCCTTGCTGGAAATTTGGGACAGCACAGCAAGGGCCCTGCTTCTGAGGAATCAAGATTATCTGGATTTATCCAACAAAGGGATCAACCTCACCTCCTGAATGAGCTGGGCAGGATTCTGTAACCTCTGCACTGCACTTTACATAAGAGTGGTGTTTGGAGAGGAGCCAACAAGTTCCATTATCTGGCACCTCTGGCAGATATAAATTAATGTTACTGTGGTGGAAGAGGCCTTTGCACCACATTCCCAGCTCCTCGTGTGGGGCAGTGGAAAGAAAGCTAGCTGGAGCCATCCTTTTTAAAAATCTTTTAAATCTTTCTTAGTCAGATTTGGGCAACACTTGTCAAAAAAACAAAACCAAGGAGCCATAAAGAGAATAGAGTTGTTTCCACAGCTTTGACAGGATTAATAATCCATCACAGTCAAATCTGTCTGACAGGTCATTTCTACCTTTGGATTAGAAGGCAATAATTTAAATTGTCTCACAGGTCACATCAATCTGTTCCATCATGTTTAATGACAAGTTAAATGACTTCAGCTTTTCCCAGCACAAAAGCTGAAACTCTCCCTACGCCCCCGTGCAGCTCTGGAACAGCGAGACAAATCAACGCTCCACGCTGGGATATTTGATGCCTGGGACATCAGCTTCTTCCATTTTCCTGGTAATTGAAAGCTTGCTGAAGAAATAATTTATTAAGTGATGAATAAACTGGGGATGCAAGCTCAATTTGTGCCCATTATTTCATTTGGCAGATCATGTTCATTTGAAGAATGTGACACGCTGGATCAGATGGTCCAGCCGGAATTGGCAACTCTGCAAAAAGTCTTCTCAAAAAGTGCACCCACACAGGCCTAGCAAACCTGATTGTTTCATTTACTCAAAATTCCCACAGCTGGGGGAAAAAAAAAAAAAAAAAAAAAAAAAAAAGGGGGTTTTCCCTGTCTTTTGCTTCTGCTGACAGAATCTTAATGGTGACTTTGCTGCCTTGCACTCTTTCACCTCTTTCCCACATAATCAGTGCCAGAGAATATTTCACCAGTCAATGTTTTGAGTATTCTTCCCTTTTTGTGTGTCTTATAATGACATTTAGCTCTGTCAGTTCACTAATGCATAATAAAATAATAAAAAATAGGTATGTGACACTGTAAGAATGCTACACATTAAACAGAAAAAGTTATGGCTCAAAAGTGCCTACTTGAAAAAGCATTTTATACTGTGTCCTTCCAATAAAATATTCCAGCAGCAAACAGCAGAAATGAAACAAAAGCAAAAAAAGGAAAATGTAAAAGGGGTAGAGAAGGAAAAACATCAAAAATATTATACAAGGGATAACAGTAGAATAGCAGTCCCTGACACATCACTATTTAAAATACATGCATTTCATTGCTACTTTCAGGATTTTTTTGGCATTATTTTCATGGATCCTGGAAGCAACACCCGTGTTCCCTCTGCTGGTCCTGCTGTAACAGTGCAACCAGCACCAAGGCTCTGGCCAGCCCTGACAGTGGTCTGAACAAATATTTCACTGCTATTTCTCTAAAAGTGTGAAAGGGAGAGGTTTCAGAATTACATGTAGCTGGAATGAAGAGTTTTCCTTGGATTTATCATCTTCTCAATTTTGCTGATTTTTCTCTTCAAGTCTTGACCAGATCATATTAATCTATTTATAAACTGAAGATACACAGCAGCACACGATGGTGACTTGTTTACAGGGAATGAGTTATCAGCCACCCAGATGGGGCAGCCAAGCATCACAAAATCCCATATTAGGTCTCTTCTTCATTAAGACACAAAGTGGCCAGAGGAAGAAGCAACAAACTAAATAAAAAATATCGACCAAGAACGAGATGGAGGAGAGAGGATATTGAGGGAGACAGGGAACAAAGAGAGATGAAGTAAAGGCAGCAGCAATTGCTGTTGGGGGATGCAAAGCAGGAAGGAAAAAGCTGATTAATGCAGCACAGAGATTCATGAGAGGAACAAGAGCTTGTGAAACAAGTCAATTAGTAGGAAAGACTATCAAGTGCAAGACAAATGCAAAACAGTGAAGTCTCAGGAAACTATAAAGACAAAATTAACCATTAAGGGTGGCTCGTTCCCAGCACAATCTGCGAGGTTAACTGATATCAGTGATCCAGAAACCCTCTATGGGCCCTCAGAACATAAAACTTAACCTAAAAACAGAGAAATTAAGTGTGAAGTGCCCTTGCTTTGCATCCCACTGCATAAAACATGGAGCAAGGCTGCTGACAGACACCCACAGGTGCACTGAGGGTTAAGAGAGGGAAACGCAGCAGGTTTGAATTTCAAGGCTCTGGTATGTTGTTACTATTTTGCTGTACAAGCAGCAGTTGAGAACCAGGTGCAAAGAGATTTTGAAATCCTGCCACTGGATTTAAATAACAAAAATCTTGAAATAAAAAAATTTGAAGTCAGAGAAGGAGAAAGCACTACTCTTCCTGACATGGAGCACACATATCCTGTGGGATTAGATATTCAGGACATTATAAATAAACACAGGCAACATTTACGGTCACTCAGTCCTCCAGAAAATAAATCTACAGTGTTTAACTCTGAGGTTAGGAATAGCACAGAATAAACCCAAGTCTATACAGAATTTGTTTAAAAAGCATCAGGTGCACAAAAACATCATCTTGCAATGGGTGGGAATGTAGTGGGAATCCCAAAGGCAGCTTTGTAAAGCAGAGTAGCTGCAGGTCAGAGATCACACAACTCTGTCCCAGCTCTGCACTGAGAAACAGCTCATCCTCAGGTTCTATTCCTCCTTTTCCCTCCAACTTCCCTCTTACAAATGCATCACAAGTATCATTTTTCTTACACAAGTTCCTCACAAAGCTCTTAGAAGCCATCTCAACTTGAATAAAGCCATTTAGAGAGCTGTTAGGGAAAGAAAATTTTTACAATTGGAGAACAATTTACCATCTATAGTAAGATATATCTAAGAAATCTCTCCAAGATTTAAATAAGGAGTTGCAAAGCATCAGTTCTGAGCCAGCTCCCCTATTGTCCTGATTCCAGTTCAGCACATACCGGCACTCACTGAAATCACAAAGCAATGAGAAGACACATGACTCGAGCAGCAGGAGAAAAAAATAGCTGGAGCTGCTCTACATAAAGGAAATTAGCAGCTAAATCCCGTTATGTGCGCGTTCTCAGCTGTTTAATACTACTGCATCCATCCGTGCTCCCTGACACGCCTTGGGCAGAGCTCTGCCGTCCCCAGCCAGGCCCCGAGGGAAGGGTGGGAGGGAAGAAACGCAAATCTACCCAACACGTCAAACGCTTCCCCACGGGAGCAGGTTTCTTTCTTGTCCTTTCCCCGATCAGTTTAACCTCGGAAGCGCAATACCCGATTACCCCTGTTCTGGCTTGCATAACTGGCCGTGGCAGTATCGTGGTCACGAATCAAATCAGCGCCGGCATTCGGACAGAAATAGCCCCAGGGTCAGGGGGGCACAGCCGGGAGACCCCCGGCTGCAGCGGCCCTCGGAGAGGCACGGGAGGAGGAGGAGGGGAGAATAGAGGAGCGCTCTGCCGGGCAGGCAGAGCCGAGCTCGGGAGAGGAGTCAGGGCAGGGCCGGCGCAGGGATGGGGACGCGGCCCCGCTCACCTCCTTCCAGCGGAGCTGCCGCAGGCTAATTTTCAGGGCCTCCAGGGAGGTCTTGGCCTTGGAGCTGTCCACCGTGACCCCGGGCCGCCGGCTGTTCTCGCCCCCGCTGCGGCAGCCCGGGGCCCGCCGGGCCCTGCCCCGCGCCGCCCGCCCGGTGGAGCCCTGGCCGCCGGCCCCGCGCCGGCCCCGCTCCCGCTCCCGCTCCCGTTCCTGCTCCCGGCCGGGCAGCACCGCTTCCCCCGGGGGCGCCGCGGCTAGGGGGCCGTGCTGCGGGGCCTCAGCGGGCAGGGCCGGGCTCCCCGGGGGCTCCTCCGCCTCGCGGGCCGGTTCCATCTCCGCCGGTTCCAGCCCGGCCGGCTCCGGCTCCGCCGCTTCGATCCCCGCCGTCCCCATCCCCGCCGGTTCGATCCCCGCCGTCCCCAGCCCGGCCGGTTCCAGCCCGGCCGGCTCTATCCCCTCTGTCCCAATTCCCGCCGGTTCTATCCCCTCTGTCCCCGTCCCCGCCGTCCCCAGCGCGGCCGGTTCCAGCCCGGCCGGCTCCACTGCCCCTGTCCCCACCTCCGCCGATTCTGTCCCCTGTGTCCCCGTCCGTTCTGTCCCCGCCGGTTCTGTCTTCTCTGTCCCCATCCCTGTCCCCGCCGGTTCTAACCCGTGTGTCCTCGTCCCTGTCCCCGCCGGTTCTACCCCCTGTGTCCCCATCCCTGTCCCTGCCGGTTCTATCCCCCCTGTCCCTGATCCCAGCCCGGCCGGCTCCATCCCGCCCCCGCTCCCCGCCCGTTGCCATGGCAGCGGCGCGGCCGGTGACCCGCTGGCCCCGCCCCGCCGCCGTGAGACGCTGACGCCGCCTCCGCCATTTTGGGGTCGGGCAGAGGCCCCGCCCCTCGCGGTCCGAAATGGCCCCCGGAGGGGCGGGGCCGCCATGTTGGAAGCGGGCGAGGCCCCGCCCGCCATGGCGGCCCCGCCTCAGGCCGGGCTGCGGGGCGGGCCCGGTGCCGCCTTGCCCTTCAAACCCAACCGCTCGGATGGCCCCGTGCTCCATCCGCTCCTTACCGTGAGGCGGAGAGGTTTCCGTGTGAGACGGGGCTCTCGGCGCCGTTACAAAGCGCTGCCTCTCACAAAGGAGGCTCCCAAGCGTTCAGATTCAGCTGCGTCCATGCTGGGAGAGCCCCATCTGCGGATTTTCAACACTCCTGGGCACAGCAGGAAAATACGAAAATACATTGTCAGTAACGGAATGAACAACCTGAACAGCAGCTCCGTCATCAACCCGAGCAAGCTGGAAGGTTCCCTGCCTATGGCAGAGGGTTGGAACTATATCACCTTTAACGTCCCTTCCCACCCAAACCACTCCAGAGCTCTGACTGTGGCACATCAATCCCTCACAATTTATTATGAAGCCGAGACCGTGTCCGTGAAAGCGGCTGCTGGAGCAAAAGGCAGATTATGAACCGGGGGAGCGCAGGGCTGCGGGCAGGCGGTGGCGCTGCGCCCTGGGAAATCCACCCTGCATGCAGGAATTGGGGAGAAATTCGGGAATTCGGGCTGTGAGCCGGGACCTCGGGGAAAAACAGGAATAACCAGGGTTCTGTGAGAAAGAGCGATCACCGGAGTCGTGATCTGGAACAGGACTGAAACAGCATATCAGCAGAAATTATTTAAACTACAGCAAAACTTAAATAAATGCAGGAAACGTTGGCGCTGCCAGTTAGCTGCGAAATAAAATAATAAGGTCGTGTCAAGACTCTTATTTTTTTCAGTGCCTTGCAGGCAATGAAGAAACGAATTATTTAATTAAATAGAGTTGTGTCTTGCAATGTGAAGTGACCAGGAAGGCTGAGGTCAGGTATCTTGGCTCTTGCGTGCTCCCATGTTGCTATTAAAAGATGTACATTATATTTTTATATCTGTGACAGCGTTTAATTAAAAACTTGGGAGCGTTTCCATGTTCCAGCAGGAGCTCAGAGGGGCTGATATTGTTGGCAGGAGGAGCTGTCTGGGTGGTGTCTTTTCAAGGCACATCCTTGGCTTCACCACCACCACCAGATCACAGAATCACAGAAAGTTTTGGGTTGGGAGGCACCTTAAAGATGATCTCATCCTAAACCTCTTCCATGGGCAGGTACAAATTGGGAAGAAAAAATAATATTTTGCTGATGTTCAACATTGGCATAAAAAATCAGTTGTAGAAAGGCAATTCAGAGATGTGGGAGTGTGATTTAAAGTGGTGACCTGACTCTGACTCTCTTATTTTACTGCCAGGCTCCCAGATGAATATTTTTAACACAGATATTTATCCTCACCAATGTCAGCAGTGCTGAAAGAAAGCCAGGGAAAGAGTTAAGATGGGCCAAAGCAGTAAGAGGCATTGGAGCACAGGAAATACCAAACAAAATTATTGCAAATAGGAAATATTTTTATATCTAATTATCATATATCCACATTTCTTACAGGCTAATAACAGACTAGTTGTTCCTCCACCAGAGAAGCTGTAATAGATCCAATACCTGGTTTGCCTGTGTTGTGTGGGTAAAACCTTCATTTCCTGTGGGGATAAATAGAGATGCAGTGTGCAGCATGGGCTCAGACTGCACGTGGCACTCAGGTACAGCAAGGTGGGGAGTAAAGTATAGGTTGGGCAGTAATGAGGCACAGGGAAATGCAGGAGGAGAGCATTTCCTGCTGAATACAGCAAGCTGGATCGAGCAGCAGGAGAGAAATGGGAAATTTGAGATCATCTGTCCCCTGTGAGGAGAGGGGAAATTTAGTTATGGGGTGCTCTTAAGCACGAGGCTGTTTGCTGAGACCCTTGCTCAGAGGGAGCTGTTGATAAGAACAGGCTCTTAATATCTTGTGATAATAAGTGAACAAGAATGTGGACTCCATCCAGGAGAACTGTAATGTCCCTATGCTCTCATTAATTAAATTCATGATATCAAAGACAACAGAGGTACTGGCCTAATTTTATGGGAGTGGGGAAGGACACTGTGTGATTGTACATGATTTTACTCATCTCTCAGAGTAACAACTTCACTCTCATTTACCCGAAATCGTCACTTATCTGATGTCTGTGTGTACAGGTAAGGGCCAGATCCAAGGAGGAATCCAGGAATAAAGCAGTTTCACAGATGCAGCAAACTGAACAGTTTTCCATCATGCCACTGTGCTGATCCCAGGAATGTGCTGCTGATCTGTGGTATATGGAATTCATGAACTGGCCATGTGAACATGTCAAGCTTATGAGGTTAACATGTAACATTTTTCTTTACTAATATATTTTCCTTCTTCTAGTAAGCATTTTTGTTTCCAAGTTGGGATCAACATTTTTAGCTTTTATGTAGCATCATAAGGGCAATAACTGTGTTCTTTTCTATACTTTTCTTTTTTAAAGATATCCAAGACAAGAAAAACAAAGTAGCATGTAATTTGCAAAAAGAACACACCATGTTTTTAAAATATCATCTAAAACTGGCCTCCTGCCAGTGGCAAATTTGCAGAAATACTTCAGTGTCCCCTTTTGAAAAAGAACACATTCCTCAAGCTATTGTTAAAAAAAAAGTTACTCATGAAAAACTATCCATCTGTGTCTGAAGTCAATAGTTCCTTTTGCAGCAACGGTGAGTATTTCTTGTCAGTTGTTCTTTCACAAATCCATGAGAAAGCAACGCTTTATAAAATGAAAAGTCAAAAGATAACAAATCTAGCAAACAGACTGCACTTGGAAAACATCCGTGGTGGAGTTATGCTTCAGCCTGGATTTAAATCCATATACATCACTCCGTGCTGCCCATGTTTATGTTCGACCACAGAAGATTTGTGGTTGACCTACATATGCAAACAAAACATTTGCTGCATATTTGGGGTGGGGGGATTTGCATGATAGAAGATGATGAAAATATGCATAATTGTAGATGACATTTTTCATTGCCAAGTCCTGCTGCACAGCCCTTTGGAGCTGGCCATGCATGAAAGGTTTGCAGTCCTGACGGGCAGATTGCCTGGCTGTGCTGCAGAGCTGAACCGCCGAGACTCTGAGCTTCTGCTTCTTCTGGAGCAACACAAATCTGGTGTAATCATCTCACCCTGTGCTCACAGAGGACATGTATGACACTCACTGAGGGGGCTGAAACTGTGAGTTCCACATCTCACCTCTCAGCTCATCTCAAGAGACTCCAAGACTTTGTTTAGGAGTTTTCTCCGTATGCTTGAAATCCCCGATGCATCAGAGGGTAACACCACACAACTTAGTCAACAGCAGCTGGTTCAGCTGTTCTTGCCCCCACATTTCATCCCACAGAAGCATTTCCAGGAAGTCTCCTGGTGTGTTAGTACACTGGAGGTTTTGCTCTAAAAATTGCACCAGCACAAGTAAATATTATTAATGTTGATAAAGTGGCATGATCTCCTAGTAAGCATGCACAGGCCTCTCAGCTCTTATGTGTGATATGGAAGTGTTCTCCTGCAACAGAGGTTTTGTCTGCCATTACTGGGTGTCTGTCTGGTTGCTCTTCCTATGTCACATCTTATTTATCATTCAAAATCTCTGCAACTCTGCTGTGCGGAAATAAGTGCTTAAAAGGGTTAGCAGAAAGGAGGAAATTTCCACGGCATCAAGACCAGATCTCCTCCTTTATCTGTGAAGGTGGGTTTGGAAAAATCTGACAGGATCAGAAGGAGCAAAAGCTCCCTTCCCTATAAATCAGTCAAGGAGCTGATTAAAGAACCCCCTGCATGTAACACCCACTACCCAATTTACACCACATTCAAGGTCTCTTCAAAAGATGAAGCTATGTAAGAAGAGGGACTTCCATGCAGAGTCTGAGGCAGGCAGAAATGTGCACCTATGTGAGAGAAAGAGAAGGAAGGAAATCTTGGGAGCTTGTGCCCAAGAAAGAAAGCTGATACAAACCTGGTCCCTACAAAACCACTTGCAGCTCTGAGCCAAGAAGCTGTCTTGGGGCTTCACTCCTACTGTGCTCAGAGAATCAGGACTTTCTGTGAGTGCTTTGCACATCAAAGGAATAACTCTCTCAGCCCCTCCATGTGATGCAAACACCCACCATGAGGTTTGGCCAAATGTTCAATGCTACCCAGGGTTTGTTTATGCTAATTCCGTGACCATGTCCTGTGTAAATGCTTCATTCCACATATTTGCCCAGTTTCATTGTCCAGAAGAAAAGGCACACAGCTTTCTTACTTCCAGTGGAGTCAAAGGATTTTCTTTGCCCAACAAACAAACTAGAAAATTAACAGCTTTTCAAGTTTAGTAGCCTTCCAACTCAATTCTCAAACACAGATCCAAGACATTAACCTCAGGAGATTTAAGCCCTATGAAAAGTTCACAGAAGTTCATGAACAGGGAGCATTAAACACCTCCATTCAATTGTGATCTAACAGAAACTGGCACTGCAAGCTTTATTAAATAACAGTTGCTTTCTTTTTCTCAGATTCCCATGAGATATTTTCTTTCCTCCTACCCAAAGGATTTTATAATCTGCGGGATACTGGAGAGCACCAGAATGGAATTAAAAAGACCATTCTTGTTATTTCATCCTGTTCTTTCCATCAGATTAAAAAATTAAACTATCCCAAGTGAAGTCCATACGCTCCCACGTTTGTAGGAATGCTCTTGTGGCAATGGGAGGGTAATGAGGAGAAGCTTTGAGCAGCTCAGCACGATGGCAGGTTCCTGCATGCCTCAGCTGAAATGCAGAATTGCAGAATCAATGTAGAGACTCACCAGCAGTGGCTGTGTTAGGTTTTTCCCCATATGAGTTGAGCTTTGCTGGCATTAGCATCAAAGGAAGCATGAGCACAGCCTGACTGGGTGGCATCTCCTCCTCCTTGGGCTTAGGAGAACCAAAGACCTGAATGTTGCTCAATCAGTCCATTTGCACACAAAATCTAGGTTATTCTTTCAGGTCAACAGATATTTTTTGATCGAGATATGTACAAGATAAGTGCCATGAAATGTTCTAAGTACACACTAAACATCAGCACAGACCACACAAAAAATCACCGACGAAGAACTAAACCAATGGATCTGCAAGTGAGATCTGTATCTAGAGGAGCATCTTGGAGAGAAACCAACTGACAAAACCCATTCTGAGTTGTGCTGTATAAAAGTGCAATTAGCATAAACTTGTGAATATTTAAATGAGGAGGTAATGCAGTGCTATATAATAGAAGAAATTAAGTCTGGAAGAAAATAAGTCTTTCTGGAAGCAGAAAAACTTGACAAAGATGGAAGGCTGACCACAGAACCCTCCCCAGAAAGAGCTGCTAATACCTCAAAATACTTGAACATGTAGGGTCATAGTCTGTGAACCAATATTAATTCCTTGGGTTTTTCTCCCTCTCTTAATTACAGGTTTCTGGATTCTTGGCTCTTGCCCATCTCCCACTGACTTACAAGTACTCAGAAATGCCAAGAAGCTCAGGGTGATCACAATGCTGGGAACTGTGCACTGTCTGCCTGTGGTCAAACTTTTCTTTCTTGCTAATGCAAAAGCCACATAAAAGGTGGTGTCCAAAAACATTCAAACACCTGGCTAGGGGAGCTACTTTTATGACTCAAAAAAATGTTATGGGAACTCAGATGAGATCCATTGGCACACATGTAATCCTCCACCCTTTGGATTCCACACAATTCACATTTTTGATTATCCCTGTACATGAAGTGTGGCTGTATTAACATCAGAAGGCAAACCTTGGGCCTTGCCATCACACTGTGCATGTCTCATCCCTTACCTGAGCTGGTGCCCACTGGGGAATGTCATGCTCAGGTGTCCCAGAGTGGCATCCATGAGCCTGGCAGTGCCTCGCCACCGAGACAGAGCTGGAAGGAAAGAACACTGTGAGCACACGGGGTGCACAAACCCTGGGAGTGCATTCAGTGACACGGTGGGCACAGACTGCATCAGGATTCTGAGCGGGGGCACGTCCTAATTTCTAACAGAGCTGTAAGTCACATTGACACAATGTAGGTGACCACTCATCCAGGACATCCCCTGGAGATATTTGCACAGATTGATGCGATCCCCTCTCAACCTTCTCCAGACCAACCAGGCCCAGCTCATCCAGGGCACCCCTTGGAGATATTTGCACAGATTGATGCGATCCCCTGTCCGCCTCCTCCAGACCAACCGGGCCCAGCTCGGCAGCGCGTCCCCCTCAGCGAGACGCCGCGGAGCCCCGAGGCTGCGATGGCCGCGGTGCCGGCGGCGGGCCCGGGGCGGGGCGGCAGGGCCGGGCCGGGCCCGGCGGCTCCACCGCCCCCCGCATCACATGAGGCAACTTCGGGCCAATGGCGCCGCGCCGGGGCCGGGGCCCCGCTCGCTCCCGCGGACGCTCATTCAAAACGCGGCCGGGCTCGGGTGCCCGCAGCCCCGCACGGCGCCGGGGGCTCGGCGGGGCGGGCGCTGCCGGCCGCGATGCCCGGCGGGCCCGCGGGCTGAGGCGGCCGCCCGCCCGCCGCCATGCCGGTGAAGAACCGGTACAACCTGGTGGACGATGGCTGCGACTCCCGCGTCCCGCTGCACAACGAGGAGGCCTTTCAGCACGGCATCCACTTCCAGGCCAAGGTGAGCCCCGGGCGCGCTCCCTCCGCGGGCCCGGGCCGGGGGCGCAGCGGGCGCTCCCCGCCTGCCGCGGCCCCGCGCTCGGGAGGCCTTGGCAGCGAGCCCCCGGCAGGTTCCCCTCTTTATCGGGGGTCTCTGCGAACCCCTGGCAGGTTCCCCCTCTTTATCGGGGGTCTCTGCGAACCCCGCGAGGTTCCCCCTCTTTATCTGTGGCTGGGGGTCTGTGCGGGCTCGGCTCCCCGCGGCTCCAGGCCGGGCTCGCCCTGCCCTGCCAGCCCTGCCTCGGTTATTCTCCAGCTCTGCAAGTGCCCCTGGGCCACGCCGAGGGAGCCTAAAGAAAACAGCAATCAATTATGAAAGCTTACATTTGATTAGCACAATCAAACAGGTTCTTGCTCTTTTTCCTAGTATTTTTGCAGCTGTGTAATCCTTAGACGCTGCCTTGTGTGCTCCATTGGGGAGCTGCTCTGGACAGCCCCGTGGATGCTGTCCCAGGTGCTCATCCAGTGGCGGTCCTGTCCCCTGCCTGTCCCGACAGCGGGGTGACAGCTCTCCATTCCCCTGGGAGCCAGCAGGCTGCCCTGTGCTGCTCAGACAACACTGCCTTACTCCAGCTGACCCCTTCCTTCATGGGAAGCTGGACAGACAAGGTCTGCAGCCTTCAGGCATCAGAAAGGAATACTGATATTGTCAGAAATTCCGTATTGATCGTGAAGAGCAGCCTGGCAGCACAGCAGCACTCTCAGAAAGTGACTCCATTGGAATTGGCATTCTGTAGACAGCATGGGGAATGGGTTTATAATTCAGCTGACAAGAAGAATTGCATTTTGCTGGAAAACTCGTAGGCTCCCTTCCCCTCTTTGCAGGTGGTCTAACACAGATTAGAAATGGAATTCACGCCTGCTGTCTCCTGAGCTGGAAAGAAGGGGCATATACATTCCAATAAAGCTTTGAAATACGGATTTTGTGCCTCCTGGTTTTCCTGCTGAAAGAGCTGTAAGATTTAAGCAGGATACAAGATGAATCTCAATAGACAGCTAATCATGTATTTTAAAAATTTATCTTCCTTAGGGAAAAAAACATTTAATCTGTGATTTCTCTATTTAAATTAACATTTGCTGTGCTGCAGACTGCGCTGAGGAGAAGAAAAATCCTTAATTTGATTTTTAAAAGATGGGAGGCAACTGCACCTTTAACTGAGTGAAACTGGCTTTTCAGATTGCCAGCTCCAGGCACCCAGAGTGGATAACACCCTGTATGTGTGTGTGGCTCTGGGATGGGGTTTGCATTACCTTAGTAACATGCTTGCTCAGTTCTGTGTTACAGTCTGTCTCTTCCAATTATGCTGCTCATTGTGGGCACATCAGTCAGCTGCAGCACTGACAATGACAAGGCTGCAGCTGGCTGCAGGTGTCTCACACCAGGCAATCCCACTGACCACACTCTCTCTCTAATCTCCACATTCCAAACTGCCTTCCTTCCCCTATAATCTTCAGGAGATCACTGCTGGAGCTGCTTGTTTGGGCAGAGTTTCGTGTGCTGTTTCATGAGTTTCGTGGCTCTGTGTGGAGCACAGGTATCCAAACTCTGCAGCCAGACCCGAGCAGGGAGTTTGGAAGAATCTCCTCTAGCTCAGCAGTCCCAGCTGTCCTCCTGCCCCAATTAATTTGTCATGAGGAGCATGGCCTGTTCCCCACTCAGCTCTGCTGCTGGCAGACAAAAGGCCAGCCAGCTGCAAGGGGCTCATCTGGATTTCCAGTGACTCTCCTGACAGCCAGCAGAGCAGAAAAGGAGCTCTGCACACCACAGATCACAGCAACACAGCTCTGCCCTCCCCACCAGCCCAGAGGGAAGCCCTGGCTCTGCTGCTCCCCTCCCTGCTGCCCTCAAGCTCTCATGATCTGAGCTTGGTTCTCCTGTGGTTTGCCAAAGGCCACAGATGAACTTAACTGCTCTCAAAAATGCCATTTTGCAAAGGCATTTAGAGAAGCAGCAGCAAAGCCAGATGACCTTTCAGATTGCTTGAGGTGTTTATTTCAAGGCAGGAGAAAGAACAGTAAATACTGAGCCAGGACAGCTCATTTCTGAAAGCCCTTTTAAGCAGACATTTTACAAGATAAAACCCATTGCAATCTGCAAGTAGTACAGTGGAGATATAAATCCATAACTGTATCAGTAACAGCAATACCTATGGGGCTGTTCTGGGAAATTATTTTGTCTCTGTTCATATATATATATAATATAACCCTGAATGCTTGCAGGGGCCTCCTGATTAGCTGCTCCTTTTCCTCTTCACAAGGGAACAACTTCCAAAAAACCAACCATTTGTAACCACACACTAAAAACCAGACACCATTCATGAACCAAATGCTCCTGGGAGGGTCACTAAACCCTGTAAACTCAGTCCCTACCACTAGCAGCAGAGATGGGCTGTGTTACCCTGGGGGAGCTCATGGACCCCACTGGGCCCCCACCAGCACATTCTGTCATCACCCTCTCACTCAGTGACATTGTCCCTGTCCCTCAGAGCTGAGCCACAGCACAGCAGCCTCTGCTCCCCACGCTCTGTGACTCTCCAGGACACTGGGATTTCCTCGTTCCCAGGCTGAGCTGGCAGCTTTGTCCCTCCTGTGACTGTGCCACGTGTGCTGTCACCGGTGCCACCAGGTGCACGAGCAGGTTCTGCTGTGGCACAGGAGGGAGCAGGGACAGCAGCAGGAAGCTGCCTGAGGGTGTTCCAGGATAACCTGTGGGTGTGGGCAGTGTGCTGCCACTGTTCAGGGGGCTGTAGCTGTGGTGCAGGGTGGAGGTGATGGGACTCTGCCATCTGCCATGTCTCAGACTGCAGTAAGACCCTGCTAGTGCAGACACTCAACCCCAAGCAGTGTGATCAGGACTGCAGCTCCCCTAAGCTGGGCTGTAGGACACAGATTTGGGTGGGTTTACCACAGTTCTGCAGACTGCTGAGCTGGGCCAACCAAGCAGGGACAGCAGTATCCAGAGGTAGGGTGGTCCAGACTGAAAACTTAAGCTAGAATCACAAGGTTCTTCCAGGAAAGGTGTTTGTTACACATCCTGAAGCTTTACAGCTCTTACGTGCTTTTAGTTTTGAGCAGGTTCCTTTTTTTAAGGAGGAACAAAGGATAGACAGTCCCATTTTCAGACACATCAGATCATGACTCAATTAGCAGCAGACATTGCTACAAAGCACTGGTAAAGGCACATCCAGACCCTGAATGAGGTCAGAGCTTCACACCCAACCTCAGAGATCCCCAACTTGATGTTGTTATCTACAACAGATATTCCTATCCTGTCCTGGGTCAAAGAAGTCAGAGCAAGGAGGGACTAAAAAAAAAGAGAAATACAGTCTGTTTTGAAGAAGCCCACAGCATGAAGTTGTGCATTACTGCACAGACATCTCACCATTGTGTCTTTCAGTACATTGGGAGTTTGGATGTCCCCAGGCCCAACAGCCGTGTGGAGATTGTGGCAGCCATGAGAAGGATCCGGGTAAGTTCAGAGGAGCTGAGCCCCACACAGTTAAGGGTTACATTCCCTGCAGTGACTGTTCACATTCCCTCCAACCCTTCCTATCTGCAGCTCAAATCTCAGCCCAAGCAGGTTAGCAACAAGCTTCTCCAGAAATTCCCAAGGCATCTTAGCAGAGGCCCATCCTGTGCTCTTTGCAAAGGGATCAGTCATCAAAACTCAAATGTAACCCCCTCTGCTGTGCTGAGCAGCCATGGGGCTTCTCCTTGAACATAAGAGATTTATTTAGCCTGTTTGGAATGTTGTGTGTGTGAAGAATAAGTTGGACACAATGTACTCCACAAAAGCACTTCAGTACATTGACAGTTCCAAATATATTGTGTTATATATTGAAATATCAGTGCCTTGACAGGTGTGATTGATGTAAATCCCATCTGACTAGACTGTGGATTCTGCTGCTCCTAGAATAATTTGCTGCTTTCCCCATGCTCCAATACAATTTTACAGTTCCTGTTTCTCATCACCAAGCCTGCTCTCTTCCTGCTCTGCCCCTTTATTCTGCAGAGCAGCCTGTGAATGGTCCCCAGATTTAGCTGTGATTAGCAGGGTTGGGTGGCTTACATCTGTTTCATGTATACCCAGTTCAAGAGCATCTCCCCCAAAAGGCAGTGCAGCTGTTGTGTCTGGCTGAAGTTTTGCAGGGGTCTTAATTCTGAGGCTGTTCATATGTCTCACATCAGCTGAAGCAAGTTTGAGAATCTTCCACTTAAAGCTTTGAAGGGATTATCCTAATTCCCCCCTTCCCCCACAGTTTAACCATCTAATTTTCTTTTAGAATAGTGCTTTTTAAACTTAGCCTGTAACTGGCTGAAGAGCTGATGTATTCATCTCCAGCCAAGCTTAGAAATGACATTCCCCTCCCTTTGCCTCCTCAGACTATTAGCACAGCTCTTGCTCAGAACACAGTGCAGCAGCAGTCTAAATTGCCTGGTTATTTATGGAACAGGTGAATATCTGTAGGAAGTAAAAGCAATAAGTGAGGACTACCAGGGCAGTTTAGGTGCCCGCATTATTATTGGCAATTTTTGATCTGAATCAATATTTATCGTCAGATTTGACACTGCACTTCTACTGATCTATGACATTCTTGTAAGAAAAAGCAAATGCTATTTTAATATAACTTAAAATTAAGTGTCACATTCAGTTTTCACACTGCTATTGCACAGTGATACCTAGCTCAGAGTGCAATAGCATGCTTGAGTACCACAAGAAACATGTAAAAACCCATTCTGCATTCCTGGCTGCCATCACTTAATCTTGTCACACAGGATTTTTAAAGTAGGCATCCAGTAATCTATACTGAGTTTTTAATCTTGGAAACCCATTCCAAAAAGGGAGGGTTTCCCTTTTCATGTGCACATTGTACAGCAGGATCTTATTCAGACACTTCCTGGCTGCTGAGCGGAAGATGCTCCTCTATTGAAGATAGTTAATTGGCACTGATCCTTAATTAGAGCATAAAGAATGAACTGGGAGGTCTTTGAAGAGAATTCTAGTGCACAGAGTACCCAACCTAGGAACTGAGGGGAGATTGGGGTTATTTATGTAGCGTTCATTTGCATGCAGAAGTCTTGTCTGTACTGGAGTTTTTTCCCATGGACTCTCAACAGCACCAGTTACAACTGGGAGGAAACAGTGGAAGAAGCTCTTGGGAGAAAGGAGTATGTTGCTCCTGTGTTATTGTGAGTTGTAGTGCCTGTTTGCAGTGCAAGAGTGAGCAAGGTCCCACAGCCCTGCCAAGTGCTGGCAGGGGCATGTCGTGGTGAAGCTTTCATCCTTTGTGCACTCCAGTGTTACACTGGAATTCTCCACTGGAGCAGAAAAGTTGTGCAGTACAAGCCCCAGCCCAGCATTGCCTGTGCTGCTCCCTGTGCCATGGGAGGAGGTGGGAGCCATCCCACAGCTCAGGAGGGCTCTTACTCACCACTCTGCTGCTGCAGAGCAAGCAGGGAGGAGGATGAGGAGTCACAGCTCTCTTTTCCAGGCTGTGTCAGAGCTGGTTACTCATCAGTAAATTGATACAAGCACCAAAACTGCCTTGCAGGAAAAGCCATCAGCTGCTGAGTGCTCCAAACATCCTGAGAGGGTCGTAAGGAAAGCAGCAACACCAGGTGACAAGTCCACTCCTTGGCGTGTTCTGTGTTTTGTACTGGGCTCTTCTACCAGTTACACATGAATTAGACCAGTGGGATTTTCCATGCATAAGCAGAGCAGTCTGTCTGCAGTCTCCAGGACATTACTCCCAGAGAGCCTCAAATAAGTTTTAGCATTAGCCTGCTGAAATCATGACCTGCTCTTCAGCAGTAGGTATTTGAGGTGCAGTCTCTTAGTAAAGCTTAAATCCATATTCTGGGCTGAATGGATGCTTGTAGAATTGCAAGCAATGCTCCATTAGTCACACATTAGATCCCATTTCATAACAGACTGGAAAGCCTTGTCTCATCATGTTCTATGCTTCCACTGGAGAGAATGCAAATGCAGTAGGTAGAACAGGGAAGCTGCTGTTCTTAGCTTTCCATTATGCAGAGCTAGACAACTTTAAGTTTGCTAATCCTCCCAGTGGATTATTAGCTGCCTACAGCTGCCATGTTGTTATTATATGATCAGAGTTCAGGCTAATCCCTCTACCTCTTGCCCTGGCAGGGGAGGTGGTGAAATGAGTTTGCAGCTTGGATAAATACACTATACCCTGACAGGCAGAGGGAGGGCCTGCTTAGGAGAGTCCAATTCATCACACAGCTCCAAGCACCCTGGGCAGGTGTTCCCCCACCTCCCAGGGAGCAGCAGCTGCTGCCTGCAGCTGCCCCAGGCCATCCAGCTCTGGGTGTCTGGCAGCTTTCTGCTGGGGCTGCCTTGCTGCTGGAGTGGATCCCTCTGCAGGTATTGGAGCCTTCTCAGCACTCCAGGGAGTTTAAATCAAGGGTTTTTCCTCTTCACAATTCAAGCAGTAACAAATGTGAAGATGGGTTTTGCAAAACACCAAACACTGCCTTGAAGCTGCTGAGGTTGCTTGGAAAATCTTGGCCTGGGAGACCAGGGAATGGATGGCTTCAAGTGCAGGGCTAACATCACCACATGTCCTGCATGCATTCCCCAGAGGAGAAAGTTCCCTCAGTCCAGCACTTCACAGCCAGCTGAGCAGGCCCAGTGACATGCTGCTGTTCTGAGTGGTGAGTTGTACAAGGACACAGTAGGAGTGAGTGACAAAGGCTGTCACCCCCACACCAGCCTGCAGCCAGCAGTTCCCCAAGACACTCCATTTAGCTGCCTTTAAACCACAGAATCATTTGCACTTAAGAATCTCTGACTTGGACCTCAGCAGGTATTGACACTCAGAAAGGAGCCAGATGTTGGATTATTTAATCATTCTATAAGGGAACAGCCAACTGGTGCTGTGCCCATCCAAACACCAGGATGAGCAAACAGGAGGCAGGCATCCAGACTAATGTGTCTTCTGTTACCTCCACAGTTCTTGGGCTTAATTTAATTGAGAAGCCTTTTTCCCCAGAGGCCAGTGTGCCAGAGAAACAGAAACATTTATAAATCTCAGCACAGGATACATGAGAAGTGCCTGAGCTCTCCTTGGAATGAGAACTGGCTTCTCACTTCAGCCTCCTCTTATCATGATCCTTCTTGCTGCATCCATCTTTGAGCAGAGCCTCAGCACTTTGCAGTTTCTCCACACAGCACTTGAGTGAGGAAGTGCAATCCAGGCACCCTGTAAGTCAGACTGACTGCCAACTATCAACTGGTAGTGTTGAAGTGTGACATGACAGCAATTTAAATCAGGATGAGTAAGTTACAGTCCTACTGCACAAACTTGTGGAGCAGAGGCAGCAGGGACAGCTGCAGAGAACCTGCCTCTGCACTCCAGAGCTCCCAGAGCTGGGCTGGCTCACACAGCTCCTTGCACTTAAAGCCCTGCCAGGCTGCAAATTCCAACAGTTCAGGAGCAAATATGGATGTGATTTATCTGCTCTTCCTACAGATGAACCAGGGGGACAGCTGGCAGAGGGCAGGGAGACTGCCTTCAGCCCTCTCAGCTGAATTTATTACTCCATGACAGATTTCAGAGGTAGAAATGTTTCATGGGCTTGTCCATTAGGTTGTTCTAGAACACAGTTCCCTCAGTTTTCCCAGGCAATTTTCTCACCACAAAAGCTCACCTAGAAAATGCTGCATGGATTCCTCTGACATTCTGCCTGTAAGCCCTTCCTGGGTTATGCTCAGAGCTATGTTTTCCAGCTTCATGTTAATCTGAGAGGTGATCAGAACTAAAAAGAGAAACTGAACTGCAAGCTGATGGGTTTCTTGGTTAGTCTCTGCAGCCTTTCCCTCTATAATGAAGTTACTGGGTCAGCTGCAGCTGAGGCACAGACTCAAACATACAAGTGCAAACTGCTGGAGCACCTGCCCTGGGGTGCAGCCTCTGTAGCTGCACCAGGAGCTGTTTTTGTTGGGTGGGAGTGTGTTCTGCTGCACTTCCTGGAGGGTTTTCCCTTTCAGCCTCTTTGGAAGAGCATCCAAATGCTCAGCTAATGATAGCCCTGGGCTGTGACAGAAAACAATCCTAGTATCTTAAAATATTTCAGCAGCCTCAGACTGCTGGGGTGGACCTTTCTTTAGTTCTCAGAACACCATGCTCCTTCCTTTCATTTAAGGAAAGGTGCAGGAGAAACAGATGACAGTTCTGACAAGGTTAAAGTGTGAAACACAGGCATCTCTTCCTCCTTCTCCCCCACACTAAGAAGATATTGTGTTCACCCCAGAGCATGCTCCAAGAGAGCATCATTTTCTAGGGTACCTTCCCTGCATCTCTGGAGAGCCATGCAAGGGTTGTTTACTCTGCTGAGTGTTAGGCACAGCCTGTGGCCTCCAGGAGAGTGCTGTGCTTGTAGGCAGCCAAGCCAATATACACAAGCATGTACAAACTTGCTCTGGCACCTTGTGCAGAATGTCTGGTGTCAGTTCTGACTCTCCTCCAAAGCAGAGGTCTAGGAAAGGCTCCTGCAGCTTCACTCAGGCACTGCATGATCAGCCCACAGGGCTGCTCAGCTCCAGGTCCCAGAAACACCAGTCACCCTCAGGGTCCTGTCCATGAAACCAGGCATCTAAACCAGTTTAAGGTTCCTACCACACAAGATTAAGCTAATTGGGTTTACCTTTCTAGGCCCTGGCAAAATACAGCAAGTGTTTTCAGGATAGTAATTAAATGTTAATTACAGCTAAGTTTAGCCCTAATGCCTCATTAGTTTGTTTTCCTCTGTTGGTTGCATCTATAGCAGAGTCTCCTGCACAGGGATGGGGATCAGGCTGGGCTTCCCAGGAGGCAGGAGTCCCACCATGTGCTCTGGGGGTCTCTGCCTTGCCCCTACCCAGGGCAGGCAGCACTGACACCACCACCTTCAATGCACAACTCCACTGAAAAGCATTTTACTGCTCCACACTGCAAATGGCCCCCAGGTTTGACTCCCACAGTCTGTTTCCTGGTCTTTATGAAGATAAAAGATGACAGGAATGCCACCTTACCTTAAGGAATGGTGGCACATTATGGGTCTTGCCTGCATGCAGCACAGGGTGCTGAAGGAGGTGAGCCCTCTGGCAGAATATCTGGCAAGAATCCATTTCTGCAGGCAAAACAAGTGGCTTCATCTTGAGTCTAGAGGAGCTGCAGCCTCCCAGGCATTGCTCCTCACCCCATTCCATCCCATCCCACCTCCAGGCAGGGCTTCCTGCCCTGCCACTGAGTCCTGTAGCCTCTCCCCCTTCCCAGTGAGCCCTACAGCACCAATTACCCAAACCCCAGCTGGGACAAGCTCTCCCTGAGATCCCTTGCCATGAGGGCCCCAGGAGGGAAGGGCTGGGCTGGGAGGGGTGGCCCATGCAGGTGCAGCTCCTTAGGCCTCTCCAAGTGTCCACAGTCACCTTGGCAGGCCCTGGTGTGCTCCTTCACATGTTGCTTTCCTAGCCTTACAAAAGATTAATTTGAAATGTGGAAGCTGTCTTTCCAGAACAATGGAGTCTGCCTTGTCTCAGACAAACCCAAGCTTGTTGTACCCATTTTCTGCTGTTGGTATTATCTCAAAACAAAGGGAAGAAGCTCTTAATGATCTGTTTCTGCAATGGCATCGTGCACAGTGTTTCTAGGCAGCATTGTGTGACTGTGGTGGAGAACTGACTATGCTCTGCTTGGGTGTGTTGTGTGGGAGGAGAGGAAAAAACACCTCTGAGATTACACAAGAATCCAACCTTCTGCTCACTGCCTGGGGGGGTGGTCACTGTACAACAGAGCTGCCCCACTGACTTAGAAGCTCCTGCAGATTTCCACCTTGCTCATCTCCAACCTCAAATCACCTCTGGACTTCCTGCCACAGAATAATTAGTTACCTTCTGTCACTTAACCCCTGAGCTGAAGGGAGTGGGGACTGGTCAGGCTGTGAATAGAGGCCACTGTGCCAGGAGACAGCTGAGGGCTTTGCAGGAGCCACGTGCTGTGACCCAGATTTTGAGGAGTGGCTGGTGACTAGAGATGCTTCAGTTCTTCCACCCTGTTCAGAGTGCAGGGTTGATAGCAGATGGGTGGAGGGATCAGCCAGTGAAATGTGTCATCTCCAGGCAACAGGGAGCTTTGGTGCCTTCCTCAGAGCCCTCAGAAATCCACAGCTTCTCCAGCAAGGGGGTGGAACCACTCAGGAACATTAATTCTGTTTTGCATAAGAGTCATGGTGGATTGGAGTTTAGATGAAGGCTAATAAAAGCAGCATTTAAATGGATAAAAGCTAAATTAAAATGATAGTGCTAAATAGAACAAGACAGAGCTTTTTGTCTGATGCTGAATCTTGGCAATGAAGCAGGTACCTTTTAATTGTAAAATAAAGTGGCTTTAACAGTATTATCATTATATTACTGCAGCATTTAATTTCACTAGCTAAAATATCACTGTATGAGATCTCTGCAAAGCTTTTATCTAGTTTGAAATAAAGAGAGTTTTTCACCAATTATGTTACTGGTTGTAGAGTATTACAGAGATGAAATATAATGGCTTTCAAATTACATTCTGGTGACGAACACTCAGCCACAACTCAAAGCTGCTTCTTTGTTGGTGCCTGAAAAAATGTAATTGAGAAGGTAACCAGAGTGTAGAGAGCACATTGGATTGGCTTGGTAACAAGGAGCTGCCTAAATCTGAGTGGCAACTGCAGGGGCACAGAGCTGGGGCTGCCCCTGGATGGAGCAAACACCTCCTTGTGCAGGGCTGGATTTCCAGCAGAGCAGGGGATGTGTTTCAGGAGCAAAACAGAACAGCTCATGAAGATACAAACACTTAAATCTGTCCCATGAGTCTCTGTGCAGAGAAAAAGTGTCAGCTGTGTCTACACATCCTCATGCTTTGGCTGAGCCTTTCTGTTCTCAGGTTGGGTCTGTGCTGGGCACAGGAGGGAGGCCAGAGCCAGGGCACAGCAGTGGGTGCTCCTGTAGATGTTGTTTGGATTTTGTCACATGCAAGGGCCCTTTGCAGTTCATGGATCAGTGTTCTGAGGAGAGGGACCCTGGGGGACTGTGACCACAAAGCCAAATTCAGCCCAGTAGAATAAGATTTGCTAACAATAGCTTGGTTCTACCCTTGCTTTCTTCAGTCTGCTTTTGCTCTGCACTAAATGAGGCCTGAAGGCAGGCAGAATCCATGCTACTTTACACAGAGCTTTGGCAAGCTGCTTCATGTTTCTGACCAAATAACAGTGTGATAAATCTACAGCATAAAAGTCTTGAGGGGTCCCTGGAAGGAAGGATGCTTTGATGAGGGAGCAGGGATTTTTTAAAGGCATTATGGAATGGTTTTCTTTCTTTCCTGCAGCAGTGATTAGACATCATTTAAATGTCCTTTCCCTGGACCAGATGGGTTATTTGGACTAATTGGCAGCTGCCTGACAGCTTTCAGGACACCTGAGTCACTTCCCACTTCCTCCATCCTTCTGTCACTGCTGCTGCAGAGATCCTGCCTGGGTAGATCTGCTGAGGGCAGGATGTGGCCCTGTGCTTTGAAACATCCCAAGCCAGGGCCCCAAATCACCCTGTTCCCTGCACAGCCAGGTCCCATGTACTCCCTGGAATCACACCAAACCCTCTGAGCTCCAGGCTTTTCTTTCTAAAAATCAAATCATTTTTATCAGATGAAGAAGAGCAGAGGGACATGTTCAGGCCAGATGCAGTGTGGATCCCACAGCACCATGGACCTGCTCAGTCCTGCTGCAGCCTGTGCCCTGCTGTTAATGATTACAGGCCATAAACTTCCATCCCAAGAACATTTTCCTATTTTCATGTTGTTGCCCCCCAGGGCAGTGCTGGTCTCCTGCTGGTCTCACTTCCCTGAATCCCAGCTGGTGGCAGGAGCTGTGAGCTGGGGCAGGGACTGAGTTTGGGGTTAATCACTGACCTGTGTGTGAGCAGGGCAGGATGCATTGATGTCCACAGCCCCACACCTCCTGCTGACCCCCTGCAAGGGACACAGGGAGCAGCAGTGGGGAGAGAGGAGCCTGTGGTGTTCTGGTGCAGCTTTGGTGACAAAACCTCAGTGACAATAAATACTGAGAGCATAAAACCCTCTTTTTCATAATTTCCATATCTAAACCCAGGCTTTTCTCTCATCATGATTCACTAATCTCAGTAGCTCCCCTGAGGCTAATAGAGTCCTTGAACTGCTTAATATTCTGGAGTTTTGGAAATGACACAATTAGACTTGAATTTTCTTTCTATTACAGTAGCAGTCTTGTTTCCAAATTTGAGTGAAATTTCATGGACAATTTGAGGAGAACCCAGAGACTTTCCTTTAAATTTAGGAGCTGCAGTTTTATTAGCACTCAGTAATTTCTAACCAAGGCCCACTTGGAGAGCAGCAGCGTGGGAGCTGTGCCTGGCTCTGCTCAGGACTGCACATCTGGGTAACACTTCTGCTCTGTTCCAGGAATGCAAGTGTTACAAGAGCTCATGGGCAGATTGCAAAAGACATTTGTGCCACCAGGATTCTGATGCCAATGGGAATTGTGTGCTTTAAAAATCTCTCCTAAGGGTTGCACTGAGCATTGGGCCTGACTGCTGATTTTCCTAAGGAGCAGGATCTGTCAATACTGCATGCCAAGCCTTTACCAAGACCTGACACCACAGCCCCTGTGGTGCTGACCCCCTCCAAGCTCAGTGGCCTGTTCCTGGCTGGAATTGCTGCACTGTTGCTGTTCACAGATGCAAACACATCCTTTCATTGCAGAGCCTGGAGGTCAGCTATAAGTCACTGGGTTTTCTGTGAGAAATGTTTTCTCAAGTGGAACTGCTGGAGATCGATGGTATTAACAACCACATAGAAAAAGTCTCCTTGCCTGGTAATAAAGCAGATTATTTCTGTCCCTGAGTGTCTCAAACCAGTACACAGCCAGGCTGTTCATGGGAGTTGCTGGCACTGATGTGTAGAAAGGTTCAGCTGCACCCAGGGCTTGAGCTAACAAAGAGCTCTTTGCCCTGCAGGAGAACAAAGATGGATTGCACCTAGCAGAGGAGTCCTGAAGGCTGGTCTGCACACAGCAGCACACTCAGCATCCCCCATTGTCATTCTGCTCTGGTTTGTAATCAAGTGCTGGTTCTGAATGTAAATGGAGATTGAGTCTTCCTTCTAGCTTGGATTCTGCTCAAAGATAAAGGTGCCAAGTCCAGCTTCCTGACTCTGCTGTGGATATGCAAAGGAAATGCTAATTTCTCTAGTAGGTGGCTAGGAGAAACAGCAAGACACAGAGCTGGAGGACAGCACCCAAGATGCATATGAGGTGTGATAGCAGCTCTGCAAGCCAGTGGCTGTTCCCTCCCTGCAGCATTTACACAGAGCAGGTGTAAGTCATGCAGATGTAGCTTCTCTAGATTCTCAACAGCAAACTAGATTGCTCCTTGTTCTTTGGATAGGCATCCACCCTGCAGGACATGCTGAGCACCCTGAAGTCACCTCAGGACTGGCATTCCCTCTCATCCCTGCACTCAGAGTGTGGCTCCCAGCTGCTCTGGCTGCCTTCACCTCCACATTGCCATCCCCCTTCCTTGGACTACCTGCACTAAAATAGCATCCTTACATAAACACAGAGTCTTGCATTATTTAGAGACCTAAAATCCCAGCACCTGCCTTTGTCAGAGCCTCAGCATGGCAGTGGCATTAGGTTTTCTCCCCATCCCTGTGCTCTGCCAGTGAGTCCCTGCCAGGACCCTCATTAAGCCCCTTCCCACACTCTGCAGTGGTGGGCCCTGCCTGGCTCCCATGGCCACAAACTGCTGGTGGGCTGGACAATGCTCTGCTCTCCTGAAGAACAGCATCACAAACACACCTCTGAAAAGCCACAGAAGAACAAAATTGGCTTTTTATTCTCTCTCCAAACAAGCAATAAACACCAACTCTCAGAGACAGAGCAAAGCAGCCCTGTTAATCACCCCTGCCCCATCTCCCCCTCCTGCTTCTGAGGACACAGCTCCTATTTCCCTCTCTGCACAGCCTAGCCAAAGTACCAGGAGGTGAGCCAGGAGCACCTCCCCTGCCATGGCCTGTCAGGCTCATGGAGAGGGGTGGGTAGGGGCTGAAAGTACAGCAGGAATTTTGGAGCAGAAATCCTCAGTTGCCTCCTGCTCCTGCCTGCACAAGCAGGGTCTGGTGCCTGCCCTGCCAGCGAGGTGCTGGGTAGCTGTCACTTGGCAGGGGCTGGCTGTAACCAGAACAACTGAATGAATGAAGTAGAAAATTAATATCCTTGCTTTGTGAGTGAGAAACAGACGTAGAAAATACTGTGTTACCTTCCCACAGCCATGCAGGGTATCTGGGGCTTTTTCATGGAGCTCTGAGCTTGCTGCAGAGTCCTGGCTCCTGCTCTTGAGAGCTTTGTTGTGTGAACATTGATGGACAAGGTTTAAAGCAATCCAATCTCCCAACTTGTCTCTTGTCCTACATACCAGACTGGAGGGCAGCTAGGGTATGAAACATGCACTAAACCAGGCCCTTCTCTGCAGGGCCTGGTGACACAGATGTTTGTAGGGAAATATGGAATTACTTGAAGATATTGCAGTGTATAATTGCAGTTTCACTTCTCAGGGTTATTTCAGGTGAATCTGACCTGCTTCTAATGAAATTAGCACTTTTTATCTGCAGTAACCTAGCAGCTTTTTCAGGTAGGGACATTTCCATGCTCCTGTTGGGCTGGGGTCCCGAGACACTACTTCATTACTGATGCTAATTAATCATCCAAGGCACTGCAGATGGAAAAGGTAATTTGTTTTCTCTTGCAAAGTGAATAGAGGTAGGGAGGAAAATAAAACCCAGCTTCCCCATGAGCTGGGCTTGGCCTGCCTGGCAAGACAAGGCCTGAAGGGCCGTGTGTGGGAAAGCTCCCTATTAAACCTGGGGACAGCAGGGAGCTCCTGGAAGTGACAGACACACAATGGTGCTTTTGTCAGAGAGGCACCAAAGGCCAGATGATGTCACCTTGCACTGGGCTGTGAGGCTGCTTGTGCCTCTCAGGATGGAGCTCAGCAGTGTTGCACTGTCTCTTCCACAGGGAGGAGGCAATGAAAGGGCTGCTTTTGTCCCACCCTTTCCTAAAAGCAGGCAAATGAGCTTTGTTCTAGGACAGTCCCTATTTTTTCAGAGGTGGAAAAGACTAATTAACTACTTCTGCTTGCCCTGGGCTCCCACCAGCTCCCATCAGCTGCAGGAGCCCCACTCACCCCCCTGGGTGTAACTCTGATTTTTCCTCCACATCCTTTTGACTGGAGCAGAGCAATATCTGAACTCCAGCCATATCTTTGCCATGTCACCTTAGGGTGGAAAGATTGAGTTATCCTTAAGGGCTGTCTGAGACTTCAGCAGGGTGGGACCTCCCAAGGATAAAACCTGTTGAAAATGAGAAGGGAGATGAAGAGGAAGGCCTGTATTACCATGTCCATCAGAATGTTTTGAAGCTGGATTCCTCATATGTCAAAGAGACCTGGACAAAATGCAGCTCTTTCTCTTTCTCCCCCTTTTGTGATCAGCCTCCAGCTGCTGCAGCCAGGGCAGCATCCACAGCCCTGCCCAAGGTCAGCCAGGGATCCTTGGGATGGACTGGGGCCACATTTCCTTGGGGAGCAGCATCTGCAGAGAGTTTGCTGCATGGTGGAAAGAGCTCATTTAAATGAGAAAAAAAGACTTTGACTACATTGCCAGCATTCTCCTTGCCTATTGTCCTCCCTTTTCGGTTTCTGCTTTCCAGTGAGCAGTTTTATGTTTCCAAGGATCATAAATTCTCATTTTTCCGCTGGGCAGGAGGTGCACTCTGGTCTCCAGTGCTTCCTGCGTGGCTTTTGTGTCGGTGTTGCCCAGCTACTGCAGCACAGCCCCAGGCTATGCCCGGCCCATTCAGAGCCTGTGCCCCGGGGCACGGGGGTTCCCGGGATTCCAGCTCAGCATTCCAACAGGCACAGGCTTCCCAAGGGGCAGCAGGGAGCGCCCGGCCCGGACACAGCCACGGGCAGGGAGGGAGGGCTGGCAGTGACCTGGGGACAGTGGGGTGTCATGCTGAAGGGGGATCAGAGGCTGGACACAAGCAGCCTGTGGGAATGGACTCTGCTGCTTTGCTGGGAGAACTGGAGTTTTCCACAGCATCAGTTCCAAGGGCAGCACTCCAAGCATGGGTAGTTCAAACAGCAGCCAAGATAACACCCTGTCCTCACCCCATACAGGTCATCTGGCTTGAAATTCATTACATTCCTGAGATGGAAATGCTAGGATTCATCATGGCTTTAAATCCTAAAATGGGACTTGTATAGTACCAGGGGAAGGGAAGGGAAGGGAAGGGAAGGGAAGGGAAGGGAAGGGAAGGGAAGGGAAGGGAAGGGAAGGGAAGGGAAGGGAAGGGAAGGGAAGGGAAGGGAAGGGAAGGGAAGGGAAGGGAAGGGAAGGGAAGGGAAGGGAAGGGAAGGGAAGGGAAGGGAAGGGAAGGGAAGGGAAGGGAAGGGAAGGGAAGGGAAGGGAAGGGAAGGGAAGGGAAGGGAAGGGAAGGGAAGGGAAGGGGCTGGTCAGTCGGGGGCAGAGCCCAGCTCGTTCCCTCCTCCTCATTGCCATGCTCCCTGTGTGCTGTGCTGGGAAGGGGCTGGGCAGGGCTATTGTTGGGGTTGTTTATGGACACATCGATCCTGCAGCCTGCCAGGACACAGGCTGGGCTCTGCCTGGAGAATTTACAGCCACAGGAAGGAGTTGCTGGTTTCCAAGCCTGTGGCATCTTCCTATGGGCATGTAAATAAGTACATACCCAGCTGTGACTGGGGGCACTGACATACTCTGGCTTCAAAAACCTGCAGAGCCTCTGCTTTGATTTCCCTTAATACAACTTAAAACACCATTTGAACCATGGCCAGGAGCATGTTCTGGCCTTGCTGCTCCTTGTTAATGAAGAAGATGCATTTTTTGGAAGCAGAGACTGCCTCCAAGACCTGCAAACTCTCTATTTTATGACAGTTTTCATTTGCATAATGAAGGCCCTGATACCTTCAGTAATTAATCACATTAAGAATTGCTTCCTTGAATAATGCTATTCGTGCAGGTTGTTCCTAGTGCTGGAAACTGCACATGATTTCCAATGTGCATTAGCCCAGGCTTCATCAGCAGATGGAAGCTGGTAACTGCATGTGTAATTTATATCTGCTTGGGTGGAATTATCCAATGAAATATGCATCACACTGCACCATTAACATTTCTAGTCATACAGTCTTTAGCTCATGGGTAAGTTAATATTTCATGCCAGCAGTGTGTGGGACCGTATGAAAGGCAAAGAATTGAACACAAGGATTTAAGAGTAGAAGTGGAAAGTATTGCAGGTCAAACACAGCTGATCTAGAATTAATGATGCTGCTAAAATAAAGGAAATTAATTACCCTTTTTTGACCTGCATGTTTTTATAAAATATCCCATCTTGTCTCCATAGTTAAGAAAGCTGCCAGGCTGCTGTGTCACCACTTGCAGGGGCAACTCCAGATCCTTTAGCATCCAGAAAGCTTTTCCCCATAAGACAGCACAAACAACAGAATAAGGATTGAATTGTGGAAGGCAGCAGAGGAAATGTTGTTGTGTGGGTTTGGAATTGTCAATAACCTTGACAAATCTGGGGGGGGAAAAATCCCATCAATTCAATAGGAAGAAGAAAATCAGTGGCTGGACTGTGCTGTGACAGGTCAGCCTAGAGCCTGGCTGCAGGTTGGGTTATGCATGAACATTCTGCAGGAGAAAGTCAGCTGTCTCAGAGTGCCTTTTCCCACGTGCTTTCCTGTCCTTATATAAATCATAGTTCATTAAAATACTGATTCCTGCTTGATAGGAAGTAATTAAAGGACTGAAGCTGTGTTCCACCTGCCTCTTCTGTGGAGAGATGGAGGGAGAGTCCAAGCTGAGCTGGTGTGATGTGAGCTCTGCCCTCCTCACAGTGCTCTCACCCTGCTGATGTTCCTGCTTCCTGTGCTGGGACATGAGACATCCTACAGCTTCTGCCTGAGGGGTTTCACCCTTTAGAAAAGATTGGAGGGACCAGTGAGTTTTACCTGTTTTCAGGCCAGGCTGGTTCTGGCCATGCTTGGCTGTGCCTTGGCCGTGTGCTCCAAGGATGCAGCAGTGGCCACGGGCTCCAGGGACAGAGAAGGGCCAACAAACTCCTTCCTCCCTGTGGCCACATCCAGCCTGCAGTGCTCTCAGCCCTGTACATGTCCCAGAGCCAGCCTGGGGTGGTGCTGTGTGGGAGCTGGCTGCAGTTCCCTGGCTTTAGACTCTTGCCATCACTCCTGGCAGCACCCACAGATTCGCTGCTGCTGCTCCCAATTGTTCCTTTCTGTCCAAAAGAGAAAGAAAAAGCATCTCTGCAAAATCCAGGCTTGGACTTTGCTTAAAGCCTTTGAGTAAAGAGCCTTGTTTGAATGTAATTGCACCCCTGTTGCTACAATGGGAAAATACACTGTATTGCTCTTTCTTGGAAAGCTCAGCTAGTATTTTCCCAGCCATTTGTGTATAAAGAAAGATAAACAGCTCTTTAGCGGGCAGAACAGTCTATCCCGGGTTTATTGACATTCATGGAGCAGACAAGGACAAACAGTGTGGTGAGCACAGGGGAGGGGCAGCAGCTGGGCTGAGCTGGGCACAGGGGTGGAGGGTGGGGAATCCTCTCAGGTGCTGAGCCTGGCCACTCCATCTGGCCCCAGACCTGCAGGCACTGCTGCATCCCCTGGGCCCTGGCAGCCTGCAGGATGCACTCACCACCTCACCCTTCCTCTCACTCCTCCCCATAAATAAAAAACGTCTAGAGCTAATTTAGTTCCAGCTTCACACGCAATAGCACTATAGATAGATTTTTAAAGAGCTTGTCTGAAAGTAATAATTCATGGGGAGATCAAAAGGCTGTGGTTTAATCCGGGGTCTGTCTGATACCATAAACCTTGCAGAGTGCTAAGAATTCAATGAGCAGCATCAAAAGCCTGATAAACATGAAAGCCACCCAATTTTCTGTCTGTAAAGCTGGCGTGGCTCACAATGGGTGCTGAGGAGTGGGGAAGATGTGGATCTTCTCCAGAGCCACACTCAGTCCTGCAACTTCAGCATTCCAAAAGAGGTGCCTGGACTCCACTAACATCTCACGTGCTCCCTGCACATCCCCAACTGTATAAAGAAATCAGAGTTCTAATTAGATGTCTAATTACATGGCTTAGGTAGATTTCAGGCTGTTTGGCATTTCCTTTTCCTCCACATCCACAAATCAGAGACTGCATTGATTTGCCAAAGCAACGTGACAAAGTGGTGGATTTCAAACAGGGACTGCACAAAATAGAAAGTATCAAAATGCTGTGTTTGGAAGCTGAAAATGGTGCTTAGAATGGGGGCAGGAAGGATGAGTGCTGTAAACTAAGGTCTCAAGAGTAGAAGGGCTCTGCCATGCTTCTGTCAGCTAAAGCAACATTTAAAAGCCAGTGTTTAATTTTTAACACAAATAGAGGTGAGCCCAGGCTGCAGACACCTGCAGGGTTTTTCTCCAGAGATCCTGATCCCACAGAGGTTAATGTGATTATGCAAATGACTGAGGTATAATTGTGTTACTGCCACCCATCTGGCCCTCCCTGCAGCTCCTGAGTGATTTTGTATTCCCCGTGCAGAGCAGTGCTGACACACAAGGGCACCAGAGATGTCACTGCTTGGGGTTTGCTGCTTCAGACCTCTGGAGCAGAGTCCTGCTGGACCAGGCATTGCCAATGCATCAGGAGAGCTCTTCCCAGATCCAAATTAACTGTCTGGATGTGGTCCAGAGGATTGAACTCCACTTGTCCTCTCCCAAGGGATGCTCCTGACAAAGCCAGGATCCTGCCTGGCATCCCAGCTACTGCACCAAGTCCTTCCCTAAACAGTTTTCCTCAGCAGAATGAAACAAACTCCCACCTCCCTCAGCAGCTGTGATTAAACCAACACCTGACATTTTCATGCCAGACACTGACCACCACACACTGTCCCAGGTACCCCCAGGACTCTCCTAAACTTGGGTTTTTCTTCCCACCAGTACGAATTCAAAGCCAAGAACATTAAGAAGAAGAAGGTGAGCATCATCGTGTCGGTGGACGGGGTGAAGGTGATCCTGCGCAAGAAGCAGAAGGTGAGGCTGCTCAGCCCAGGGATAGTCACACTTCTAACCAAAACTGGCCTTTGCTTCAAAAACACCCTGAATTTGCACAAGAAAATACTCCACTTTCCATCCAACTAACAACAAAACCTTGCCGGAAAGAGAGTGGGAGTATTATGTGTGGGAAGAGGATTTTTTTCTATCAGAAAAACATATCCCTCAGGAGACACTGGTTCTTTTCCTTGCTAATACCAGAAAGCTTTTTCCAGGCTGCCTGGTCTGAGCACCCCTCAGCTCTTTGCCCAACTGTCCTTTCCACCAGCTCACTGCATTCAGATCTCCTAAGCCTCAGCCCCAAGCCATCTTCCCCAAAATCTGTAACTCTTCTGCATATTTGATGTTATAAATTAATCTTAGGCACCATTTTCAGCCCTGGAGGCTGTGATCAGATATGATAAACGATCAAGGAAAATCTATTTTTATCTGAGATACTGTTGAAACAGCCGTGGCTCATGTAGTCACACTGCAGCCTGGATTGTGGCTTGGGACAAAAGCACTATTCCCCAGGTTTTCTGCCCTTCAGTTTCACCTGATTTACTGTAATTTTGTTTCTGCCTACAGAGAAAGGAGTGGACGTGGGACGAGAGTAAGATGGTGGTGATGCACGATCCCGTGTACAGGTACGTGGCAGGGGATCCAGCCAGCCCTGGGGGATCCTTGCCCTTCCTCCCACCTGCTGAGACCCCTCCACCAAGGCTTGCCAAAGGACCATCTAAAATTAACGAGGGTACAGACTTACTGCTGCTGGAGAATCCTTTTCATACATTTTTGAGAGCGAGGTGGACTGATCTGGCTTTGAAGCTGGCTCTGCTTTGAACAGGGTTAGACTGGGTGACCCTGGAGTGCTTCAGCTCTCTGATTCTGCTTCTGAAGACAGGCTTCCTATGGTTTCCCTTCAGAGCATGGCTCTCCCTGTGTTTCTAAAGCAGGGCCTTACTCTAAGGTGTAAGTGCTCACTGGGAATTAACCCTTACAGACGTGGCAAGAAAGCACTGACTTTCCATAGCACCTTCCATGGGATATTGAGGTATTCCAGAGAGCACAAAGCCCACCCAGAGGTTTACACTGAGCACAAACCTGGTGCCTCAGGAAGCCCCAGGGATGGTGCATGGCCTGAGGATGGGTTAAGAGCACAGGGTGTTCCAGGCAAAGGGAATTATTGTACCAGGAGCACCAAGCCCACAGCCCTGAGAACTGGGATCCCCAACACTGGTTTTTGGAATCAGAGCCCTTAGTGAGGAGATAAGGAACAGAGGATGTGCTGATGTATTATCTGTGCCTGCTTCTCACCTCTGGCTTTCTTTGAAGATTACTACAAGATGAACTTACTAACTGTAAGTTCAACACCCAAAAAATACCAGTAACAGAAAGAGCAGAAGAAAAAAAATTTGAAAATCCCTTTGGTATCCTCTCTATGCAGAGCTGAGCTCACTTGTCACATTTTCACCTAATTAAATCAAACATATATAAAAATCTTCAAAATGGTTTTGCAGTACAAGGAGAAGAGTCAGCCTGAGCAGCAGAGAGAGGAATCCTCTGGGTGCACTCAGCATCCCTGTGTGCTGTGCCACCTGCCCAGTGGCAAGGAGGGACCCTGAGAGTCCCCAGGGGCAGGGCAGTCAGCACCATGCAGGCAGTTCTGCCTCCATGCAGCCTGGGCAGGGGTTAATTGCTGGGGCTAAAAATAGCCACTTGCTTTCCAAGACTATAGATTTTTTTCGCTTTCCCACAGGATCTTTAAAAAGCTTTTGCCTACTTCAGAAACCAGAAGGTTTTCCATCAAGCCTGAAATGTTCTCTAAATCCATCACCTCCCGCCTTGAAAATTGCAGGAGGGGCCATGAAGCAGCACTGCCCCGTTCCTGGGGCTGCAAACCAGCACAGGGACACACAGGAGCAGAGGTGGTCTGGAGGGCAGAGACTCCCCATGGCGTTTAATTCCCTTTGCCTCTCTCCCACCTAGAATTTTCTACGTCTCTCATGACTCGCAAGACCTGAAAATATTCAGTTACATCGCAAGGGACGGCGCAAACAACTCCTTCAGGTGCAACGTCTTCAAATCCAAGAAGAAGGTAGGGTGCTGCTGGGGATGCACCCGCAGAGCTGCGGGCTCAGGGGCGCAGATCCCTGGGGAGTGACCGAGGCAGCGCCCGCGCCGGGTGTCCCCAGAACACCGTGCCTGGTGCTTGTCCCGCTGGCCAGCCCAGCAGCGGCGCGTTCCCCACAGGGCCGGGAGCGGGAACGGGGGCAGTGCTGGAGCGGCCGGGCGGGGCGGGGGCCCGGCTGAGCCCGGCTCGCTCCGCAGAGCCAGGCCATGCGCGTGGTGCGCACCGTGGGACAGGCGTTCGAGGTGTGCCACAAGCTGAGCCTGCAGCACGCCCTGCAGAACGCCGACGGGCAGGCCGACGGTGCCAGCGACAAATCGGCCGAGGAGCAGCCGCTGGAAGGTGACTGGCGGCTCCCGAGGGGCGGGGGCACCCCCTCCCTACAGCGGGGCGGGGATGCTTTGGGGTGGGGACACACCGGGTGGCACCTCTTTCATGGGAGAGAACCTACCCACTCCTACTAAGCACTGGGAAGGGGCAGGCTGAGTCCCCTTGTGTCTGCAGCCCCTCTGCCAACCCTCCTGCACCTTCTCAGCAAGTCCTGCCCTTGTCCCTGAGCTTCCCCCAGCTCCAGCCCTGCGCAGGGCCCCGGCTCTTGTGCGATCCTGCACAGGGAGGGGAGGCTCAGATTCACGTGTCCCTCTTGTTTGAAGTTCACCAGATAAAGGGCTCCAAGATCACAGATGTGGACGAGGTTGGCATCGATGCTGGTGGCATCTGTGTGTCCGAGAGGGGACCCAGAGAGCTGCCAGGGGCCAGGGGGGACTTCAGCATGCTGAAACCTGGGCAAACCTCAAAGGAAAAGAACGGCCAGGTAATGGGGGATGAGCTGGAGAATGGTCCATGTGCTCTGCTGCTGCTGAGGGCCCTCTGCTCAGGGTCACTATCATGGCTTGAATTGGAGGTGCTTTCATGGAGACCCCACTGCAGCCCTCCCTGCTGGCTCCTGCTCAGGACAGGCTGTTCAGCTCCCAGTTCACCTGCAGCGAGGCCGTGCCCAGTGCTGGGGTGGGGGCTGTGGTGCATGGCTGAGCAGGCTTCACACTCCACCCAGGGTGGGTTTCCCTGCCCTCAGCGCTGCCCTGGCAGCAATCCCTGGCTCCCCTTGTGCTCCAGGCCCAGGGAGCAGCATCCCCAGGTGGCCTAGCCCTGGCAGCACAGGCACCTGGGGCACGTTCAGCTCCAGCAGCAGCTCCACCTTAATGAATGGGTGCTCCACAGAGCTCTGGGAGCACTTCCCAGAGGCCTGAATAGCATCGCTTCAGCTCACACAACAGTAACGCTCACAGGGCCTGGCTGGAAGCAGCTGCAGTGACATGGGATTCGTTTGTGTGCCTGGAAAGGCCTTTCCTGCACATTCCTTCTGGCACTGCCCAAGCAGGGGAGGGCAGGAGCAGGAAGGGCAGTGGCTGCAGGCACTGGGAAATGCACCAGGACACCACCCAGCCTGGGCAGCCACAGCACAGGAAGGTGCTGGCGTGCTTGGGTCACTCCCTGGTGAATCCTGATGGGGAGATCTGGTGACCTGCCCTCCCCAGACATAGCCAAGGCAGCTCTGCCTGCTCCCTGAGGGGACCTCTCTGAAACACTGTCCTGGGGATCCCACAGATGTGCAGAGCTGACAGCACACGGCTGCCTCTCAACATTCCCTCCGTGCCCTGAGACAGGGATTCCTCTGCTGCATTGGGGTCAGCACCATGGGGAACCAAAATCCAGATCCCAGCCTGAGCTGGTCAGTCCGTTCACCTGCCCATTTCTTTGTGCCCAGGATGCTGAAAACTGCTCCCTCCACCTGGCCAGCTCCCAGCAGCTGCTCAGCCCGAGCAGCCCCTGCTCCTCGGCCTCCATCACCCCTCTGGCCTCCCAGCACTGCCTCCAGCTGCTCCAGCAGCAGCTCCTCCAGCAGCAGCAGCAGACACAGGTGGCTGTGGCCCAGGTACACGTCCTGCCCTCCCCTCAGGGGGCACCAGCCCTTCTCCTGCCCCTGCCCTAGGCTGGGTTGGGGCCATTGCAGCCGTGCTGGCAGCGTTCCCGGTCACAGCTCCCAGCCTGGCTCGCAGCATCGCTTTAGCACCACGTGCAGCATCGCTTGCAGCACAGCTGAGCTCCCCCAGACACCGAGCTGGCTGCACACAGCCCCAGGCTGCTCTAGGAGCGCTGCACGGTCCGCTAGAGCCCCCAGCTCCCGTTTCACCCCATCTCATCCCGTTTTTGGAAACCATCCCACTCCCAATCCAGCATCAGAGCGGGGAGCCCGGTGCCTCCCGGCTGGGCACCTCCGCTACGCGTTTCTCGTTACCGGGGGCACAGCTGGACACCTCACACAGCCCCGGGATGCCGCCGCATCCCCGCCCGCCGCTGGACCGGCTCGGGGCGGCCGCTGGGGGTGGCGCGGCGGGGCCGGCAGGGGGCGCTGTGGCGCCGCCGGTACCGGGCTCTCCCGGGGCGGCTCCTCCCGCCCCGCATCGCCCCGTTCGCATCATCCCGCCCCGCATCGCCCGGTCCCACATCGCCCCGTCCTGTCTCGCAGGTGCAGCTGCTGAAGGACCAACTGGCGGCCGAGACAGCGGCGCGGATCGAGGCGCAGGCCCGGGTGCGGCAGCTGCTGCTGACCAACCGCGACCTGCTGCAGCACGTCTCGCTGCTGGTGCGGCAGCTGACGGTGCTGGAGGCCCGGGAGGAGCACCGGGATGAGCATAGGCAGCCGGGTGAGCACAGTGACACACTGGGGTTGTTTGGGTGCTGGTGTGCCCCCAGCTCCATCCCACTGGACACTCACTGCATTCCTTGAAATCACAGGAAGCAACTGGAGTGCTCCCAGTACCATCTGGGGCATTTCTGCATCCCTCACAGTGCAGGGGAGCAGCTGGGTTGGAGATCCCCAGTTTTTCACATGCCCCTTGTCCATCTCTCACAGTTGACCGCTCCTTGCAAAACCTGTCCCTAGCCCAGTCCCTCTCCCTGAACCTGAAGAACCACTACAGCCTGGACGTCCACCTGCCGTCCACCTCCAGCCCCGCCAGCATCCTGGGCAGCCCCGTGGCCCCCGGCTCGCTGCCTTCCCTGGGCCCCAGGGACTCCTACCTCAACCTCGTCAGCCTGGACAGGGGCAGCCACCGCTGCAGCAGCAAGGAGGGGGACGAGTGCCTGGAGGGGCAGGAGGGGCTCAGCCGGCGCGTGGAGGGCTCCGAGGTCAGCGACTGCGCTCTGCTCAACGGCAGCGGCCGGCAGAAGGCGGAGGACACAGACAGAGGGGACGAGGACAGGTAGAGTGTGCCACCTCTGGCTGCTGCCAGCTGCAGTGGAACACCCTGAGTGCTGCAGGTAAGTACTTGCCCATCACCTCCTCTCTCTCTTTGCCTCCCGTGCAGGCGGCAGCCGCCCATTCCCAAGCTCAACCCGCCGCCGCCCATCCTGCGCAAAAGGTCAAGCAAGACGTCGCCGAGCCTGGAAGTGGAGGTGAAGCCCGAGAGCACTGCCCACCTGAGCCTGCCCAGTGCCAGCATCTCCAGCCTCACCAGCATCACTGCCAGCTCCCTCACCCTCTTGGACCCTGAGGCGAGGACTCCTGCACGGAGTGCTGCCTCCAGCACGGAGCCTGGCCCTGCTGGGACCTGCCAGCGTGCTCTGGGCAAGGACAGGACTGCAGAGAGCGGGCCAATGTCCCCCTTGGCCAGCATCCATGACCCAACAGCCAGCGAGACTCTGGCCAAGGAGCTGGTGGCCCTGGGCAGCCCCACGGACAGCTCACTGCCCTTCTCCCCTGCAGATGACACCTGCTTGCACATCAGCTTCTCTGAAGATGAGTTGGACACTGCCGTGGGGCCCAGCAGAGTCCCCTCTTAGTGGGGCCACTGTAGGTGGCAGCCCCAGCAGCTCTGTCCACAACTCTGTTCTGACAATGGGGGTCCCTGTGCCCAGGCTACAAGACAGGTCCCTTTCCTGTCTCTGTCCCACGTTACAGCGTCCCCCACCACCTACAGGGCCATCCCACAGGACAGGACTGGCCACCCTGCCTCAGTCTGCACCAGCTCACACTGCTGTCACACTGCCACCCTGTCCCTGCTCACACAGCCAGGGATGCTCACAGCAGACAGTTCCCAGGGAGCTGAAGGGTGGAAGCCCTGAGCAGGGCATGGTGCAGCTCTGTGGGACCAGAGACTCTTCTGGTTCATCAGTTGCCACCCGTGAGCAGAGCCACAGAGCACAGCCACGGTGCCACTCCCCTGCCCTGCTCCTTAGGGCATGGCCCAGACTGCCACCACACTAGATCTCTCCAGGGCAGCCAGTGTCCAGCCCCACACTGCCCAGCCCTGCTTTGGGGACAGCAGCCCCACCACTGTGTCCCCATGTGGTGAAGCCACCACTGCCTCCATAGGTGCCTTTTCCCACTCCCCAGCACCCACTGCCCACACAGGTTGGGCCACCCCTCTGAGGCCACTGATGGGTGCAGGGCTGGCCCTGGGAGTCTGCAGCAGTGGGGGTGACCCCCTAAGGAAGGGTGCACCCCATGTCTTGGGGTCAGGGCAAAGAGCCCTCCCATGCCCAGGCAGGACACTGCTCCTTGTGCTGATTTTAGGGTGTTACAATATGGTTTGGGTTTGGTCTCAGAAATGTGAGTGTCCTGGGAGGAGTTAAGGTTTAAGGAAGAAGCCCATGGTGGGGTGAAGAGCAGGTTTGTGGAGGGACCAAGGTGATGCTCATCCACCTTGGTTGTTTGTCAGAGGGTGTTGGGAAAGTGTCAGAGAGTCAAGTTGGGAGGTGTCAAGCAGAAATGGAGTCTTGGAGCAGTTGTGCTGCCTGTCCCTGGCATGGTGCTGCTCCTACAGGAGGGGGAGGTGACAGGACATGCAGCCAGAGCCAGCCATGGCAGTGACAGAGCCGGGAGGGAGCTGGGGACTGAGCCAGGGGTTGTAAAGCTGGGATGGGCTGTCCCGTAGTGCTGTAGCGACAGCCCAGCCCCTCCATAGGATGCTGCAGTTTGGTAATGGACTTTGAAAGAAAAAAATAAAGGTGTCAGATTTGCAGAGCCAGTGCTGTGTCTCTGCCCTGTGGGGCCTGTGCACAGGGGTCCTGAGCCTGTGGGGTGGACTCCTGCATATTCCCAAACTCCTGAATATTCCCAAAGAGGAAAGATCCTGCTGGAATGACAGCTGAGCCCCTGAGCTGCTCTCTGAGCAGCCCCTGCCAGGATGGGCACCACCAGGCAGGGCCCTGCAGCCCACACACTCCTTTTGCTCTTTCCTGGTCCCATTTCTACTCCTGAAATAAATCCTGGCCCCGGGACACAGGATGGAGGGCAGGAGAATGCAGATAAAGCCGGATGGGATGGGACCAGTGGCATGCCAGAGCACTGGATCCCAAAGGCTGCCTGCCCTCTGCAGACTCCTGACCCTTGCAAGGTGAGGAAGGAAATCCAGGGGCAATTCAGCACAGAGACTCCAGGATGGACAAGGACCCTGTGAGACTGTCCCCCATGCAGGACAGGAGGCCCAAAAGGAAGGACCCAGCACCCAGAACCTCTGTGGGGTCTCAGGACCACTGCGCATCCCTCCATGGAGTGGGTGCAGCCTCCAGAGTGGGGAGCAGGGAGCCCCTTCCCCAGGCCCACTGCAGACATCTGCCAGGGGGCTGCCTGCGTGGGGAGGGGGCACTTCCAGCCCAGAGCCTTATTATGCTTCCTTCATGGGAAGAAACTTTTTCCTTTGCTGTCTGCTAAGCTGCTAGCAATCATCAGGCAGGCAGGTGGTAAAGATTCATATCCATCAAACAATGCCATTTAGTTTGTAACCTGTGACTAAATCTGGTGTTAGCTTTAATTTCAGAGTCTGCTTTAGGGCTCGCTTGTTAATCTCTATGCAAAGCAGATGAAATGAATATGCAGCATTTTGGATGTAATTGTACGGCTTCAATTCAGCACTATAATTTTCCAAACAGGATCTTGCAATCAAGCTTCTATTCATTAGTGTATAAACAATTTAGTTTCTCAGCTCTCCAGTATGCCAATCATCTCAATGGAGTGAGCATCTCCAACAGAAAGAGGAGGAAAGTTTCCTTTGTGTAACAGAGGTAAAAGTTGCTCCATACTTCAGACAATTCCCGCCCAGCAGATCCTGACCATTCCAACAGAAGCGGATGGTTCCTCGTGCCCCCACAACACTGACCAGCTGCAAACACCACTCAGGGGGGTGATGCTCCAGTGATCTCGCAGCTCATGCAGCCCCAGGCCCTTTAGGAATTCCATATGTGAAACCTCAGCAGAAGAGCCCAGATCCCACAGGACCAGGCTGCCTGGAAAGGTGTAAACATGCAGCACCTCAGCACATCCCAGTGATGCTCAGGGCTCCCTGGGAGTGGCCACCCCAGCCCAAGCCCCCTCCATGTCCCCATCCCCCTGACACAGCACCACAGGACAGAGCCCTGGGGACGTCCCACACCTGGGGACAGTGACAGCTCCCTCATGGAGAGCAAGGCCGGGGTGACACAGGAGTGGCTGGGGAGGTGTTGATGTCCGGGGCTCAGCACTCTCATGGCTGGCGCTTTCCTCAGCATCCCATCCGTGTGCACCCACCGCCCTCCCGGGAGGTGAGGAGGGACCAGCCCAGAGCCGCCACAAAGGGAAGCGCCGTCGGCGGAGCCGCTCAGCGCGGTCTCCGTTTCCAAATGAATATCGACAGCGCTAATTACAGGCCGCCATGCAGACAGCTTATTAGCTTGTCACAAAAAGACGGTATTGAACTCGGAGCCCGCGGTATTCACGGAGCGCAGCAAGACGCTCCCCAGACAGCACAGCGAACCAGGCAGGCGAACAACCTCCAGCAAAACTAATTACTTCCTGATTGTCTACGGCCACCCACTGGGTATAATAGTATAGACTAAATTTGGCATATACATAACTAAGCACTCGGCACCAATTTGGTGTACAATAATCATCCTCTGTGTTGCATAATTAAAATCTGATCACTTGGAATAATTATTTCATATTCCCAGTATCGGGTGAAGATTGCATAATGTGGCAGAAGTGTGAGCCTGGCAGTGGAACGATCCAGTTCCACAGGCGTGAGCCCCCCGGGAAGGACATCCCGGCTGCTTCGGTGGCAGTGACGGTGCGGGAAGGGGCTGCGGTCGCCTCGGCCCTGCTCTGCACTGCAGGAGCCGCTGCCAGCGCGGCCCCGGTGCGGCAGGACTGTACCCGCCAGGACAGCCTGTCCTGCTGTCCCCACGCATTGACCTTTCCAGCCTGGCTGCTGCCCCGCTGCCCGCCCGGCCGGGATGCTCATCGCCCGACTCCATTGTGCTCGTGCATCTGCTAAAGGCATTTGGAAAGACACGGCAATAAAAAATAAAAATCAAGTGGAACGTGTGTGTCTAATCCATTAACTTCCTCCGGCGGCTCCCCGGGGACCCGGCGAGGAGCAGAAAGAATACGTGGATATTGCACGCGCCCTGGCACCTTGTCCCCGGGCCAGCCCCGCCGCTGGCCGCTGCCACGGGCTCATAAATCACTGCGGGCGACAGCGTTTCACAGCTCGCTTCCCAGCCAGGATATGGCCATTCCTGCTGATTACACGGCCGGCGCGCGGGGGAAGCTGCATCTCCCACTTCCAGGAAGGGAGGATCCGCAAGGAAAAAGCATTGATAAAAAGAAGAACGAAATCAGCTTTGTTCACGTTGCGAATCTCCCATTGTTCCTGCTGCGGCCGTCAGCCCTCGCTGGAGAAAGTATTTCCTCAGCGATAAATCTCCTGGGCTCCTTGCAGCCCTCGCCTTGGCACCAGATTCTCCTCAGCTTGTTTTGAAAGAAAAAGCACTTTTGGCTACAGGCCCCCTGTGGGGTGCCCTGAGCAATTCATGGTGTGAGGCTGGGGGGTGAGGGACAGTGGCCTGGTGGCCATCCCAAGGGTCTCTGGCCCGTGTCCCCAGTCTGGGTCACACCAGGGGACACGCACTGCCACTCCCAAAGCTCCACTCCCATCCCGCAGCGCCCGGCACGAGCCGGGGAAAGTGAGTCTGACCGGGGCCACGCTAATCCCAGCACTGAAACGTGGAGCTGGCGGTGGCCAAGCACTTGGAATACGGGAGTCAGGCTGACAGTTGTACAAGAAAAATAGATCAAGTTTCCAAGAAAATAGAGCCGAGTTGATCTGATTTTCATCAGCATCTTCAGCTGCCTTTCGGGAAGCCCCAGTCTGCTCCTCATTCCTGCTCTCCGCTTTACAAACCACTTAATTCCTTGTTGCTTTGGAAACCCTCACAAAGACCCTCTGCATCCCCCAAAATAACGAGCAACAGATGCTGCTTTGACCTCAGCAACTTCCTGGAAACATACATTTGTCAAAATAAAAATAAAAAGATTAATGTGAGGAAGGCTTTTAAATTATAAGGAAACAGCAGACAGAGCCTGGCCATGCACACTGAGCCCTCAGAGAGGCCTGGGAATGGGCAGGGAGAGGCTGTGGGACCAGGGGTCCCTGTGCCCCAGGGGACTGGGGACCCACAAGGGCTGGGTCTGGTGATGCTGCCCACAGCCAGGGGACACCAGCCGCAGGCTCAGTTCTTCTCCTTTCCTCATTTCTTGGTTTATAGGAGCAACTTGTCTCTTTTACAGAGCCTTGGACCCTCTTTGCCCATCAAGCAGGGGAGGAGATGGGCACACAATGGGTCATCAGGAACTTTCGGGTTATGAGCACTTGGACACCAGTGGGTTTCACCTTCCCACTCTGGCTGCAGCCACCAGGCACATCCCAAGGACAGAGCTCAGGCACAGGCACAAGCACTTCCCAACAGCACCTGAGATGCCCAACAAGGGCTCCTGCCAGGACCTGTGACAGCCACTCTGGTGGGTGACACAGCCTGACCCACAGAACAATCTACCCCACCAACACCCTGCACCCATAGCACATACCAGAGCTGCAGGCAGGGAGGCTCCACATGCTCCTCGCAGGGGAAGGCCCTTCTCCCTCCCAGCTTTATGGAATCACCCAAAAATGAGCTGCTGGGAAGGGCCTCCTTCTCATTGGCCTGGTGGGAGGTGGGCTGGGGGTTTGTGCACCTGGGGTGGGAGGGTCATGGGCTCATTGGGCACTCATCCAGCTGCTGCTTTCAGCATGCATGACAAGACATGACCAGGGCACCTGAGGGACATCTCTCCTGTGAGGGTGTTTTCTCCCAGGGAACCCCATCACCAGGTTGGGGGTGCACCTGTGTTGGTGACAGGCTTCAGTGCTCAGGTTGTGCTGCTGTGGGGCAGGTGGTGCTATAAGGGGATCACTGTTCCCTGCTTGTGCTGGGGATGTGACAGTGGCACAAGGGTCAGCACAATCTGGCTGCTCCTGTGCCAGCACCACAAGGGTTTGGGTTCTGCTGCATGGGAAATGCAAATCCTGAGCCGGGCTGGGCTGGGGGCTCTGCCTCCCCAGGATTCCTGTGGTAGCCATGACAATGGCCATATACATTTACATACCCTTCCCTTCATCACAGAAGGGAACATCCAGAGCAACTGTCTTTGTGGGGTTGTTTCCATCCCACCAAAGGAGATTTCAGTGTTCCCCACCTTGCACCCGCAGCTGCCCTGCATGAGGAGCAAATCCTCTGTGTTACCCCTTCCCTGGAGTCCCTGGTGTGGGGCAGCTCCCTGGTCCCTACCCACCCGAGGTGCCACAGGGGCTGCTGGCACCCCGAGACCTCCATCACTGCAGCTGCTTTCCTACCAGCCCTGGGGCCAACTGTGGGGCTGTCCCCGTGGCCAGATGACTCTTTGGCTTTATGTCCCATGGCCTCTTCCCTGCACCTGTTTTGCAGGGGGAATAGGCTGCCTTCCCTGCAGAGAGAAGCCACACAGTGTCCCACCCAGCCAGGGCAGGAGGCTGGAGGGGTGGCAGTGAGGAAAGGACCCAAAAAATGACTTTTCATCATGTTAATGAGGGACAAGAAAATGCCAGTGAGCTCGTTGGTGCTGGCAGGTGTGTGTGGGTAGTGCCAGCTCCCAGCAGCAGTGCCAGGGTCCCCCTGTGCCAAGGGATGATGAGAGCTGTGCTGGAACGTGGGCACACTCAGCCTGGCTGGCAGCATGAGCCCAGGACAGAGGCTGAGCCCTGGCTGCCTCCAGCTCCTGCACTGCCCACCCCGAGCTCTGCCCTGCAGGCTCCAGCTGGCAGCACCTCTGCACTGGAGTTAGTCCTAAACTGGGTAGGGGAGCCCACGTGCTGAGTTCCAGGAGAGGAGCCATTAGAGGGGTGCTCACCAAATAATTGCTGCTTTGCACAGAGCATCACACAGAGCCATTCCTGGCCCAGCATGGCCAGGAGCAGAGTGGCTCCCTCAGGGAGCTGCAGGGACACTGTCCCCTCTGCTCTGGCTGCCCATGTCTTGGCTCCTGGGTGCTCCAGGGGCACACTGCCAGCCTGGCATCACCTGTGACATGGCTGCAATTCCAAAAGCACTGGACAAATGCCACAGCTCCCCATACAGGCACAGCAGGTCCCACCTTCACACTCTGTCCATGGGGGCACCACACCTGCACCACAGTCACCGCAGGTGTCTGTGCTCTGCTCTGTGGGGCTCCACAGGGGTGCTGAGCCAGGGCACCTGCCCACAGCATTGCACCCTCCTTGTGTCACCTGCAGGAGCCCCTGGGGACACTCGGTGGCTGACCCCAGCTCTCAGCCCCAGCAGGGAGTGCTGTGCGTGCAGGGGCTGCTGGAGGGCTCGGAGCAGCCCTGCCCTGGCCCCACAGCACCAGGATTCCAGACCCACCAGTTTCCTCTGCCCTTCCCACTGAACCAACCTGCGGAAAGTTTTATAAACTTGAGGAAACGCAAGTCAAAGCAGAAGGAGCCCAAAGCTGAGCTGAAGTGTGACCTCAGCAACCTCCCCTTTGTCCAGCCCGGGACCTCACTGTCATCTGTCAGCATTTGCTGAATCTCCTCCTTCAGGGACACTCCAGGCCCTTCCGCAGGCCGGGGCCTCCCCATAGCCCTGCTCCTCTAATGACTCTGTTATCTCTTGTTATCTCTGTCACTTCCACCTCTGCTTCCCTCCACCAGCAAACCGGTGATGCCCCCCCAGCCTGGCAGTCCCAAAGGAGCAGCATTCCTGCCTGCACTTCCCAAGTCCTTCATGGGTGGATTTCCCCTGCTGGTCTGGGCTGTGGGATGGGGCTGTCCCCATGTTTGGTAGGGCCGTGGCTGGGATGAAAGTTTGATAGAGCAGCTCAAGCAGCACTACAGGTAACATATGAGCAGCATTCTATGGATACTGCTCCCATCCCACACCATCCCATTCCTGCTCCAGACACGATGGAAGGGATGTAGAACCTGGCAGAACAGGGCCCAGGGGAAGATGGAGCACCGTTTGCTGTCTGAAGCATGAACCTGCCTGGCTGATGAGAGGGCACTGACAGGCAGGGAGGGTTTGGTGCAAAGGAAGGAAATGGAAGAATTAAATCCACAGAACTTCCCTGCTTTTGTTCTCTCTCCCACCCCCGCTCTTCTCCTTGGCCGCTTGCTCTTCTTGCTGGATGTGTATGGCTTGATACTACCCAAGCAAGCTGGAAACAGGGTATATCAGCTGAAAGCAATTTACTTTGAAATCCAGCTGCCAGATTTTCCTTCATTTGTTTACTTTTAAATGCTTTTTTAAAAGCCAAAGTACACAAGGCAGCCAAATTGCTGACATGTGTGCCGGGCCGGTACCCTGCAAATGCTGCATTCTTTCATGTCCTCCTGGGCTCAAATCCACTCATGTTTATTTAAAATATGTAGAACACTTCAGCACTATTAAGGACCATGTTTTATAGTAAATGGAAAAAGATTTCCTTGCGGGCCGAGGGGAGAGGAAAAGAATCACTCCAATTCAGTTTTGTTCCGATAGCGCTTTGCCTGCCCACCAGGGCCCAGCCACCCACACTCCACCGACGGGCTCGGCCCCGCGCCAGCACCCGGGAGCTTGGGCTGCTCCAGGTGCTCTGGAAACATCAGAGACAGGTGGACACAGAGCTCCAGCAGTGCTTGTGGGGCTCAGCCTCTCTTCCCCCACATCCACCAGGCAGGTGGCCTGAGGTGGCAGAAAGAAACACCAAGATGGGGCTTGAAGTCCTCGAGGTTTTCCACAGCTCCAGAGTCTTGGTTTAACACCTGATTTCACCTGTGAACGTGGATGTGACAGCTACAGGTGAGATACCAACCTGTGAGACTCCAGCTGCACCCCCAGGGTGAAAAAGGAGAGGAAATAGCAGTGAGCAGGCAGGAACAGCCTGGCAAGGACACCAAGAGGGAACAGACTCGCTCCCAGCAGAGAATGAAACACTACGGACTCACTCCAGATGACAAGGAATGACACATCCTCTCAAAAGTAGGATACTGATGAAAATGGACAGCAAATAAGATCCACAACAGCAAAAAGAGAAATAGATATAAAAATTCATAGTTTTTAAGTGCATTGCTAATGTGGGTATTTTGTGAGGGAATGAGGCTGGAAGGGGCAATTCCAGGCAATGCTTTTCTCAAATCACCCTCTGTGGCTGACACAACTCTGTGGGGTAACGTAAGGATGCGCTTCAGAAAGGGAAAATGTCAATAAACAGCAGATAAATCCTGCAGGCCTTTGTTGCTGCTCAAGCTGAAACAAACACAGAAAGGCAATGCAGAGAAAAGACCAAGGAAGTGACATCTTTTTAATCAAATTATCTGCTACCAAAACCAAAGATGGACAATGGCTCTGTGAACACGTTAATGTGCCTCTGACAGACCCTCCTGAAAGAAAACACTGCTGATGTAGCCAGAATTGCTCTGGTTTGTGTTCTAGCAAAAAGCACAAGAAAGCAGAAACCTCCACTTATTAATTTCTGATGATTTAGAGCACAGCACCTTCATAGTTTTATTGTAATTAGCCAGACCAGTAAATCTTCAAAAGGATTCCTCCAGTGGAGTCCCAGACTCAGATTATGTCATGCCTGAGCACAACCTCCCACAACTGGTTTCACTCATGGTGAGAAGAAACAAAGGCTCTGAGCAAGCAGTGATGGAGAGCAGAGAGGGCTGTGCAAGGGCTGGATGCTACACGTGTTCTGGGGACCATCTCCCCTGTAACCTCCTCCCTTGCTCCTCAGCCATTCCCAGCACAGGCAAAGGACTGCTCCAGGCTGGGTGCTGCCATTGTGATCTCTGAAAGGCAGGAGGAGTTCACAACTGGGAAATAACTCCTCCAAGAGTGCTGAGAGGGACATTTCTCATCTTCCACCCTGCAGTGAGGTCTCCAGCTGCCTCTCTGATCACAGAGCTGGGCAGAGGCTCCAGGGCAGGTGACAGCCACTTCTCTGCTCACCTACACCCTGTGACCCTGGGGCTCCTGCTGCTCTCAGGAACAGGAACAGCACTGGGCTGGGGCTGTGCCTGCCCTGCCCAGGCAGAGCTTCCCTCAAGACTCCTCTAAGGCACTTCACAAGGACAAAGATGGTAAACAAGCAGAGAGCAGTGTTGGGTGGAACCAGCCCATCGCAGAGGAGCCAGGGCAGAGAGGGAAGCGACAGTGCCCCAGGGCCACACAATGAGATAGTGACAGGCAGGAAAGGGAAGCTGGGCTGCCTGTCCCCCTGGGCAGGGCTGTACCCTCCAGTCCCCACTGCTCCTGTTCTGCTCTGCTCTGTCCCCTCTGCAACACTGCTCTAAGAGACAGAAAACAAACACATGAAAGCCTGTAAAAATAAAGAGCCCAGTAACTGGAAGTAAAGACTCCAGCAGCTGTAGGGAGCCAAAAGCTTCTTGGAGGGGGTTGGATGGAAGTCGAGTTTCCCTCCCTGCTTGTATTGTATTTCTTTCCTCTGCCAAAATGTGCTTCTTGAGCCTTGGGCAGAGCTCTCGGCGGCTGACCCTCACCTTCCTCTGTTTAGCCTGGAGCGCAGGCTGGCCACGAGCGCCGGGGGCCGCGCCAGGGGCCGGGCAGCGGCTCCCGCTGCGCGCACACGGCCGGGGCAGCGCCGCTGCCAGCGGCTGCCCGAGCGCCACGGCCCGGCGGCCGCACCGAGCACCGCCGGGACAGCCCGGGCTGCCCACGGCAGCACACGGCGGGGCGGCCATCCCACAGTTAGGGGCTCCTTTTGTCCCAAAGCTGGGACAGGTTCGTGTCTCGGCACAGCTGCACACGGGAGGCAGCGAGAACAAAGCAGAGGTCAGACAGTGCTCTAACCAAAGGGGTAATTCTGGCTCCATTAAAATCCGCGCTCCTGTTTTCACGGAAGCAGAAGGCTGTGCTACTACTTATAAAGAGCTGAACCACCCTCAGGCTGACTCACAGCCCTTAACAGAGCTGCCATGCTGATTTTACAAATATTAGAGCAATGCCTCAGATTCAGGGTTTTGTGTGGTTTAACCTATCAACTTGGGAGCAGACCCATAGCTCTTTTATAGAACTCCCCTTCCCTGTATTTTATTTCCTTTCTTGGTGCCAGAATTGGAGCCAAAGCCGAGCTTAACAAAACAACAGGCATGGCCATTCTTCCCAGCCTTCATTTACCCTGGTGAGAAGGGAGAAATGAATTTAAACCCTATCAAAAGTGCAAAGCTGTTTGCCATTTTGTGCTGCAGAACACAGTGTGAACCAAACACTCCCTTGAACCACCTGCACTTGCCAAGCCCAGCCAAGAGCACAGGAACTTGCAGATTGGAATCCTTTTGTTCAGGCACCAGCAACAGATAAATGTGATCTAAGATATTTCTCAGGCAGCAGCAATGGGGAGATGCTTGGGATGCAGGCAAGGTAAAAGAGCTTTTACCTCATTAAAAACTCTCTTCTTTCAGACTTCTCTATCCTATTCTTGGATATGAGGTAGAGCAAAACTCTTCATGTCCCAGCCCCGGGACAGCCTGGAGCAGCTCTCCACAGCCAGGCACAGCCTGGGGCACAGGGAATGGGGCTCTCCTCCCTCACCTGCACCGTGCCTGTGTGGGGCTTGCCAAGGCTCTGGTAGCATGTGGCAGTGAAGAAATTTGTAGAAGCAGAAACCAAGCCCAGGAGTAACTCCTGCACCAGTGAGTGAGCTGTTGCTGACTGGCCCTGGGGGTCTGGGAGCCACCCCCTCTCCAGCATCTGCTGCTTGCAGGGCTGATTTACTGCTTTAAACCCAAACTCACACCACAGACTATTTGCTTCTAGTTTGCTGTGCTGTGTTTTCTCAGACCTCCTCCCTTTGCCAAAGTACTATTTGCACCACACTCAGCCATGCAGAAGGTGCCTTTGATTCACATCAAGTCCCCAGGTAGAAGGGCTCACATGAAAAACCAGAAAATTAACAGAGTTATTAGCATCAGTAAGACCATTTGGTGAGTCCATGTATGTTCCTAGCAAAGAGAAATAATGTGGTCTCATACAAAGGTAAATATTGCTATTAATCTGCTCTCCATCCTTGCCTGTCCCACTCATTTCACACCAGCCCCACAGGTGCAGAACCACCCTGCTCTCTGCAGCACCAGGGTCATGTACTTTCTGGATTCAGAGAAGTAATTACTTCCCAACCACCTCCATCTACTTTGACTCTACTTTAACTTGCTTAAACCACATCAAATGTGACTGAGGCAAAAGTTTTCAAACCATTTTTCTTCCTCTTCTCCCTGCATATTCAAAAGAGCTTTTATATGTAGGAAAAATCAAGTTGAGACAACATGAATAGACAAAAGATCTAATCAGGTTTCTGTATTTAAGTAGCCTTTGGATTTTTTCACGATGGCAAAATCTTCAGAGATGCCCAAAATCAGCTTAACACAGCCACAAGAGGGAGTCTGAAATCTGTTACTGCCCAGATGGATTCTGACTCCTCAACTCTTCCAGTACAAGAGCACATAGAGAGCTTCAAAAGGACTGTACAGTCCTGAATTGAGCAGAACCATTTCAAACCAGGGCATCTCTAACTGCCAGATGTTTTGGAGAGACATTCTCCTCAGAAATATTCTGCTGTTCCACAGCAAGTGCCACACGAGTCTGCTGCAGCAGAAATGCACAGTCCCACCTTAGTGAGATGTGAAATTACACTCAGATTTTACCCTTCCCACCCAGAGTCTGAAAGAATGGAGCTGGTTCTGATGAATCTGACCCACAGTTCCACAAGCTACAACACTGGCTTAAGGTTTTGTAAATTTAACATGTGATTAGAAACTCTGGCAAAGCTGAGAGCCCACAGCACAACAAATAACACTTCTCACAGGGCCAGGGAAATATCTGTGTTGAATCTGTGTCTGCTCTCCATCTGCCAAAAAATTGTCAAGATGCATTCCTCAAAAATACTTTTATGGTTTTTACTGAATCTCAACATCCACTTGTTCTAGTTTCCATTACAGCTCCAAAGGGGCATCTAGGTTTGAGTAAAGCCACAGGATTGAGCTGAATTCAGGCACTCTCCAAAGAACACCATGAAAAGCCTCTGGCAACACTTTTCCAGAGATTTAGCCAAGAGATAAAGAAAAGAAACAATTATCACAGAAAGGTTAATGAAGGAAATGCTCAGAGTACAGCTGAATTCTACTTGACTTTATCATTTCATTGTCCTCCTCTGCTGATCTCTGTTGTACTTTCACCTGCCCACTCCTGCTTGAAACTGAAGAGGGAATCTGGGCCAGCAGACAGTTAATTCTGACATTTAAACCATGATCAGTGTATCATTACTGACCCAAGAGGCTGTAGATTCAGCTGTCAAGAAACAGATGAACAATCTTGAACCTTTGAGGCTTCAGCATAAATCACTTTTTTTTTTTTTTTTTTTCTTACAGTACTAGCCAGCTTAAGGGTGGGGTTCCTATCAGGGTGTTGAAAAAAACTTGCCCCCCTACTTATGAATGTCTTTCTTTTCAGAAGCAATCTAATGGGAAAAAATACTCTTTAATTGTGATTAGGGGCTGACTACTGGAATGCCCATGCCTGTTTATTCCAAAGCAGATGCTCAGCAGTGCAATGGTTCATACAATATGCTGACAATAGTAAGTTATTAACAGAACATGGTAAGATCTAAAAACTCCTGATCAACTGTTGGAGCAGGTCAGCAAAGATCTGATGTGATACGTGTTAACATCCCAGAACAATTTATCCTCCACTCAGCCAAACCTCATTTCACTCACTCAGCTGAATGCAATTAGACCCCAAGCTTGTCCCAGTTCCAGTCTCTGCACAGAAGGGTTATCTTTCCTCAGCAAGACGTGGCTGCTCCGAGATGGTGGCAGTGATCAGCAAGGAGAAACTGCAAAGGTGCAGCACCAGCTCACAGATTTTGGCAAGGAGCTGCTAAAACAGCCTGGTATGTACATTAAAATGCAAACATAGCACCTGCTTTCAGTTTCAGTCAATGCACCCCAGCAGAAAGTAGCAAGAACCCAGAAGCCACACAGTGCACAAGCTATTTTTAGATAAATGTTATACAATTTTCCCTCTAGCTCCATGGATCAGAAACATATGCTGCAGCTATAGAACCATTACAGTTTAATCCCACCTCAAACAAATCTTCTGAGCCTACTAGTTGCAGGCTGCTCAAGAAGCAGAGCACAGTTCCACTCTTTGCCATGGTTCAGGTGAGACAGTCTCACCCAGAGCAAGTTAAACTGCATATTGCTTTGGAAAAACAAGTTCATTGGAATTTTTCTGACCTTTATAAAAAGGTTTTCACTATTGGGTGGAAGTGAATGCAAGACTAGCTTCAACTCCTACAAAAAACATGACTTTCAGATATTGTAGAAAAGACAAATTTTTAAAAGCTCAATAACTCCCCTATCAAAAAGAGCATCACAGTGAAAAATTGGTAAGGATTTTCCCCAAACCCTTTAAGTCAGGGTCTTGAGACAGAATACCAACTCCTTTCCTACACTGCTTAATGGGGAACTAGATCCTTCAGGAGAAAGTTTTTCCTGAAAGGTGTTGAAAATTCAGTACGATTTTGCTGATGATGTAGGTTGTGTTTCCCCAGCAGAACAGTCCAAAAAGTGGAAGTCCCTAACCAATGTTGTATGAGCAGCTGGGAAGCACAACAGGGATCTTTATGGCAGAAACAGCATTGCCCCCATACCTAGCAAATGCCAGATTCCAGTAACCCCTTGCTCCAAGACAGATTTTAGGTTAAACCTCTTCAGGAGTCCCTTGGAAAGAATGCACAATTATCAGTTGCAAGACTAAGGGAAGACATTAATGACTTGTTTGTTCCCAGAGTTTCCTTGATCCATGAGGCAATGTTCTCAGTAAGTAAATCAGGTCTCACGCCAGTTTGTGATTGATGGGGCAGCAGTCAAAGACTGGAACTACGTTTGCACACATGACAGACAATCCTGGTAATCATGATCAACCAGCTGACGTTACTGGTGCCCAGAGGGTCCCAAGGGCTGTGTGACTGCAGAGAGCTCTGAGCAAAACAGGGAAATGCATTGTTCTGGTTGCTATGAGTTTAAAGAAGTCTGCTCAGCCATGTAGTGGTTTGGGGCTCTTTAATTATTAGTGATACCCAGCACACGCCACACAATTTACACGTGCAAGTGCCACATCTCTGCACTTGAGTGAAAGCACAGCCTGCCCACTTCACCAGGACCAGAAAAAGAACCTGCTGCCCAAGGGAGAGGGCTTCAGCTCCCCTTCAGTGCTTGGGTTTGGCTCTGGTCTGGGTCTAGAGTGATAGGCATTCTCAGGCAGAGGACGCTCTGTCTTCACCTTCGTAACCTGGAAAGAAATGCAAAGAAATGACACAACTTCTCACAGGATTTAATAGCCAGGTTGAGTCAGAACTTCAAGGAAGTTCTTCTACCAAGAAGAACCAAACAATAGTAAGGACACATTGTTCAGCTGATGAGAGCTCCTCAATACTTTTAAGAGAAGGGAAGGGAGCAGTGTTTCATCACAACTACAGAGTAGCTCCATGTGAGCATGAGCTTCACTCCTCAAGGACAAGCCAGGAAAAGCAAAAAGCAAGAATTCCATTGTCTAAGAAAAGCACAAGCCTTCTGCAAAAGCAACCCTAGAAAATGCTGCCAGCCTCAACTTCTATTATCCCACAAACTTCCACCGCCGAGTTCCCGAATCACCATCAGGCCAAGAGACGCTGGAGACCTGGTCTGGCCAAAACGTGCATGAAGCAGGGAGAGCAGGATCTGCCCCAGAGGATAAGAAGTTACCTTGGAGAGGTCTCCCAGGCTGGGCCTCACCCAGCCCAGCTTGTTGAGCACGCAGGAGTCGAAGGCAGCCTGCTGCTTGCGGCAGCGGCGCAGCTCCTGCTGGTTGGTGTAGTCGATGCAGCTCCAGTAGGCGGTGAAGGGCTCGGCGCAGTGCGTCCGGATGCTCCTGGGGACACCACAGGCACAGAGCCCTCAGCAAAGCACCCAGCACTGCTCTGCCTCGCTCATGACAACCTCAGCTCGGCCCAAAGGGGGATTTGCAGCTCTGAGATCTCAGCAACATCTAAACCTTCTGTAAAGTCAGTGTTTGATATGAATACCTGTGAAATTCCCAGCGCTGCGGCCACAGTTAATGACAGCAGTAACTGATATGTGGAGGAAGTTTTTGCTGTGTAGGTGTTCACAGCTCCTCCACAGGACATCTTGGTTTTGCCAAATAATTTAGTTACATTCTATGGTGCTCTAATGCTGCCAAATAATTTTGTGTCTAAAGCTCAAAAAGCCATGCTTAGAACAGAGGTTTCAGCGGCTACACTGGAGGTGGACAGGCCTTGAGGTAATTAAATTAGGCTGTTTACAAACAGTACTGGCACATGCCGTGGATCTACATGTTTGGTCAGGAGAGCAGGTGGGGCACCTGCTCAAGCTTTCTCAGTCGTTCACCTGTGAGACAGGGAGGACAGAAAATGCAATGTTCAGGTTGGTTTCCTGGAGTTCATCACACAGATGTAAGGTGCAGCAGCCTCACCACTGCCCTGAGCTCCCAACAAAAACCCAGGCTGCTTGCTCTGGAACAAAGGCAAAAGAGCTTCAAGTGACAGGATAAATTCATGTAAAAATAAGTAAGACAAAACACATGGCCTCTATCCCCAAGAGCTAAAGTTTAAGAAGCAAGTATAAAAGTTTGGAAGGCGGTGATGGCAGCATTTTTAATTAGAATAATGGAATTACAGAATAATTTGGGCTGGCGGGAACCTTAAAGTTCATCTCATTCCACCCCCTGCCATGGGCAGGGGACACCTTCCACTATCCCTGTTTGCTCCAAGCTCCATCCCACCTGGCCTTGAACACTTCCACAGATGGAGCAGCTACAGCTGCTCTGGGCAACCTGTACCAGGGCCTCACCACCCTCACAGGGCAAGATTCCTTCCTGATACCTAATCTAAACCTGCCCTCTGTCAGCGTTAAGCCATTCCCCCTTGTTCTGTCACATCATACCCTTGTCACAAGTCCCTCTCCAGCTCTCCTGTAGGCCCTGCTGGTACTGAAAGTTGCACTAAGGTCACTCCAGAGTATTCTCTTCCCCAGGCTGAAGAGCCGCAGCTCTGGCAGCCTGTCCGCAGAGCAGAGGTGCCCGGCTGGAAGGAGTGACCCACCGCACTGGAGCGACACCGCCAGGCCCGTGGGGCTGCGGCGGAGTCTCCAGGCCGCCGGCCGCTCACCTGAAGAAGTCGATGGCGCACTGGTTCACCTGCCGGCCCTCGCTCAGGCACTTGCGCGGATCCTTCTCCTCCCAGCGGCACAGCATGAACTCCTTGTTGGGCCGGTCGCACTGCGAGCCGTAGTGGTGCGCCGCGGCCTTCAGCACGGCCGAGCTCACCGCCACCTGCGGCGGGGCACAGCGGCCGTGAGGGCGAGCGGGGAAAGCAGGGCGGGGCGGGGAAGGCCCGCTCGGCCCTCACGCACTCACCTCCGGCACATCGAGCTCCTCGAGCGAGGGCACCCGCAGCACCCCGGGCATGGCGGCTCTCCTTGAGCGCCCTCAGCGCCGCCGCGCACCGCGCACGCGCCGCCGCGGGGGGCGGGGCCGGGCGGGAGAGGGGCGGGGCCAAGGCGGCGCCGTTGCCGCGGTGACCGGGACGCGCCGTCGGGGCCATCATGGAGCTGGTGGGGGATCGGTACCTGGGGAGCACCGTGCGCGGCAGGTGGGGCCCGGGGACAGCGGGGGACACGACGGGAGCGGGAAGGGGCACGCGGGGTGCTGGGGACAGGTGGAAGCGGGAAGGGGTACGGGGGGTCCTGGGGGCAGGTGGAAATGGAAAGCACGGGGACACAGAGGGCACAGTGGAGTTCGCAGGGGACACGTGGGACCGAGGGGCCCGACGGGGAGGCGAAGGGAGTACTGGAAAAGCAGGGGAGTCGCGGGTGGCAGATGGGCCATGGGGGCAAAGGGAGGGTCGCGGGGGGCTGGTGGGACCAGGGGGCACCGGCTCCGCGGGGTTGCCACCATCCACCCCGCCGTCTCTTCCAGGATGGAAGGATACGGCTCCTACACGCTGCCCACCGGGGGCGAGTACCGGGGCTGGCTGTGGGACGGCATGTTCCACGGCAAGGGCGAGCTGCAGCTCATCAAAGGCGGCGGGTACCGGGCGCTCTGGCACCGCGGGCGGCCCACGCAGGTACGGCGGGGGGTCACCCCGAGGGGTCTCCGCTGGCACAGAGCCCCCAGGGAAGCTTGGAGGTGAAACGCGGATTCCCGAGCCAAGCCGGTGTTCGACCCCTCGGGCCGGGGGGGCCGGGCTCCACAGGCGGGATTCCCGGCAAAAACGGGCTGGCCCTGCTGCGGCTCTGCCGGTTCAGCCTGCCCCTGGCGATCCGTCCATCCATCACGTTTATTAACTCTGCACTCAAACGTGTTTTGCAGGGGAAATACACTTTTGCAGATGGTCTCGAATTCGACGAGGAAAAATGGCCTTACTGCGATGGCTACGACAGAAGATTTTATACAGAAATCTGTTTGGGTTTTAAACCACCAGGTACTAAATTGCATTTGCGATCCTGAGAGTCTGGAAGGAATTAAACTAACAACTTTGCTTAAGAAAGATTAATTCAGCTACATGAGTAACGTGGAGCAGAAATGCTCTGGCTAATTTCATACAACCCTATGATTCCACATTCCAGAAGAATGTGGACACCACTTTCCACCAGCACAGCCTGGGATGCAGCTCTGCATCCACAGGGCTCTCCTGGAGTGATGACCCACAGGACAGGGCTTTATTATCTGTACCTTTTGACATTAACCCTTTTATAACTTTCACCCTCACTGCATCAGCAGGGTGCTTTTGATACAGAGAAGTTGAGCAAAAACAATTAGTTTGCATCCAGGACAAATGAAGTTTCAAGCATCTGCCCTATGTAGCTTGTTAGCAGATGCCAAAACAGACATTTGTGTTCAGTCTGGTTTTGCTAAAAATTTGTATAATGTTATTATTTTTTGTATTCAAAAGGTGGATTTATAAGGGAAAAAAGTGAGTAAAATCTGTAACATAATACACACAATACATAGAATATTTTAGTGATGACATGGAGTTCTGCAAAGCCAGCGATTCTCTCCTGGCCCCATTTTGGATTTTAGGGTTGGACTTGTAATGCTGACTTGGTGGGCTGAATCACAGCACTGTGAATGAAGAAATCAAAATGATCACTTTTTATCACACAATCTTTGTGTGTGTATTTTTCCATTTTCATTTTCCCCATTGGCAAAATTGATGAAATGTTGTACAAAATTTATTGTGAGGTAACTGTGTTATTTTTATACCAAATGCCGTGGAGATGTACATTAGTTACTTTGATCAAAGGCATAAATTAAAAAAAAAATCAAACCTTGTTTTTCCCCTTCAGGCATTCCTCAGCTTACAAATCTGGATCCTCCCAAAATAATCCCAGAAGGTTGTTATGACTGTGGTGATGGATTCTATAACCCTGAAACCAGAGTAGTTGTTGACTACAAATTCAAGTTTCTGAGAAATGCAGGTATGATTTAACTTCTTCTGCAAGGTAAACTAAAAAGAGTTTATTTCTCATATCTTCTAGGCTGCCTGACTAAAGCCAAAATATAAACAACTCCATGACTTGGTTCTATTATCACTGAGCTAAAATATCTTTAACTTATTTATTTTATCAGTGATTTATGTATCCCCAGAGTCGTACAAATCATATTTTGCAAAATTACAATGAAGCATTCCCAAGTATATATGAATAAATATATTTTATTACTGTTTGGTATGTTAATCTCAGAAAAATCTTCAATCTCTTCTGTTATGATCTCAAGCAAGGGAGTGGTTGTGAGGGGCACATCACTGATCCTGAAAGCTGAGAAGCTCCTTGATGTTCAGTTTATTAAAATGAGTCTGGGTCTTACCTTCCTGACCAGGAAACCTTCACCTTGGAGAGCTGTGTTTGGAGTAGAGTCTGGCAAATACACGGAGAAGTCCCCAGATTAATAAGCCTTGGGGAAAATTAGTTTTTACCAAGCCAAAAGAGAAACTTTTCAAATTAAAAGCCGCAGAATATCCCCAAACAGTTGACACTGGGATAACTAAAAAAAATGTAATCTTCCCTGAAAAAATCTACTTTATGTTCTAGCTGTTTAATCTTTGTGTTTATCACCTTTTCAGCGTAGAGGGTTTTAAAATGAAATTGATTTCTGAAAGCAACCACCCACCCTGCTCTTTTTTTCCCCTCAAACGTCCAAATTGCAAAACCTCTTTTTGGGTTTTTTTTTCCTAGAAAACAGAACATTTCATTTTCAGTGCGCTACAGTTTAACAGTTTTGTTGCTTGGAAACTCAATTTTTCAGCAAATTTACTATTTGTTGAAAAAAAATTTCTGTTCTGCTCTACTTTCAAGAGCTTTTGTGAGTGTGCACAGTGATATTGGAGGAGGGAAGTGGGGGGGGTTTAAATGAATTGGAGATACCATCTGCTATAAAATATACCCTGTGATACATGGCCTGTTTTATAAACGTTGAATAAAAACTGATCTAGATTATTACAAATGGCATTGATCCAAAATACTGGAATGCAGTGGGCCTACTGATGAGGAAGATAAGCAACATGCTTTCCAAAAACACAGGAACCTACACAGATTAGTACAGGAGGGAACGCCTTGGAATTCAATTTATTGTTTTTTAATCTGTTCTTTGAACTCATTGTCCTTTATGACATTTATCTCAAACCCTACAAATTATATCAATCAATATTGGCCCAGCAGCCCGGCGCAGCGTGGGATGGAGTGGAGATGGGCTTTGTGTGGCTCTCCTGGACACAAAAGTTCAAGTTGTTGATGTGAGTGTGAAGAAGGAATGTGTCATGTAGGCCAGACCCTTCCTCTCAAGAACATGAACACAATTGAAAAACCCGGCACTTGTTCAACATCAGAGGAACTCTTGCTGCCCCAGGAGAGATGATTCAGGGCACAGGGCCACTGAAGCAAAGAGAAAAAAAAAAATTAAAAAAAAAAAAAGCCAGCTGTAAGCAGAAGAAACTGAGGAAGAGGCTGAGATGACAGGGAACAGATCCAGAATTACTCCATTATAGGTTGGGCAGGAAAGAGCAGGAAAACCTCCAGGCTTCCAGCCAAGTCTTGAAAGCATCAAAAGCAGATGGTAGGAAGCATTCAGGAAGTTCTTACAACAGCTTGACAGGTTTACCAAAATGACAGTATCTTCCTCAGCCCTGGCAGCAGGCTGCAGGGCTCACCTTTCCCCCCTGTTCTGAAGCAATCCCTGATTGTTCCTGTGTTTGTGGAACCCCTGGGCCCTGGCACAGCCTTGCCTCCATCCCAGAGCAGAGTGGGCACCATGTGAAACTCCTGGGTTTGTTTCCAGCATTTTCCATGGGGATGGAGGATGTGGAGCAGCACAGAAACTCCTGAGGAGCCTGGTGAGCCCTGCACCCTCCAGCTCAGAGCTCTGACACTCATTTTCTCAGAGCTCTCATTGCTGGGCAGTGCAAAGGCCCATCCTGAAAACATAACCAGGCCTGGGGAATGAAATGACAGCAACAGCTTTGTTAGACATTTTTATCTAGCAAAGTTTTCCAAATTCTCATTACAGCCTTGCTCCGTCCCTAAACTCTGTTTCCTCAGGGATGCTCAAATTTCTCTTGATTCTCCATGTGTTCTTCAAGCTTTGCTTTTTTCCAGTTTTGAGAAGTACGTAAAATTGAGCACATAAATAAGAATGGGAAGGCTCATTTGTAAGAGGATATGTTGTTTATTTTTAATAGATACTGGGACCAGGCTCCTGTTTCACCAGGAGTATTCCTCTTTTTTTTTACCCCCCCCAGAAATAAAACTCCTGGCACCTTTGTAACAGAGTTTGGTCAATAGAAAGATCGGAAGATTTCCCAGTTTTTTAGTGAAAAGTAGAAACAAGATATTATTTTTAATGCAAAGCAGAGAGGCACAAGAAGAGCTGTGACAGTCAGGTTTTAGGCCTCTGAATATCCAAAAATCCCATAACTTTCAAAAAGAAAATACTATCAAAAAACCCAGGAAATTTTTTATACTGAGATGGAAAACATCTCAGGAGATTGCCTGGGTCACCTGTCTTGATGAAAAGCAAAGATATTTCTGATGAAAATTGCCTTGATTCTCCTGTGGTTTTCACAGGGATAGGTTAAATAATATAAAACACACTTTTCCTTGTTCTACTATGAGAATATTTCTTCTACTATTTTCATATTTCTTCTTCACATTTAATTAGTGTGGTGCATAGGGAAACTTCCTGTAGTGCACTCAATATTACCTGAAATATATTTGTACCTCTTCCTATAATTCAAGAGAATAAAGACACAAAATCTGCCTTTTTACTCAGAGCTCAGTCAGGGAACTGAGTTAAGAGCAGGATTAGGTCCAGAAGACCAGGACAAGTGTCTTATTAAGAGGGGATTTGGTGTTGCTGCAGTCCCAAGCCAGCCAGCAATCAGCATTTCTACAAGCCTTAAAGTCTTGTGAAAAGCAGCAGGAAAAATCCTGCTGCTCCAGGACTCATTATCAGCTGAAAAGGTTAAGATTCAAGAACATTATTTTTGAATAGTTCAGAGAAGTCTGGGGTCAGAACATCTGAGGCTCCTTGGTTGTGAGGCTGGCCTGACTCCCTGGCCAAGGGGGAAAAACCATTTTAATTCTAAGACTTAATAATCACAGACTTACAGTTTCTCACTTTGTTACCTTGGGATGGAGGCTCTCATGCCTCATTTCTTGAACTGAAAGAACTAAGAAGTGCAAATATTTTGGAGAGTCAGCATCGATATGTTCAACCATTTCAGGTTTATCCAAGTCCACAAATCCATGAGAGAAATCTCCTACATTTGGACTTTTTTTTTCCCCCTCACAATTCAGATCTGACTTGCACCGAGTGCTTTTTGGGAAATGTAGACTTTGACTTGTCTGAAAAATGCAGTTGAGAAACAGCCATAACCACTCAATAATCGCTCAGGGTAATATTTCTATACCTACCCTCATGTACCCCAAATACATGCAGATGTTTGCGTGCTCTTTCTCAGAAACTACTGGAGAATTGGGTGTGGGATGAGGACCTGGCAATTTTTCAGGCCTGGAGTATTTCTGGAAAAAAGACAGCAAATTTAACTTCGAGTCGACTGTGGTGCAGGAAAAAAAAAGATTGACTGCACTGAGGGATCATGCATGGAGTTTTATTCCCTGTTCTTCTTTGAAATTGCCCCTTCTGCTGATGGAGGGAGTGGATGAACAGCCTGATTCCAGGCTGGTCCCCTAGTCATTGCCTAAGAATGTACAAGTTGTTTTGGCAGATGCCCTGAGCAAGGAGAGGAAAGCCCCAGCAATACACATACAGAGGGAATATAGTATTTTTGTTCAAATGAATTTAGTTTCCCATAGATTTAAATGTCTACTTGTAAGGCACGACCATTTAATCTTTTGTACATTTGTTTCTTTTTTATTTGACTTAAGATACTGAATTTAGATGAGGTTTAGTTCCTACATATTGAAACTCTTAAAAGCTCTTCAAATAATTGTTCTTTGGATACTTGTTAGGCTAAAGAAATCAGTTTTGATCGGCAGTAAAAGTTCATGCTATTTTAAGTGCAATGCTATAGCTATTTTCTGTTGTATATTTAATCATTTTGAATTATATGTCATGTAAAAGATTTTAGCTCTGGGGCATTTGCCAGATGGCTGATTCTGCATTTCACACAACAAAAGAAATAATGTTTGTGTAAAGCTCTTAAAAATAGTTGGTAATCAGTATATTCTACAACGAATAGGATCCAGACCTGTTTGGAAAAAACCCCCAGCTTTTGCAGAAATTAATTTAGAGGATTTGGTCTCTACCTCTGGGCTCTGAACAAAACAAATTGTGTCTATTGTTTGCTGATTTTGTAACATTTAACAAGTTAACTGGATTGTAAATTTTACTCATTTTTATGTTAAATGCCTGTTTATTGCAATCCATTGATCTTTTTCTCTTTACTTTGGCTGACAAACTTATTTCTGAGAGCAGGGTTGTAAAGCAGAGAGCCAATACTGCTCTCCATTTACACAAGTAGAGCACACAATGAGAGTAGCCCTTTGCTTTTCTTGCAGCAGCTGGAGTGCTTGTCCTTTTCTGCTTGTCCTTTTTACTGCTAATTCCTCTTGCTGGCCTCTTTGATTCATATCCCTCCAAAATACCACTGCAAAAATATTTTCTCTCTCTGCCATGGCATTCAGCTTCTTCTCTTTGCCCACAAGGCTCTACAGAGCTACCTACAAATTCACCTTTTGGTCTTGTCTCCTCCATCACCACATATTTTTTTCCCTTTCATCTAGTTCCAAGACAGGTTTTTTGCCACATTCAATTCTAGTCTTCTGGTATTTGCTTTCCAGACTCTGAGGAAGTCAAAAGCTTTGAAAAATATTACATCCAGAAGAAGGTCTTTGATCTGCATCTCCAAAGTGTCACATACCTACCTCTTCCTATTATTTAGTTTGTTAGCTTTTGTCCCAATGTCAGAGCTCTGGATCTAAATAATCCCCAATGCTTAACAAATAAATGAATTTAGGAGCCAAATCTCAGCAGAAGGAGAGGCAGAACTCTGGCAAGTATCAAGTGGGACTGCTGAGTGGGCAAGGCAAATGGCTGAGCAATGAAGATGGCAGAGAGAAATTGAGTTTACTTCATTTAAAATGAAGATCCCAGGCTCCTACGAGAAGCTGGGGTGGTTTTCTTACCCTTTTTTTAAATTTATTTACTCTACCCATCATATGCTCTTTTTGTATCTTTTTATATAGAAATGTGTGAAGATCAAGCACATTTTGGATGTCATTGCAAAATTCATACATATGTCTTTCACAGTGTTGAAGTCTGCTCAGGTGACAGACAGAGATACTTGGAGACTTCTCATCTGAGCAACCAAAAACATTTTTAGATTAAATTTGGCTTCCATGGTTTTAATCTGAAACATCCTCCATTCAGCAAAATAGATTATGAACCAACATAATTTATATTCCAGACTATAGCCAGCAGTGATAATATTAACATTTGCATCATGATGTAAGTTACTACAGTAATTTCAGTAGCTACAGCTTTTGCAGATATATTGTTCCTTCTGGTTTCCTGGCCTTATCTTTTTGAAAACTGTGGAAGTTTCAATTCTAAAGAACAGCATGCCAAGAATAACACCTTTGTTTGGGTGCTAACCATCCTATTGTGAATCCATTAAATAGGTTACTCACAAGACTTATAGGCACTTACATTCAATATACAGCTCATGTGGAAACAACTTTTACAAGAGATGGAAAGTTCATTTGGGGGCCATTTTGGAATGACAGTAATTAAAAGAGAATGGAAGGGTGAGAATTGGTGGGTGGAAGCAAAGGTTAATTGAAAACATATTTTCCGTTTTCTTGCCAGCCTTGATGTTGGTGGGGTCAGGTGCAGTAAGGAAAGGGGTGGTGGGGACCCGGAGGGGGCAGTGGAAATGGAAGGGGTGTGCCAGGCAGAGCCCAGGGGCTGAGATGCTATCACATGTCATTGTGATTGTGCACTGGAAGAACATGATAAACGGCGCTGCGGGTGCTGGGAGGAGCCAGGGATGTGAAAGAATTCGGTGATATTGTTGTTTACAATGGGCTGCTGTGCTTGGCCCTCTGCAAACCCAGAGGAAGCTCAGCTGCTGCTCGAGGATGCTGTGCTGGGAACACACCCTTCCATGGGCATGGAGAGCTCTGGGCAGGGCTGGGGCTCTGGGTGCTCCCTGTCCTGGTGGTGGCACATCCATTCCCTCCTGGGCTCTCACATCTCACAGAGGAGTGACACCCTCTCACATCAGGGCACACAGAGGGGTGACACCCTCTCACATCTCACAGAGGGGTGACACCCTCTCACATCACACAGAGGGGTGACACCCTCTCACATCAGGGCACACCAAGGGGTGACACAGCCTCTAAGACATCAGGAACACACACAGCTACAAAGACCTATTGCAGTCAGACAAGGTTTTTAGGGTGAACAATGCACTTTTTCCCTGTTCAACCCACTGGGTATTCTCATTTCAGCAAAATTCTTGGTGGTTTCCTGAGAAAGCAAAAGTTAAGAGAAGCCTCCATGGCAATGCTGCCAGTGCTGTGAGTCTCAGCTCTGGGCCATGGCAGGCACCTAAGCATGCAGAGTCCTCAGAAGTCTCTCACAGCTGAGCTTTCCATAAGCAGCACAGAAACATGATAGTTTGAAGCAAATAATTCTAAACTTTGCAATATGCATTTAATATAGCAAGATTAAACGCACCTAAATTACAGTGTGTTTTCATGTCATCCCTTGGAAGCACCCTGAAGCAAGGCCACCCTGAATTTTCAGCTGTTTCTAATCCCAGTTGAGAGATAAATCTGGAGTGTGGTATTTGGGGAAATCTCTTCTGCCACTACTTTTAGCCTGAACATGGGAAAGGAGGCAAGTGGCTTCATTTTGCAGAAAGCAGAAATCCACTGATTTAAGTGGGCTGCAGTTTGAGCTCACTGTGGAATACACCTAACATTGGTTGTGACACCTATTTGGACTTTGCTGACATTTGGAACTTCCCCTAAATCCCCCCAAAACAAGGCAGAAACTTGCCAGTCAATATTTGGTGAGAAGAACCAATTTTGAAACAGGCTACTTATAGGAACACATTAGAGCAAACAGCTTTAGCTGGGTTTAATTTACCTAAAGAGCCTCTCCAGAGTGACCTGCTGGCCCTGTGGACAGTGTCCAGAGGAGATCAGGAGGACTTGCACCTCTCTCAATCCCTATTGTGGGCAGATGCTGTTTCTGGGGACCAGTTGTGCAGGTGGCTGCCAGGGTTGGCTCTGTGTGCCTCTGCCTGATAATGAAAACAGCCTGAATTAATCACAAAAATAACAGAGAGCTGTCCCAGTGTGGGCTGGCTGAGGATCTCACCCACAATATTCAAGATATATTTAGTGAGTGCTAGAAACTGATCTCATTTTTGATTGAGACACAAGGAAATAATTCTAGAGCTCATCAATTACAATCTTTTGCTGTTTCAGTTTCAAGATTCCAATAATATGCCATGATAATAATGATAATATTTCACTGACTTTGGAACAAATAACTGGATAACATTTACTAACTGCACAGGGATACACCAGACTGCAGTGAAATGCTCAAACAAAGCTTTTTTTCCTTTACCTTCAAACACCAGCATGGTTAGTCCTTTTTCAGTAAAGTCTGTTCCATCACTGTTTATTCTACTGAGGAAAATCTAAAAAAATGGATAAACTTGTAAAGATAAATATGCTGACACAAAATTCAGCACACCACACGAAGAACCCCATTCTACCTAATTGTGCACAGGGTGATAATTTAGCACTGATTAAAGAGTTTGTATTTTTTTCAAATCTTTTTTAAAAGGAAAATTACTTCTGAAGGTGAAGATGTGCTTAGACAATCATATTAACATATTCAAACAATTGCAATTTGCAAAATAGTAATTACAACTCACTATCTGGTAGCATTAATCAAACTTCAAGGTTTAATTCCATTTTAAATATTGATGAAATGTGATTCTCCAATCTAACCCTGGTGTTGCAGGGTTATGGAAGCAGCCAGTGGCAGAAAAAGAGGAACGTGTAGTTAACAAGCAGCTGCCACAAAGAAGGATCGGCATCTGTGATTTAAATTGTTAGCTGCACAGTCAGGTAGAGTGTAAAAAGGGTAGTCAAGAGGCTGTTAAGTCCATTGCTGCCAATTACTAACAATCAGGGAGGAGCTTTAAGACTTGTTCAGTACAATAAACCCAGTTTGTCTTGTTTCAGGGGTTACTACTGAAGAGGTTGCAGCTGCACTGATTCAAATAGCCCTAAAACTACAGTAATTATCAACCAGTCTTCTTTAGTGTAGCAAAAGTATGTTTTACCATAGCTTAACTCTTTACATTCTAATATTTCCCTGCCTCCTCTCCCATAGCCAGCCCTGGACCCATTCTCATCCCCTGGGCTGTTGTTCTTCTTCCTATCCTGGACCAATTCTTTAATTTCCCCTTCCCTAGACCAAGGAGCAGTTGTACATCTCACTGGGCTGGATGGCAGTTCTGGGGGTTTACTTCGTGTTGAGTGATTACATCTGTTTTTCCTTTTCATACACAAAGTTGAAATTCTCATTGGTCAATCAGTTTTTACATCTGCTTAAACTACATGCAGGTTAAGCAGGGCTTATGAGCACATATTTAATTTGCATGGGCTCAGATCACTGCACAAACCAAGACATTTTGGAATCAGTCTGGAAGGGCTGAGATATCCTTGGAGTGATTTGTCCTGGGTGCTTTCCTAGGTCAGGAATTCCCAGTGCAGAACGAGACAATCTGGGCAAACCAAGGGCATGCTGGAAACCTGTGAAACCAAGTTAGCATCTGCCTTTCTTGGTGCTTGTACCCTTGATGCTCAGCTGAGTGAGGCTGTCAGAGGCTCACACAGACTCAGGCTGGTTATTTCCAGCACTCAGGTGAGCCAGGTGTGCCCAGCTTCCAGCCAGACATGGTGATGCACAGCATCTCTTTAAGTTTTCTTCTTCCTTCACCTTGACAGAAACAGACAAGTTTCCTTTTTATGCAATCATTACAAGCTCAGATAAACTTTTTTTTTTTTTTTTTTTTTGAGTTATGGCAATTCCAGCTAAAACCACAGAGCCACAGAGACTGGACAATATCTGTCACAGGCTCACGTGATCACATCTGCAACACCTAGTGCATAGAACAAAAGCCAGCACATTGATTATGGCTTGGATGTTGTTTTTAAGAAAGCTTTGTGGACCACATTTGCATTCCTGTTGCAGCCCTCAGTGGAATCTGCCTGTGAGGATTGCATGGTCTTTATGCAAGATTCTGTGCTCATGTTTTTAATTTCTCTTTTAGCAGATTTTTTTTTTCAGCATCTTATTTTCTCCTACTTTACACCCGAGTTAGAAATGTACCATTAACAGGATATTTTGTTATAGATCTGTGGATCTCTAACGAATTAAAAAAATACAGTGAAGCACGGGAAGAGATGAACTTAGCTATTTTATCCAAATTACAACCATTTTCCAGTCATTAAAACAAGCACCTTGGCACCTTTCCTCCCTCCACCAGGAGCTGAGTGTGAGCAGCACCCTGAGAGAAAAGGGAGAACAGCATGGGGAGGAAAAAAAAAAGAAAAAAAAAAAAAAGAAGAAGAAATAAAAAGAGAATACAAAGCTTGACTCACAAGCCACCACAGTCAAGAGGATTAAACCCCAAGCTTGACAACTTGTGCATCAGAATCTGTCACATACCTCTCTGGGAACTTCTTAGCTTCACACTTCACTCCCAGGATCTTTCTACCCTTTGCATTTCAAATGCTCCTCTGTGCTTTAACATAAAGGTACAACTCCACAATGAAAAGGTCTCCATGAAAATTTGACTCCTAAAGAAGCAACATGCTTCTTTTTCCTTTTTTATTTTTTTTTGACCTGCCTAAGCAGGGTGCTCAGCAGGGTGAATAAATGGTCACACACCCCTCAGCTCCATCCTCCTCCCAATCATCTGCTCTTGTACATAACAAGGGCTGCCACAAACCCTCAAAATTAAGATTTTTGCAACGTCACAAGCAGCTAATATGAATCTGTTAAGACAGTGGTAAACACAAGAAGCAGCTCGAATATAGTTCATTTATATAAAAATAAATGCAGGTATTGTTGTAAATAATACTTCGATTTTTTTTTCCCCAAAGCTTTTTGAAGTTTGTTTTTCCTGGTTTACTACACAAATTTCTTTCCTTCTACACAAACACAAAGGAAAAGGCTGCAGAACAGTTTTTGGAGACAAGACTATTTAAATCCCTGAAATTAAGAAGCCACAGCTTAACATTCACTAAGCTATTTTTTTGTAAATCATGCAGAAAATTACTATTCAAACTTTGCTGGTCAGTTGTTTTTTCCTATATTGTCTTTGCTTTTATTTTCTTTCCACACTGTCATTATGCTCTCAGAATAAATACGACAGACATGAATACTAACAAGGGACACAGGAGTTGGTCTAAAATATCTCTCAGCCACTGCATCAGCTTATCAATACCTGCCACAACATTCATCTCAAAAACAGCATGGAAAGAAAAGCTGTAAGACAAGAACCTGGCATTTTACTGTACATTTTTCTTTAGCTTCACATTTTATAAAATGACAAGCAACACAGGTAGAATATTTTAAAAATGCCTATCTTAATTTGTAACAGTTTCAACATTTCCCCTGCATATTTTGCTCAAAAAGGCAAAATTTAAAATCTATACATGTAATCTTGGTTAACCCAAGCTAAGCTTATCAAACAGATGAATAATCAATCCTTGCCATGCACCCAGTAGCTCCTGCCTTAACAAATTCCCACACAACAGCACAAATCTTTTAAACAAACAAACAAAAAAAAAAAGTGTTCTAAGAGATACCAACGGCTAAAAAATGGATTTATATTCCAAAGTAAAAATGGCTTGTTTGAGCTGGACCCCAGGGATGCAAGAGCAGATCTGCCAGGGGGATATTGAAGTTTTTTTTCTCTCCCTTTCAGACAATGATGAGCACGAGTGGATCCTCCGGAGCTGCCGGAGAGCCTGGGACATCCCCATCGAGCACAAACCAAAGCCAGCACACAGCTTCTCCTGACAATATCCCAGCAAAGCAGGCAGTCTGACTCACAATAAATGCCATTTGTCCTCCTGGATTCGTCTCACCCTTTCCCTCGACAGGAATATAATCTTCCTGTCATCTTTGTCAGCTCAAAGAAAAATGGAAATAATCATTTAATCAGTCATGCTGAGCAAAAGCCACGGCAAAAAAGCTGACTGTACTCACAATAATATTCCTGAGAGGTGTGCAGTGTAGTATGTATAAACATTATTAAGCCTGAAAACAATTTGTTAAAAAGAGTGCCTCAGATTCGGTGTTGAAGTCATTCAAATCCATCTTAATCAACATTATTTTCCCAGATTTTAGTTAGCTGTCCTGGTGAATTCCTTTCCTCTCTTTTTGCTCAGTACTTTGATATTGATTGATCATTGTAATAATGTACACCAGAGGTATTCTTTAATGACGGGTTTGCTAACTAGGAAATTATATCCATTTACTACGAACGTTTGTTGAACTCTCCTGAAGCCAGAGTTTAACAAAATAATAAAAGAGGAAAACTGGGTGGGTTGCTGCTTGATTAGTAAGCCAGAAAGTATTTAAAAATAAAATAAAATGGAATTACATCATTTTCTGGATGTAAGTGCCAGCACTTCTACTTGCATTAACTTTATTTATTACACAAATAAGACATTTACAAAGCACAACATTAAAAGTATGTAACAAAACAGACATTGGTTTTACAAAAAGTGCTTACAATTTTGTTTTACTTTTTTAAAATAAATATTAGTCTTGACTGTCCACTCATTCAGAGAAAAAATTTTTAACCATTGTAGCCAAGACATGCAGAATTGCAACATGCTACAACAAAATGATTGGCAGATGAAATAAAACTGGTGTTTAGTTGGCATCCTACAGATAAATCACTGATAGTAGTGCAGGATTGGTTCCCACTCCCTGCCCCAACGAGTGAGTTCTGTAAGCACCTTCAGCATTGGGTTAACCAGCATGAGCCAGAAAAAAATCACTGGTGATAAAACCTGAAACCATCCCACTTCCAGAGCTGAGCTCTGTTAGTCTCCTTATTAACCTGCAGTGAAGAGCCTTTCACTGGCTGTCCTCAGTGGATTCTGTCTGCAAAAGGGTTTGTAAATAGCAACTGGAAAAGTTTAGTGCGTGGAGTCTGCATTGCTGCACCAGAACCCATCTGGCAATTACTGAATAAACTAAGAAAATGAGAATGACTTTAATTTTTTTTTTTAATCCACAAACAGGAGATGAATGCAAATGACCTGAGATAAGGTTTGGTTCAGTGGCAACAGTCAGTGTGAAATATGTTGTGAAACAATGTATTGAATAAATTAGAAGATTTCTTACATTCTTGGTACAGTTGAGTATTTTCCATACACATAATTAGCTCTAAAACTGCACAAGCTGAATTGCTTCCAGTTTTTGCAAACAATTTGGGCTTAATATAAACAGAGCCTGATTTCTGAATTAGCAAAGCTGCTCCTGGCTACTTATGGGGGGAAGTGCCCCGAGCACAGTCTGTGGTGAGCCCACATCCCTGGAGAGGAGCACCTACATTCCCTCAGCCCCTGCTGTGGTGGGTACCAACCCTTGGATATCCAGGACATTGCACAAGTGGGGTTTTATCTGATCAAGTTGGTATTTAGCAGATATATATTTCATAGTTTCCCTTTCGTTGCATTGCCAAGACAGAAGGGAGAAACACATCAAGTGCTTTTCTCCCTCAACAGAGCAGTTGTGGCAGTCTCAGAGACTGGGGGATGTCAGGGAAAGTTAGAGCCTGAAGTCTCTCCTTCAGTGTCAAATGGAATAACTGCCCATTCCTTTATGACACTAATTCCACAGCTAAATGGTCAGTAGGATGTGCAAGCACAAATGGAGAACAAAGTCAGGCCCTGGTGACCCCCCAGCCCCCACGAGCATCTCAAGGCTGGCACATGGACACAGCAACCACCTCAACCTGTGATGACAAACACTCACCAACAGCCAGCCAAGGGAACACCCTTCCTTCCTCATTGCTCATCCTCAGAAACAGCTGCACCTGCTGCACCCAGAGCAAGGTGACTGTCCCCTCCCCAAGGGACACCTCTGAGAGGTGGTTCCAGTCAGGTCAGGCATGTGGGAGCACCTTGTCTCTGCTCACACTCTGGAAATGGTCACTCACACATCAGGAGGTGATAATAATGTTTTGTGGACTTAATTCCCCTCTCTCCTTTCTAAGGTCACCTTGAGTTGGGAATAGAGCTGCTGGCTGCAGTTTGTCAGTACTGGCCCAACTGTCAGAGGTAGTACCATCACCCTTTAACATGCACACACAGAGAGTGTGTGCATGTGTGGATTTCTTCCAACCAATATCAATGTGTGCTTGTACTCAGTTACTTCTCAAACCAAGAGATCTCAGTGGCCACCTCAGCAGATGTCCCCAAGCCACTCCTGGAGCGTTCCTGTGGTTCAGCTGGAGCCACGTGCCTGGCTGCTGGTGTCACACAGAGCTCAGGGACACGGCAGGAGAGGCTCCCCACGTGTGCAGTATGGGCTGGCCAGGGCAGTGGGATGGTTGCCCACCCAGCCCATGCCACAGATTGATCCAGGATCTCCCAGAGGGGAAAACACGTGGATCTACAGTTCCAATTAAAACCAAGTGATGTAACAGATGATTCCCATCTCCTGCTCCTCGGGCACGGTTCAGTCACATCCCTCACTAGCTGTGGCTCAGGGTAGGCTTCACATTCTTGGAGGAGCAGCCTCACAGACACTTCACAGCAGGGCTTGTGGAGAGAGGTTTTGTTACAGACCTGCTCTTGGCTCGGTGCAAACTGAGAAGGGCTGGCAGAGGTCACTTGTTTACTTTTCGTTATTACCATCAATGAAAGATCACTTTGGAGTCCTTTTCCTGACTTGGGGCCAGACTGCTGAGCACTTCCTTTGCTGTTGCAGTGAGCCCAGCTGTTCTCCTGGGATGCACCCTCATCCCAGGGCCTGGCAGGACTGACAGCCATCCCCCAGCAAGGGAGAGCAGGAGGGCAGAGGGGACCAGAGTGATGCTGCCAGACAAAGGATGATGCCATCCCCTTGCTGTCCACTTGGCTAGAGATGGTTCCTGCTGGCCTTATTGTGGCTTTCACCTTTTTAACTGGTTCTACAGTTTCTACCCAACTCTTTCCACTGACTGAACTTGAGTCCACAGCAGGGCAGAACATTTCTACACCTTTATGGCCACCTTCCATTGAGCATTTCCCAGTCCCAGAGTATGGATTGTCTGAGAGTTTTCTGTAGGTACATTCTGAAATCACCCATTTGTGATCCAATATGACTCCAAGGAAATAAAGTAGCTTGTTAATAAAGAACGAGAGCAAAAAACTTTAAAAAAACTTAAAAAAAAAAAAAAAAAAAAAAAAAAAAGATTTGGCAGATGGCTGTGAGAGGAGAGAGATATTCAGTGTTCTAAGAACAAGTCAGCAATCAAAAACTTCAGGGTGCTAAACCTGGCTCTGCCACCAACCCTCATGGTTCCTCTCAGTTTAGGATATCTCTGCTTCCCCTCCTATAAAACGGGGGGAAAAACACTAAGATTTACTTACCTTTGAGTGATCAAAGGACATGTGATTCTAAAGCACTTTGAGGAGGAAGAAAAACTGCCTATTTCCAGCTGGCATCATGTTTTCCACTCAGTGGAGTCTCAGCTACCTGCGAGTTTGGCTCAGGAAGGTCTGTCTATATATCGAGTTGCTGAGCCAAAAAAGCCAATTTCAGATTTCACACATGCGAGTGGAAAGAAGGAGGGATGTCCAGGAACTGCTTCAACTGGTGCAAAAAGAGAATCAGGCCAAACCACATGAATTCCTCCTTCCTTTGTGTTCAGAGGGGATCATCGAGCCCCCTGAGACTCAGCGTGTCCTGGGTTGTTCATATTCCCACGGGTTTGGGAGCAAGACTTGCAAGCACAGTAGAGTCACCAGTTCTGTGTCTGGCACTGCCTTGGAGAGACTCACGGTCATTCTACAAGTCCACAAGAAACAAGTGTAAAATGTAACTGTGCACTCAACACACACATACACAGAGTGTCGCTGGAGGAGCGGGAGCTGCTCAACGGGAGATCAGAGAGCTGGGCTGAGCCTGCGGCCGGGCTGGGGCAGCTGCGGGGCTGGCGCTGGGTCACAGCTCGGGGCAGCGCTGCTGGCAGGGCGTGGGCAGCCCAGGAACCGTCCGAGCCGTCAGTACTGGAAGAGGATCACCTGGGGGGAAAACGGGAGCGTCAGCACAGAGCCTGGCATGGCAGCACAGACACAGGAAACCCCTCTGTGCATGAGCTCTGTGCCCAGGAGCTGCCAGCCCTGCCAGGGAAGGAGCCCAGGGGGGAGGTGACTGTGGCAGAGGGGCACCACACCTTGGGCTGTGAAACCAAAACCTGGCTGCACCCAAAACCAGCAGCTCACTCATCTGTCCTGTGATACAGCAGTACCAGGAAAGACAAAGCATGACCAGCAGTGCTGAGTGCCCAGCTCACTCGCTGATCAGCACAGGCTCCCCTCCAGCACTGCAGTGCAGCCCCTTCCCTCCTGCAGGTCACTGCTCAGATCTCACCAGCCACTGCACTGGGCTCCTGAGAGGAGAATGGGGTGCCCCACACACAGAGGGAAACACACACTCAGACGTTAAATGTGTTTTCCCAGGACCTCAGCTATCTCTGCTTTAAAAATTTTTGGATGTGAGGAAAAAAAAAAACTACTTCAGTTTCCAGGAATTTAACACGCAAGTGATTGTTTAGAAAAAGAGCTGGTTGGGGGGCAGCTCCGTGTCCTGAGAACCCTGTTCTGCAACAGCTGTGAGCCAGTAATTGCATTTAAATCAGGAGCTGCTTGCTGCAGTGAAGCCTCTCTAACAACAGCACCAGGAGCATATAATATTTTCTGAAAACTCTGCAGCTTGCTGGGCAGATATAACAAAATGGTAACATTTATACTGAAAAAGTATCTTTGCTATGCCTCTGCTTCTGCCAATTGAGACAGAGCTCAATGACCTGCTGCTACCACAATGAGAGAGATCCGAAAAGAGAGGTGCTGAGAACTTCTAATAGTAAAGACAAAAGTTAAAATCACTCAGAGTTGCCAAAGGCTCAGTGTTCCTCAAAAGGAAGTCACTGAAACTAGGGTCCTAAATAAAATCTTCCAAACCTAAGCATGTTTTCAAGTCTTGTCCCCAATGAGATGTGTGTTAGAACAGATATTGTAAGAGCTGAACAGAAAAATATCAACATCCACTATTGTCTCCTGGCCAGACATTGTGAAATAACATTCCCACTTCAGATATTGTAACAGCCCGTTGTTATTATTTTGAAGCAATACTGCAATCCGCAAGAAATGAATCTTTTTTGTTAACTCGTGGAAAACTGGGAAGTCAGCACATGCTGGAGGTGCCCCCTGCCCTGTTGCTAGCAGCCAGTTTCTGTTCACACGTGAGGAACGGGGCAGGACAGAGCTCAGGGACCGGGAAGGGGAAGCCAGGGAGGGTTGAGGCAGGAGGATGTGAGAGCTCTCAGTGGATGCAGGCACAGAGTTCCAGAGAGGGGTGTCCAGTGAAAAACACAGTGATACCATTTTGACCAATACATCAACCTTAGGGCCCCCAGAACTAAGGGATGACACATGGGTGGGTGGGTGGCAGCTGCCAGAGTCATGGAGAAGCAGTGATGCTGACAGGAGGGTGGTGGCAATGATGTTACACACAAATCTTTGCTACAGCAGTGGGTTGACCCCCAAGCCAAAAACAGGACTAACATTTACCTTCTCACCCCTATTAGATAGTGGTCCTTCCATGTCTGCTTTGAGGTGCACTGGTGGAGCAGTGTAGGGAAGTCTACAGTGCACTTGTCCACACTGTACCTGACCTGTGGATGAGAAGGGGCTTCAGCCTCTGTTGCTGCCAACAACACAGCCCTCCATCCAGCTGTGGGATGTGGCTCCATCCAGTTACTGCAAACTGCACAGCATCCTGCATCCCAGATTTCCATCAGGACACGGGGGAGCAGGAAGTGCCCAACAGCTCTGGCACAGCCAGAGCCCTCACGGGCAACAGAAGGGAGAAACCTCACAAGAGCCACAGAGCCAAAACCTCCGTCCAGGAGTGACCAAAGCTGCCCAGCACTCACAGATCATTCACTGGCACCAGGAGCTGCCAGCTAAAGCAACTCAGCTGTCCTGAGCAGGAAGGAGCCTCACAGAGCACACTCACACTGCTCTCCTGGCACAGAGAGCACAGGAGGGGCAGCCAGGTCAAACCCAGCACCGACTTTCCTGGGCACGCGTTAATCCCAAGGGCAAAGCGCATCAGACAGGAGGAGGAGCAGCACAGGCAGCATCCCGCACCCGCAGGGTTTTGTCACCGCCTGTCGCAGCCCCAGCCCTGCCCTTACTTTCGATGTATCCGTGCAGAGTGACCATGCGGGCCCGCTCCGGGCTGCTGAAGGGCGAGTAGTGGATGTCATCGGCCAGCGAGGAGGGGATGCGGGACGGGGGCGCTCCCGAGGGCGGCACCGTGTGCTGCGGGGTGTGTTTTTTATGGCGGGCTCTGCAGTTTTGAAACCAAACCTGAAAGGAAAGCAGCGAACGCTGTGACAGCTGGGAGACAATTGGGTTAAAATGTGGTCCTTCACCAGGGTCCTTGGATGGGCGTTTCTTGGAAGAATTTACAAAAGGAATTAAATACAGAAATCAGCACCTCACCGGCTTCCACAGGTTTGTTTTGCACTCACCAGAGCAAGAGTGAAGCTGTTTATGTAAAGCTTTGTCCCTGCACAGCTTCCCTGCAAATGATGGGAGCTCTTTTCAAGGTCTTATTTAATCAGCAATCCCAGCTCACCCAGCCTAAAAGCACAGCTCAGATCAGTTGGGACAATTGAGCATTGGCAAAGAGAGAAACAAGAGGAGACAAAAACGAGTAGAAGCTTAAACTAGGATAAGTTGTGACTTCAAGAATGATTTATCATACTCAAAAACCCCGTCAGCAGAACATTAAAGCTGAGAAAGGAGGGTACTGTGGTGGAATACAGCCATGTGTGAGCAGCAGGTATGAGATCTCTGATCATATCTCACTGCTTCTAATAAAAGGAATAGTTAGAGAATTACATCTTGGAGTTAAAACATGTATGGAAGGGGGTTTTATACTAAAGAGGTGATCTGTTTCTCGTGCTTTAATTTTTGAAAGATATCTGGGAGTAAAAACCTTCTCCAAGACTGAGTGAAGATCAGCTCTCCAAGGCAGAGTACACTGGACCACAGAGAAGGAAACAGTCATAAGCGTTTGACAAATTGTTTCCTGTTCAAAGCTCCTTTAAAAAATATCCACATAAAAAAAATCACCCGGTGTGCAGCCTGCTTGATCTTTAGCTAAATGAAGAATCTGTACAACAGAGGCTCAAGCCAGATTTTCACGCACAAAATTTAAATGTGTCATTGGCAAAACAATCTTGGATGAAAGCTCCAGATTTATTTTAATCATTCGTGTTTTTATTGTATGCAGAAAGTATGTGAGCAGAACGTAGAAGTGATGAATACAAATATCACCAAGAGGCAAAGCTGGGCTGTCTGTGAGCTGGGAGTTGCAGAGGGGACATTTCTCAGTCCCTGTGGCACCACTCACCCTCCCCTCCCAGGTCAGGCATGGGGACTTCCCTGCCACTGTGTCCCCTAGGGCTGCAAAACCATTTCTCCTTTAAACTTCTCAGTGCCAGTGGCTGCTGGCACTGGTGAGCTTTGCCTGCTCGTGGCAGCTCCCGCACTCCTGTCAGCGGCTGGGACAGAGCACAGAGCTCCAGGACCTTGTGCTGAGCGCAGCTTTCCCACCCTGTGATTTATTGTGAATGGCTGGGGCTGTTGGGGTTTTGATTCATCGCATCCGAAGAGGGAAAAAAACAAACAGAAAAGCCACGAGTGAGACAGAGAAAGAGCAGTGCTGGCATCGCTGCAGGAGCAGAGGAGCCGCTGGCAGGGGAGGCAGGAAGGAGCTGTGGGTGCTGCAGGGCCGGGTGAGGAGCCTCGGGGCGCTGAGCCCCGCCTGGTGCCAGCCCCGGGTGTCCCTCTCTGCCCTGCTGGGCTGATGGTGGCCACCCCTGCTCGTCCCTGCCCTCACCTGAATGACTCTCCGGCTCAGCCCCGTCATGTCCGCCAGCTTCTGAAGCGTTTGTGCGTCGGGGTTGTTGTCCTGAGCAAACTGTGCCTGCATGACCTGTGGAGAGAGGGGAGAGGAGAGGGGGGCTCGGGGTGAGGATGGGCAGTCACGGCCCCTCCAGCCCCCCTGGCCCTCCTGCCCCACCTGCAGCTGCTCGGCCGTGAAGGAGGTGCGGGCTCTCTTGGCTGGCTTCGGCTGGCTGTCCTGCTCCGAGGGCACCGCGCCCTCCAGCGTGATCCCATTGCCTGCAGGAGAAAACCCTGTGAGCCTCAGGTCAAAAACCCTGTGAACCCAGCTCAGGAACCCTGCGAGCCCCAGCTCAGGAACGCCCACAACTTGCAGCAGCATCTCGTCTGGGGGACACTACACCTGGTGGCATCACAGCCTGGGACACCCAGAGCTGCAGTGGGAGCAGAAAGAGTGGAGCCAGCAGTGCCACTCAGGAGCTGCCCTGGGCTGCTGAGCGCCTCCACACAAAGGGGAGGAGAAACCATTCCCCAAGAGTTTACTGTGGAATTAAGACAAATGCAGCAAGCAGTGGAAGCCCCAGGGAATAAGGTGAGACAGCAGCAGGAGGAGGGTCAAGGTGGTGTGTGAGGGCAAGCACTGATGTCCCTCTGGCCCTGATCACAGTCACCACTTGGCCACATTCTCCAGGGACAGGCTCAGAAGGAGCCCTGTCTCTGCCAGGCTCACCAACATCCATCACTACTGCCCCTTGCTGCTCCCTGTGACCCTGTTTTCCCTCATGGGCACTGCCTCCATCAGTCCTTTCATTTGCTCAGAGCATTTCAGTGGGCTCTTTGATCCTTTCCCCACCCCCAAATTGTCCCAGCACCTTGACCTTCTCTTCCTCCAGGGTCCCAGAGCAGCAGCAGGAGCAGCACTGTCCCCATGACCTTGGGGTGTCCATGCCCTGAGCAGCAGCCACACTAAGGGGGACATTCCAGGGGGACACTGAGCTCCCCCTTGCCCAGCAGTGTCAGGGCCAGCCCAGCTGTGCCCACGCTGCTGTGCAGCCTCCAGAGAGGGTGTCCAGAGCCTCACTCCTGGCCAGGGCCCTGCTGCAGCCCGTGGCAGGCCTGGCTGCTCCTGGCAGTGTGGGAGAGGCAGCACTGAGGGGTGGCTGGGGGTGGAGGGAGGGCAGCTGAGCAGGGCTGGCGCTCGCCCCGCTCCCAGGATGCGCCTGCACAGCCCGGGGATCGCTCCACGAGCTGGACCAGGCTGTGATTGTCTTGGCTTGAGTTGAAGGACTTTCTCATATAGTTTGACTTGTTCTTTTCGGATGATGAATGGGACTCTGACTTCAGCAACATCTGTTTATTTTTCTTGTATGTAAAACCTCATGTGCAGAAGAAATTGCTGGGTAATTACTGCAGGAGGGAGTGTGGCCCTCCAACTCCACAGCAACTACAGCTCTCCAAAGTGATCCCACCCCCTTCTCCAAACCCCTTGGATACAGGTAGTGACACCTGATGCTCACCAGGCACCCCAGCAGTGCCCAACGCTGGTGCTCAGCCCACACCAGGAGGTTGTTCTGAGCAGCAGCAGCAAACACACCATCCCAGCCCTCAGCTGGGACAACAGCTCTGCAGGACTCCCTGCTGCCAGATCCTGCTGTCCTCACACCAATCTGCTCCCCCAGGACACGTGGCTTCTCCCCCTCCATCCTTGCTGCCCATCACCCCCCCACACCCCCACAGCATCTGACCATATGGACCAACACACTGCGAGCCACAGCCCGAGCCAGGACCCTCCCAGCCCAACTGGGCACTCTGCTTTCGTCCTCTTACTCAAACACAGTAAACAGAAACATTCTTTTTCTGTCAGGTTGTTAATGGTTTCCACATGCATGGGCTGGGACATGGGGTGTCACTCTCTGTGCACACCATGTGCTGAAGTCCTTTCCACCACAGGACAGGTCCTGGCACTGCCTGGCATCCCTGTGCACCACTAAACCCACAAACTTGTTCTTGTGAGCACCTTTCTGGGCACTGCCTGCAGGAGGGTAGAGAGGGGACAGGAGCTGCAGTGCTGTGTGACCTCGGTGTCACCAGCTCGACTGGGACAGCAGAGACTGGCCATGGCACAGCACTGTCACCTGGGAGTGCCACAGCCCCAGATAGGCAGGGCAGGTGGAAAATGATGGGAAGGTTTTGTCGAACCACCAATCCCACTTTCTACATTTATGACTCACAGCCTCAAAATCCCAGCAGCTTCCTCACCCTCTGCACTCCAGGCTGTGCAGGACCAGGGACTGTCCCTGGCATTGCCCACAGCACACAGGTCTGCCACGAGCCACCGGTGCTGCCAGCACATTGGCCACCCCACGACCCCTCTGCCAGCCCACAGCCTTGTGCTTAAGCCCCCCAGAGCCACCCATCACCCCTTTTTGGCAGCGATAGAACCGACCCCAGCCCCTGTGCTACGGGTCAGTTCCGTGCCCGCGGCGCACCGTACCGTTCTCTGCCGCTCGCTTGAGGTTCTCTATCATGGTGTCGTAGTGGATCCGGCACAGCACCTTCTCCTCCACCAGGCCGAACTCCTCCCCGGTGGAGAGCTGCCGCTTGCAGGAGAAGCAGGCGAAGCACGCCAGGTGATAAGCATTGCCCCGCGCCCGCCGCACCCAGTCGCTGGCGTAGATCTGCCTGCCACAGCGAGCGCACTTGGTACCGAAGCGGCTGCGGAGAGAGGAGACGGGTGAGGGCAGGCAGGGGAGGGCAGGCAGGGGGATCAGGCAGGGGGATCAGGCAGGGGAGGGCAGGCAGGGGGATCAGGCAGGGGGATCAGGCAGCTCCATGCCGGGTGCAGGTGCTGCTGGCCCCGTTGCCCTCCCCGATCGCCGCAGCCCCGCCGTGCAGAGATGCTCGGGAGCCGCCCCAGCGGTGCCTCTGCCGTGGCACGGCAGCTCTGGGTGTAACTCATGGCAGCCCTGCGGCCATCGGGGCTGAGGTGACGCAGCGCCGTGAATCAGCGTCCAAGCCCGTGGGTTTTTTATTTTGATAACAGCCAGTGTGACACTCGGATGGAAACTGTGTCAGAGCTGCTTCTCTCCCGCTGCCATAAATCAAACCATGTGTGTTCTCCTCACACGTACAGGCGCACACATCTGCTTTTTCCCCCGTGGAGGAGGTCTCCTCACTGTGAGAGGATGATGACTGTGCTAGAGTGAGTTGTGCTGGAAGGTAGCTCAGCGCAGTGAAGAGGCAACAAGACAGCCAGGATCCCCTCAACAGGAGATTGTGTGAAAACCCCCATTCCTGTCAGGATGACGATGGTCAAGGGCAGGTGATTCATGGTGAGCAGCAGATGTGGCCCCCATGGCCCTGAACCCCAGGTCAGTGTCTGACATGAGGTGCCAGGCATGGCCTTAATTTGATATCTGCATTTCAGTATTACTGCTGCGTAAAATAATAAATGCAATGAGCAGCAGCAAGAGCATCAGAAGGCAGCATCTCCTCTGCCACCCCAGAGGTGGTACTGGCTCAAACACAGTCACAGTCACAATCACACAGCCCCAGCACTGCCACTGCCACCTCAAGCTCCCGAGGGCTCTGCCAGCCCCTCACCTCAATACTGGCAGCCCTGCCCGAGCAGCTCCAGCATCTCAGTGCAGGCACAGAACACCAACAAGGAGCTACCACAGCAAGCAACAGCAGAGACCCTGCAGCACAAACCCTTGGGTTCAGTGGCCAGAGCAGCCCCAGGCTCTGCAGACAGGCAGAGATAGAGCCCAGGCCAGCAGGGCCAGCGTGCTGCCCGTGCCCGACCCCACACCGAGGAACTGCTGCCCACCATGGGCCCAGCAAGATGGGGAAATATTATCTTGTGCTGGGATTACTAATAGCTAAACTATTTGGGAGGAAAAGAAGGGTCTAAATTTTTCAGCCTGACCATAGCTGACCAAAAAGGAGGAAAAAAAGAGGACATTTCTGTGCTGAAATTATACAGAGACTTAGCTAAGAGACTTCACTAATTTACTTCAGATGGGAACATTGTAAACTGACTTTGTGCCAGCTCGTTTATATAAACGCACAAACAAAAGAACTGTATTAATTTTTTTATTTAGAAATAAAGATCATTCCTGTAAATTGAATTACTTTGAACAATGTGCTATGTAAACAATCGTACTTGCTGAACAGTATCAGGCGAGGGGCAGGCGTACGGAGCTAATGGCACGTGGTGATCGCCGCTCCCCGCTCGAATCCCAGCCCAGCTGGGGGAGCACAGCTCAGCCAGGGGAAACTGAGGCACCAGGCACCACGCAGAGGTCACACATCCCCATCACACATCAGCTGGGATCGGGGGGAGGCACCCAGGCAGGACCCGCAGGTTGGCAGCGGGGCCAGACAGGGTTTGCTGAAAGGCGCTGGGGCTCGTACGGCCATGGCAGCAGCACAGGCAGAGGATGATGCCACTGTCCCTGCAGATGCCACTGTCCCTGCAGAGCCAAGGCATGAGCAGGACCTGGAGGGAGGCTGAGGCTCAGCAGCACCAGGGGCACAGGGAATGCACAGCCTGCGGCACCAGCCAGCACTGACGCTGTGCCTGCAGCTCCTGTCTGCGGCACTGCAGCGATCAGACAGAGCACCAGCACCCACTGTCACCCCACAGACACTGTCACTGCAGGGACCACCACTGTGAGACAACCACTGCCAGCGACACAGGAATAGGGAGAGAAATGTCTGCAAGAAATCAGCCCTGACCCATTACCACTGCAAATAACAGCTCAAACACAACAGGATTTAGCTCACTGAGTTCGCAGGGCAAAAAGAGCCCAAAGAGCCCCATCTGCTCGGGGCAGTAGAGCATCAGGAGGGGAGCTCCACACGATTCCTGCCACCTGCCTGGCAGGGACAGGGATGGGGATGGGGACAGGGCCACACTGTAGCAAGAGACACAGAGCCAGAGGATTTGTCCAAGCCCAGAACTGTGGCACAAGCTGGAGCTTCACCGAACGCTACCAGAACCATGGGCTCATGCATGGTTTGTGGTCAGGTGAGCAGATGCTCTCCCCAAAGGTTAACTCTGGGAGATGGAAACTCACAACAACATTACCAGGAAAGACTCATCCCAGAGAGACTCATCCCAGGAAGACTCATCCCACCTCCCCCAGGGACAGCCGCATCATCTGGGGTGCGGGAAGAGCAGAGGCGGGAGGATGCCCTGGTGCATCCTGTCTGTCCCACGCCGCTCGTACCCAGGTGCTGCAGCTCCCTCAGCTCTGCCTGTGGGCACAGGGCACCCAGCCACAGGGCCACACACAGCTCCAAGTACTCCTGTTCCCTCCTGGGTGCACTCTGTAGGAAGCCTCTAACACAGCCCTCAGCCAGCTGCAGCTCACATCTCACAGCAGAACAGCAGTGGTGCCTCAGCGAGATCCTCACTGCACCACTGCCCGAGCAGGAGCATCATCCCTGAGGGACATAACAGCAAGGGGTGAAACCACCTGAGCCACAGCCAGGCCAGTGACCCCAAGGCCACAAGCCTGCAGACTGCCCACCCCACAGCAGGAATCACACCAGGATCATGCTGGGCCTCGACCGGAGCCGTGGGAGCTTGGCTGTGAGCAGCCCTTGAATGGCTCGGGAACACAGTGTTCCTTTCAATGAGCTCCAATTTTAATTTGGTTCTCCTTGAAGCACTGGAGCCTTAGATGCCAAATGTAATCATTTGACAAGACACAGGAAACAGCAGCATTTGCTTAAAAATGCACACGAGGCTGTGGTGTCATGGCAGAGCCAGCACCTACAGAGCCCCTCATGGGGACAGTAAAGGGACACTTGGACAGAGCAGGCCTAATCACACTCCCCTGGGCAGTGGGGCTGTGCCATGACAGCCCCGTGCCTGACAGCCTGCATCCTCAGCATCCCCCAACAGTCCCGGTGTCAGAGCAATCAGCACTGCAGCAACAGAGCATCCGTGTGACCCGTGCAGAGCATCCCACTGCCCCCTCCGTCTGCCTCGACTCCAAGGACCACAGCATTACGATAGGGTTTCTGCTTTGCTTTTTTAAAAAAACCCACGCATTTAATCTGCCTCAAATAATAAATGAAATTTTCAAAATCCATCCCGAGAATCAGGTTTAGCCCGTGCAACGCACCAGGTTCCACTGGCTGGAGTCAGCAAGATGCCAGCCAGGATGCTCCCAGGGCAGGGTGGGTGCAGGAGGGCGCCGAGAGAATGGACAAGAAGGGAAATGTGCCGGGGTATCGGGAGCCCTGCGCGCCGGCTCCCGACCGCACATCGGCACCGACGGCGGCGCCTCAGCCCGGCGGGTTCTGCCGCGGGAGGCGGCGGGAGCGACCCCCGCCCGACACCCCCGGGGGCCGAACCGGGACCGGCCCGGGCTTGGCCGGGCCCGCAGCGATCCCCGCGGGGCCGGGGGCAGCGAGGCAGCCCCGCACCCGTCGAGCTCCGAGCGCCGCCGCTGCCGCCGCTGCCACCGCTCAGAGATTCACCAAAATAAAACAAAAAATCTCTCCGTATCTCCACCTTTTTTTTTTTGCAAAAGACAAGTGCGGAGCGCGGACTGGAAGCCCCCGCACCCACCGAACGGGTGCCGCAGGAACCGGGAGCGTCCTGCGGCGGCTTCGGCGATTTTCGTTTTATTTCCCTTGGCCCCGCGGGTACCGGCGGGCAGAGCCTGGCTGCTCCCAACGGGGAGGAGGTCGGGGCTTCTCGGACGGGGGGTGGCGAAGCAAATTTATTTTAATACTATTATTTGTCATATTTTCTCGAAGGTCATTTCGAGATCCCGGCTACTTCAAAACCGCCTTTGGAAAGATCTGCTCTCAAAAACGAACCAAAAATAAAACAAATATCAACGGCATCAGAACGGCGATAAATGAATTAAAAAGCTCAAAGTGCCCCAAAACAGCACCGCGGCCCCGGGACCCCTTTGTGCCTTTCTGTGTTGAGCAGGGAAAATTTCACTGAAATCACCGAAAATTGCGGTTTGAAAATAATAGCAATAATAACAATAATAATAATAGTAATAACAACAACAAAAACCACCGCAGGGCAGGACGCAGAGCACCGCAGGCTCGGGACTGACCCGGTTCTCCGAGCCCCGCACTCCCGGCACCGCACCGAGCCCGGCGGGCGCAGAGACTGAGCTGCGGAAAATCGGATAATCGCAGACCATTTAATAAAAAACACCGGAGCAATCTCCGTGGTGTCCCCCGAGCTCCCCTGCCCGCTGTCGTCGGGGCAGCCCCGAGCTCCGAGCGGCGGGAGGATGCTCCGAGCCCCCCGCGCCCCGCCGGGGTCATTCCCATTTCCTGCCCGCCATTCCCGTTCACCCGGGTCAGAGAGCATTCCCTCATCCTGGTAGGATAGGGAAAGTCAGAGCGGGGGTTCCAATGTTTAGTTAAACCCCCGAGAGGAGCTCAAAATACTCAGTCCCCTCGTGTTAATCAAATTGGGGGGAAATTCGTGGTTTAAGGTTTAGAACAGACAGACTGTCGAAGCCCGAACATCCTCCCTGCGGGACCGGCTGCCCCGGGTGTGCGGGTCCCGAGCGAGCCCCGGGGCCGCCGCCGCTCCGTTCGTTCGTTTCCGTTCCGTAACGCGCTCCCGCCGCGGCCGCTCCGGCCATTGCGGGCCCACAGCGCTGGCAGCGGCTCCCCGAAAGCCTCTGGGCACCGCAGGCTGGCAGCACCAATGTCCCCTCGGGCAGGAGCCGGGGCGAGGCCGTTCCAGCCCCGTTTCCTCGCCGGGCGCTGCCGCCGCCGAGCCGCGAGGAGCAGGAGCTCGGGGTGGCCCGCACAGCCCGGCCGGAGGGCAGCAACCCTCTGCGCGCTTGTGCAGCTGCACCCCAAACTCCCTTCCTTCCTTTCTCCCCGTTCCCCGAGGGTCGTCTCCCACTCGGCTGCTCCAGGAAGCCCGGCGGGTTTTCGCCCGCGGCAGCCGGCGAGGGCTGAGCCCCCCGACCCGGCCCCGGCCCGGTCCCTACCTGAAGTAGTCCATCTTGCAGAAGATCTCCTTGTTCTTGATGTAGCAGCTGTGCTGCTGGCGCAGCGAAGTGCGGCACACGGAGCACTCCAGGCACCGGACGTGCCAGATGAGGTTGTTCACCTGCGGCAGAGAAGGGGCTGAGACCCGGGGCCACCCGGGGCCGCCCGCCGCCCCCGCCGCCCTCCGCCCCGCTCACCTTCAGCAGGTACCGGTCGAGGATCTCCAGCCCGCAGCTGGAGCAGACGTTTTTGCCGGCCGACGGCGTGGAGGAGGAGGAGGATGGCGGGGAGCAGACGGACGGCGTGGAAGGGGTGCTGGGCGCTGAGCGGGCGTCCTCTTTCTCCAGGGCTCCCGGCAGAGGTTCCCCGTCGGGCTGCGACTGCGGGCAGAGCCGCCGCGGGGCCGTCAGCGCGGCCCCGCCGTTCCCGCAGCACCGAAGCGCAGCGTCCCGCCGGGTCCCCGCGGCCCTCGGCATCCCGGCCCGGTTCGCACAAACCCCTGACAGCCCCGGCCGGACCCCGCAATCCCCGCTCCGACGCGTCCCCACAGCCCCCGGCCCAGCGGATCCCGGCGGGTCCCCCCGGCTCCCGGCGCCCCCGGCCCAGTGCGGCCCCGCATTCCCGGCCCGCCGGGTCCCGGCTGGAACCCGCAAGCCCCGGCCCCGCTTACCATGGCTCGGGAGTGCGGATCGAGACAGCGGGAGCTCCCCTTGGGCAGCGGCTCCGGCGGCATCACCTTGATGGAGAGAGCGGGAGAGGGAGGCTGCGGCTCCATGCGCCGGGCGAGCGCGGGGCACCCTATATAAACCGCCTCAAAACAATAAATAAGAACTTTCTAGTGGCCATTTAAATCCTTTGCAACAAAAGCTGCGTCTCTTTAATGAAGCAATTTGAATGTGGATTGAATTCTCCCCCTGCCTGCACTTAACCCGGGCCTCTTGAAGTAATCGCTCGGTTCCCATGCGAGCCAAGGCGCTGAAAAACCCCCCAAACTACCTGCAATTAGAAATTGCCGTAAATGCCCGAGATAAGAGGTACCAGAGTGTCAATTCCGGCTGTCAATCAGGGAATCCATCAGGCCACCCAAAGAATTGCAAATTTGATTTTTTTAATGGTAGTAATTAAAAATCGAAATTCTTCCCCCTCTCCCTCCGCCGAGCACAAAACGCCCCAGAAAATGCCGGGATGGAAAAATCCACTCCTCTGGCGCGGGAGGCAGCGAGCGGCCCCGGCCCCGGCCCGGCCCCAGTCCCGGTACCGGCCCCGCTCCAGCCCCGCTCCCGGCCCCGACGGCAGCGGCGGCGGCGGCGGCAGCGCTCACCTTGCCCGCCTGGGCGCCGGCCGGGGCGCGGCGGCCAGGGCCCCGGGGCTGCCCGCCCCCATGGCTCCGGTGCATGGGGCGGGCGCGCCCCGCTCCGCCCGCCGCCGCCGCCGCGCTCCGTGCCCGCGGGCGGCGCGTCCCGCGGCCGCGGCAGGAAGGGCGGGGAGCCGGGCGGGGACCCGCGCCGGCCCCGCTCCCCCGCCGGGGGCGGCCGCGGGCCGGGCAGGAAGCGGGGCCCCCCCGCCGCGCCCCGGGGGCCGCCCGCCCCGCCGGGCCCCGCTACCTGCGGCGGCAGCACCGGCGGCGGCACCGCCCGCGGGCGCGGCGGGGAGGGGACGGGAGGGGGCAGCCGGCCCGGTCCCGCTCGGCCCGGTCCTCCCCCGACGGGGCGCACGGGCCGGCAGCCCCCCCTCCGATCGCGGCTGCGGGGATCGCGCCCACCGCCGCGGCGTCTGGCCGCCCGCCGCTGCCCGGGCTTCATTAGTAACCTGATAATTCCCCAGCAAAGCCCCGGCAGCGGTGCCACCGCCGGGTAATTGCAGGACGGTAACGTGAGCTGATGGCGGCCGGGGATGGATCCTCGCCGTTATTGATTGTGACAACTAAATTGTTAACCGAGAGGGAAATCAGATGAAAGCCATTTTAGAATAAATACAAGGCATTAGGTTTAAACATCGAGGTTGCAGGAAAGCCCAAGAAACCCCCAGGAAACGGAGCCCAAGGCCTGCCAGCTTGTCCTCCCCTGTCCCCAGCTCCACGGAGGCCGAGTGCAGCGGGGACACGGACAAGTGCAGAGGCGAGATGCTGAGAAAGGACGATTTAAACCCTCGTTCTCACTGATGTGCTCTCAATTAGCTCTGGCTGCTCCAGAAGAAACACGTAGGAGTTTTCATGGACACAGCCACGGAAGCTGTCTGTCCCCCCACGCAGCACTGGTCGAGGCAGGGCTGTGTGGGGTTTATTTGAATCCCCAGAGTGATGCTGGGCTTGGCACCCATGGCTCAGCACCACGGGCCAGCATCACACAGCCAAGCAAACGCTTGCATTGCTCTCATGATTATAGATCAGGCTCCCTGGACTCTGCAAAGTCAGAACAGGCTCAGGAACAGGGTGACTCCAGCCCAGCTTCTGCCCTTCTCCAGCCTTGGAGTAAGTCTTGGCTTTGCAGGGTCTCCTGCTCTCTCTGCCTGCTGAGGGCAGACAGATCTCACCCGTGCATCTTGCAGCAGGAACAGGGCCTGGGCAGTGACTGGGGAACACAAAGCACTGGAGGTATCAGCACTGAGTGCATCCCTGTCCTTACCTCCCTGTGCTCCCTCCACCAGGGCTGGAGTTTGTACAAGGCAGCAACAAGGTGGCAGCATGTCAAGCAGCAGCTCGGCCAGAATCCCAGAATGTGGGGCTGGGAATGTTCTGTGCTCCCAGAGCGAAGATTCCAGGCCTGTCCCAAGTGAGGGACTGTCACCACAGGCAGAATGGTTCCAATACCAATGACAAACCCGCACTGTGGCCACGGTGAACACCGCCCTCAGAAACCCACCTTGCTCCCATGATTTACTGGAAATACGGCAAGGAACCCCCTCAGAGGACAGGAGTGTGGGCTGGAGGTGAGGAACAGCCCAGCTCCTCCTCACAGGAGCCAGGCACCAAGCCCAGCTCTCCTCCCCACAGCAGCTGCCACCTCCCCACTTACGGCTCCCCGATGCCACGCTCCCCGGTGCTCTTCAAGCCTCTTTTACCACGGTGTTGTGCAGGGTTCATACTCATGAAAAAATAAACGTTTCTGAGCATTTCCCTCCTCCCAGCTCCGGGGTTAGGAACTCTGTGCTGGCTGTGCTGCTGTGGGGCCCTCGGGAAGCCACAGCAGCAGGAATGACCAGCACAGGCTCCAACCTGCAATAAAGCTCCCCCAGGTCTGAGTCTGGCCGAGGGACAGACAAGGCACTTCTGTTAGCGACCACGGCAGGGCAAAGAAATAATTAAAAAAAAAAAGACTGATGCTATTGTACCCGGGTTCTGTCAGTGGACTTCGGCTGATGCCAAGCATTTACCACCCTCACTGACTTCCTGCTCGCCACCCTCGGCTTTCCTGGAGGAAAACATGCATTTTAAATGTTTATTTAGAGCTGTAAGAATTTCAACAAATTGTATTTAAATACAAATAAATATCAAAGTATGCTTCTGATGGGAGCACAGCCACACACCTATTTGAAATCAGGTATCTTCTAAATTCCTGCAGGAATTCTGCAGGAACAGAACCCAGAGCTGTTCTAAACAATGCAGATACAGACCTGGAAAGGTACAGAGCACGCAGGAACAAACACAGGCTGTTCACAGAGGAATGCAAACGGGTGCCACTGACATTCAGAGGGGTACAAACTCCCAGGAATACTACTTTTCCCTCTACTCAGGTACCCAAAAACCAGGAAACAAACATTAACAGCACGAGACCTACTTTAGAACAATTGAGGCTTTCAACAATCCTCCAGCACAGACAGGCACAGCTCAGCTCCAGGTGCTCGGCTGGGCTGTGCCTGGAGGGAGGTGGCTGCTGCTGCAGGAATACAAACCTCCCTGGGCTGTGCCACTGAGCAGCTCCTGCCTGCAAAAAACAGGGCTCTTTCCAAATTGCTTTCCTCCTCCTGTTTGAGACCACCATCAACCAGTTTGGGGGAGCAGTTCGAGAGTGTCCAGTGAGGTCTGACAGGACTGGGGAGGGAAAACCAGACCGGGGTCACCTGGAATGAGCAGGTGAACTCTTGATATCCCACTGGCACATGTAGTCACAGCAATGTGTGCACAAAGGAGAAAATGCTGCCAGAAAATATTTTTTCCTCAGATTTCTGTTTTGCAGACATTTAGGGGGAAAATGTGCTGATCAGATGGTTCAGAGCAATGCCTTCCATCACATCTGTGGATCTGGCCCCTAGGGCAGTCCCAGCTCACCACAAACACTGGTGCCACCTCACACCACAGGCAGCTGGCCACCTCTACCAGCCTGTGGAAACCAAAGCTGGGCAGGACAGGGGCAAACACTGAGTTCATGGCTTGGCAGATGTCTCAGAGGCTGCAGCTTCTCTCACACTGCCACATCTGGCTCATGAGGAGCTGCCACTGTCAGGGATCACTGAACACAAATGCCAAAGGCCAGGGCACAGCACAGACCTCAGTGGTGTGTAAATACACTAATTTCTACATGCAGGCACACACCTACAGCCCAAATGACACTGAAAATACCTGTGCTGTGTCATTACCAGGTCATGAAGTAACACCGTGGAGTGTGCAAATCAAAATGCAAAATCAATTGGCTTTGGTGCATATAAAATATCACATGCAGTTACTAAAGGTGTTGCAAGATCTATTTAAAATGAATTTTATTGAGATGAAAAAGTTTCTCCATTATAACTACAGCATGTTAATCAAAACCAAGTGCTTCCCCTTCCATTAAAACATGAATTGGAATACATTTTGTTCAAAAATACTTTAAAAAGTAATCAGTTAAATGGAGTATTTTTGGATGTGCTTCACTCCAAACGCTGGTTACTGTTTCTAATCTGGCTAATGAATGCACACTAACAAGAGGTTGCCTGTGTGTTCATCAGAGGCTTTGAAGGGAACCTATTTCACAGCCTTCAGCTGTGAGCTGCACAGGCAGGAGCCTGCAGAGCCTCAGGTGTGGCAGAGGGCTGTGCTGGCCATGCCCTGCTCAGGTGGCATTGTCCTTCCCACTCTACAAAAGTACAAAAGCACTGGAGGACTCCAGGTACACAAAGCAGTGTTTCTTGCTACCATCATCCATGCACAAGCATCATCTTCTGGATTTCCAGGCAGCTCTGGAGTAAGGAGTAGTCCTTTTCTTATCAGGTGGTTTGAAGTAAGAATAAACAGGTGCTGCAGGATATTCTGCATCTGGATTTTCTGCCATCATTTTCAGCTTGGCTTCAATAGCCTTTATTTTTGCACTGACACTGGAAAGAGAAAAAGCAGAAGGGAAATTGAGCTTGATCTTAGTGTGAAACCCAACTACAGAAATCCAGAGATTCTGCTGACATGCAAATCCTCCCTGCACGAGGAGGGGCCAGGCAGCCCCCACTGCTGCATCCCCAGCAAGGCAGGAATGCCCTGCCAGAGCCCACACTGCTGCACCTCTGCATGGCTTTGCTCCTCCCAGAGACACCTCAGCACCCCAAAATAACAAAATAACAACCCCTGCACCTATTCAGCTTTCTTGAGGACGCCGAGTGAGACAAGAACACGACAGGGCTTCCTACTTCATGTGAAATGATGTCATTTCAGGAGCTCTGAGCATGTGCAGCAGAGCAGAGCTTGGAGCAGGCTGCTGGGAACAGCACAGAAATGAAAGCCAGACTTCCTCCCAGCTACAGCCTGCTCGGGATGGGAAAACCCCAGACTCTAATTAGGTCAGGAAGAAACATTATTTCAGCATTAGCAGGGTTTATCCCAAAGGGAGAAGCTATCCTAGGTTACACCCCAAATTCCTAGGACTTTTGTTTTTCACTATCCTCCACTGGGTATGGACAGGGAGGAATGTTCCCTTCCTCACTGTGGCTTCTTGCACCATCTATCCTCAGAACAACCCCTCTGTGCCACCAATGCAGTTAACAATCTGCATGACTCAAACCCCTCTGCTCTTTACTTCCTAGCCTGTTACATCTGAATTCCAAACTTATTTTATCTCTGTGCAAAAGGATTAATCTGGCCCTGGTTCCTCACAGGATTCCACTGACACAACACAGAGGAAAACCACACACCCTTTCAAACAAACTGTGAATTAGCAAAGCAGCTATGTGCTTCAGGTAAATGCAGAGGTTGGAGAATTCAACCACATCCCACAGACAAGACCTACAGGCAAAAAACACTGGCAAAAAAGAAAAAAATAGCTTTATGTGAACCCTACCTATGACTTTGTTTTAATCTTCTGCCACTATTGTAGAACTTCTTGCTCTTAAGCATTTTGCTGAACTCAAATTAGCTCGGTAAAGACCCAACTCACATGAAGTGCAGAGGTTCTGTCCAAAGGAGCTGGAGTGCTACACATTCCCAACTCTCCATCTCACCTCATTCCCTTCCTACTACCCACTGGCTTCATGTGTTAGAAAATAAACTTCCAGTCTGAAGTGTCCCACATCAAGTGAGTGACTTCACAGTCACTGCCCTTTCAAAAACAGCTTTTTTGCTGTGCTAGATTCTTCATACAAACAATGCCAACAACTCCAGGTCTTACTGAAATGGAAGAAGTTGGTTCCCTGCCAGTCCCACAGCTGGGTCACCTCTCACCCAACCATCTCCTACCTTAGGTTGGACTGGGGTGGCTCTGTGCTGGAAGATGGCTCCAGACTGATTGGAAGGATCTTCTCATTTTTACTGTGATCATATCTCTGCAAGCAAGAGACCAAGGACTGAGTCAGCTGCAATTAGGAACAAAGAAACATTTCCCACAGATGGACTTTAAAGCTGGATTAACATTGCCTCAGGTTTTGTGGGGCTTTTGCTAGGAAAGATTTTGGTGGCCAAACACTGAAACAAATCCCAACCACAATATTTGGTTAGTACCAACATGGAATGCAGGCTGGATACTGAACAGTTGTGTGCTTTGTACTGTGGATCCTCAAACCTTATCCTGTCACTTCTTGTTCCCCTCTACATAAGGCAGGAAGCACAGATGGTAAATTTGAAGGTAACTACTGCACTCTTTGCTGTGCTCTTCATGTGCAGAGCCAGAAGGTAACCCAAGCACATGACTGCGCAGAACTGGGCAGTCCTGGAAGAAAAGATGTGGAAAAAAAGGGAAAAAAATCAGGAACCACCTCCTTTCTGTAGAAGGCAGCTTGTGAGTCTGTCATCTCTGTGGGCAACTGGCCTCCTGAACTATTTGCAGTGTTCTGCTTCCTTATTTCACTTGGCATAGAGTCAGGTTTGTTTCTCAGCAGTGTCTGCTGAGCCTTGGCCACTCACCCCAGAGCTGCTCACACTGTGCTGCTCTTGTCTAAAACAAACTCTTGTTACAATAAGCCAGTTTTGTGTTTTGTGCTGTTAAGTCTTCCCATTCAGAGATTGGAAAATGCCATGTGAAGCAAGGTGATTATTTCTGCATGCTCCTCCCCAGACCCTGGAGCAGACACTCCCTCCTGCAGCTCACACTCCTCCTGTGGCCTCATCACCCCTCAGGCATCTGTGGCACTCCAGCAGCTCCACAGATACAGAAAATGGAGACTGGATTTGCACAAGTTTGGATGTGCTGACAAGAGCTCTTAAAGTCAGTAACTAAAACAATGTGGTCTCCTTTCATGAAGATACCTGGTTGGGTTTTTTAAGCATCCAAAACAAATGCACTAATATACTTGATAGGATGAAGCAGAAAACTGCTAGGAGAATAATCAACTAAAAGAAAACTACCCAAGGGAAATTGCAACAAGCATCTCCTCCTCTCTGCCTCTCCCAAAATCTGTTTATCTGTGAAGAAAGTTATTAAAATACATTGGTTTATCAAATATGAGTTAGTAAATAACTGTAGGAGAAACAAGAATTTGAAAATTTAAAATAAGGATGTTCCAGAAGGTACTGCCTAAGTCAATTTTAAAAACCAGACTGTTTATGTGAGGGAGCAAGGAATAAAAGGATATTTAGCTTAGATGCAGAGTATGTTACTTTAAAGTCAAAACTAATTAGAGCTGCTGCCACATAAGTGCTTTCAGAAGTGGAACAAAATAACACAGCAACCGGTAATTGGGAATTTCCATACCTCTCCTATGCAAAAAAACCACAAAGGGAAGGATTCAAACTTCCAGGCAATTACTCACAAAGTTTGGGAGAAATTAAGACATGGGCATTTATAGAAGTAATCTGTTCACACTGTTCTGAGCAGAAGCCCCTTCCCAAGAAGCCCAGGTTAAAAGGCCTGTCCTCACTCACAGCTAATCCAGTTTGGGCAGGCAGGAGAAGCTGCAGATTGTAATCATCAACTCTCCAAGTTATTTTCTAGAACAGACTGAAATCATTTTACCAGACCAAGACTGCCTTGATAAGAAGACTTTATTATTAAAGTTTTTCAATTTTGCAAACTAAAAGCAATTCTTTGCAGCAGCCAGCTTACCTTGACTTGTGCATGTGCCCACCTCACCACCAATTTCTTGGAAAGGGCCAGCTTCCCATTGAGACACTGGATGGCCTTCTCTGCTTCCTGCACAGGAAAACAGCTCCATAAACAAACCAAGCCTTTAGTCAAAACCCACTCACATGGAAAGAGCCCCTTTTTCTTTGTTATTTAGCCTACTGTAAGTACAGCTCACTGACAGCACAGAAAGTTTATCCCACTGCATCCCAATCCAGGGATGCCTTCAAAAGACACCCAGTAACCAGACTTTATCTGCCTTGCTGCTCCACCTTGCTATGAATAATTTTCTAGAGCTAATGCACAGTGTTAGGGTTCTTCTGACATCCTTATCACCAGCTGCAAAATGGACAAAAGGACTGGCCCTTTCTGGTTAGCATTAAAAAGCAGAATTCAGAAAAAGCAGAGGAGAAAGGAAATCACTATTGCTACTCCCAGGAGAAGTCACAAAGTGGCTGTGACAGAGAGGAGCTGTTAGAATCTGTGGGTTTGTGTAGACAAAGTACTAAATTTATCCTTTCCTGTTGTAGTTTTGAACTAGCATTAAAAAAATGGGAAAGAAGTCAGTCATTTATATCAGAACCTGAGATGAAAAGCAACTTACCTGTTTGGTTTCAAAGTTGACAAAACAGTAACCCCTGGGCTGCCCTTCCAGAGCACCAGACTTGTGGAAGAGAAAGTCAAATTGCTTTACTTTGCCAAACTTCTGGAGGAGTTTGAGGAGGTGGTATCTGAAGGGAAGAGAAAACATTTATGACATGTTCCCTCCCAGTGGGAGTGAGGAGATAGACAGGAACCCCTGACACACACACAGAGCTCACACCCAGTGAGAACACACTCAGCTGTGTCACACACAGATCCCCAAATCCCTGCAGAGGTGGGTGCCCTGTGCAGCTCCCTTTCAGCATCCATAGCTCTGAGCAGCATCACCAGTGACTTTCCAAAACCCCAAGGCACAAGGTTCCCTCCCAGCAGTGCCAGCTGAAGGCCACAGAGATCTATTAATAGCTGCCTTTTGGACAATTATGCAATGGCTCCCAGGGGGTTTAGGAGGGCTTAGCCTCCTGCCTCACTAAATCACTGTTACTTTTACTCCAGGCTCCCCCTCTCCAGCCCTGATGTGAGCCCTGAAGCTCCATCCCCTGTACTCCTCTCCCAGCACAAACACTCTGAGCCCACAGCCCCTGCATCCCTCAGGATGCTGCTCCTCCTGCTGCCCTCCCTCTCCTGAACAAACCCACCCCCTCCCTGTGCCAGCCAGTGCCAGTGCTCTGCCAAGGACACCTCAGGGCACACAGACACTTGCCTGGAAAAGATGGGGATGCAGGAAGACAGAAGAATAAAAAGAACAACCTGCAACCAGGAATGACCAGCAGACCTCAACAAAAAAGGCACCAGCCAGCCCTCAGTATCATCCAGCCTAAATCTGCCAGTGCTTCTGGCTCAGACAGCTTTTCAGTGACATGTTCATGGGAGTCAGACACTTTTTTAGCCAATTATCTTCCTGCCATCCAATGGGGAATGTGCTGTTTCCAATAAAACTGGGGAAAGCCAGAGTAAATCTGTCTGCTTAGTATCTGGTGCACTGAGCAACTTAAAACAAGGAGCACATATGCTTTACAGGCCACATCTAATCCTGAAAGTCCTTTGCAGTTTTTTTTTGTTCCCTGGGATTGAAGTGTTTAACAACACTGGCTGACCCAGGAGAAAAGTGACACTCATTGCTCCTTCAGTGCCTGACCCCATCCCTGACATTTAAGAATTATTTAAGTGTTTAATAAGGGTGTCTTAGTCAGGACTCATCTCTCAAGCAGCTGTACACTATTTATTAGCAAGCCAGGCAGTCTAACCCAAATTTTCAGTGTTTAAGGTAACACTCAGTGCTCAGAGAGCCCCAGGATAACACCAGGCACTGGCTGGAACCTCCCATGTCCAGCCATGAACAGTCAGCAGTGGCCCAAGACAGCCAAGTGCACCAGGCAAGCACAGGGACTGTCCAGATGGGAAGGGCAGACAACATTTTTCCTAATAAAGCCTGATAGGATGTTTGAAAAGGGCCTTAGCCCTTTGTTAAGCTTCAGAAGCCAGGCAAGAAAGTTCCAGGAATGTGAGTCATCCCACAGGATGGTCACAGTGGACATTCAGGATGTGCACTTTTAAAGAGGTGAAGGTGCAGCGTGTGCACAGACGAGCAGTGCAGAAGGGCCAAGTTATCCCCAGGGGAACACACACATTGTCATTGATTATGGAAGGCTTCCTACATCCTTTGGAATACAGATGAAGTGCATGGTCTTCCAAGAAGCCTGTGAGCTCTCAGACTTGCTCTGAAAGCAAGGGGAACTGAAAAGTGCAGGGTGAAGAAAAGGAGCTGATTACACAGTAGCCAAATTTCACCACCTCACACTTCCATCAAGCAGACACAGATGTACAAGTGAAAACAGGGACTATGGAGATGTGATGTATAAAAAACTCCACATGTTGGACTTCCAGAGTCTCCCAAATATGCCAATGCACTTCAGGTTTGCTTCTGTAAACGTTCTGCTACAAAAAGCCCTTGGAATTTCAGCAGTATGGAAGTGAAGTCCCTACCACCAGGTGCTGTTCCTCTTCTGGCCATTACAGAGGCAGGGGAAGGGCAAGGAGGATTCTCCCTGAGTTCTGCACTAAAAAACCCTGCAGCTGCCTTGCCAAAAGGAACTCTTTGGGGGTGTTTGTTTTTTATTGTTCTGAGAGCATCTGCATTCAAATAATACTTTCTTTGCAGTGAGGTGATAGCTGCTCCTTTAAAACAATTTTCAACAACAGTCTAGAAGCAACTTATGCCATCTATTTTGCTTAGAATCCTTTTCCCAACCGTGCCTGCAATTTTACAACTGCAGGTCACCTCCTCTCTGTGGAACAACTCTGAAATCCTGTATAATTAATGTTTTAGGCAGTGATTATGGTTTGTTATTGTTAAAATACTGAGGGCATTAACAGTAACTTGACAAGTAGTTCTTCAGGCCAAGAGGTACGGAAGAAGAAGACTGTCATGGAAAACCTAAAGCCTTATTAAAAAAAAAAAAAAGGTGAGAAGATGTAAAAAGCTTTACTATGGCAACAATGTGGCTCAGGCAGAGCTTGGCAGGGCTGCAGTCCCCCCAGATCCACGGCCAAGCTCCATCTCCACTTCCTGTCATCTGATGTGGATGCGAGACAAACCTGCAGCTCCCCCATTTCCCTTTCCTCCTCTCTTCCTCCTGGCACCCCCAGCGCTATTCAGACGAAGGCAAGGCTTCCTCTGAACAATGGTGTCCCAGGGATCCCGCGGGGCCGGGCCACATGCAGAAACCATCAGGGCGAGGAATGCTGCCCCGCCGGGAGCCAGCGGGGGGCTGCCACAACAACTGCTGCTCACATTGTTTTCTAGGTGAGACTCATCGAGCTGGGATCCTCCACAAGCAGCTCAGCAGCTGAGGAAGTTCAACACCCGTTCCCTCACCCCCTGCACAATGAATGGGCAGTGAAAGGCTCTGGGAAAGCAGAGCTGAACGTGGAACCTCTGCCTGCCCAAAACACTGAACAGCCTCAGAAGGCTTTACAAACAGGGATGGGCAGAGGAGGCAATTCCAGCCCTGCTGCCACATGGAGATGTAACTGAACTGTGTGGTTTTGCCCCATGGGTGGGAGCACTGAGGGGTGATGAGATGACACAGCTGAGCCACAGCACATCCCCTGTGATGGGTGATGGTGGTGACACCAAACCACCAGGAACCACCTGCCACCCTCAGGCAGCCCCCATGGCAGGGATCTCCCAGCTTCCAGAGTGCCTGGAGACACCAGGCTCTGCCACAAGCAGCTGTGAGATCCCCAGGTGCCAGCTGTGCTCCTTCCAGCTGCTGGAACACTCAGGAGACTCCCAACACCACCTGCTCCCACAGACACACAGTGCTCTGAGGATGCTGCATAAAAGAAATCACCCACAAACAGTCCCAGCAAGGAGGAACGCTGGAGAGCCACCACAAGCCAGTGCACAGAGCACGTCAGCACCCCCAGCTGAGTCCCAGTCACTCAGTGTGTGCAATAACCTCATCAGCTCCCAGGTGTAATTTGTGGGCAGCCCTACATGTCCCAATGCCTCTTCCTGCAGCCTGTGCTCCAATGTGTACATTATCTAGTAACTCCCCAGCACCTGACTGCAGCTTTAGTTTGCTCTTTAAATGGAAGTCTTGGATTGATTCAAGACTTTCTGATCTCATTCCTGTTCAAGAGTGTCACAACCACTTATTAACTCTGCTAATAACTCAATCAACCTTACTCTGTCTTAAACAAATCCAACATAGAAATAACAAAGGTAACTCTTTTAAAAACAGATAAAAGCAGCAAAATGCAGAAACATTACATTTTCAGAGGTTTGATTTAGTCATGTGAGTAGGACCTCCACAGGAATAATGTAGAAGAACAAGCAGAACTAGAGATTTAGCATTAGAGAATAAGGGTCAAGATGATTAATAGAAACTTAATGACCACACACTTTCCACACTTTCTCTACATTGACAATGTGCTAAAAAGAGCTTCCTCTTATTTTATTCACAAGGAAATGGAGATCAACATCATTTGCAGGAGGGAAGAGCCATTTTAAAGCAAAACAAACAAACAAGACACAGAATTATAAAGCCTGAAATAAGCAGCAAGCACTGTCTCTCATCACTGGGCAAACTTCAAACATTTAGGAGCATGGAAGCCCTCTAGGTTTCAGAACCCTGGAGAAACCACCAAACTCACTTCATTCAAGTGATGAAAACAGTCAATTTTGCAATATAAACCTATTACTTATCTGGCCAAGATTAAAAGGAACAACTTACACTGCAAAGGTCTTTAACAGCACTGAGGATGAGAAGTGAAGGATGCAATGCCCTCACACCAACCCAGCTCCTGATCCCTGAGGACACAGCAAACACTCAGGAATTCCTGTATCTAATTTCACGTGGTCAGTGAATGTGGACAAACCACAGCAACAGAGCTGTGGGATAGAAGTGGTAATTAATGCAGAAACCTCCCAAAGCTGAATGGCTGAAATCACAATGCATTAATGATCCCATTTAGAGGCTATTAGGGAGCTGCTCTGCTCAGATGAGCCACGCTTAGAATAAAACCCCAGCACCTGCACACACACAAAAAGAACCAGGAAGAAAAAGTATTCCACGACAGGCATACACAATAGTTAATCAAAAATGCTTGTTTGTTATGAGTGTGTAAAGCCCAAATTGTTTTGGTTTGCTCTCCTTTTTATACAACCTAGTGATTTCACAGCACCCTATCCAAATATTGGACAGCACATCACATTCCCTTGACAATTTAGCTGTTTAAATGTTATGCTTGCTCAGGAGATAATTACCCATAGCCTGGAGAAAACACAAAATGCTCACACACATTTGATTTGTGCATTTCCCCAGCACAGCAGCCAGTCCCACCACTGCCACCTCCTCACCATCCATTGCTGCAGTCACTCTCCTCTGCTTAACTCACACACACACAAAAATATACAGCATAATATATTATGTATATATATATATATTTACACATACAGAGACATACATACATATATATATACACACACACATATATATATATGTATACACACACACACACACACACACATATATATATATAGCAAAACACCAAAACCAGGCTGTTGATTGACACAGATGCCAGCCTGTCAGGTCTCCCCTGCCCACTCTCATTTCTCCACAGACCCCAAACCCTCTGAGTACAATTTCCAGGGCTGTGCTTTGCTTTACCACTGTTTGTACCACTGTCCCTGAAAGCCTCCAGCCTGACATTCGACACGTTTAGAGCACAGGGATGTTTCCAGGCCCTGGGCTGCCAGCCCCAGGGGTGCTTCAGGGGGTGCTGTTTGCAGGAGCTCAGGACAGGTCTCTGAGCCCCTCGGTGCGAGGAGGACAGACCACACAGACACACACACACAGACACACAGACACAGACACACAGACACACACACAGACACACAGACACACACACACACACACACAGACACACACACACACACAGACACACACAGAGACACAGACACACACACAGACACACACACACAGACACACACAGACACACAGACACACACACAGACACACAGACACACACACACAGACACAGACACACACACAGACACACACACACACACACAGACACACACACAGACACACAGACACACAGACACACACACACAGACACACAGACACACACACACACACAGACACACACACACACACAGACACACACACAGACACACAGACACACACACAGACACACACAGACACAGACACACAGACACACACACACACAGACACACACACAGACACACAGACACACACACACACACACAGACACACACACACACACACACACACACAGACACACACACACACACACAGACACACACACACACACACACAGACACACACACACAGACACACACACACACACACACACACACAGACACACACACACACACACACACACACACACACACACACAGACACACACGCGATTCTCTGGTGGCAGTGCCCTGGGGAGCAGCTGGCACTGGAGCTGGGCTGTGCTGGGGCAGTGCTGGGGCAGTGCTGGGCAGTGTTTGGGCTGTGCTGGGCAGTGTTGGGGCAGTGCTGGGGCTGTGCTGGGCAGTGTTTGGGCTGTGCTGGGCAGTGTTTGGGCTGTGCTGGGCAGTGTTTGGGCAGTGTTTGGGCTGTGCTGGGCAGTGTTGGGGCTGTGCTGGGCAGTGTTTGGGCAGTGCTGGGGCTGTGGTGGGCAGTGTTTGGGCTGTGCTGGGCAGTGTTTGGGCAGTGTTTGGGCTGTGCTGGGCAGTGTTGGGGCTGTGCTGGGGCTGTGCTCGGGCAGTGTTTGGGCAGTGCTGGGTTATGTTTGGGCAGTGCTTGGGCAGTGTTTGGGCAGTGCTCGGGCTGTGCTGGGCAGTGCTGGGCAGTGTTTGGGCAGTGTCGGGGCAGTGTCGGGGCTGTGCTGGGCAGTGTTTGGGCTGTGCTGGGCAGTGTTGGGGCTGTGCTGGGCAGTGCTGGGCAGTGTTTGGGCTGTGCTGGGCAGTGTTTGTGCTGTGCTGGGCAGTGTTTGGGCTGTGCTGGGCAGTGCTGGGCAGTGTTTGGGCTGTGCTGGGCTGTGCTGGGCAGTGTTGGGGCAGTGCCGGGGCTGTGCTGGGCAGTGCTGGGCAGTGTTGGGGCAGTGCCGGGGCTGTGCTGGGCAGTGTTTGCGCTGTGCTGGGCAGTGCTCGGGCTAACGCTGGCCCCCGGGGGCTGCCAGGGCCAGGCCGGGCCCGGGGAGGGGCGATGCGGCACCGCCCGGTGCGGCCCGGTGCAGATGCGGGATCCCGGCCCCGTCCGGGCGGTGCCGCAGGGCGCGGGTGGCGGCGGGGCCGCGCGCTCACTCACTCGGTGATCTTGGGGTCCAGGTTGCCGATCCAGAGGCGGTGCCCGTCCTGCAGCGCGCCCTCGGAGAGGATGGAGGCGTTCTCCAGCGGCAGCGCCTGGCTGCCCGGCTCCATGGCCGTGCGGGGCGCGGCCCGGGCCCGCTCCGTCCCCGGGGGCCGCGGCCGCTCCGACCCGCGCAGGCCTCGCCCCGCCCTTGGCGCCGCGCTGTGACGTCACGCGGCGGCCCGGCCGATGACGTTGTCTGGACGCGCGGGGCTGCGCGACGGTGAGCGAGGCGGTGGCGCCCGCCCTCCCCGCCTTCCCCAACCTCCCCTTCGCCGCCCCCGGGCCTCGCTCTCTGGCCCCGATTCCCGATCCGCGATCCCCGCGCCCCTGCCCGGCTTTCCACGGGCACCGGGGCCAGCGGGCCGGGCCGGGGCCGGGGCGTCCTGAGCAGCGGCAGCGGCGTGGGCGGGGCCGGGCGCGGGGCGGGGTCAGTGAGGGCGGGGCCGGGTGGGCGGGGCCTGCGCGCACCTGCGCGGGACCGGAGGCACCGGCGGGGACCGGCACCGGCACCGGGGAGCAGGGACAGGGGCCGGGTGCCCCGGTGCAGGCCGGGTCGGTTCCCCCGGTGGCCGCTGCCCGATCTGCAGCTGCTTCAACTCCCCGGAGCCTCGAGCGGCCCAGCGGGGATAATCCCTGGAATATGGGGGTGTCAGAGCTCGTGAGAAGGAAATTAAAATTTCATCCCAGCTGATGTGCGCACACCCGGTACCGGGCTGAGCCGTGCCTGCTCAGCAGCCGTGGGTTTTGTGTCACACATCTGGCCGCGGGCACGGGCTGGCAGCCACCGAGCCCTTCTCAGTGCCTGTGGCCGCTGCAGCTGCCAGAGCTGTGCCCACATCCCCGCGCTGAGAGCCGGGTCTGTCTGTTCGCAGGACCCCGAGCCGCCCTGGCAGCGCTGTGAGCCATGGCTCTGGCGCTCCGGTGCCTCCGCCCGCTCCCGTCCCTGCTGCGATCCTGCCCTGCCGGGGCCCGGGCGCTGCCCCGAGGCTGCCCAGCCCCGCTCCTGGAGGGCTGCAGCCACTGTGTGCAGCACACGCTGCTGAGCAGACAGCTGGCTACCAAAAAAGGTACAAATGGCAGCTTTGTTCGTTGTTACGAAACCTCTCTTTCATTATTTAAATATTTTTTAATATATTTATTGATTTTGGCTGATGGGCTCAAATGATGAGCTGTTTACTCATTAAAAAATAGAATTACTTTGGTTTTACTCTAGTTTATCTTAGACTTGATTCTAAATCTGACCAGGACTTTAATATCTTCTTTCTACTTTCTTTTTGTCAGAAAGAGAAACTAATTTTTTTTGTGTAATCTGCAGCTAAAGGTAAAGGACAGAGTCAAGCCAAAGTGAATATCAGTGCTGCCCTAGTTGAGGATATTATCAATTTGGAGGAAATCAGTGAAGATATGCAGGCAGTCATAGAAGCTCTGAAAGAAGATTTCAACAGAAATCTCAATGTTAGGACCTCACCAGGTTGGTAACTCCCTTGTGTGATGCTTTGTAGCCTTATAAATAAGGATACAAATCCTAGTAATGCACAACTCATATTTTTTCAAAATCGATTTTCTTTTCCTGGAGTTATCCACTGGGCATCCAATTCCTACAGCCCTGACATCCCCAGCTAGAGGCTTTCTTCACCCTGAGCTTGACCAGGAAGGATCCATTTTTGTTAATAGCTTCCTGGAAATAGCTTTTTTAAGTGGGGGATGTCAAAAGTGTCTAACTGAACTGTTTGCAGATGTGATGGAGAAGCAGGTTGTCAGCTAATAGTGCAGTAGGGCAGGAAAAATCCAATTGCCATTAAATTAGCCTTTTGGAAATTGCCATTGGGCTGATGTCTGGCATATACAAACTTTTTTCTGCTGTGCATCTTTGTGGGTTGTAACTTGTACAAGCCTCACTTTATGGATTTAGTGTTTTTGGAAGAAATGTGAATATGTTTGAGTAAGCTGCAGTTACTGTAACACTCTGAACATACGCATTTGTAAGTGTATCAAGTTTCAGGGATAAAATTTAACATTAAACAATGACCAAATCTGAATCATTCACCACCCCAGCTCTGGCAGGGGCACTTCTGTCTTTAATGGAGCTGGACAGCATAGCTCAGTCTCTTAACTATTACATTTAACCATAGGTTGGTTTTTTTTAATTGCACTGATAAAGTACCTCCTGTCCCATGTGCCTTTTGGCCTGTTAACATTTTGCAGCAGAAAGTAGAGAGTAGATTAAGAGTAGCTCAGGGAGAAACTGAATACTTTAAATTAGGCAATGTACAACACCCCTCTAGGGGCCTGGAAAAAAAAAAAGAGGAGTTTAAAGAGAGCACTGCTAAGTTAAAGACAGTATTTGTCTTGATTTTTATAGCAACATTTTGATTTTAAGTTGCAAAAATTAAAAAATAACCATTTCCCTTTAATTCTTAACAATCCTGCTTAGTTTTCCTATTCTAGTAGCAAAAACAAACAAGAGTTTTGTTTTCATGTTTTTGTGCTTTAGAGCAGCTTTGAAATATTTAACTGGTGAATACACAGGGGATGCCTGAACACAAACAGCACCTGAAGTCTGAATAAACACTATTTTTTCCTTTTGGAAAAAGGATTTTTCCGGATTTTGCATGGCAGAAGGGAAGTGGGACAATGTGGACATGTTTCTCTTCAGCATCACTGCACCCTGTTTTATGGCACTGAACCTGCCTTGTTTGGTTTTTTGAGGGGCCCTGGATCACATAACTGTGATGACCAAAGATGGGAAGTTTCCACTGAACCAGCTGGGGCAGATCTCACAGAAGTCACCGCAGCTCATGATAGTGAACATGACCAATTTTCCAGAGGTGAGGACACACTGGGAGGGGAGATAATTGCCACAGGAGCAAACAGGTTGATGCTGAGCACAGGAGCATTTAGGCAAAATCAGTCAAACGTGGCAGGGCTGAGCTGGGGCTGGGCTGTGTCACTTTGAGCTGACACAGAGCAGAAGGAGCCTTTTGCTGCTGACAGCAGCTCCCCAGCCCCCAGGGGCTCCCAGAGCAGCTCACCTGCAGCAGCACAGGGTCAGAGTTAGTGCTGTGGTTGCTCTCAGGGTTGTATCCAAGGAGTGCCACAGTTACAGGGTTTGCTTTGCAGACACTTTCCCCTCAGCTGGATCTGCAAAACAGCACCAAGCACCATGGAGCAGATGCCTGCATTCACTGTGCCCTTCCAGCCCTCCCCATTTCCCATGCATTTAGAGAAGTCTGAGTACACACACACTCACCTGAGCTGCACACACAGCTGCAGTGCTGTACCAGCCCCCTTGTATTCATTTCAGTTCCTTGACAAGACTGGCCATGCACAGAACCAGACATGTAGTTGGAATTTTTGCTGGGGACTTCATCAGACACCTCTAAAACTTGCTTATGTGTTACCAGGGCTGGTGATACCCCTGAGAGTTCATGAGAGAAGCTGCTGATGAACAGCTTCCCTGGTGGGACTGAGCTGGTGCTGTCACAGAGCTCGACCTGGGCACTGCTGAGCTTGGCCAGCTCCTCCCTTGGCAGCACCTCCAGGTTTATCTTCTATGAGAGACAAGTTCTTTTAATTTTCTGCAGGAGCTCAGACCTGCCCCTGAACAAGGCAGTAAATCCAAAGCCCAGCTCAGGATGAAGCCCCTGTGCCCTGCAGCAGGTCCCACTGACAGAGCAGGGCACAGGGGAGCAGGAGGGAGCAAGGTTGACAATTCATCCTGCTGCAGGGCTGGAGCTTTGCCAGGCCTTATCTCTATTTATTTTGCAAAGGCTTTCCCCAATTAATTAAGCCAGCAAGGTCTCAGAGGAGGTCAGTGTAAGGCACTTGATGCCTAAGTGTTCCTTAGAGTGTATCCCCTGTGTATAAAGGCTCTGAAGGATGGAGGCCCCTCATCAGTGAGGTCCTGTGGAGTGTCATGCTGAGAGGGCCAGGGAAGTCTCTGAATGGCTTGTCCCATGTCCAAGCAGGAGCTCAGGCTGGGAAATGAGCACATGAGAAATTAAATATCCTCTAGATAGCATTGCCTACTTTTGCTTTCTAGGCCAAAGCACCACTTGTCCCTTGAACCATTTCTCTCACTACAGTTTCTTAATACCCATACCTGTTTTGTGATAGATTGAACTAAAACCATTAGAGACATGATCAATTGATGATGTCATTATTTACACCTTACAGTCAGTAGTTCAAGACATTGACAAGCAAATAAAATGGCCTGAAGTCTGAGAAATAAAATAATCACTCTGTAGAAGTGCACTCACATTTTGTGCTGGGGGTGAAGCCTTTTAATCACCTTGAAGTCACCAAGCAAACCTGCCACCCCACCTCTGAAGCACAGCAGAGTGTCAGCCAGCAGCAGGAGAGTTTTGAAAAGTTAATCCTCAGTAATAAGCTGTAAAATAAACAGAGCTGGGCACAAGCACTGCTTCTCAGCCATCTGCTACTGCCCTGCTGTCCTGTGGTCAGGCTGCAGTGCTGAAGTGGTTAAGTTAGTTAAGGTTTCAAATTTGGCACTGGGTGATTTCTAGGGGGAAACATTCAACTGGAATTTTTAAATGCTCAGAATCTTTCATCTCCTTTGCCACAGTCAGGCCCTGCCTTGGGAATTTATTGCGGTTTCACTCTGTGTTGCCTCAAACCATTCAAACAGTTTCAAAGCAGCAAAGCAGTTTTCTTTTGTTGTTGCTTCCCTTCCCCTCTCCTCCCTGCCTGCCCCCTACCCCAGTAGGAGCAGCCATAGTTCCCCATTCGGTTTGATCAAAGCTCTCTGCACCAATGTAACTTCCTGATCTTACTGGTAACAGAAGTAAATGTTTCCATGTTCCATGGAGATGGATTGCCAACTATTGACAGAGTTCTGGCATATGGCAGTGATTATTTCCTAATTCCCTTTACCTTTTGATCTGTTTTACAGAGCACAGCTGCAGCTGCCAAGGCCATAAGGGAGAGTGGCATGAACCTGAACCCAGAGGTGGACGGGACGGTGATTCGGGTGCCAGTTCCCAAGTGAGTGTCCATGACCAAGCTCAGCATCACAGCAGGATAACACAGAACATTGCTGTGAGTGCCCTTCAGAGGGTAAACATGCAGGATTGCTGGATATCCCCATGCAGCTGCTTTCCAAAGAGCTGCAGTTTGGGTTCAGGAAAAAATTGGAGCCCTTAGAAGCGTCTTGTGAAACCTCTTTGGAGTGTCTGAGCTCTAAGTCACCACATCTTGCCAGCTGATGATTTGTCTTATTTTTCATCTTCCCTCTGCAGAGAAAGCTTGGTCCTAGCTGGCTGCAGCACTTTGAAAGAGAGAGCCAAAGGCTTTTGAAACTGTATTGCTTTAATTCAGAGACTGATTCCTTGCTGCCCTGCTCTAAATTCCTGGGATTGCACCAGCACAGAACAGCAGTGTTGAACCAGTAGAAATAGGGGACAGTAGCACCTTGCTACAGAGAGCACTGAAAAGAACTGCTGAAAGTGAGAGGAAGGAAATTTATAGCTTTGACAGAAAAACATACTCACTCTTTTGTGTAATACACAGTGTGTAACTGGTGGCTGTATGGAAAATGGAGTATAGGGCTGGAAGAGCAGTTTGCATTTGAGGAAGGGCTAAGCATCACTTCCCTCACCTAACACAAGTATCTCCTAAACCCTGGACAAGGAAGGAAGTGCTGCTGCATCCATGCTTCAGTTTGGATGAGAAGTGATCCTGGCTCCATTCCCATGGAATCAGAGACCTCCCAGCAGCTCCACCCACTGACACACACAGTGCCTGGCACAGGGCTGGGGGGCACAAGGAAAATTCCTGAGTTCCTGTGGGTTCTCAGACCTTATGGAGCACCTGAATACCCTGGGCAGGGGTGGCTGGGCATGGTCTCACACCATGGTAAAGACAATCAGCTCCCACACTGGGTGTGCACAAACCCCTTGCACGTGCACTGCCTTGCACAGTGACTTCTTGGCAAAGATGGACCAGGTATTTCTTGTGCTGTAAATCTCCTTTAAAAATTCTGTGGAATTTTACCCAGCATTTTGATCAGAGAAGTCTAATTGCAGCTTTCCGTTGCTGTCGGTGAGAGGGAATGACATTATCATTCTATTTGCTGATTTTCCTTCCCTGTGCTCCCTGCCCTTCCCCCATTCCTCAGGAGAGGAGGCAGAGGAGGAGGAGGCACCATTATCTTTGTAATTGCTGAGGCTCCCTGGTTGCTGCACAGTGGTTTGATTGTTAATGGGCACTTGGGTCATCCTTGAATACGAATTGCAGGGGAGGAAACTCCAAAACTGCAAATCCCAAGCTTTAACAAAATACCGTGTTTTTAAACAAATTTGTACAGTCTTTCACTATCTTGGGTGGTGCTGCAGAGTGAAAACAAGGATTCTCTTCCCGGGGAAGCTCTGCCTGTGCTCCTGTGTTCCTCTCCTGTGCCAGGGTTGCAGCTCTTGGTCCCCTCCTGGCTGCTCTAGCTCCATGTCTGGGGCTTTGGGTGTTTCATTCAACCACTTGCCAAAAAGACAAACAGTTCCAGCCTTTTAAAACCCCCTAATGAAAAAGGTAGGGCAGAAATAATTCTCTCTCTCTCATTTGCTTTTAAAAATTTTTAAAAAGTTTTACAGTATTTCCAGCAGTTCATGAAAGAATACATGAGAGACAGATGCAGTGAAATTGCAGAATTATGTCAGGTGGGCAAAATTAGCAACAAATCAGGAATGAAGAGACAATATTAATTTTGGTTCTGTTATGAAGGGAGGCACAGTAAAAATAAAACCAAATCCAAATTGTCCTTACCTGTTACTGTAACCACTCTTGAGTCTGATCTGTCAGCTGGACACACATGTCATATTTTGCCTTGTGCAGGTCCAGCTGTGCTCCAGAGTGTTTTAACAGAGCATTTAAAAAATGGAGTTTGCTTTTCAGTATTTATTCTATCAGTTTAGTTTTTGCAATGCAGTTTTAACAGAAAAAATACACTGGTGTTGTCAGTGTTTATTTCTGCTGCCTGCCAGGATCCCTCTGCTCCCCAAGGCACTCTCCTGTTTGTGTGGCTAGCACTGCATAGGCAATATTTATTTGTATAAAAAGTAGCCTCTGAGGGTTTAAAAATAAAAAAAATTTAAAAAAAGAAAGAAAACCATCCATGGGAACATTTGTATTGGTTGATCTCTTGGCCGAATTTGACCTGACCTTGTGTCTTTTATGGTATTGCCTCATTTTTAGATTCATCTTTTTTGGACCCATTGTGTTACACTGGATATTGTTTGTAAATCAGTAATATTTTTACACATGCTTTACTGAAAGCCAGATGACTCATTTGAAAGTTTAATGACTCATTGTGAGCCTTTTTTTCCCTTTACCCTTTAAGAAATAAGCAAAGATACCTACTATAGGGAGAGAGGACCAAAAAATGTCACTTGAAAACACCCCAAAGCCATTCTGAGCTGCTCCTGCTCATCATCAGGAGCCTCTCACTTGTGTTTATTGAGCAATAAATGTTGCACCCTGTGTTTATCTGCAATTATGAATGCAGAGTGTTCAGTTTAGCTTCCTTTCCTTTAACTGATTCCTCTCCTTCACAGGAAATTCTTGGTGTTGGAGGTACAGAAATGACTCTTACCCAGAGAAGTGTCGTAGGTCACCCTCTCTGAGGGTCTGCTCTGCCACACACAGGGGTGGGACACCAGGGGCTGCAGTGCTTAAACCCCTGGGGTTGGGGGAGGCAGAAAAAAGATGTGACCCCCCCCAACATGTCACTGACCAGGCCCTGCCCTGGTCCAGGCAGGACAAGGCTGTCCCTGGGGAGTGGCAGGGATTGACCCTGCTGCTCCATGGGCTGCAGGGGAGGGCAGCTGGCTGGGTCCTCATTCCCCATCTGACCCCCTTTCCCCAAGTTCACTTCACACTTTGTTTTGCCTTTAAGAGGGGGTAGGGACAGTGGTTACTAGACAGAAAAGAAAACATACCTAAGAACAGCTTAAAAGTCCCAGATCTCGGGGCAGGATTAAAGCAACTGTCCTTAGAAACCTCAGGCCTGGCTTGTGTTGATGGATTCCTTAACCAGAAACAGCATCTGCTTGGAAAAGTGTCCATTTCTGGCATTATTGGTAGCATTGCTGAGAATTTACACACAGTCTGGCTGGAACATAAAACCCGCTGAGAAACTCCCCGGCGCTGCACGGTGATAAAAAGAAATTGGTGTTAATAAAGACAGACAAGGAGGCATGAAAGCTGTGAGCCAGTGCCAAGAGGCAGAGGAAATCTGGCAGTGCTGCATAAACAAAAACATTTCCTTCAAGGCTCAGCAGCCCCAGGCAGGCAGAGATACCCTCGGCAGGGCTGGGAGCTGGGGCTGAGCTCCCTCCCTCCCTCCCTGCAGGGATGGCAGGGACCCCCAGCTCCCTCCTGCAGCCTCAGCAGCCAGCATTGACTCCCTGCTTCCCCCCAAAAGCTGCCTGAGAATGTGAGCTCACACAGAGCTGTGAGCTGGCTGGGGGGGTTCCAGATGTGCCCCAGGGCTCTGGCTGGGGAGGATGGATGTGAGAAACCCCAGAGGCATCAGTGTTGGGATGCAGGGGAACCATGAGGATCCCTGCTCCCTCCTGGACAGGCATTTGGGCCAGGCTTGAGCCTGTGCTGACCAGAAACCTCCTGCCACATGTGGTGAGTTAGGCTGGATCTCAGGGAAAGGTTCTTCCCCCAGAGGGTGGTGGGGCTCTGCCCCAGGGCTGCCAGAGCTCCAGGAGTGCTTGGACAGCACTCTCAGGCACTGGGTGGGACTTTGATGTCATCCTGTGCAGGGCCAGGAGCTGGACTCTTCCAGCTCAGGGTATTCTGAGATTCCATGTGACATTCCCTGGCCAACTCCCTGCACAGTCCCTCAGCAGGAGGGGACAGGCTGGGGTGCCCTGGGTGCCAGCTTTCCTGGCCATCCCAAATTCCTGTAAATACTCACTACTTCTGGGAAACCTCTTCCCTCTGGCACTGTGAAATGGGGATGGCTGCCAGAGACCTGGCTGTGGGGATGGGCTGAGGGTCCAGCTGTGTCCCCAGAGCCCCCCATAACCCACACCCACTGTGGGGCAGAGCCCAGGGACTCACCCCACATTTCCTGAGCTCTCTGTGGAAAGAGTCCTGGCCTCAGGGTTTTGGTGGCCCAGGCTGCTGCAGGCAATTTCTAAATACTCCTGTGAAATGTTTATTTTGCAGTATCACCCCCACGCATTCTCCTGAGTCTCAGGGAGTGCACTGGGGTTTTTTCTTCTCCAGGCAGTCTGGAGACTCCAAGAGCTATGAAAATAATTAAAATATTATTGTAAAGCACTAGCAGTTGACAGTGGTCAGCTGTAGGTGAGCATGACCCACGCTGAGGGGACACATCAGCCATTCCTGAGCCTCTTTGACAGCCAGATCCTCTCATCACCAGTTTTTAGTTTGGGATAGAAGTGGAACATTTTTTTGTGCCACCACAGCAGTAACTGGCCTCACATCAGGGGAAGGTTCACTGGAAGCTCTCCTGGGCTGAGTTACCTGTAGCTTACCATGTCCAGCTCTTGTCAGCCCAGGTGTTCACATCATCTTGGTGGGAAATCCTGGTCATGGTGAGCTGGAATAAGACTGAATGAAAGATAAGCTCCTTAGTTTCCAGGTACATAATTCAGGCTCTTCAGCTGCAGGGAGGCAAATCCAAGTTGCAGGAGCAGACATTTCCTCCTGGCTTTGCAGTTTTGTGCTTTTTAGGATGATACTTTTCAGTTCCATCTTTCAAATCTGGAGCTGGATTTTCCTTCTTTCCCACACATGCTTTGGCAGCAGGAAGTAAGGAAAGTCTGAACATTTCAAGATGACTTTCAGGCACTGCAACAACTATAAAGCAAGATTCAGTCCAAGATCTCCAGCTTAGGGCTGGCTGGAAATTTTCCATTCTAGGCTCAAGACTTGCTTCCCTGGGATGCTGTGCAGAGTTGGCAGGTTTTCTCAGGTGGACCAAAGCAGAATAAAAACATGCCCTGAGCTGTTCTGTCCCTCTGCCCTGAGACACACTGTCTCAACACAGAGCCAGCTCCATCTAAAACCAGCAGCTTTTGTGTGTCCCTGGGCAGGACAGCACCAGTTGGAGAGAATCACTCATTTACCCAGAATCCTTCATAGAAAAAAAAATCTGGCTGTGCTGCACATGACACTGCTTTTCCTTTCTGTGTTTTTCCTCTCCTGTCTCTCCTAGGGTCACGAGAGAGCACAGGGAGAGCCTGGCCAAGCTGGCCAAGCAGTCCACCAACAAGTCCAAAGAGGCCCTGAGAAAGGTGAGAAGCAAAAGCATCACCCAAGTAAAGAAGTCCAAGAACAAAGTGTCAGAAGATACCATCTGGCTGCTAGAAAAGCAGGTATTTTTTCTTTCCTTCTGCCATGTGATGTATCCCACAGTTCAGTGTTTTACTGACAAATCCTCAGCACTGAGGACCCAGTGGGGCAATGGACACCCCTGGGCTGAATTTTTGGAGCTGGCGGTGACATTTGAATCCTGATTTTTCTTTGAGATTGAAGCCCCAAATCTCACAAAGCCAGATTTAGGATATGAACCACTGTAAGCTGAAAAAGAATTCCCCAAAAGCTTTTGTGCAATGAGGGATTGTTGCACAAACCAGCAGAATTCAGGGAGTGAGACAATCCATGACCATGGCTGTACCACCACTCATGCTGTGCCTGGCCACTGCAAATGTGTTAATGAGCATTGCTGCAGTTGTTATTAATGAAAAGGCTTGCAAGATTATCTCTGTTCAGAGTTTTTGGCTCCAATTCAGGGAAATACTTAAGCACATGCCTAATTCCCTAAGAGCAGATGTCACTAAAGTCAATTACTTGGGCATAAACTCAGGCACAAGCCTAAGTGTTCTGCTGAATTGATTCCTCTGAAGGCAGGCCATTACTTCTTAGCTGTTTGTTTATTAGCAGCTAAAGTTAGATACATTGCAAATGCTCTGGGACAGTTCTCTGTGTGCTCACAAAAATAAACATGGATATACAGAGGGTTTGTGCAAGCAGGAAAAATGGCCCTGCCATTGTAACCGAATCCTGGCGGGAAGCAGCTCTCCCAGAGCTCACAGATGGTTTTCTGCATTGCTAGAGGTAACATCTCCACTGGAATTTTTTTCCTGTACCCAAAATTTTCATTTTGAGCAAAGGTCATTGTCAGACCTTGCAGACAAACAAATGTTAGTCCTGTGAAACCAGTGCATAACACACTGTGTGCTCCAGCCTTTACCTGCCTGCACATTTTCATCCCTTGTCACCCTGGCCATGTCCATCTCTTGTTACCAAGAGCTGATCCCTGGGCAGGGCTTGAGCAATCACCAGTTAACTTCTTTTTACAAGAAATAAACAGATTTTTATGTGATGTGTGAATACCTGGGCTGTGCACAGGACATCACCTGTGTGTTCCTGTAGTGCTGCTGAAGGTAACAGCCTCTCTTCTCTGGTGCCAGCACCAGCAGGTCTCTGTCTCTGCCCCGAGTCTCTGGGGTTTGTGTGGGTATCTCTTTTCAGAGCCTTTGACCAGTCTCTGCTCTCACAGTTTGGGTGCCACGATGGCACAGATTCCCTGAGGGCTGGTGGGAACCCCCAGGATGAGCCAGTCACTGCCCCAGCACTACTGGGATTTTATTGGCACTTCAAGCTTTGTGCCAAAGGGTGATTTGGTCACTCCTTTCCCATTAAACTGTGTCATCACCTCACACAGAACTCTGATTTTACTGTCTTGCCACAGATCCAGCAAAAGGCAGATGAGGCTGCCTCAGAGATGGACAAGCTGCTGGCAGCAAAGACCAAGGAGCTGCTTGGGTAAACACCATGGCCACACTCCCCCTGGAGCAGGAATGGACTGGCACACACACAGCAGCCTCAGGGATGGGCAGAGGCAGCTCTGTGCCTTGGCTGCTCCCCCTGCCTACCTTGGGCTGTGCTGGAGGGAAGGTGGAGCTCTCCTTGCTGTCCTTTACCCAGGTGGGAACAGAATTGGATGAACCAAGATAAAAAATAAAGTATTAGGAAGAACTGGAGACTGCTGGAGGCTCAAAGGAAGGACTGCCCTGCTCACTTTGTGCCCCATCTTTGCCCTGCACCATCAGCCCTCTTGAGCCAGGACCACCTGCTGAGAGGAACCTGCCTGGCCTGCAAACCTCAGCATTTATTTTAGCTTGAAATAAAGCCAAAATGAGGTGTGGAGCAGCAGCCTCACAACAGCCAGGTCCTGCTTGGTGTGTTCCAAAGGCAGCATTTGCCCCATGCCATGGCTGGCACTGCCAGCAGAGTGGGAAGGGATGAGGCAGCTCAGCACAGGGTGGGCAGGGGCTCTGTGGGGAGAGAACTGAAACCAGTGCTGTCAGTACAGCTGCTTTAACCAGGACTGAGAAGACCTAAAACCAACACAGAACTTCCCAAAAGCAGCATCTGCCCCTCTAGCCATTTACAAACTGCCTGTGAGTCTCTGGCTCCACAGATAGGGGCTTGGAGGAGGTACAAGCAGAGCAGGTCCTGAGCACATCAGAGAGCTCAGCCCCTCTCTGTGAGCAGGTACTTCCCAAGGGCAGCAGATGGCCTGGGTGGTGGCAGGAGCAGAAGGTGGTGGCAGCCCCCAGCCCTGCTCCCAAGGCATTTGGGTTCAAAGAGCACCAAGTGCTCTGCACTCCTTAAATAAACAACTCCCCAAAAGTTAGTTTGTGTGCCGCAGGGAGGGGGAGGAGGATGAAGGATTTGCTCTGCTAGGGCCCCACATGTCAACAATTTCTCTGCTTTGTGTATTTTGGCCAAAGCCCTTTCCATGATAAATGGATAAAGGAAGATGGCGAGCCCAGGGCGGTTCCACAGCTCGGGAAATTGCTTTCAGCCGATTACTGGATTTCTTTTGACATTTATCAACTGGGCTTTTTTTCTTGCCATTGTTGCAGCCTCAGCATCCCCAGAGCAGCCTGGGCTGGAAGGGTTTCCCTGATACCTGCCCAGGAGCAGCAGCTGGGAGCTCCACAAAGCCAGGGCAGGTGGAGAACTGCTGCTGCTGCTCATGGAGGCTTCTCCAGTCTCTTCCCATTCCCCAAGCCCTTGGTGTGCTGGCAGTGGAGCTACAGGGGGCCATGCACATGGGAATTGCCCAAATAGTCACCACTAGACAAGGAATAAAACCTGTGGTAAATATACTCTGGTGCTGGCTGGGGACAGAGCTGCCCAGATGGCTGGGGAGGTAACTGCATCCTCCTCATCCCTATGCCCTGCATCAGCCAGGAGCAGCCACAGGGCCCACAGAAACTGCTCTCAGCCCTGGCACCACCAAAGCAGAGCAGATACAACATGGATCTGGGCAGCTGTGCCCCTGCTGTCCATCCTGCTCCCTGTGGGACAAGCACAGAAAACAGCACAGCCCCAGCACAACCCAGACACAGCAGAACCACCCAGGAACAGAGAAGATGGGCACTCACCATCAGCTGGCTCACAGGGCAGCCCTGGAGAGGTCCCACTTTCCCTTTGCAGCACGAATCACCTGCTGCTCCACATCAGGAGCTGCAGCAGTCTGCCTGCTCCAAACACTCCTCCCTGGCACCAGCGGGAACCTCTCACTCGGTTCCAGCCTGGATTGCACCCAGAGCTGATAAGAAGCTGCAGCTGATGCTGTTGGCGGGTGGGAAAGGAGCTCCAGCTGTGCCAAATAACCCAGGAGGGGAAGAGACACGGGCCAGAAAGCAGCTGGGCTGCTTTAATGTGGGTCGGTGTCAGTGATGCTGCATCAGCCACCAAATGGTTTGGCCTGGGCAGGGCAGAGGGTGAGGGAGGCCATGGCCTGAGCCCCTCTGTGCCCTGGGCTGTCTACACCCCTCCTCTAACAGCACCTGCCAGCCTGGGGCACTGCCAGGCTCCCACCTGGGGCACTGCTGTGACCTGGAGGGGTGGGGGTCCCCAAGGGTCACACTCCCAACACCACGAATACATCCCCGTGCACATCCCTGCTCAGGACACACCTGTGCCCTTCCCAGGCTGCCCAAAGCCACTCTCAGCTCCACCAGGATGTCCCAATGCTCCAAGCAGCTGCACAGCACCAGGGCACACTCCAGGCTCCTGCCAGCTCCTGGACTGAGCCCCGAGCCACAGAGACACACGAAACAGGCAAAGGGAAGCAAAAACTCCAAGGAAGCTGGAAGCTCTCGACATAGTTAAAAAACAACATTGCTCTTCAAAATAGATGTGATTGCGCTCCTTGTGAGTCATCGAGCAGAGACACCGAGATTGCTTTGTGCCAGGGACGAGCCGGGCGCTGATTGTGCCGCCCGGATTTGTATCCAACAGACCCTGGATGGCATGTCAGAGTTTACAGCTCGCATACATTTTCAACAGTGAGCTTTGCAAAATGTATCAATGTAATCTCTGCCTCCTATATTCCGTGTTGATTAGACACGATTTCTGGCTGGATTTTCAGAAAGCTCAAGTGCTTTTTTAATCACTACAGAAGCTCATTATTGCTTTCCAGTGACTCTTATGTCCTTCACTTCTCCTTTCAGATTAGAGTCTATAGTCAGATGAATATTGGATGATTTCATTACATACAAATGCAATCAACAGTTTTGCATAAATTTCTCCTCTTTTCTTGAGTTTCAATTGACCTCAGCACCCGTGGAGGCAGGCGCAATACACATGTAAATGAGCTGGCGTTGCTGCAAAGACACGGATTCGAGAAACAAGATAAACTGTCAGATAATATTCAGGATTTTTAAGAGATCAAAAAATACTTCCTCGTTCAGCCCAGCCATAAAAATGGCACCTTCAGCTGCTGGGGAATTTGCTTTTGTTTTGCTCGTGTCTGGCTGTGGACAAAGACCAGGAGTGGCACCAGCGGCCAAGCGAGGGCTGAGCAGAGCTGGGCTGGCCAGCAGTGCTGTGGGGAGGGCAGTGGGGTGTCCGAGGGGTGCAGGTGGTGGTGGCACAAGTCTCCTGCCACAGAGAAGCCACTGGTGGAGTCTTGTGCCCCCAGCACACTGGGGAGGTGCCCATAGAGCCCAGTACCTGCTGCAGAGCTGGGTTTGGAGGCTCTGCCAATGGTGGCACTGCCATCCCCGTTCCTGCCCTGGTGGGAGCATCCCAAGGAGATGATGAGCTCAGACCCCTTGGACCCCTGACCCCTCCTGGGCAGTCCCAAGCACCAGCCCACCAGTGGGGGCACATGCTGGGGAGGGCTGCCCTCCTCACCCTGTGCTACCACACACAGGGGAACCACATATTCCAAATATATTTAAGCTAACACTCCACACTAACAATCAGGGCTAATTTTAAAAAACTGTAATTAAAAATAAAGGACCTCTTGGTAGAGAAGTCGGGGTAAACTGTCAGCAGTTACTTTGGATGTGAAGCCCTTACCTTTAAAAGAATCATTTTTGTGCTAATGTGAGCAATCCAGCACTCCCACACTCGCCTTCAGGGGGCCTGTGGGGAAAGAAACTCGTGGGTTTCTTTTGATACCTTTACTTGCTAATCTTCTTAACAGATTTTTAATTAATGGGAACAGAGCACTTTGCAGCCGTGAAATCTATTGGTGTAATTGCCTGGTGGATTAGTCCCATTAACCACACAAATTACCTGTCTCCAGGCCGCCAGCCCCACCGGGGAGCTCCCTGCGCTGGACACACTGAGCAGCCCCATTCTGAAGCAATTTTGATAAAATAAACTCTCTAATCAGGTAAATAATTCCATAAGGGAAATTGCTGCCTTCCCACAGCCCCCCTCCAGCGGGACCTGGCTACTTTCAGGGGAATGCAACACGCCTCCAATTACAGACAAATCTCCAGCTCAGAGACCATTTGGGAGAAGCCCACGGCACACGGGACCCCCTCGAACCACAGCGGCTGAGGAATTAAGGCATTTAAGCTGTCAGCTGGAATCTGGCCCGGCCCCTGATTACCTGGGGCGACGTGCAGCATATTTAGGTTCGTGTCCATTGTAATTTCCTGACCCCCGGCGTTGATCCCGAATGACTTGTGTCCGTGTCAGGCTCCTGCCCGCAGTCCCTCTGACACGTGGCCCCGGGCTCGGGGACACCGACCTTTGGGCAATTAAGGACATCCAGGCCAGCCTGAGCATGGAGAAGTGGGAACAGTGTGCAGCTGTCCCCAAGAGCCACAGGGTGAACAGAGCCACCTGTGCCCATTTCACCACCTTGGTGAGGTTGTGTGGCTGTTCTGGCATCCCCTCGGGATGGACACCTGGGCCCTTCCCAGTCCTGTCCAGGGGTTTCCATGTTCCACTGGGATTTTGGACCTGAATCTGACAGAGACTCCCACAGCTGTCCTTTGCTCAGGTGGGATGCCACAGAACCTGGACACAGCAGGGTGCAGGGCACCCACACGCTGTCACACGGCCAGCACAGCCCCAACATGCTTCCCACAGCTTGGGAAAGGCTGCCCAGTGCTCGGGGCTCTGCCAGTCCCTCAGCCATGATGTCTCCAAACCTGCTCTACCAGCTGGGGCATCCTCCACCCTCTGCCCCGTGCCAGGGAGCAGGGTCCTGTTGTGAGCACATGTGTGGGGGCACTGAGGGGGAGTGACAGCAGTGACACGCTGGTGGGAATGGCCATACTGTGAGGTGGCCTTCAACCATCCCCTGAAGTGCTTGGGACTGCTCACAGTCCCAGTCCAGTCCCTGATCCGGGATGGAGGAGCCCAAAGCTCTGTCCCTCCCCCCGTAACAGAAGGCTCAAACTGTCCCTTTGGTTGCCACCATCGCTCCTGGCACTGGGAGCAGAGGGTGATCGCGGGGCCACCGCAGCAGGACAGGACGTGTAGGTGGCCAAGCAGGCTGCGGCCGGGGCAGAGCTGGCCGGGAGGGTGGGAGCGCTGGAGCCGCAGCGCGGGGCTGGGCTGGCCGGGGAACCCAACACCGCGGGTAATTGGCATCAGATGCTCCCTGACCTGCCGCATCCACCGGGAAGCTGGAAGCATTTATTTGTCTGAGCCGGCGGCTCTATCTGCGTGCGGGAGGCGTTGGCGGTGGCGGGGCTGGGCTCCGCGAGCCTAATGAGCCTGAGCTGAAGATGATGAATATGATTGCTGAAAGCGCTTTCCTGAGTCCTCCTTTCCTGGGGCTCAGGTTACGAGTTCCCAGACAGCCTGTCCAGCTCCGGCTTTTCAATTCTGATTTGTAGCCCCCCAAACCGTCTGTCAGCTCCCCATGCCGGAGGAAGTGCTGGGTCCTCCGCTGCTGTGCCCGGCGGAGCTGGGGAAGGGGCCGCCAGCCCTGTTCGGCCATCAGGGAGGGTTTCACCCCCCGGGCAGCCCCACTGCTGCCCCTGTGCCCACACAGCCCCCCTGAGCCCAGCCGGAGGGGAGCAACCCTGAGCAGTGTCCCGTGAGGGGTCTACAGCCACCAGCATCATCTGTGCCCTTGTTCCTGTGTCCCCCACAGGGACTTGCCCCTAGCCATGTCTTAACCTCACAGCAGAAAAATGTGGGGTTCAGCTTCCGTGTTCTCTGCCCATCCTCTGAAGCCCACGGTCAATGTTCCCCCACTGAACCACATCAGACAGAGAAGCTGCTCAGGGATGGACAAGGATGGCTCAGCCTGGGGAAGCTCCACGGCCATGCAGATCCCCTGGGGTCAGAGAGACACAGGGCTGGGGACTTGTGGGGTACCCCTGCCTGGCTGCCCCACAGCTCTGCTCCCTCGTGGGGCTCAGAGTGGGGGTCTCCCTGAGCTGCTCCTTTGTCCCTTGTCTCACTGCTGTGGGGCCACAGCATCAGGTGTCCCCATGGCACGGCTGTTCCCGTGGCACCAGCATCCTTGGGAAGATGGGAGGAAGGATTTTGGATGATGCTGACCCGCCACAGGTTCTTGTGTCCCGCTCTCCTGTTCCCGTTACGTTTCGGATTCCGGGGCAGCACCACCCCAAACACGGGGCACCGGAGGGGAGATGCGGGGCGGCCCAAGGCACAGCGGCATAGGACCAGCGATGCTTCGTGTCTCCCAGCGCTTCCCAGCGCTTCCCAGCGCCTCCCAGCGCCTCCCAGCGCCTCCCGCCGCCGCGGCCGCGCTCCATCGGCGGTGTTCTGCTGCCTCCCTACGGAGGACGCGCCGGCAGCACCGGGACACACACGCGGGGCCGCGCCCGGGGCGGGGACCTCTCACCGGTGCCTCAGGCGAGGCTCTTGTGCATCCCAGCACGGCTCCGAAACTCCTTCTTGTCCCACACCGCAGCCGAAGAGCCGCGGCCATTCCCGCCACCATCCCCAGGACAGCACCAACACCCCTGGGACAGCAGGGCCCAAGTGGGGGCTGCTTCTCTCCTGCTTTCCCCAGGACATGGCAGTGAGCCACACAGTGGGAACACGAGAGCCCTTTCTACTCCAGAGTGGTGTCCATTTGCTGGCCAGACCCAGTGCCCAGGTTGCCAAGCCTGTGACACATCCTCAGATGAGCCCTCTATGCCTCAGGTGGCCCTGGCCTCGCAGCAAGGCTGTGAGACCACAGTCTCACACAGAGCCCAAGCAGCACCACCCTCTTTTGTCCTGGCTGGGGACAGGAACTCATCTGGGCTCTCAGGGCTGGCTGCCATCCTGGGACTTGAGGCCAGACATCGTGGGCTGCAGCTCAGACAGAGTCACAGGAGGTCTGTTAGCAGCCAGGGCTGGCACCAGGGAGTTCGGTGGCTGCTGGTTTAGAGCTGAGCACTGAGCACTGGAGTGAGGGGTCCGGGTACTCAAGAGACACCAGGAGTGCCGGGAGTCTGCAGGACACCCTGCAGCCGGCAGCAGAGCCCCCCTCAGCCAGCAGTGCCAGGATAGCCCCTCCATGGCAGCTCTGGCCAGACAGCCGGCCCCGGGGCTGTTGCAACCGTTTCCGGTATTGTGCAAGAGAGTGGTTATTAAAACCTGCTGAGAGGGAAAGGAGGGGGCAGTGAGAACGGGAACGCCGCCGGAGCAGGACATCCCCAAGGGCTGCGGGGCTGGCCCGCAGGGGGAGGGGGTCAGGCTGTGCCGGGTCACACGTGCTGCGGTCACAGTGTCAAGCATCGGGTGCAGGATGGGAGGGGGGAATGGAGGGGAAATATGCACACCCACAGAGTGAACCACTGCCTTCCTTGGTCTAGACTTTTCCTCTGGCTGTGACACCCAGGGGAGGCTGGCAGAGGGCAGGAGCAGCCGTGGCCCCAGCACACGCTGGCTGCACCAACTGCACACATGGAGCAAAACCTGTCCCAATTCCCTGTGTGAGTTCATCAGTGGGAGGCAGAGACTGTCCCCACCCTCGTGAGCGCATCAAGAGCCTGCTGAACTCAGTTTATGTCACGGCTGATGCATTTGCCTGCTGAAAGTGGATTTGAGGCCCTTGTTCATCTTTGGACACCTGTGAAAGCCCCTTGCCCTGTGAGGACACTCCCTCCCTGCTGCTGAAACCCCGCAGAGGAATCAAGCAGTAGCCACACAGGAACTGTGCTCCCCCAGCCTGCCAGGGCTTCCTGCAGCTCAGCAAAACCCAAGATAATCTTCACACACAGCCGGGCCTGTGCTGAGGTCACACCACTTCCACAGCATAGCACAGAAAAGAGTGAGCAACCACAGACTCTGAGCTCTGGGTTCCAGCCGTTTGGGGACATCCCAGCAAGGTCTGCAGCCCGCCATGCTCTCGCCTGAGCCATGCAGAGCCTCTCCCTGCCCCACACCGGTCCTGTGGGGTAGCTGGTGCCTGCCCGGGCTGGGCTGGCTGGATCCTGTCCCTGCTGCCAGTGGCTGGTGCTGGGAACAAATCATCCGGCAGGAAACACCCAGCGATGGTTTCACCGATAAACTCAGCTTTTCTGGCTGGTGGCAGCTGTGAGCAGCCTGGCCCCTGGTATAACCGGGCAGCACTGCCTGGGCACCCCTTAGGGCCAGTGGGAAGAATAGAGCCAAGACAAGGAGTTCAGGGGTGGGCAGAGAGTCATGGGGAACCTGGGATCGGAGTGTGGAATAAGGATGTAGGGGAACGTGGGAACAAGGGCATGGGCGTGGGGATGCAGCGGGACGTGGGACCAGAAGCTGGGTATGGAGATGTTCGGGTAGATGGGAAATGGGAGGGAAAAGAGGGAACTTGGGGTTCCCGGGAGAGACACGGATCAAAGCACGGCCGGAGGTGCAGGGGTGGCCAAGGGGACCAGGGGAGGGGGGCGCAGCCGGGGCAGTCCCCCGGCGGGCCGGGCTGTCGGAGGCGGCCCCGTCCCGTCCCGTCGGGGGCGGGAGGCGGCGCGGCGGGGGCGGGAGCGGCGGGGCCGCGCCGGCTGCGACGGCGGGACGGGACAGGACTGAACGGAGCTGCCTCTCGCCATGGGCGGTGGGTGCCGGGCCCGGGCCCCGCCGGCCGCGGGGCTCCGGCTGCTGCTCGCCCACGCCGTGCTGCTCTGCGCCGCCGGGAGCGCCGCCGGCACCGGCTCCGGTACGCGGGGCGGGACCGCACCGGGATGGAGGGAGGGATACGCGGGGGAGTCGGTACTGGTGGAGCGGCGACATCCCGAACAGGGGGCATTCGGCACCGTGGGGTGAGAGGGGAGCCGGTCCCGCAGGGTCCGGTACCGGGAGTCCCCGGAGAAGCGGGGAGCGCTGCGGGGCCGGGCCGCGGTCCGGCGGATCCCCGGCGGGATCGCACTCATCACCCCCGGCTGGTCCTCGCCCGCCGGTGCCCTGCGTGTCCGTGTCCGGGGCGGAGGGCAGGCAGGGTGGGCAGGAGCCCCACGACCACCGCCCGGTGAGGGTGCCCGCAGCGCCCGCAGCCGCAGGTTTGGGCCGTCACGCCTGGCTGGGAGCAAAAGCGCCCGGGTCGAACAAACTTCCCGTCCGCCTCCCGCAGCGGCCGCGCAGGGACCACACGCAGGGCCCGGGGGACATCGCTGGCCCGAGGCGGCCGGGGACGCACGACAGGGCTGGAGCCCCGCCAGGAGCGCGGCCACCCCGGGCGGCCCCATCACCGGGCTGAGGGGCTGCGCCGGCAGCCTCCGCTCCGGGACGGGACTTCTCGAAAGAAAGGGTGACGATACCCGTGCGTGCCGGCAGTCAGGACCCTTGCCGCTGTCCCCAAACACAAACCCGGTGACGCTGCAGTTGGGAGTGAGGGTGGAGGGCTGGGAGCAGCAGGGATGGCTCTGGTGGCCTCAGTCATCGTTTGTTCCCATGCCCATGTGCTGTAGGAGCTCACCACGTGCTGCCCAACCTCAGGCACACCGGGACATGTCAAGGAATAATGTTGATTATGGCAGGCACCCACGGAAAGGCATCACCTTTCTCAAACCCCATCAGCTCCATTTCCAGCCCCTACAGTGCAGATTTCTCCAGGTCCTTACCCAGGGCATTGTTTCCAGTCCCTTTTCTGCAAAATGACCTTATTGCCTGAAGAAAAACAGCATGGACCTGGGGCCCTAGTCAGATTTTACAATTCCTCTCTAAAGTAATGTAACATTCTGAGCAAAATGAGCCCAGGCACATGGGCTGCATCTCTCAAGGGTCTCTGGCCACCTGTGTTCAATAGTGCCAAAGGGGACCCTGTCTCCAGCAGCCTGCCCAGGTCAACCTTCAGCTGTGGGAAGTGAGGTGCCGACACAAGAGACCCCAAAATATGTGCAGGCTGAGCATGTGGCACATTAGCCACATCTGCTGAAAGGAGGGCCCCCAGGGGATGGACCTGGCTGCCAATGGCTGGGCTGGATCACAGGTAGTGGGGACAGGCAAGGGACAGCCCCTGTGCTGCTCCTTCTTTGGCTTGGCTGTTTCTTTTTGTGTGTCTTATCTTCCTGAGAAGCTCCTCTGGGAGCTGGGGCCAGCTGGGGCCAGCGTCTGTGTGTCCTGATGAGCACAGACACGACCTGGGGACATGCTGGGGACCACGTGCCTGAAGCAGCTGGGACAGATGGTGCAGCCCTGGAACTGACTGCTGCACAGCATGATCAAAGCAAATTTCATTATGTGGGGGGAAAAAACATACCTGGGATACATGATATACACGATATACATGAAAGGAAGGCTTTTTTCCAAGCCTTAATTAGGAAGGGAGATATCTGATTGAGAAATTAGGGGAACTCTGCTGTGCCCCGAGGTGCTGCCAGCAGAGCGTCTGGGCTCTACTCCTCCCCAGCGTTTGCACCAGGAGGACCAGACCTAATCTAGTCCTCAGATCTGCTCTTGAAGACCAAACAACAGGATGTTGGGCTGAGGCTGGGATCTCCTGCTCACTCGGTATTTGCTGCTGAGAGCACTCCACTTGCTCCTCACTTGGCTGCACCTTGGCTCCAAGCCATGGTGTTTGTTCTCGGTAGACTTTTCCTCTGGCTGTGAGCAGAGCCAGGCTGGTCCCAAGGTGTTTCTCGGTTTTCCCTGCATATATTGCTTTTGGCTGCTAACTTGCCTTCAGGGGTGTAGTTTTGTTCAAGTGTTCTTGCAAAGTAAACCTGACCACCCTCTCAGCAGCCATTGCACAACTCACACTGCCAAACAGGAGCAGTGGCAGCCCCCCAACATCACCGTGACCACGGGGCAGGCCAGGCACAGGCCCTGCTGTGTGAAGGAAGGTGGGGACCTCTGGCAGATCTGCTTTGCATTCATGTCTGTTCACATTGCCCATGGTCTGTGCCTCCTCTCAGCACATCCCCTCTGCAGTGGGGCTCACAGAGTCAACCCAGGCTGCAGAGCGAAGACAGCTACCACACAATAGTTCTGGGGCTGCGTCACCCCTCCAGCCCATCTTGGCAGGCAGCCTGGCTCAGGTGCAGGGGGAGGATCACTGAGCCCACGTGGAACACAGCTGTAGCCCTGGCAGGCTGCTCCTGCTCATGGTGCTGCCAGAAGTGGTTGCAGATGACAATCTGGCTGTGGTGTGTGCACTGTGAATAGCCCCCTTCGTAGGCCCGAGAAAACCTTCCTGGTTCAGAAAAACAAGTGCATAAACCTTCCATCATCTCCAAAGCCTGCGGCAGTGGAGCCACGGCCACGGAGCGAGCCTGGCTCCATCCCGGCCGTGATTCACCCCAGGTTGCTTTGGCTGCGGTTTGCAGAACGGATGTTGTCCCCAAAATCTGGCATTTTTCAGCGGTGATGGAGCGTGTGCACCAGCCCTGCTGGCACGGAGGGGCCGCACGCTGGCAGAGACTTTCCCCATACCTGGAGCAATCCTGGCAAGGCCAGCGCAGGATTCCTGGCCGGGGTGTGGAGAGGCACGGAGCTGCTGCAGAGGGAGGCTCCGTGAGGATGTGAGGGGTTGGCGCCGCGGGCCGGGACACGCTCCATCCCCTTCCCACCCTTTTGGCTGGAACATGCTGCTCCCACCCCACCTTGGGAACCCCACAACACTGACACTGCTGTGAACTGTGAGAGGAGGCCAAGCCCCCGGCACGCTGCCAGACCCGCCCGGGAGGAGGGCTCAGCACGGCGAGTCCCGCACCGGGGAGGGCCCGGCAGAGCGAACTTCTGACTTCCCATCAGCTGGAGAGACGGGCAGGACACAACCTGCTGTGCCGGAACCTGTGGCACGGAGCATCCTCCCAGCCCTGTGGCTGTGGCACCCACAAAAGCCCGGCTTCCCCCAGGCTGCACTGGGCACGGCACAGGGCTGCTCTTTGGGGCTTTTGCCAGGTCTGCAGCAGAGCCAAGTGTGGGGCTACCGGCGTGGGAATAGCCCAGAGGATGCTCCAGCTGTGCTGCAACACCTCCCCCTTTCCAAAAATTCCCATCTTGCAAAAATCTGAACGGGTGGTCTGACCTTAATTTATCTGAGATAAATAAGATCCTGCCTGCTGCCTCCCGTCTGGAGACATGAAAAGATCCGAGATGAAAGGGAACCTGATGGAAGAGCTGGGAGCTGAACACGTCTTTGCAAGTCAGGCCCTATGCTGTGAGGGATTTGGGACCACAGGGCTGAGCACAGCCTGGCAGAGCTGCTGGCTGAGCCCCGGGCTCCCAGGCAGCCCCTGCCTTACCCTGGGTGTGTGGCTGTTGGGAGCCTGAGCAACTTCACAAAATTAGCTTTATTTTTCAAAGATGTTAATTTTTAGCTGCAATTTCCTATGGAAAAATGTAGTTTCTGTTCTGCATACCCATTCCACCACCAGCAGCAATGTTCCCAAATTCCAGAAGAACCTGAAGCAGGTCTGGCAGGGATCTGGTGAGCTCACGAAGGTCATGGAGGAGCTGATGGGCTCAGGAGAGCTTCCTCCATCCACTGTGACACTGGGCACACTGGCTGTCGGTCTCTTCTCTCCTCAGCACTCAAGAGTGTGCTGCCTGTCCCCCATCCCTGGAGCCAGCAGCTCCAGAGCTGGGCATTGTGTTGGTGGCTCCTTTGTCAATCACTGTTGTGTGTCCTGGTGGGGCTGGCTGTGTGCTCTGACAAAGCCAGGTGTGCTCCACTTCCCTCCTCCTGGCACAAAGGCTCTGTCCAGGGTCTGTGGGGACAGACCTGGCTCGCTGAGTTGAGGATGTGATGTGTGAGGATTTCAGAGGCAGCTGTGACAGAGAACATCCTGATTTCCAGAGCATTCCTTGGGCTGATGGAAGGCAGAGGAGTCTCTGGCCACCCTGGGCTGTGTTTCTGTTTATCCTGAGGTTTGCTGCTCGTGGAGGGGCTGCGGATGGTGGAGTTACAAGGATCTTCCTGCTCCAGGACAGACCGGAGAGGATTGGTGTGAATGGGAGCTGGCCTGTGCTGGGGGTCTCCCTGCCCCAGCTGATCCCACTGCCCTGGGAAGGGCTGGAAGGGCTCTTATCTCGTCCCTGCAGGCTGGGCATGAAGGTGGTGGAGGAAGGGGCCGGGCGGGAGCCGGGACTGAGCCCAGAGAGGCCCTTTCCATCCGCTCGGGGCGCGGAGCCGCCCTGCCAAAGCAAACTGCCCTGACAATGGCTGTTATTGTTATCACAGTTGCTGTTTAATGGAACACGGCTTTATCCCGTGCTGGGGCTCCGGGGCACAGCAGCCCCCCAGGCACGAAGCTGTGTCACCACAACAGAGCAGTGCTTGGCTCCTGCAGCACAGCACCTCCTCTCCTGCGCTGGACCCGGCTGGGCTGTGTCTGGACAGTGTTCCCCCTTGAGGAGCAGGGAGCAGTGATTTGGTGGCTGCATGATGATGTATCTCTCTCCCTCTCTCTCCCTACAGTGAATCCCTGTTGCTATTTCCCCTGCCAGAACCAAGGGGTGTGTGTGAGGGTCGGTCTGAGAGGATATGAGTGTGACTGCACACGGACAGGGTACTACGGGGTCAACTGCACCTCCCGTAAGTCCCTCTCCTGTGGGTGCCAGGGCAGCACTGTGCCCACAGCACTCACTGACAGCAGGGAGAGTGACTGGTCTGTTTCTCCCAGCTGAGTTCTGGACACGTCTGCACAACCTGCTGAAGCCCAGTCCTGCCTTCTACCACTTCATCCTGACCCACTTCAAGTGGTTTTGGGACATTATCAACAGCACCTTCATCAGGGACACACTCATGAGGCTCGTGCTGACAGGTGAGGAGTTGGAGAGGGTCTCGGGGTTCAGCAGGACTCGAGGACCCCCCTGGCATGGACAGATGGGTAGCAGGCCTGCAGTGATGCTCCTCTGTGATGCAGCTCTGTGATACAGAGATGCAGCTCCTGTGAGCAGGGTGGGCATTGGGCTTGAGTCACCTCACCAGGAGAACCAGAAGGTTGTCACCCTGTCCTTCCATCACCCTGTCACACTGTCACTGTGCCCAGGGGGGCTGCCCAGCCAGGTTGCAGAGGGGTGTATGGGGTCCCCAGCACTGTGCCAAGCTGCCAGATGGCTGGAAAACATAAGCAGTTCTTGGCATGCTGCACTCCCCAGGCCAAGGAGCTCTTTCACAGCTGCACAGAAAGCAGCCTGTGGAAATATGGCCCTTGTTACTCATGTCCCCATATTCATCACTTTGCATAAATATTTAGTTTCCAGCTCTTGGAGCCGTAGGGAGACACTCACAAGGCTCCGGCTGTTGGCTACACCATTTCTAAGGGTTTGTCATCTCATTCATCATCCAAGAATCCACTTAGCACATTAGCATGAGCCCTCCTTTTCTGCAGGGAATTGCAGCCTTTAAAAGGCTCGGAGCAAAGCCCAGGACACCCACATGCCTCCACTGCTGGTACCTTTCTGGTTTTTGGGGTGCCAGGAGCGGTGTCTGGCAGCACAGAACAGGCCAGCAGGGACCAGGGACAGAGTCTGTGGGTTGCTGTCTCAAGCCCCCCAGTGGTGATCCCCCTTTCTCCTTTCAGTTCGTGCCAATCTCATCCCCAGCCCCCCCACTTTCAACTCTGACTATGGCTACATCAGCTGGGAGGCCTATGCCAATGTCAGCTATTACACCCGTGTCCTCCCGCCCGTGCCGGACGACTGCCCCACACCCATGGGGACCAAAGGTATGGCTGCTCCAGGGGACCCACACCCTGAGTGTTTCCCACTCAGCCATGGCCAAGATTTTGCTGCCATGGACACATCTGCGAGGCACAACTGGCAGTGCCACGTGCTACCACTGTCGTGCCCAGGCTGGCTCTGCAGCAGGAGGAGCTTGATGGCATCTGGATTGTTGCTGGGACAGCTCAGGCTGAGCTGCTGGGGCATGTCATGGCCTGTGTGACAGGGCTGCAAGGTGTCCATGCCTGATGCTGCAGCAGACACCACCAGCAGCCCTGCAGACAGCACCAGTACCCAGCTGTGTTGGCACTGGGCATTTGCCCTCAACCTCCATCGTTTGCAGGGAAGCTGCAGCTCCCTGACCCCCAGCTCCTGGCAGAGAGGTTTCTGCTGCGGCAGAAGTTTGAAGCTGATCCCCGAGGCACCAACATGATGTTTGCCTTCTTCGCCCAGCATTTCACCCACCAGTTCTTCAAGACATCTGGGAAGATGGGACGTGGCTTCACCAAGGCTCTGGGGCACGGGGTGAGGATGTGGGGGCAGTGGGAGTGAGGGGTGCTGGGGTCCATGTGCCTCTCAGAGCAGCCTCCATGCCTTGCTCTCTCCACAGGTGGACCTGGGACATCTGTACGGGGACAATCTGCAGCGCCAGCATCAGCTGCGACTCTTCCGAGACGGGAAGCTGAAATTCCAGGTACCACCCAGCACAACTGAAACACATCCCAGCCCTGTGAGCCAGGCTTGTTTGAAGCCCATGTTCCTCTGGCAGCTCTTGGGAGACCCCAGCCCTGACACCCTGCGGGGACAATCTCTGGGGTGCAGCCAATCTTTGGGGTGCAGTTGCTCTGATGGCAGCAGGCATTTGGGGCTGTATGAGGGAGGTGTTTCCATTCCAGTCACCACTGGCAGGAGAGCAGATGTGCTGCCCTTAGGGAGGCAGCTCCTGGCTGGGCAGGCTTTTACCGGGATGTTTTTGTCCCTCTGCCCTTTGTGCCCTGTCACTGCCATGCCCAGGTGGTGGATGGAGAGGTGTACCCGCCCATGGTGACCGAGGCTCCGGTGCACATGGTGTACCCGTCGGGCGTGCCCAAGGAGCAGCAGCTGGCGGTGGGGCAGGAGGTGTTCGGGCTGCTGCCGGGGCTCTGCGTCTACGCCACGCTTTGGCTGCGTGAGCACAACCGTGTCTGCGACCTGCTCAAGAGGGACCATCCCACCTGGAGCGACGAGCAGCTCTTCCAGACAGCACGGCTCATCCTCATCGGTGAGCGACTGGCACTGCCCTGTCCCTCCCCCCTGGGTGGCCCCCAAGGACTCACACGCTGGCCAGCCTCTTTTTGAGGGTAATGGCCAAACTGTCTTGGAGGCAGTTCCTCTGGCATCCTTTGGGGAATCGTTTGTTTTTGTCCATGTAGCAAAAAAATTGGCTTTGATCCATCAAAAATGGTCAGTAGGAGGTGGATGGCTGTTGTGGTAGATGTGGTAACATCTGAGGTACAGAGCTGGTGGCTCCTCTGTTGCCAGCTGCTTCTTTTCTCCTGCCCAGGGGAGACCATTAAGATTGTTGTTGAAGACTATGTCCAGCACCTCAGTGGGTACTACCTGAGCCTGAAGTTTGACCCCGAGCTGTTGTTTGGGTCACAGTTCCAGTACCGGAACCGCATCGCGGTGGAGTTCAACCAGCTCTACCACTGGCACGGGCTGATGCCCGACTCCTTCATCATCCAGGGACAAGAGTACAGCTACAAGCAGTTCCTCTACAACACCTCCATGCTCATGGACTACGGGGTGGAGGCACTGGTGGAGTCCTTTTCCAAGCAGATTGCAGGAAGGGTAAGGTCCTGCTCTGCCCTCCCCAGGAGGGACACATGCAGTAGGGCACAGGTCACACCGAGTCTGCCCAGGGTGGCACCTGATGGTGACATCAGGAGTCCTCCTCACCAGCACCATGGCAAGGCTGGCCCTGGCAGCCCCAGTTATTTACCCTTGGTACTCTGTAGTAACATTCCAGTGATGCCAGAGCCTGTGGAAGCCAGCTTGGAGCAGCGTCTGGCACTGTTCTTTGCTGCCATCACATGGATATTTTCTTCCAAGCGTTTGCAGCTCCATTCCCAACTCTCTTTGCTTGTGCCAAGCAGCCCAGCTGAGGCTGAGCCTGAGGCCCTTTGGGAATTTGGGTTCTCACAGTGAGCCTGAAATCTCTCTTGTTCTCCCAGGTCCTTGGGAGAAGTCCCATCCGGGACTTCTCCTGCCCTGTGCCCTGCCTGGGGAACAGGGCTGACCTGACCAAGCTGCTCTATAGCTGGTTTTTGCACTGCCCACCTCCTCTTTCTGCTGCAGTGATGTGCTGGCAACATGAGCCCAGGACACGAATTCTTTAGTGTGGTGGCCCTCTGGGGCCGATGCTGGTGCTGCCTTGTGCCTGATGTGTGCCCCTCCTTGTGCTGTCACCTCCAGATTGGTGGGGGACAGACCATCAATGCCAATGTCCTGCACGTGGCCGTTGGGGTCATCAAGGAGTCCCGGCAGCTGAGGCTACAGCCCTTCAATGAGTATCGGAAAAGGTTTGGCATGAAGCCCTACAAGTCCTTCCAGGAGCTGACAGGTAGGGCTGCAGTGCTGCTCCTGGGGCTTTGCTGGGGCAGGGCACTCTGTGCCTGTGGGTGAGTACGAACCCAGGAAGTCAGGCTTGCCACTGCCTGTGAGGGAGCCACCCTTCCTTTGCCCACTGCAAGGCAAGTCCTTGCTAGGTATGATTCTCTTGCTAAAGCACTCTGATGTTCACTTGGTGCAGGAGAGGAAGAGAAGGCAGCAGAGCTGCAAGAGCTGTATGGAGACATTGATGCTCTGGAGTTTTACCCAGGCTTGCTGCTCGAGAAACCCCAACCCAATGGCATTTTTGGGGAAAGCATGGTGGAGATCGGAGCTCCATTTTCCCTGAAGGGGCTTTTTGGCAATCCCATCTGCTCCCCAGAGTACTGGAAACCCAGTACATTTGGTGGAGAAACTGGCTTTGAGATCGTTAAGACAGCGTCCCTCGAGAAGCTCGTGTGCCTCAATGTGAAGAAGTGCCCGTATGTGGCGTTCCACGTGCCGGACGCTGCGGAGCACGGCAGCCCTCGGGCTGGAGGATCATCCACAGAGCTCTAGCAGGGATCACCTGCCAGGTAGGGACTGTCCTTGTCCTGGTGCAGGCTGAGCTGAGCTCCCAGCCTGGTGCTGAGCACCCTGTTCCTTCCTACAGTGAACGGTGGGGATACAGGAACCTGCCAGCCCTGTGCCGAACAGAAACAGGACAGGAGATGGTCCCAGCCTGGGTGTCCTCCATGCCAGCCCTCAAGGACAGGCTGCTCCCTGCTCTCTGAAAAACTCTGAGGGCCTCAGGAGTGTGGCTGCCAGCTCTATCCTCAGCAGACTCATTCTCTAGATTATGAATACCTTGCACAAAACAGCTTTGGAGTTCCCCAGCAGACACTCTGGACTCCCCAGTGCTTTGTCACCTTCCATCCCCACTGCCCCCCAGCACCAGCCCACCAGCAGCCCCTCTTCCAGAGGGCTCATATCCACGTCATGCCTGAAAACCATTCCTGGAATTCGTGAAAAGTATAAGACTGGAAAAATTTCATTTCAGTTAGCTGGTTAGTACTGACCTAATTCTTACCAGGAGTCCAGTTTTTCTTCATGCAACATCTATTTCCACTACAGACTCTCTTTCCTGCTCATAACAGGAGCCCAGGGAACATTCCCTCCTCCCCTGCTGCACCTGGTGAAGCAGTGAGCTGCCTGAGAGATGCAGAGGAGGTGGCAGCATGCAGAGGGATAGGGAGGACACTGTGTTTGTGCTGCTCAGGAGTGGCTGAGCTTGCAGTAGAAACCTGCTTTGATCCAATTCTCCTGCAACAGCCTGCCCAGCACACATGCACAGCTGGGACAAGGAACCAAAGCAGTGTCTCTCCTGGAGGAGACCAGAGGTCAGATCCTCAGACCTCCTGTGTTATGCTGAATTGGACCCTGGCATGTGCCACTGGCTGCCAACCTGGGCTGCTCAGAGTGAGATGCTACCTCTGTGCACACAAAGGATGGAGTCTCTTCCATCCCAAAATCCACACCTTTCTCTGCACTAACAGCTCAGCAAACACGCCCTCACAGCACACACAGCCTGCTTCTGTCCTCCAAAACAGACCTCAGCCCTTGCCTGGCCCAGCCCCATGGCAGCTGGCAGCCACTGTCCTTGGTCACAGTCACTGGCCTTGATCCCCATCAGATTCTGCTTAAGCTCCAGGAAAAAGGACATTTGGAATAATAAATGATTTTAAAAACTCTTCTATTTCTGGCTGTGTCCACTAGCACTGTGCTGGGCCATTGCTGACTGCACCTGAAGCAAAAATGGAGTAACCACCCTCCCTTCAATGTTTCTGTGGGGATCTCTGAGTGTCCTGAGGCAGTTTGAGCCCTCCTCTCCCCCAGCCACCCCCAGCCCTGTGCTGCCAATGCCACAGTTCAGAGTGTTTGGGCAATGCTCTCAGGCATAGGGTGGGATTGTTGGGGTTGTCCTGGGCAGGGGCAGGAGTTCAACTGTCATGATGTTTGTGGGTCCCTTCCAATTCAGGATATTCTGTAATTCCATGATGACACAGCGCTTAGACCAACATTGTGTATTTCTATCACATAAAAACTATCCACACTTTAATCTGGCTGCCTGGGTGTTTTGTAGACATGAAACAGCCACAGTCTGTAAGAAAGCATGCAGCTGCAGCTCCTTCCTATGCTGTCCTGGAGGAGGGGAGCACTCCTGAGCCTCTGCTCCATCCAGCAGGATTCCCAGGGAGATGCTACAAGGATTTTAAAGGGATGGGTAAAGGGAACATATGCAAGCAGAGGTTTCCAAGGCATGAGCCGTCTCACTCACTCTCTTTAACCCTTCAAAAACAGAACGGCATTACCAGGATATCATCTGTATTTTAGTTCCCTACAGGATGTGGGGAGGCAGAGAGGCCAACAGGACCCCTGAGGGCTCAGCAGGCAGCTTCACCTGCTCTGTGCTGGCCTGGGCTGGCCCTGAGCAGTCCTGGCACTCCCACCATGTCGTGAGAAGTGCTGAGCAGCAACCCAAGAGGAGGACACGGTCCTTCCCCGCCCACACGTGCCTCCAGCAGCCAGCACACTTCCAGCTGTGTGTGTGACCACCCTTCCCAGCCAGGAGCTGCTCCAGCCCCGAGCATCCTTCCCATCCTTCCCATCCTTCCCATCCATCTGGCAAGAGGCACAAGCTCAGCTCGTTTCAGTTAAACCACAAACATCCTGCCTTTGCTCGTGGCTATCGCCGGCTGCCAGCGCTGCTTTGGGACCAGCTGATAATGGCACGAGAGCAGCTGGGTGCTCTCTGCCACCAAGGGGGAATGTTCCACTGGGAACCAGCTTGGCTGAGCCACCACTGGCAAACCTGGCACCTCTTCCAGCCAGTCCAGGACAGCAAAGCATCTCCCTCCTGCTAGCAGGAAAAGCTTTGAAATAATTTCTTTGAAGGACCAACACACAAGTGAACAGGAGCCCAGGCACCCACAGCCCTGCACACAAAGCCTCCCCTAGCCTAGCACTGCTGACTCTGCTGTTTTCTGTGCTGGTTTTCCAGTCATGGCAGTTTGCAGGAATCACTCACACTGTCACCAGTTTGTCCAGCACAAGGTACAGCCACATCCAAGGCAGTGTTTGCATCCACACATGGTGGTGTTTGGTGTGGGCCACCAGCATCACCCAACCATGGCAAGGGCTCCTTGCTGTGCTCTGGGGCTGGTGCAGAGGAGAGTAGTGCCAGAAGAACCCTCTATTTGAGCACTTGGCCAACACAGCTCGTAGGACAGCCTCTGTATTTTTAAACAGGCCTCTGAGGAGCCCAGCTGTGGCTTGCCTGCGGTGGGGATGGACAGGGACAGGAGGATGGGGCTGCCTGGATTCCTGCAGCAACAATGAAAACATCCATCTGGGGTTGTGTGGCCTCAGAGACGATGATTCACTGAGCAGGAGGAAAAAAAGCAATCACCCCTTGGAGGGAGTCTCCAGACTCTCCCAGCCCACCCAGCAGGCCCCTCTGCTGCAGGAGTCAGGCCAGACTGCACAGGAAACCTTGTTTGGATTTTCAGCAAAGGCATATTTTGAACATTTTACAAAGAAGAGGCAGATAGGAGGTCAGAAAAACTCAGTGTAATCTTGTCTTTGCTAAAGCTTGTCCTGCACTGCCTGGCACCCAGGCTGGCACCACAATTAAATGTCCCTGTTGAGCTCATCCTGGGATTTCATTCCTGCCCTTGCCAAGCAACCATCTGTGCTTCCCTGTGCACTCACATTCCGTGCCCAAACTCTGCTGTTTGTATTGGAACATCATTAACTGTGAGCAAACCCAGGTGATGCCACCACGAGGGCCTGTAACACCCATCATTCCTGGCTGCCTCCCTGCACTGTGCTGCTCCTTCCACAACAAAACATTTCCCAGAGGCAACACACCTACCTGACAAATGCTTTTTCAACTCCTATTTATAGAACTCCTTGAAAATGCAGCTTCAAGAAAGGGCAAAAGCAGCAGCAGCTTTTTCCCAGCTCAGCCTCCTCTCCCTGCTCACAGCTGTGTGGCCTGTGCATGAACAAGCAGCAGGGTTAGGGCACAGCTTCTCTCCCCTCACTCCCTTGTGATTGTTATATTCTTACAGATCAATGATTAACTGGATTCAGACATTTTTGTTCTCCTTTTTTGTTACTGGCACTGCAAACAACCTCCCATACCTGAGCACAGGAGGTTCCTCACTAGGAGTCACCTTGCTCTAGGCCACTGGACACAGAGCAGCAGGAGAGGGTTTGATCCTTCTTACAGTTTTGCTGCCAGAGGGAGCAAAAAAAAAAAAAAGCACTTTATAAAAATAAAACTTCAAAGCAACTCAAGCAGACAGCTCTGCCCTGATCCCCTCTCCAAGACAGGTTTTATGATGATGCTAAAATGCACCCTGTCTGAACAACAGACTTCACTGAATCTCATCCTGGATATCAGTTAGTTACTCTGATATTTTCCTTAAATGTGCTGATATCCACACTCAATTATTTAATTTCATACAACTTACATAGATTTTTTTTCTGCAATTCTCAGATGAAAAGAAGTAATCTCTCACCACATTTGAAAACCTGGATTTCTGCCAGTTTCCTTAAAACAGCCACAATCTGTGCCAACTCAGTCATTTTAAATTACAGATTATTTATTTTTCTGCTCATACTACTTTTTAAAACACAGTTTAAATAGATACAGTTAGAAATTCTTCTTTTTCTAGCCCAAGATCCAGTCTTATTAAGATCCTATTAAGATCCACAGACACATTTGCAATTCCTCCTGGTGTTCTAAAGTGCTTTACATAAAAATTGCAATTAAATTTAATCATTAAATCATGGCATTACATTGGGTCATGTATTTAGGTAATGATAGTCTACTTACTACTACTGGAGGCAGACAGAAAAGAACTTTAGGATGGATTTAGTAATTTTAGCATGAGATAAAATTCTGAGGTTATTCAAGTCCTAATTCTGCATTTTGCCAACAAAATTCTCCTTGCTGCTGTTCAGCACACACCTTGGAGTTCTTTGTAGCAGACAGTCTCTCTGAAGAGGCAGAGCTCATTTTATGATCAAGTGACTACTATGAACTCCAAGGATGGGTATTTTAAACCCAAGAATGTATTAAGAGCTGTAATTGCATTTATGTCTCAGAGAAGGTTAAGAGAAGAAGGATTCTCTTCAGCTGAAAAGCAATTTTCAGGATGAAGCCAGAAGCTGTCGTTATTTGTGAGTGAGAAAGGAAGAAAAACTTAAAGCCAAATGTTAGAACGAGATACTCACAGGAAGGAGAATTCAAATTGTAGAATGGAACATGGAACCTCACACTTTTAACTGGAGCAGTTCAGCACCAGGTTAGTAAGTTTTGAATTTAAAAAACTCTTTTATTTGCAGTCTCAGTTCTTGTCCTAGGGAGTTGGTGGCTGCATTTCAATTGAAATGTGCAAGGACACTGAGACATGACAACAGACAATCTCCTAAACTGACTGAATCGTCTTAGGACTTCATGGTCAGTAAAACACACTTGAATTGCACAGAAATGAGACTGTTTTAGTTGTAGATATTGAACTAATTTAAGAAAATGTTAGGAATTTGTTTTTATTTTTAATAAGCAGAAGTCAAAGTGCATGAAGGGGAGGAATACCTACCCACACAGAGGAGAGAGAACAATCCCTAGCACAAGAATATCCCACAGCACAACTACACCTACGGGCCCTTGGCATAAATGGCTCAGTCTATTTCCAGATCACTGTCTTCACTGTAACATGCAGATGGGTTATGTATAGAAGTCAGGAGCAGTACGTCTTTTTCTGGCAGCAAACCACATTCCTGCAGAAAAGCCTCCAGATCTACAGCAAAAAAATCTTCTCCGAGCTGGTCAGTGATGCGCACAAAATTGCCAATGAGCTCCCCTGCCTTGTAGACCAGCAGAGCTGGCAGGGCATTGTTAGTGAAGCGAGTGCTGGCACCAATGAGGGAACTCTTCACTCTGCAGAATTTCACTGTCGGGTACTCAGCAGCCAGGCAGATCATGCAGCCATTCAGGGACTCAGTGCCAGGGATATCATCTTCATAGATATGGATCATGATCAGTGTGCTCTTATGCTCTTTGTCCACCGTGTCCAGAAATGCTTCTCCACTGGTGATCTCAAACACCTGCTTGAACTGCTGCCCACTGTACAACTGCTGCCTCATCTCCTCCATCCGCTGCTTCCTGTAGCGCTGCAAGAACTCCTCGTCGTCCTCATCCTTGTGGATCATGTTGTACTCTTGTAAAGTCATCTGAAAAACACACACAGAGATTCCTGAAAAACATCTGCACCCCTATATGGGTCACTTACATAATAAGAACGTAAATCGAGAGGATTAATGTGGGTCACTCATCTGTAATAACAGCAAAGTGCAATCCATGAAGGCTCAACCACCCTGTGTATTACACTCCATTCTGATCTAATTAGAAACCATGTCCAGTGGGAACAGTGATTTCAGCCCTGGGTATTCCAGTTTCCACAGGCTGCACTAATAACACAAGTGGCTGCTCTGTGCTCCCACTTTAATCCAGGTTAATGGTGGCCATGTGCTTTCACCGAGCTGGGAGAGCTGGCTTGGAAACTGCCTGACCTAAGATGAGCTTCTTTCTCATCAGCTTTTCATTTAGCTCTTCAGTTAACATTTTGTGGCATCACTGTACCTGTGGAATTGAAATTATCAGGATTTTATGTATTTTATCTCTTCCCATTTGCTTCATTAAGCTTATCTGTATCACTCAAGATACAGGAAAGCACAGCCAACTTTCATCATTTGAAAGCACAAACATATCTGCAAATTAGTAACTTCTCTGACTACTGCTCAGGACTGTTTTACAGCCTAGCTGATTAAAATCACTCACTGCCTCCAATATCTTCAGTTTCTGGAGTTCAGAGTTGAATTCTCAACACCCACCTCCTAAATACTAAATTACTAAGGGCTCCTAGTTTCAGGCAGAGGAGCCAGCATTCACAGTTTTGCTATACAACTCTTCATATTAATCCCCTGAAGATGACTTACTTGACCAACAGATGAGAAATAAGGGAAAAGTTTTTGAACTTCTTTGGTATTGCAGCTACGTCACTTATTTGTTATCACAGGCAAGCAAAACTGTTAAATACTTAAGTGGCATTTGAATTCCTTTGTGTCCTACCTTTCCATTGATTTTTTCCTGAAGCTCTTTCTGCTTCTGCTTGTCAGCCTCCTCATCCAAGTGAGACCTGCATGTCATGGACAGCTTCTTGATGAGCCTCTCCATCTCCCTGCGCTGCTCCTGCCGCTGCTCCGTCTCCAGCTGCTTAAACCTTCTCCAGTCATTAATGACTCCCTTGGGACCTGGAATTCAGTGTGCAGGCATTTTGTAGAAAAAAGACAATGCAATTTTACCTACCATTTATAATCAGGGAATAATTTATAAATCAGTAAAACAGTGACCCTCTTATAAATGTTTTTGTAACTATACAAAACTTACAAAATTGAAGTAAGCTGTTTGCCATTTGCATGTCCTTGAGTTGCTACTTTTTTTTATGAGAAGGCTACAGTTTATTTAACTAGCCTACTCTTGTAATCGTCCCAAAGATTAATATCTGTGCTCTTGAAATAGAATCACCAGCCCACAAGAGTTCCTCTGTTGTTATCATGCTTTCATCAGAACAAAAATAATGATACATTATCAACCAAATCAGCCTTGCCTCAGCTTTCTATCCAAATCCTGATTGCTTCAGATATAATGCTGAATTTAAATTCTCTCAGAGAAGTCAAACATTAAGAGAAGAACAGATATTAAAAATAAGGTTAGACAACAGCCAAGAACTAATCATACTCCGACTCAAACATGCATAAACCCAGGAGTTTAATTTTAAACAACGAATTTTAGAAGAGCACACAAAATTTCCAATAAACAAAGGATTTAGAAAGAAGTACACTGATGTGATGATACCTGTGTTGACAGCACTGCCATCGCAGCTGAGCTCCACCTCGCCCCCACTTTCAGGAATGCTGCTCTCCCCTTCTTTATCCTCCTTCTCACTGTCTTCATCCTCACCCTCACTGCTGCTGTAATAATACTGCAGCTTCTCACCAAGCAGTTTATCATCCACAGTAGTCATTATGCTCTAAAGATAAATTAACAAAACAGAGGCTGCATTTCTGATCAAACATGCATCATGATAGTCCTTTGCTTCCCCAGGTCAGTTTTTAAGTCCAGGAGAACAAAGCCCACTCTCAAACAGCCCTCGATGCAGTCAGTCATCTGGGTTAATTCTTAAGCCACAATTTAAAACTCAGTTTAAAATCTTAGAGCCTCATTGGACAGCTCCAGGTACTGAGTATTATTTGCATTATTTAACAACGATTTATTTGAGCTGAAAAACTATCAATGCAGTTAAGCGAATTAAAGTGTTCTGACCTGTATTCCTTTCCGGTCTTTCAGAGATAAGGCTTTACCAAGACCTGGAAGAAGAAATTTTAATCAAATCAGTTGATTCGGGCTCACACTTGACTGTGCAGAGAGTCTCCCAGGCAGCCCAGGCCGTGTGTGTGATACAGACCCGCCGTCAGCCCACAGACCCAGCCCGGCTCCCGGCTTTCCTCCCGAACGCCGCAGGCTCCGCGCAGCTAACCGCGAATCCAGCCGATTACAGCGCCAGATGGGCCGGGATTACCGGGATCGGCCCGCCCGGGGCCGGGCATTGGGCGGGACACGCTCGGCCCGGGCCGGTGATTCCGATGGGCTCCGAGCAAAGCGGCTCAGCCCTCACCGCCCGGCCCGGCCCGGCCGAGCCCCCGCCCGGCGCCTTCCCCGGCCCAGCCCCGCCGCCTCACCGCTCCCGCCTTCTCCGGCCCCGCCGCTTCCTCACCGCTCCCAACCCGGCCCCACCACCGCCGCCTCACCGCTCCCGCCTTCCCCAGCTCGGCCCCGCCGCCGCCGCCGCCTCCCCGCTCCCCCGGCCCCGCCGCCGCCGCCTCACCGCTCCCGCCGCCTCCCCGCTCCCCCGGCCCCGCCGCCGCCGCCTCACCGCTCCCGCCTTCCCCAGCTCGGCCCCGCCGCCGCCGCCTCACCGCTCCCGCCGCCTTCCGGGGCCGGCGCGGGGCACGGCGGGAAGGAGGCGGCCGGGGGAGGAGATGGGCCCGGCCCCGCTGCCCCCGCCCTGAACGGGAACGGCACCGGCACTGGCACCCGACACCGACACCGGCACCGGCACCGGCACCAGCACCGGCACCGACACGGACACCGGCACCCGACACCGGCACCCGCCCCAGCCCCGCTCCGTCCCCTCCGCGCCCCCCCGGAACCTCCCCAGCCCCCGCTGACGACAAACAGCCCGTTAAGGTGGACAAATAATTTTTATTCGTGCATGCAAATACATGTCAATACTGCAAACTTCTTCCATCGAGTCTCTCAAACACCGAACCGGGATGCTCTATCCGTGCCCAGCCAAAGCTACAACCTCTGCACGTCAGTGCTACAGCGACACACGGGCCCCGCCGGAGCCCCCCTACTCTAACACGAAGGGAAACATTACCATTGGGAATCAAAACCGAAATAAACGGAATAGAATTTACTCCCCCATATATCCCCATTTCATTTTACAGATTTTTTTTTTTTCTTTAAATTATAGTTTTAAATAGAAGCTGAGAATGCGCCATAAAAATGAGCATTAAATCCATCGTAGCGATGGTGCCTGCTTTATACATGATGGGTGTACACCATCTTTTATTTCATTTACATTTCAATCGAACAATAGATTTGCAAAGAAAATGTCTAATACAGACGTAAAAATATTCACACTAGAGCTTCACAATCGGTTGTACAATTGACAAACAGGCCTCTTTTCCCAAACTTTCCAGCTAAGCAAATTTATAAAATGTAATCAATGCAACAAGAAAAAAAAAATTTTCTTTAAAACTTCCAGGGAAAAGAATACGCAGTAAACAGTATCAATGCGACAGCAGATGCTGCAAGCTAACCACAATACTTCGGAGTGGCTGTACAGTGGGTATGTGCAGTACAAATCAAAGCCACGTGTGTTGTATCACAACTACTGTATAATGTACTTGTTTGCCCAGCTAAGAAAACGCATGCATTCCCATGCCTTGGGTAACGGAGATCTACTCTGGAGAAATCCATGGGCTATGTGCAAATGACCTTGGCTTTTGGCAGTAAGAAACGCAGCCAGGCTCTGCTTTATTTCAGCTTTTACAGCAAAATCTTGAGTGATTAAAAGCTTCCACAAGCATCCTTGAATAATGGGGTGTAGAATTATGTTTGGGCATTGGGCACTTGGATTATTCAGATTTGTTTCATCTCACCAGTGACAGTTTTAGGGGTTGTTTCCCCTCCTTGTCCTGCTCCCTTGCCAGCAAAGAGATGCAGGGAGATGACTACTGCCAAAGTCAGCTGTTCATTTATACTGGGAAATTGGGTCATTTAAAAAAAGCACATTTATTGTGTTCTGCTTGCAGAAGAGGTCCCTCAATGAGAGGGAACTTCCTAACAAAGGGATTAAACTACAACATAAAAATTGATTTTTACATCCTATATAGATCACCTGATCACTTCTCATTTTGTTACACTCTCAAATTCAACACCTTCCTTTAATACCAGTCTAATAATTAATGAAAAGTCTGTTCACAAATATGATCAAGGAGCTGCTGGCATACAGTGTTTATGTACAGCAACAGGTACAACTTGACAACTTGTGCTTTGAAAAAGCAAACAAAACCAATGTTTGAAACTATTCTGAGTTTAGATTGAGTTATTTTAAGCGTTCTTTCCTCAGCTGTTTCTGACCACTGTGCATTATTTTGTACCTCATCCAGCCTAGTACACTATTATACAAGAACAGCATTCAGCTCTTGAGTACAGGAAAAATTAAAATTTCAATTGAGTTATCAAAGCACTAAAACCTTCAAAATTAAGACTTCTACAAAGAGCTTAATTAAGAGCTTATTTAACATAATCAGCTGTGTACAACTGTTTTCATTTTCCTAAATCAAATGTCAAACTTTAGTGTCCCTGTACTAGACTACCAAGAACCAACGCCAGTTTGCTTTGCAAAGAGTCTAACCTTGCCTTTGAAGGGTCTAGTATACATTCTACAATGCAAAATCTGCATAAACACTAAGATTCATTTCTTGTCACCTGTTTACAGGAACAAAATATCAGTAGCAGGGCAATCACTCTGCTCTAAGTATATGTTAAGAATGTACAGATAGTTACTTTCTCACACAAGCATTCTCCCAGCACAAGCATTAGTCTCTATTAAGACCTCTGTGGGAAATGAGGCAAACCAAGGAATGAATCCAGGTAGTGAGGCAACACAATTAACTTAGATACTAATAATTCCTGTCTCTCTTGCATGTGAAATCCCTGCTGTACCCCTAATGGGGAAAAAAAAAAATAAAAATTAACCAAACCAACCCAAAATGCTTGTCCAAGCAAAGCAAAAGAGCCAATCTCTTTCCCCGATCTGCTGCGGGCCTTCTTTTCTGACAGCACAGTAAATTAGGCCAAAACCTAAATGGGCATCACTGCTATTGACACACAAAGGTAAGTCACTCTCTCAGTGTCAGAAAATGAGCCCTTCCATAGCCCAAAGGCACCTGATTTACAACTAACAAATGAATACATACTTGTTTGTAAAGGGTCAAGGGCTGAAACTTCAACAAAGAAGGAAGCCAGAGCCAGGTGTTCCCACCTGCAGCTTCTTCTCCCTGTCAGGGCACTGGAGGGCATTAGTTTCATGGCAAAAACCACAGTCAGTGTTAAAGATAAAGCCAGCGTGCTGTTAAACCCCCAAATAATTCTTTTGCCTGTCAATATAGGTTAAAAATTCAACTAGAAAACTCTAGCCTCAGTTGAGAACCAACTTTCCATAAGAAGTGTATGGTCACCCTAGAGAACTGCTCTATCACGGGACCTCCTGCTGCAGACAAGAGTCTAGAGATACATTTGTTGTTAAATATGCCAAGACCTTGGCAGGAATATGTCAGGCTTATGTCATTTCACTGGACAAACAGGCAAATGTGTGTAAGCAGCTTATCCCAACCCCCTCCAGCAGAGCACAACCAAGTTTTTAAAATTGCCATTTTAAAATTAAAAGGTTAAGGTAAATACACAATCAATTTATGTAGTATATATTCACCCTCAGATCATGCTGAAGATGTTCTGTGGAGTTCTGGTGCACAGAGGGCTCTTTCCCTGAGGGCAAATAAGGACTTCTCGAACCTTTATATTTTCTCTATTTTTGTAACAAAATAGCAATTTAAAATTTAAAAATCTTTTAAAAAAATTACATCACCTTCAACATGGAAGATCTCACTGTTTAAATATCCATGAAAGAGACATACTTGTTTGCATATCTGTTTTGGAATTACATTGTACAGCAAATAATAGTATCTCAGAAGCATTTCAAAAGTAATATAAATTCATATTTACAGAATGGTCTTGGTATAAAATATACAACAATCATATTTATGTCTAACATTCTAAGTTAAAGTTAACATCAATAGGAAATAAGTTAAGGTGACAAAGGTGGTCTGGTTCTTGTATCCATTCACTTCATGTAGCAAGTGAAAGAAGCATCAGTCTAACCCTAGAGTGAGGTGGCACTGGCTGGAGAAGGTACAGCAACAGCCAAAGGAAACTAAGAAAAGACTACTTGACTGTTTTTCTACATACATTCCTTGACATTGGAGTATTAAATAGATGTGTAAGATCTTCCATACTGACACCAGAATATCAAAACTAACCCTTGGATTTGCAGGTATATTTACAACATAATTATTTCATGGACAGGTTCATTAGGAGAGATATCAAACACCAATATTTACTTAGTCTAATCAGTAACCCTCAGGGAAATGCCAACCCCCACCCCCCAGAAGCGTGCACAAAACAGTTATCAAAATCTTACCCGACCACATAGCTGTGATTTTGTAAAATAACAACTCAGACGACCAGTAACATGATCCTCTTTAAGCATTTTGCTAGCAGGAAAAGCCCTTACATGCAGTACACCTGGTGAAAGATCAGCTTGGCTTAAAATATTCCAGTACAATTTTCAGAGTAAACAACTTCACAGAAGTTAATAAAAACATAAAAAAAAAATGTAAAACTTGTCACAAAGAAAAGTAAGAGGACAAACAAGAAGATAGTAATCATCAGGAAGGAGAGTCCTGCTTTCTTAAAAGAAAAAAAAAAGTGGATTTTTAAGCTTCTCAAAATATGCCCAGGGCTCTAGTTCATGTGTATTTATGAAAACCAATTTTCAGTTGACATGTCTAACATGATTCTTAGTCACCTCTTAACAGGGCATAAATTCATACAGTTTTCAGCACTCTGAAGGTCAGATAATGCTATCTCATTGTATTTTCAAGGTCTTTGAAAATAAGTTGCCACTGAATAAACAAAAATTAAACCTGAATACAAGATTATGATTAACAACATTTAACAAAGGTAATTACAACCACCTTAAATTCCCAATATTTAGTTTAAATTAAAACAAAACAGTACAAAAAACAGCAATACCATCTTGTTAGTCAGTGCAAACACTAGATACAGGGTTTTCAAAGGAAAGCCAAGAGCACCTGATACTTTTTGCCAAGTCATCTGGATCCTATAATCTCCAAGTTGAGAACTATTAATGAAAAAACGAAACAGAAGAAGAAAAAAACCCCAAAATTGCTGTTATATTAGTGCATAACCTCTCAAAATCGTTGAAAATTGTTTCATGTATAGCTTGGGGAAATCAATACCTAGTACATTAGCTGGAGGACTTAGGCACTTGATTTACTTCTGATAACTTTACTTGGACAAGTAGCCTGTGTATGTGTATCTACAGTACTAAAGCATCAACTGGGGGGAATGGAAACCAAAAGCTGCAGCAAAGCACTGCCCCACAGACCTGCAAATAACAGCAGTGCAAAGCTAATGGTGTGTTAACCCTGTAAAAGCCTCAAGTCCAAATCTCCACCTCTCAGTCTTCCAACAGGAAACAAGACTCCATGCAAAGTTCCACAACTAAAGAAAAAGCAGCTGCAACAAGACAAAAGTTCTTCTCTCGTGAAACAAAATAGAGACAAATAAGTTAGTCTTCCTTTCACTAGATGTATCATCGTAGGATCCTGCTAGTTTAAATAACTGAGTTGTTAGTTTTCTACAGAAGCCATTTTCAACAAGAATGGCTCAGATACCGCACCGGATTGCTACAAACTCATAAAAAGCTGCTTTAAGCTTAAGTAAAACAATGTCCAAATTCCATTCATTTGTGGAAAGTGAACGCCTTACCCTACTAAAGTAAGTTTTTTTTTTTTCTTCAGAATGCTAATGCGAGAGGGGCTTGAAGTATCAAAGAGTCCACAGGAAATGCATGACCCCAATATTATTTTTTTTAAAAAAAATATACATTATATAATATATATTATATATATAAAAAGCTAGTGTAAATGCTTCCATGGTGTGGTCACAAGCTGGAAAGATGAATGCCTTTCAGCTGTTAACCATCCTGCCATTTGCAACAGGCTTTAAAAAGTCATTTTTATCCTCAGACATAATGTGAGCAGTTTTCAAAATGAGGCTGCCAACACTGACTGATGTGCTGATGGGCAGGCAGCTTGCATTGCTAACAGATGTTGTGATCGGCTGACTGAAGCAAGAAGTTACGGGCAGGATTGTTTTCTGCTCCTCCCTGAGGAGAAAAATAAGTTACACAAATATTAAACAAGGACATGCACAAGTATCCGGAACTGAATTGTGTGCATTAAATAAATACTGACAAACTCATTTTTAGCAACAGGCTAAACATCTTCCTCTGGAATGGTACGCTCGAGATGTTAAAGTAGTCTGCCTCATTTTCAAAGGCTGCTTTACTCATTAAAGACTACAGAACATAGAAACCTAAAATAGTGTATTTCAAAATCTACCTCTCCACGGAGATTTGTGCAAACAGTCCGCCATTTCACCTTTTGAAGTTTTTCTTAATTTCTGTTAACTATAAAAATATTCTGCATTTTTTGCTTACTGACTGTGAAAGGTATTTTGAACAGCTGTGACATTTCAGTGTGTACGATTACAACGACGCATACGAACAATGGTACCAGCCTGGGACTTTCAGCTTTGTGGCCTATTTCTATTTCTTAACAGGTTCTTCTCACTCCACCATGTACAAACAATGCAGATGTCTAATCCAAGTCTGAGCAGGTACGTAGTTCATCCTTACACAATCATGCTTCCACTATTCTGATGCTTCTGTTTGTCTAACACTGGCAGACACTGCTGTTTTGTCTAACACTCACAGAATCACACGATCTTCACCTAAACTTTGTCTCTTCTGTTCCAGAGATTCTTTCTGGTGCTGCTTTAGCAGATGCCCATTCTCTACGGTTGTTCCATTGAGCAGCTGATCCTCTTGGGAGCTAATCCCTAGCTGTATGTCCAGAATCTCCTACAAAAGAAAAAAAAGGAGAAATGTCCATCAGCTCTGTCCCTATCAGCTTTACATTTTCCTATTAAGTTCCACTACATTGTGCTAATAGAAATGGGAGCCTGGTCATAAAACTCTTTAATTTAAGTCATACTATTGGAATGTCTACTACATTTGGCTAAAGATAAAGCCAATTATTCAAAGATGGCTGTGAATGACATGAATGGTATAAATTGTGAGCTTTTTTAAACTTAACTAGTATTAACACTACCAGGTATCTGAATGGGAAGTACAAGACCTCAAGTGCTAAATAAGAGAAATGCTGGATGCATTGCTAGGACTAAAACCAAAAGGCTTTGCTATCTACATACTAATCAATAAAGACTAATGAAAAGACCCAGTGACCTCTTTAGCCACACAGATTTTTGTACTCACTTCTATCTGTTCACCTTGCCCATCAGGCTCGTCTGTATCGAGGGCTGACAGCTCCAATTCAATGTCTCGGTCTGGCTTCGTGTCTGCACAGTCTTCAGGATAATCAGTCTAAAAAGGAATTAATATCTTCTCTAAATATCAAGGTGGTTTTTCATTAGCTTCACACAACACTGGAGTATTAAAGTGAAAACAGAAGATGCATTTCTAGCACACAACACTTCTACAACACAAGAGAGCCAGTCAGAGAAAAATGAACTTCAGGCATAGACAACATAGGACAACAACAAGGTTAAATTGAAGCACAATAAAGTACTGAAACAGAGAGATAAAATAAATATTAATGAGTCCATTGACAAAATGTTTAGATTTACAACATGTACAAATAGACAAAAACTAATGATTGCATGAAAATTATTGTCACATTCCTCCCACTTTGTAAATGCATGTTTGGAGCTCCTGCCTAAAACTGAGTGCAACAACAGCAACTTAAATTGCACAGAATATGCTGTAAATATTTGGGAGTGTTAAAACTAAGTTTCGACTCTCAGTTAAAATTAATGTGCTTCTACATTATATATATATATAAATGCCCTCTAGGATTTGTTTCATCCCAATTACCCCTTTCTTTACCTCACCATTCCTCAAATCAATTTCCTTGCTTAAAAGGTTTAAGGTAAGACGACTGCCTTCATCTAGAGAATTCCACTTCTGCTGCATGGCAAGTGCATTTGCCTCTCTCTGAAGTAGTAAGGAGTTGCTTTTAGCCTATGGAAAGAAACAGCTCAATTATCAAACATGACATCTAAGCCACATGCAGTAAAGACAGCTACACTAAGAAAAATTATTTAAAAGCAGTTAATTCAACCATTTCTTTTAAATTAAAAAACCCTCCTGGTATAATAACTGGTCTTACCTGCTGTAATTCAATACTCAGTAGATCTCCAGTGCTGGAATGCTTTCTGTGAGCAGACAAATCTGTAACTATGAATCTGTCCCTTTAAAAGAAAGAAGGCAAAACTAGGAATTAAAAGCAAATTCTCTAAATCAAAAATTCCATAACTTCATTAGTCTATCAATGTTAGATTTTTGGACAGAAACTAGATGTGATTTAGACAATGTCTAAATTTTTCATCTTCACTGTGGCTCATAATACTTCAAGACACTGTATGAAGCAAAAATCCTTATTTTACACCTGGGTAAGATGTGGCAAAAACCCCTGAAACTACTCAAGATTTTGACATGACAACTTGGCAGTACCTGACTCCAGTTCTTTGATAGGTCCCTCAAGGGACACACTGCTAGTAATTGTGCACTATTAACTGCATTAAGTATTAAAGACTACACAAGTTTTAACCTAGTTTTTTTCCCAAGGCTTTATGCTGGATAGGTAAAAAGTCTTGTACTTTAAAATTAAGAATGTCTATTAATAGACATTCCAGATTCCCCACATGCACACTGAGGACTTTGAAGAACTGCAAGCTACAGAAAAAGCTGTGAAGAGAGCTCAGGAAAGAGTCTGTACCGTTCTGCATAACGTGCTGAGGAGGCAGAATCTGAGCCATAGGCACTCCATCTTGAGTCTACAGCATTGACATAAGGGACATAATCTGCAAAAGAATTGAGACAGCATTCACTATCTCTGCTCTTCAGTGGGATATAGATGTTCTTTGGCTCTTTGCATTTCATAGCTGCAGTAAGCACAAAGAGGGTGAAATGCTCATGGTGTGTATAAATGATGAATTCCTGTCACATAAATCCTGAACTTGTACCTGATACACTGATGGGCTTAGTAGCACTTCCTTGGGAAGCAGTGGCCTGGATTGGATCTGTTGTGTGATAACCTGTGCGGGATGACCTGGAGATTGCACCCCACTTGGAGATGATGGGTCCATCGCTGAACGGGATTATAGGATCTTCCTCCTTTGCCCTTCTCTGTGTTTCAAATAAATGCACTCTCCTTTTAACATCCCCACTGTCCAAATCCTACACAGTCAGGAGACAGGAGATACATGGACTCATTTGAGGTTATGCACATTCTCATTATTATTCCCTATTTACATAACTGGAAAAGGATATTCCAAACAACTTCAAATGAGCAGAACTACTTTTAAATACTAATAATGGAAGCTATCACCTTTTTTTTTTTTTTTTTTTTTTTTGTTAAAAGGCTGGTTTAACCAAACAGAAGACACTTGAGCATGTAAGGATCATCACACTAATGAGAGAACATGCAGAAAACCCCTACCATTAACACGGCATTGGAATTGGCAATCACATCCTTGGGCTCTGAGTCGATTGCATTTATACAAGAGCCAATAGTGCCACAAGACCACGGTGAATAGTGAGAGAGATGGTCTTCCTCAAATTTAGCTCCACTCAAATCACTGACACTCTCTGAGAACTATAGAAAAGGGAATAAATAAGCAGTGAATAATAAAAACAGGGAATTCAGTTTTAAAATGAGAAGATAATTAAAGAGCAGTAAATGTATCTCAAAAGTCAATCAAGGAGTTCCAGCCATATTTAAGACTTGACTTGGGGACAACAAAAGCTGTTTTGTCAAAAGTGCCCCTGGCAGGTGTCAGAGGGCAAACTTTGCCATACAAATAATTGCCTGGCCTGCAAAGATGAGAGACTGGAATCTGTGTTAGTGTCAGGTTTCGTTAGGCAAATATCTACAGTAACTTAACTGAGAGGAAGCCATGCATTTTCCTTCAATGTATTAGCCAGTGGTAAATAAAAATACAACTTACAACCCTCTCACCTGAGTGAAAATTACTAAATCCTGATCCACCTTGAATGCATGCACTTCAGGTACACTTACAAGATCTGATCTGAATAATCATTCTTGACATCTCAAATATCACCAACAAAACTGTCAAAGAAGTCCACAATGTCCTACCAATGCCTTTTGCCACTTTTAAGAGAATGCATTCTTCGGAACTTGGTAAGCACCTGAAGTTTGATTCAGGCTACTCCTCAAGTCAAAGCCATTTGGAGTTTCAAATGCAGGTACTTTTTAATTTAACACAACTGCTGTACCCTACACAAAAATCTGGGGGTTCACAAAGTGAGCTCAATAAAATTATATTTCATTTAGTGAGGCTGAATTGAATGACTTCACTTCTTGACCTTTTTTCCTGTTTTCCATGTTTAGCATCACCTTAATACCAAACTGAATTGCATCATCATTAGGTATCACTTTCCCTTTGCTAGAAGATTAACTTAATTTTATGAACAATAAATAGCAGGTAGAAAATCTTTACTAGAAATATCAAATGGAATCTTAGAGAAACAGAAAGGTAAAATAAAGAAGTTCTTTGGCTTCCCACCTCTGTGCTGAAATCTACACTGAAGAGAGGAGAAGGTGGTGTTGGAGATGGTGTTGCCATAGGAAGGGTTGACGATACCAGAGGAGTTTTCTGTGTGTGGTACTGTGCCCATTGCTCTGGCTTCCGTCTCAGCTGCTCATCATAACCAGTCTTCAAATGACCACAAGGCTCCTACAAGAATAAATACAGGACAGGATATCCCATCACCCTCTAATTAGAAGGCAAATACTTACATGAGACACATTTGGATCCCCAAATTTCCTTGGGTCTGTAACCCTCCACTGATACCACTTGAAAAATTTCACAACAATTTGTAGGTCCATGTATGGCAACTCCAATCTTAGCTATGCAATTAATTCAAGCAACATATATGGGCATTAAAGAGGCAAAGGGGCTCTGGATGTGGATTACAGTGGTCTGTTTTGCAAGCCCATTTTAAGGTTAAAAACAAACCAAGAACTTTGTCCGAGTCACGAGTCTCGATCACTGTAATAAACAGGTCTATGATAATTATCGACCAACTTTCCAGTAACGACCTTCAGAAGCAGCTCTGCATAGAGCCTTCCCTTCCTGGCACTCACTTACCCTTGGTAAAGGCACAGTCCTCTGCTCGTTTGGAGGTTGACAAGCCACAGAGTAATAGCCATCCAGCGAGTTGTACCTGTCGCGCAGCGATGTCTGATAGACAGACGAGTGCATGACGTCCATGGGAGGTAAGGAGTTGCTCCTGATGATGTCGTCGCGCGGGTACATCTGCGGGCGCCAGATGCGCCGGCTGTCATAGACGGGCGCGTACATGCCCGAGGGCACGGGGGGCACGGGCCCGTAGGGCTGCGGGGGAGGAGGCTGGTAGGGGGAGCTCAGGCGATCCCGAGGGGGAAACGTGCTGTAGTGATCGGCATATGGCACGGAAGCGGCTGGGAGGGAGGACTCTGCAACGTTATTGGACCTCACAAAGCGAGGAACACAGGGAGCCACGCCAGCTGCTACTGTTGGAGGTGCTGGATAATACCCTGGCAAATTGGAAAAAGGCATAGTTAATGCAACCACAAATGACCCCAAATTTTACACCTTCTAAAACTCAAAATGGCATTGATAAGTGCCTTTAGAAAATGAGGGGTCATAATTTACAAACCTCTTACTGACCCTACCACGTTTCTGTTAAATATCATTTCATGTACAACCACAATGGCAGATGCAGTGTGGCCCTTCAGCAACTGGACCCAGTTTGGAAAATATTGCTCCTATGTATTGTGGTGTAACTATGTAACAGAAAACACAGGATCTTCAGCAAGTCTTGATATAGGAAGTTAAAATAGTGCTCTCTAAAATACAAACCTATATTGCTAAAAAATAAGAAGTCTATAAATAACCATTTCACACGTGACTTACTGCTCTTTCTTTTGAGAGGATTACCTGAGCATCTCTCCCTTTTGAGAGCTTGTGAATGACTCGGTGCTGTAAAGCACAATCATTTGGCTGAATATAAACATGCACAGTACAACCTAAAAAGACAACTGGAACCTTTTGAAAACATTTGAGCAAGCACAAAGATGTGTAAGCCTCCCAGCAGAAGCATGCTATGCCTCTGAATCCTGCCCATGAATACCCTCATGGACAGGCCACAGCAAGAGCAAGCCTAAGTAAAAACAATGAAATGCTAACAAAGGCAAAAGTAGATAAAAAACCTTGAGGTTCAAGTTCTTCTGGAGGCTGAAGTACAAGCTGTATAACATGCAGCACACAAAGGCAAGAAGCATTGGGAGCAAACTGCAAGTCTCTCACCATACCCAGCAATTAACAAGACTAGTATTCCATTAAGTGGAGATACAGTTGATATTTAATTTAAAAAAATAAAATAGACACAGACAAAATAGACAAGTTATTTCTCATCTAGTTATTTTTCCAGAGAAAAGTTCAGTTTTTTCATCAGTGCTTATCTCACTCACCTGTCTGTGGGTACTGTGGAACTTCATATGACAGCTGAGTCCTGGGGTCTTGGAAATATTGAACATTATCAGAATGTGGAGGGTAGACAGGTACTCTGGGAACAAACGGGCTGGATTTTGGAGGCACAGAATTAACTTCTGTTCCAATATTAGGAGGACCAGCTGAGGTAGCTGCTGCCTGGCTTACAGGAGTCTTGGGTGGAGAGCCAATTTTACTGAAAAGGATTACCAAGAAATCATTAAGCAGATCTTCCCTTATTTCAGTCAGGTCTCTCTTCATGTACACTCCCACAGAACATGGAAATTTGGGCCTTGTCATTTTCTCTGCAATTTTGTTTTTCATATCCCAAACTGATGCTACAATTTAGACTTTCTTCTAGGAGAACTCAAAAGTGGAAAAATGTAAGTGTATTCTGGTAAAGACAAAGGCTTTGAAAAGCTGTTTAGAGACTCAGTGCTTCCTTCAGAATTATCTAAGAAGTTTTAAGTGAAAACCCCAACATTAGAAGGTTTTGAGGAAGTGCACACTCTGTGCATCCTTCTTGGTTTTAGCAAATGTCAAATTTTGAGTACAATTTATTGCATGTAATAGCATACTTGTATGTAATCACCCAATAGTGTGTAATATGTATATAATTTATTTGTATGCCATAACTTTTTATTTTTCTGCAATAACCCAAGAGCAACTAAAACACCAGGCTGAGAAGAACTGAGTAAGAGATAAAGGGAGAGATTGACCACATTGTCTACAACACACATGAGTACTGAACAGCTAAAACAACAGGTGCTGGCTCTGACACCCTGAACCCACAGGCTTTGTGTGACTGTACCTGCTCTGCAGTGCAAGACCTCACACAGCTCTGCAGCCATTGAGCACCAGCAATTACTGCAAGCCAGGACCCCAGTTCAGTATCTGCTGGCCACCCACAAACTGCATTTATTATTTCAGATAATCTAAAAGCAGAATGTTCTGTTAAATTGTCCTGATGTAGAAAAGTCACCTACTTTTCAGGAAGTGATTCTGTAGGGGACCCAGAAGCATTCTGGCCATTTGCTCCAGTCTTCCCTCCCTTCTTGGTGTTCTCCAGAGCTCTCAGGGAGGTGTCTGCACAGCGGGGGATCAGCTGGGGAACCCCAGTTTCTAGATTAGCTATTCCATTAGTACTTGGCACCATCTTGCCTGTTGCCTCAGGGCTTCCTATGACAGAGATGACATTTCCCGTTGTGGTTGAGACAGAGCTGTTCACGCCAACTTTATTTAGAAGGGGGAATGTTCTCACTGTTGAGCTGATTTTTTTGTTCCTCAAGCGATATCTACAAACAAACAGGTGCAAACACACAAAAGACAAGATGGTATAAAAAGTGCTTATTGTAAAGTTTAATGGACTTGCAAAACTAGTAAATGATAAGGAATTGAGAGGAACATGACACCAGAAAATTACAAATTTATTTTCAACAATTGGAATCCAAAATCATCTCTTCCCCTATAAGACCTACTCTTCAGCTCTTTGAAAAGGCATTTGGGTGAAAACAGCCTCATACTGTTCAATAACTCAGTTCACTCCTCAATAAGACATAATTAGCATTCTCTCTTGTAGGTAATATAATCAATCCTTGAAAGACACTGAGCTTAGACTCAGTTGGAGGAAAGGAAATTTTACCTCATATGGGATAAAATAAAAAAAACACCATAAAAACTGGAATTAGTCTGCAGACATTGCTTTGTTGTACCTTCAATTTCATATAAAGAACTATCATGTCAAGAGTCACAAATCCCACCAAATAAATGAAGGTATGGAAAAAAATGTTTTCAAAAATCTCTGTAGATTGCTTGGATTTAAATTAAAAGGAGGAAAAAAGGAAAAGGAAAAAGTCTCCCACACTCACTTTTCAAGCTCTTCCTGAGAATGAGCAAATGTACAGTTTGTTCCTCTTGGACACCCCCCTTGCTGTCGAAGGTCTCGGCACATACTTGTTTTGTATTTGCTATTTGGTTGTGGCTTCAAAAAGAACAACAAATAAAAACACAAGACATTCCTCTTACCAGCTATCTCTAAGTCACATAAAACTAGGCTTAAAGTACAGAAAATACATCCATGGTATGTTTTTACATTTTGCATTTTTAATCAGAAAAACAAGGACACTCCTTGTTGAGGGGCTAAGTTGTCCCTGTAGGGATTTCACTGCAGCCAGCTCTGCTGTATTCCATATTCACAGTATTAGGTTCTCAAAATCTGAATGCATTTAGTAACAGTATCATCAATTATCCCAAAAAAAGAGCCATAAATATTTCAAATCAACAATAATTTTTCAAAGTTGCACCTCCCAGTAAATGCACATTAAGACATAATGATCAAGTCTGGTTACCTGTGGAGTTTCATGGCCTTTTCTACTGTAATTCTGAATGAAATCCACCAGCCCATGCACCACAGTCTTTACAGCGACCATTGCATTTTCCAGCTGCTCCCATGTTGGAGATGCTGCATCTAAAATTATGAAAAGCAGTGTTGTCACTCTGTCAATAATTGCAGTATCACAAATAAGAGGCATGTCTTGTATTACTTTACAACACTGAGTACTTGGACAGAACTCAGAGAACCCTGAAGATTTTATTATATTGATTAATGGGAACTTCGAAACCAGGAATGGAGGTTATAATCTTAATAATTTATTTTCCTAGATATGAAGAATACCAAGAACAGTTTAAAAAGCTTCATTTGCATACCTGGATTTGGATCTATGTTTGCCAGGAGCTCTAAATGAGGCCTCAGCCTGTTTAAGTTTGCAGGATCCCCCGTGCGCTGCAAGACAATTGTCAATTCTTGTACACTCTTAGCAAAAGATTCTGGGGATTGAAGCTGAAAATAAAGGGACCATTAGTGTGCTGCATCTTACAACTGTCACTTACTAATCTTAAAAATATATTCATGGCATTGGTATCTAAATGTAATATATAGTGTCTTCAGATGGCATATAGAGAGGATCAGTGGAGAGAAATTTGATTTCTCAACTCAGAATCTGCCCTATGAAGCTTCATCATAAGACACCACAACTTTAATTAAAGTACTTCACATAATGAATATGCTACATCAGGGAAAAAAATTTTAATCCAGTTTTAATTAATATTTGATAGAACTACGAACAAAAAAGTTAATTAATGGAGTTCTTTGATTTTTATTGTAATATTTAATCCTACAAAGATACTAAAATCATCCCTTTGACAAACCTTGTCAATAATGGATTGCATGTGTGATTTATGTGCCAGGTCTCCATAAAGAAGGGAAGACCATTGTTCTGGTGATATTCTAAGTCCTGCTTCCATGGCAATGTGAACAATTTGGGCATCGTGCTCCCTCCGCAAAGCCTCGTAACTCCGGAACTCTTCTTTAAGTTGCATCAGAGAAGAATCTTCATCCCTTTTAGTGACCTAATAAATAGGAATAGTTAAACATTCCTTCTTTAACCTAAAATCTCCAGGTCCATCATAAAAAACAAGCACAAACCACAATAGTGGTGATTTACCTTAAAGCATGATGCTCTATACAGTAGCTGCACAACATGACCAATGCTTGTTTTAGAGGCCTGAGGAAATCTTGGTTCCAGCCTTTGCACAACAAAAAGTACCAGAACTTTTCTTGAGAGTGCAGAGCCATCTTCCAGTGCCAGTAATACAAGTTTCAGTGCCTCCTCTTGCATAGCTTTAACACACAAAAATGGAAGTTACATATATTCCCGAAAATAGCAAGGCTACTGTATTTGAACAGGTAAGCAGGAGCACCTGAATTATCTTGAATGTAATTCCTTACTGCTTTTTATTTTACTATAAAAAACTTTACAAGCAAGTTGCTAGTTTAGAAGAAACATTGAGAATAACTCTAAGCACAACACCTTTGAGCTAAGACTAATTTCCAGTAACAGACATATCAGTAGTGCAGTTTTTATACTTTTCTTCACTGTGCTGCCTTGTAGCCATTGTCCTTTTGGACACATCATCAATGCTACACCATGAAACTATAAAATAAATATGGGAACAGTACTGGAATGCTATCAACAGTTACTGGAATCAGGAGAAGACAACTTATATTTTAAAGAGAATTTCCTTGTTTCTATGGTAGCTTTAGCTGCATTCTTAACTATGAATTTGTTTTCTATCAGAGATATAAATCATTGTAAGTTTCAAAAGTATGCTGCAGCTGAGGTTAGGCTGATTGTATTGACAACTATTCAATTCCAATCACAGGCTGCAGTACTGCTACACTCCATTACAAACAGTGCACAGTGTGTGCTTATTGACTCTTCTTTGCCAGGATTTCTGGAATACTCCTCTCAATTTCAAAGAATATTTAATGGAGCAGCAGGGGAAACAATTGAAAACTTTAAGCCAGAAGATTTTACTACTCCTGGGGCTTCCCACCCCCCTTCTCCTTTCATCATGGCAGAAGATCTTCAACTGAACAGAAGGAATTTCAAAGCATTTTTATAAAGAAAAAGTACAGCTAAATATATTCTGTTGCAGATGTACAGGTCCCTTACCTGGTCCTAGAAACTGGCACCCTCGTGCCCTGACAGCAGCCCAAAGATTGGCAGAAAGCTGCTGAGGATTTTGGTGCTGCAGGATGAGTTCTGTGACAGTTCTCTCTCCCAGTGACCGAGCTGCCCTCATGGCTCTGACCCGACCCTCCTCCTCCACCAGCTGACAATTCACCAGTGTCACAAGCTTCCTCTGCATGGGACGGCTCAGTGCACTCTGATTCAAGCTTGCAACACCTTCAGAGAAAGGCAGAAAAGGCAAAGCAGTGCTTCTCATCAAATCCATCCAAGTGAGACAAAAAAAATGTCTGAAAGTGTATGTCTTTCTCTAGGACTTGGATACCAGTCACAGGTACCTTCCCTTCTAGTAGGCAACTCTGTGTAATGCTTTATCAAAAAGAACTTTAATTAAATCTTAAAATGACATCAAAGCCATCCTTTGGGGAAAGTTCAGCTTTAGTACAAAGTTAGCCCCAAGGCAGTATTATTAAATAGAGTATTTTGTAAACTTGAAATAAATAAAAAAAACCACAAACAAGTGTCACAAGTGTGAATAAGCTTTTAAAGACACAAGGCAATTCTATTAGAAAAATGAGAGTATTATCTCACTGACATTTATAACCAGGGCTGAAAACACAACGCTGTTAAAAGCAAGCTACATCAAAATTCCACTGTTCAGCTGAGACTCACCTTTTCCTCCACTTAATGGCTTTAAGTAGAGTGCCAAATCCTCAACACATTTCTTTGCTACTTCATAATGTTTGTTCTCTCCTACATTACTCAACTTTACTGTCTGATGATCAGGTACCTAAAAAATGCAAGGGGGAGAAAGGGGGAGAAGAATTACATACACCTGGCTGACCTCTGTGATGGTACCCACAGCACCATGAATTACATAACACTGCAGATGTGCACTGCTCTGAGAGCAGGGAAACACAGGACCCACCCAGGGCATGGACATGGCATAAGGAACAACAAAAAGGGCCCAAGAGGAAGATCAGGGTGATGAAAGACGGTTTTTGTTATTACTCAACGCTTGAAAAACAGAAGTAGGGTAGAAAACAATAACCAAGGTCTAAAAGATGAAGAACATAAGATATGAGAAGGTGATCAGTACACACCAGATCAGCATGATTTACCACAGACACACAAAAGAAGCTATAGGACAAAATGAACTAGCAATAATACAATACAGCAAAGTTAAAAATTTATTTAAGCATCATTTGGGCATGCTGAAATCTTCCAAGAGAAGCAGCAGGAAACTTAACTTGGTGGAAAAAACTCAGAGTAACAAGGTCAGATAAGGAAAATAGAGGGAGTGTTAGTCACAATAAATTAATTGTTTGAAATACATTGCAAGAAGTTAGGAGACCATGAAAATAAATGTTGTAAGATCAAGACAGTGATGTGACACACAAAAAAAATGAAAGGAACGCGTGAACTTGAGAAACAAAACTACTCTGACACAGTATCATTACCAATAGCTGTGTCAAGGCACGTGATAGGACATGAAAAAGAAAAGTAAATAACATTTTCTTACTGCCTCACCAAGGTGTTAGAGAGAGAGTAACATGAAAAAGCACATGAATCAGCATAAGGGGAACAGACTTATTTAGTCTCCATAAAGTGCAGTACTGATTATATAATCACTGTTTTGCCACTGCTACGAGACAGTGCAGGGAACATTCCTGGCCTGATTAGCCAGTGTCTGCAAATGCAACTGAAAAGCCATCATCAGGCATATTTAAAAAAAATTATACACACACACACACTTCTGGAACTTGGTTAAACTTGGTTACACTTCCAAACATGTGACATTTAGGAACAAGATTTCTCACAAGGCTAAGATGAACGAGTGTAATCTGCAGGCTCACTCATTCTACTGACAATTGGGACAGATAATTGTATGTTTCCCAATGGGGATTTTTCTCCAACCACAGTTCAAGAGCCTTTTAAAATCAGAATCCAGCTTCCAATTAGAACACGTTTCCAGTCTACAAGATGGCCCTGAAACAGTGCAGCTGCTTTTAGAGTATGTACGGACTCCTAGGGAGCCCAAAGTTAAACCTTACCATTTAGTTGGGCTAAAAAGAGGAAAAAAAGAGCAGCACATATTGCAACAACACGAAGTGGCAACACAAAGAGCTGCTCCAACCATACCTGGGCTCCAACCAGCTGGAGGAGAGCAAAGTTCACAGGAAGCACGTCGATGTCCGTGTTGATGGCAGTCTGGTCAAAGGGACATGCCTTGCGATGGAGCTTGTTCAGGCAGGTCTTGCACACGGTGTGAGAGCAGCCTAAGCTGATGGGCTTGTGCACATTCTCATCAAACTCATTGTAGCAGATTGGGCAGGACAGAAATTCTGTCCACTGAGCTGCCTGCACAGGCATTGTGGAAGCTGGACACTTGTTTAGCAGGCTAGCAGACCATTATTTCACTGTACTATGTTTTGGCAGCTGTAAGTGAATAAAGAGTTATTTAAAACATGCTTTCTGGCAATTTAGAATAATTTTTAATTAAAAAAACAGACCACAATTTCAATATTACAAAGAACAAAACCAAATCCTTATGGTGAAGCGCTCAAAAACCCCAACTCTGTGTCAGTTTAACAACTGTACCAAAAAAGGCTCGGGAACAAAATTAATTCAGACTACCATAAGTTTTAACTTATTCACAATAAATGGCATTAATTTTATTTTTTGGAAGAGTGGTTTAAAATGTTATTTTCATTTGAAATGAAGTAGAGTAATGCCTTCCTTCTGCAGATCTTATTCAGGCTTAATCAGACACCAAACTAAACTGAGCTTTGTTTCTTTAAAAACATATTTTCTATAAAATACAAATCAAACAAATATCAAAAGAATGAGAGAGTAGTTTTTAGTTTTATGATTCTCGTGTTACTTCTGTCTTTTCTTGCAAGAACTGGAGCAGAGATTGCTGTGTGTAATTTAGCTTTTCATGTCCCTACCTTACATATACTATGTCCATGAACTCACAGCAAGAAAATCTTTGATCTATGTAAAATCCAGATATCTGGGGCAAAATCTATGATAAGGCAAGCAGCAATTTCAAATGTCTTCCTTGTATCTTGAAACATCTCACTCTGTGCAGCAGTATCAAATAAATTGTTTACATAAATGCATTTCAAAGAAAATACAGCTTTACAGAGATTGTTGTTGCATCTTGTATGTCACAGTCCTGAAAAAGGTACCAGGCCTAAGAAGTTCATGGAATTGTTCTCATCCAGTTTCCGTGATGACCATTTCCATCCCGAGCTCCACCCCGAGGGAGCAGCCCCACCCTGGGCTCTGATGTGCCACCGTGCTGCCTCTCCAGGCAATGCACAGACCAGTTGGGTCACTTCAAGGCTATGAAAGAGCTTGGTACAAATGCAAATACACAAATGTTTTAATTACATGTAGAGCATTCTATTTTTTCTCTGATGACAGAAAAAAAAAAGTAATTGTTCTGAGGAAGCTGAGACCTCCCCTCTGTGTACAAATTCAGAAACTCCTTACTGCAGTTCCATTGTTGGCTGTGCTATGGTTTAATTAATGCATAAGTACCAGACCATTGAAAGAATTACTAGAAGACCAAATAGACTCTTATCTGTGGATGTAATTTCTGTTAATTATGACCATCTGTTTAGAAATCCTATTTAGTATTATGAACATTCAGTGCCCTTTAAGTAACAGGATACTTGTACAAGATGTCCTTATCTCAGTGAGCTTTTCAATATTATGCAGCAATTTTTGCCTCAAACTAATTCCCTTAGTAAAACACACCAAACTGGAAGTTGAACCTCTCAAAACCAAACTGCTGAGGTTACACTTCCAACATAAGCCAGAAAATTTCCAGGTAATGTACAAATCAGATTTTCCTGCAGCTTCTATGAAAGCACATTTCAAAGCTCTAGCAGATATGAAAAACCCAGTCATCTTTAACATGCTATTGCTACATATGCCTTTTAACCAAGGAAATTTAAAAGCAAAACAAATAAGAATAAAGCCAAACACTGAGCCAACAGGCCCAGAAAGATTTTTGATTCCTCTGTTAAGAATCCCACCACTTCCTTTAGCACATCTGCTTCCCTTCCAAAGCAGCAGAACTGCAAAGCCTGTCCATAAAAACCTTCCTTAAAGCTTTTTGCAGCACTCCCAGAAACATTAAGACACCAACATTACTGCTGACCAAGGGCTGACAGTGGTGCTTTCACATGTCTGACTGCAAAACACAGGTAAGAGCACAGAGCAGACCACTCTGGGAAATGTGTGACTGTCATGACTCACATGGAGAAGTTTCAGAAGAGCTGGGACACAGAGAGCTCAACTGCTGGTATGTCACTAATGAGCTCCTAATAAACAGTCCTGTGTCCACACTGCTCATTAATTATCTCAGACAGAGGGATCTCTGCTCTGAGACAATACCCACGTTTGGTTTCCATAGGTGCTTCAGAGACTTGCAAGAAACCACCTCTCTGTTTCTGAGCTTTTCAAATACAGTTGTTTTCCTGACCAGCATAGAAATGAACACAACAGATTCTTCAAGTGTGCACCACCGGTTTTTAAAGATCTATCTCTGGGTGTTTAATCATCCCAAATGACAGATTCTCCTAAGCATGTGTTGACCTTCAGATCTCTGGACAGGAAAAAAAAAAACTAATTAAGCCAGCAAACAGCTGGGAAAAGCTCTTGACTCCCAAAACTTCAAGCAGCCATCCAGGAAGAAATCTCCATACTTTATTGAGCCTGCCAGTTCTCCTGCCACTCCTGAACCCCAGTGTGTAGGAAAACAATCTCACATCTCCTAATTACCATGTCAACTCCTACAAAAAGCATAAGCCAAATGTTTGATAGATTCTTGCTCCTTATCAGAAACAATGTATTTCAGGGATGTCCTCTTGAAGAACAAATTGCACCAGCACTCTAAACCGAGCAAACACAAGGAGGATAGCAAAAAAACCAAAAAGAAGGTAAACTAGAAATCCTTTGGATTCTGTTTTTAATAGGCAGTACACTTCAGTACTCTCCATTAGAAAGCCACCCTTGGTCTGTCTGTTCATTCTGGGAGATGTGTTATCTATCTCTACATTACACAGGGATCCTCTTCCCTGTCAAAGTAGAAGCAACCTGTAAAAAAAAAATCCCAGAAAATGGCTGATACAGAAACTGGCCAAACATACAAGGAAGTAGTCTGAAAAGTCATGGAAGTTGCTACATAAAAGATCATTACAATTAGTTTTGTAGTATTACTACCAGAAGCAATACTTCAGATGACAAACTGAGAAACGTACAAGCCCAAGTTCAGAAATTATGTAATAATAAAAACCAGTACAGCTGAGTAATTTTGTGTTTTTAAAACAGCAGTATTTTCCTATAGCAGTAATGGCTGCAGTGGATCAGAGCAACAATGATACCAATCTGATTTTCTCATTTTAGACCAGAATATCTGATGAAATTGGAAGGTGGAGTGGAAGGGGAGATAGGTAAAACCTCAAACAGCTTTACCACTTATAAATGATGAAGTTGTAAGATTTAAACATCCTTAATAATTTCACATTAACTTTTAGCTACTCAATCCCAAGACATTCTCTACAACTAATCTAAACCATTATGCTCACTCAATAACCTCTGGACATGATAAATAAAATTCAATTCTGATTTCCTGAAGAAACCAAGCTTAGGTGATCATGTTGCTCTGTTAGTCTGTTCCTCTCCCACACTGCTCAGTCAGGGCATTTGCCAAAATGCAGACAGGCAAGTTGCACCCCTTATCAAAGAAAGGGTTGAAGGCTGAACTCAGTTTCCCCACAGTGTCAGCTCTGCTCAGCTCAGGCTGACTCCACCAGGCCCCTTGTGAGCCCTGGGCAAAGACAAATAAGCAGAGCTTGGGTGAGAATGAGACATGGAATAATTCTGTCAGTGCTGAACAAAGGGATGTCTTCTCTACATAAGAAGGAGATGATTGGAAAACTTGTGAAATTATATGGCATTTTCACACTGTTCAGTTACAACCCTACTGTGGATTTAAGCCTATATCTTAGAACCCAATGGATTTTTATCACTAAAGAGTCCTTGATACTGGCTTGCTCCTAATGCTGACTGCAGAGATCACAGTATTTCCTTTTCTTTTTTAAAGTCATCTCCATTAAAATTTTCCATTTATGCAGTTTAATGGTTGGTTTGCACTACAAGGAGGCAGCATTTTCAAGATTTCCTTCCAAAGTTATGCAGTTCCTGAAAGCACACTGATTGGGTCAAAAACTTACATATCACATAATATAATTATCAGTATTAACCTATTCTCTGGAAGGGCTAGAATCTTTTAATAATTTCTCTTCAACAGCCATCATCCACAGATTTAAAAAACTGGCTTCATTAAAGACTTAGTGAAGGGCCATCCCTGTGACAGCTTTGCATCATTCAGCTATGACAGCTTGAAATTAAAATAAATCCTCTTTACTGAGCAGACTTGCTTATTTCTACACTCCATAATATCTGTTACATGCCAATCTCTTTACATCACGTGAAAATTTTATAGGTAAAGTCTTTAATGACCATTAAATATAGTGTTTCAACACAATTCTTTCACTGAACATTAATGCTCTTGCAAGTTATCTGTAGCCCAATTCAACTTCCAGAAAAAAAGTCCACCAGTTCCAGAAAAGCCACCAACAAATCCTGGAGACATATGAGAATCAGAGAGAACCTCACACGTTCCTGGAGCTCTGGCAGACTCAGTGCCACAGCCACTTCCCTGGGGAGCCTGTTCCAGAGCCTGGCCACCCTCTGCAGCAAGAGCATTTTACCAATGTCCAACTTGAACTTCCCTGATAGTTTCATTTCCTTGTGTCCTAAATATAGATCTCAACATTTACATGTACCCAGACTGCATTTTGCCAAAATGCCCACGGGATTCTCTCATTAACTGGTTAAAAAAACAAAGTTTGAATCGCCTCTGCCTCCTTAAAACATGTGGCTGAAGAGGAATTCCTATCACCAGGGGTACAATATCAATTAATGCTCATGGTTGCTCAGTGACTGCCAAAGTTCACTCAGTTCAGGGTTATCTCCCCTCAAACCAACACCAGAGTCAGCTTATCCTCAGCAGTTCACACCTGCTCAACCCAAATCAGATTTTAAAAGTTTCCTAAATACTTATATAATGCCACTGTGGGTTTTTCCTTGAGTTTCATAGGTGTCCCTGAAAGGAGAGCCTGTCCTTGCCAGCAGCCTGACACCAACTCAGCTGCTCTAACAGTATTGACTTTTCAGGACTAACTGAAGGGCAAATAAACGGAATTTTTTTTTTTTTTTGGCCACCCAAATCAGTTGAACTCTCTCCGAATGCAGAGAATCCATTTCTAAGCAGATCTACTTTGACACAGTTATTCCAAGAAGAGATACAGTGTAGAACTTCCAACTTTTCAGTAATATTTTCAGTGAATAAGGATTCCCATGTATGGTTTAGCTCTCCAAGCTATTTTTTTTACACGACCTCAACATTTAAGCTATATTTTTTCACATGAAAAATTCTGTATTTTAATATTTTTAAAAATAATTTAAATGAAACATCAATTCTATTCTGAGATGTAGGCCAGAAAACATAGGGCTCCATGGGAACTGGAAAGTGTTCTTAAAGGTTGTACAGAATGACTTAAAATGCCTGTGGACATGTAATTTTTTTCCTTTCCTTAGGGTTGACCTGTCAGCAAGGAGAGACCCTGTACATTCATCCAATTAAGGGTATATAAAATATCACCAAGTGAAATGCAACATACTCCTAACAAATGTTATCAGCTATTGCCACCTGGATATTGTAAAAATTTTATTTACATAAGAGCAACAAAGCCTTAAAAAAATGAGATCAACACTCAAGACCAGGAGTTTACTCTGGGATACCTAGAGTGCTGACACTAAAATTTGTTAGAATTTAGTATTTTTGAGAGAAATGGCCACGTCCTCAAACAAGACAGAAATACAAATTAATAAAAACACATTTCCTTGGGAAAAGCTTTGCTTACAATGCAGAAACAAGAAAAAATTCAGGCATGAATGTCTTGGGAAAGAGATCCACTACAAAAATTAAGACTTCAGTGTTTCATGGAATAATACTTATATCAACAACAGAAGCTTCCATTTCTAATATTTCCACAGATGTTTAGGACAGACCAAAGGTTGAAGAATAGTATTTTGATTCAGAAGATTTAGAGCTGGTTGCTTCTCATTTAAAATTTGATTTCTTCTGCCAATTGCAAATTACACCCTTGTAATGTTTTTAATTTTAGTTTCATTATTATGATGTAGCTACAATGGCCATGGGAGAACACCCACAAGAGAAGCTACAGGAACTAAAATTAAAACAAACAAAATTCTAAGTTTGCAAGGAAATGAAACAGGCCTTGATCAGAAATTCTCTTGGTTGCCTGTCTAAACTTTCTCATTTTCTCTTGCTCCACATCCATGCCATTCCCCTCTGAACCCTGGATGAACTGAACACTCATCACTCTCCCACCACTCTGCTGCCCTTCCTGTGCTTTGTGCTGACTCCTGCACTCAGCTGGAAATCCTCCGTGCACCTCGAGCATCAGCAGAACCGGGACACGCTTTTCCTGCTCAGTTGTTTTGTGTTTTTTTGTTTGAGACACTTAAAACGCGACACGGTGGGTGCATTCCTCGGGCCTGTCTCCCACCGCGACTCTCCTCCACCATTCCCCAACGCACAGCTCCATGAGCGTTCCAGACCGGGAGCACGCACGGCTCCGCTGCGATTCTCCCGGTACCGGGGCAGCTGAGCGCGGGCTGCCCGCTGCTGCGGCTCCCCGAGGGGCTGCCCGGGAGGGCACCGGGAGCTCCTGCCTCCGCTCGCCGGTGCCGGGAGCGCCGGGCGGCCCCGCCAGTGCCCCGTGCTTCGCCCCGTTCGCAGGCCGCTGTCAGCCGCACCCGAGCCCGGCCCCGCTCCCGCACCAGGCCCGGTTCCCGCTGCTGGGCCCGGCCCGGTTCCCGCTGCTGGGCCCGGCCCGGCTCCGGCTCCTGGGCCCGGGCCTGGCTTCCCGCACCCGCTGCCCGGCCCTGCTCCCGCCGTCATTTCGGAGCCGCCACCAAATGGCTGCCCGGGTCCCCGGGCCGGCCCCGCGGCCTGGCGGGCCCCGCCGGGCGCCGACACCCCTGCGGTCCCCGTCGGGCTGCACCGGACGGGCTCAGCCCGACGCCGCTCCCGCCTGACTCCCGCGGCGGCGGGAGGCAGAGGAAGGACCGGGGTGGGTGATGGTGGGGGGGGGGGGCGGGCGGGGCCCCGGCGGGTCAGCGCGTCCCCCGCGGCGGCCGCCCCCGCCCAGCGCAGCCCGGTCCGGTCAGACCCGTGCGGTGCGGTCCGTACCTGCTGGGCGGGGGCGGCGGCCGGAGCGCGGTCGGGCGGTGCCGGCCTCACGCGCCATGGGGCGGGCGCGCGGCCCGGCGGAGGCAGCGGCGGGAGCCCCGGCGGCGCCGCCTCATCGCGCTGACAGCGGCAGCGCCGCCACGCCCCGCGACGCCGCTCTCGCGAGACCCGCGCGCGCCGCCCGCCGCGCGTGACCGCGCGGAGGGAGGGAGTTACCATAGAGACGGCGGTGCAGATGCGCCCGGCGCGCGGGCCCCGCCGCCAGGGGGAAGCGGGGCTCATAGAGACGGCGTGACAGAGCGGCGGCCGCCGCCGCTGCCGCCCCCGTGTGGCGCGCCTCGGCCAGAGCCGCCTCAGCCGTTCCTCGGTGCGCAGCGTTCGCCTCTCTGGCGTCGATTATTTATTGTCCTTTTAAATTTTAATCGGCAACTTTCGCCGCTAGTGCCGATTATTTACTGTCGTTCTAAACTGCAATTTATGACTTTATTTTTACTGGCGCCGAGGAGGAAGAGGGGATTGGAGGCCCTCAGGCCCACGTCGGTTGTCCCGGAGCCGCCTCAGGCCGGCGGGGCCCGGTGAGGTGCGGGGAGCGCTGGCGGGAGCCGCAGCCGCCTCTCCGGTCACGCAGAGATAACACATCCTTAGCCAAGGCCGCGGCGGTGCAGAGCTGTGGCTCCTGAGGGGGAAGAATTCATGGCACAAGAGGGTCAGACGGAGCCCTCTGAAGGACAGAAAACCGCGTTACTAAATGACCGCCACAGTGTTTTGTTTACATCATCTTGTTTACTCAACACAGCAAGCCAAAATACTAACTGTTAAGGTATGCACAGAATTATTAACTGTGATCAGAAAAAACGAGATGTATTTCTGACACAATGGCTTGTTTGCATTTCATTTATTGTGTTATGACAGGGCATGGTTACATGTAGGGATGGGGAGAGGAAACACCTCTAACGTGAACATGTGCACGAGACCAGGGTTTGTCCACAAAGCTTACTGAGACACTCAGCCACTGAACAGAACATGCTGGTGGGCTGTCACACAACACAACTCCCTCTCATGTTTACATGCACGACCAAAATAATTCAGAACCTGCTCCCAGAGAGGATACACTTCAAAAGATCATTTTGTTTCCCCTTTGGCACTCAGGGAAGTGCTCATGAGGGAAATACCCGTGCATACACCTGACCATGCCTGTAACAAGTAGGAACAGGAAAGTGCAGGGTAGACCTTGTACACACCCAACCCCCTCAGGTAGCTGATCAATAAAACCCCAAATGGGCTGGTGTACTCACAAGAAAAGAAAGTGAACTGACATTACAAACTATTGTCTTAGATTTTAGAGCCAGCCAGATTCTGAAGCATTTGAGCCAGACTTCTGGACTCAGAGCAAGAACTTCAAACAGCACTTCTGAAACTGGAAGGAAAGTGTGATATAGACAGAAGTAAGAGCTACTGATTTTTGCTAGTTGTAAGTACCATTATATCATATTATTAACTGAAATTACTCTTTATTCAAATCACATTAAGTGGAAGAAACATGTACCAGCCAGAGAAACAGACTGCATCATAGGAGCTCAATGCTCTTGATGAAACGAAAATAACCTTTGACAAAGCACAAACACAGTTCTGCAAACACACATTGTTACTGTGTTACCGTGGCACAGAATCAGGGTATGAGACCTCTATGTCTAAACCATTGCTAGTCAGACAGAAATGCCTGTGTTTCAAAATTAGCATTGAAACTGTGATTACCCAACAGCACACAGCTGAATTTCACACGAGTGCATATAGCTAAGATCTGCAAAAAAAATGAAGGCAAATGTTATGATGCAACAATCAGGACTAAACTTATCAAATTATAACATTGGTATGACAGCAAAAAACCCCACTATTAGAAGATAGAAGTTTATAAAAATTCAGAACTTGATAAAACTAAAAGCAAGTCCTTTTCATGGGACTATCCAGTTACAAATAAACTCCAAGGCAGTAATGTTTGTTTCTTTCTCTTTTACAAATTCTCTGTTTGCAAGAGACAGTTTGAAAGGTTCCTTGATTAGTTTTTGTTTGTTGTGTGTCCTTAAACCTCACAAACTTGAGTATAAAAGCACACCGTTTTTCTGTTGGAAGCAAAGTTTGGGCAAGGAAGGAGATGACTTCACCATGAATGATCCAGGAATTGGATGGGAACAACTGACTTGCTGAATAAATACAAACACTCCCTTCCCTCAGCTGTTGTCACCAACACCTTGGCTCAGGCTTCAGCTTATTGCAGTATCAGTAATAGTCTGAAAGTCAGCAGTGCCTGCCCTTAAAACAAGAAAAATAAAACATCATTGAGGGATCGGGATATGCTCAGTATAATAGAAGAGAAGCATGGATGAATTTCCTGTATTTTGCAGTTTACTTTCAACTAGGAAAGAACTTTTTTCACTGACAGCAATAGCAACCTTAACACAGCAGGCAGGTTTCCTGCTCCAAGGCTTGTCTTGGATCACCAAGCCACCTGTTTGTGCTTCTCTCCTTTAGACAGGGATCAGGAACTGGAGTTGCATCTAGAATTTCACTAGCCAGGAGCTTTTTTGTGGAGTCTGACTCCACAATCGCCCAGCTATCAATCATAGTCAATTTTAACTTTTGTAATAGTGTTCAGGTTTGGCTTTTCGCTGCTGCTCCTTCCATGAACAGAAGTCAAATGCTTTTTAAGAGCAGACTTGTGTTTGAAGTCCATGTCGCAGCAGTGGCACTTGTAGGGCCTGTCCCCGCTGTGGATGTTGAGGTGATCCTGGAGGGTGCTCTTGGCTGTAAAGGTCTTCAAGCACACCATGCACTGGAAGGGCCGGATCCCCATGTGCCCTCGGATGTGCCTGTTGAGATTCTTTTTTTGCGTGAACGTTTTGCCACATTGCAAACACAGGAAGAGTTTGTGCATTTTCAGATGTCTGAGATAGTTCTCGAGGTGCAGGAAGCCCCTCGGACACTTTGGACACTGGTGCCGCCATGAGCTGCCAGAATCCTCCAGGCTCTGGAACCCGTTCACCCCACTGGAAGTTCCTTCTGGATTGTCACCGACAAAAGCCTGAAAGTGATTTCCTGACATTTCTGTATTCCTGCTTTCAACTGTAGAGTTTATCAAGGAGTGCTGGGTTTCTGGGAAATATAAATTTGTTTTAGAAGAAGTGCAAGGCTGAGGAAAATGTTCATTTTCTACGTTTGCCACATTCATGGAATCCATTCTGAAGATGCAGATTTCATCATCCTTATATCCGATTTCCACTGTTGATATTTCTGGGGATTTTGTGTCCTTCCTTTCCGACTCCAAGCTCTGTGCTTCAGGATGTGGGCCCTCCCCCTCCTCCTGTTTCACGGGGTATTCTTCATTCTCTGGGCTGTCTTCAGAGATCTCGATTATTTCACAATCTTTATCTAAAACCTCATCCCCGCTCCTTAGTTCAGCATCTGAGGAGTGGCACCCCTCAGCGGCCTGGGTACCGCTCTCCATGGAAGCATCGATCTCCAAGTACTTGGACAAAGCCTCGGTGCACTTCTCCACGATGTGAACCATCTGCAAGTAACTCGCGGCCGTCAGGTACTTAAGCAGCTCCTTTCTCTTGACTTCCAGCGCGCCCGTGTAGCAGGACAGCAGCAGCTTCCTGCCCACCTCGGCGCTCTGCAGGATGGTGATCCGTACCTGCCTGGACTGGTTGAGCAGGAACTGATCCCGCATGAAGGTGGAGCAGGCGGCGAAGATCACCTTGTGCCCCTGGAACTCGGTGTCGTTGATATAGATGGACACGTCGCAGAAGAGGTTCTGCTGCCGCAGGAGGTTCATCTTTTGCAGCACGGCATCGCCCTGCTGCTCGAACTGGAAGTGCAGCACCTCCGAGTCCGCCGCCATGGCGGGACCCGCGGGCACCGCCGGAAAGTCTCTCCGGGCGCAGCTCCCCCGCCTCCGCCGGCCGGACCCGCTGTCCCGGGGCTCCCGGACCGCCCGCCGCCCGCCGCGATCCCGCTCCGGCCCGCTCGCTGCCCGGCCGCTCCCCGCCGCCGGTGCCGCTCCGCCGCCGGTGCCGCAGCGCCCCGGAACCGCTTCCCCGCCCGCCCCTTCCGCCCGCCCGCCCCCGGCGCGCCGCGACCGCGCTGGAAATGAGAGGCGGCGGCAGACAGAGTTAGCAGCACGTTTATTAGAAGACTTGGCACTGCTACAGCGGCTGCCGCTGGGGGAAACCGCACCGGCACCGGGGCGCGCCTCGCCCACCGTTCGGTAGAGGTAGCGACGTGTCCGCCCCCGTAAGGCATCCCGGGGAGCGGCTACCGGGGCTCCTCCTCGCCATCAGCCGGGACGCGCCGGGGACACGGCGAACCGCCGCCCCGAAGAGCTGCTGGCTTCTTCACGGCCACGGGCCATTGCCCGGCAGCCGCCGACCCGCCTGCTTTGGTTATCACACGTAGTGTAAGACTTTTGCCCAGTCAGTGAAGAGGTAGCTAATGCTCAGTCCATCGATTATACAATCTCAAAGGAAAGGCGTCCGTCCGGCCTTCTCACCCCTTACCAAGTCGGGAGGCACCACCGTGTTCCCCCTCTTTGTTTTTAAAAATTAACATTTAACGTGACATTATAGAGTTCTCTCGACAGTTTCAGTTTGTATCACATTTTGACTCTCCCTCCTTTTATTCCTCCCAGTGACTCGAAAACCATAATCAGCCCCACACAATTAATTTCTACGTTATTTCAACAAAAGTTCAGCGGCAGCTAAGTTTTGCCAGAAAGCTAGGGGAGAGAAAGACTGACACTTCAAATTCATCAGTTACTAACTTGCAAAACATGTCTTCTAAAAGAAAAATAAATTAAGGAAAGACTCATCCCTGATCTATGCAGGAGGCTGTGCAGTTGCAGCATGTGCTGCAGGAACACATGCTGCACAAGCTACCATCACTCAGAAGTGGTGAGCCCAAACCTCTGGCAAACCTAAATTCTAAAAATTCCTTCTTCTATATAACATAAATAAATAAAATGCCAACATTAAAAAAATTCCTAATATATTGAGGAGTTATTAAAATACTTTTGTAATAGACTTCAGTTATTTTTAGGATATGCAGGAAGTTGTACAGCACATTAAATTGTGAGACTATCCACTTACCAGCAAATGGTATTCTACACAGTAACACACAGATTATGATAACTGCCATAGTCCTCATCTGAATATGCAGCATCAGTAGCAACAACCAATGGATCTAATCTTTCACTACTCGGGACATTGCAATGAAGACAACATTTTACATACATGGACAATTAAGTTCATCTTATTATAAATTGAGCTGCCTCTCCATATTCCATTTATCATAATTCTCACTCCATTTTAATCTGTAATTCAGAGAAGCAGCATTAGCCAGATTTTGCTTTTCTAATACCTCTTCTATATTCTTCACTTGCCTTTCCATATAGGGGCAAATTTTAGATGAACTCTACCACCAGCACACTTTACATCAGTGTATTGCCCTCAGAGCTCCAGTGTTTCTGGAGTCACGCAGCCATTTCCTGCATAAATCTTTTGGTCTGCACCCTTTTGCCAGGCCAAAAGCACAGACATTAGTAAAAGTCAGTTTTCATCCAACAGATGTGTCCATTTTCAGTGAAGAAAGTTTTCTGCATTTCTGCTTTTTCCTATTTATTTGTGCCGTGCTCTTGCCAAACGACCACAGCAGCCTTTAATTGAGCAGCCCAGCAGTCTTGGCCTTCTCAGACGTCCAAATCACCACAGCACAGGGTGGACAGAAACACCTACATATCTTGACCAAATGATTTTTTCTGTTTCTTAGGAAACCCCTTGTCTCTGTATCAGCTTCAAGTCACCCACAGCTACTTCAACAAGCTGGATTCTCCTTACAGTAACATTACAGCTTCATAACTCCACAAAACCCAAAACTTTCCAGATAGACAAAGCTTTCAATACTGTCCATTTTGCCGCCATGTTTCCTAGCATTTGTGCAGTTTTACTCCTTTCTGTGGCAGAAGACCATTTTCTTTTTTGTGTCCATATTCATATTGCCTTGGATTGTTCACTAGTACCTTACAGCACGTTGACCTGGCTCTGTAAGCTCTTGTTCTCCATGTCTGTCTTCATTTTGACACAGCACTATAACTTATTTCCATTTAGTGAATAATAGATTATCAACATGTTTGAACAATACAGAAGATTCTGCCTGAAAACAAGTGTCAAACAAGAATGCAAGTGTCAGATGCAATTGTCACGATCAAATTTAGTTCAAAACAACTCTTAAAGTGGGTGGCTTCAAGAGGGAAAACAGTTCTTCCCATGCAAACCTATCTTCTACCCCAGCAACCTGAACAATAATTAAAAAAGTTTCAAATAGTTAGACTTTAGGCCTAAATATATTTGCTACAACTTGAAAGATGAATGCCCTGATGTAATTCAAATTGCTTACTTCATAGCTGTCCATGTAAGAGTTCATGTAACAGTCAAGTACAGTAGTTCAAGAACTCAATTGCAAAAACTGATTCACAGAATCACCTTCTTTTTCTGCTTCAAAGTACGTGGATTTCTGAAAACGTCCTGCAACATTAACGTGTTCTAACGTCCATCAGCGTAATGTCTGCGTAAGGAAATCCTGACTTCTACACACACAGAACCAAAGAGCAAGACCAACTTTTGATAATGACACACACAACGCTTTTTGCTCTAACACACCTTTGGTCATACCTGTTCAACATTTTTAACCATACAATAGCAGCCTTTCACCCCCAGCCCTCACTCAAACACACCAACAGTACTACATTTAGGTAGGAAGCATAATCTCAGCCTCACGGCAAACCTTGTGGAAAAGAGCTGCATTGGAAGAAATCCTTATTCCAAACACAACCAGCAGTTCTCTGCCGAGGATCAGCCATTGGACTATTAGTCTATGCTACACTTCAGTACTAAGAGTGCTGATCTACTGGGAATGGTGTGCCTCACATAAATGAATTCTTTCAGCCTGCCTGGGATGCGGATAATTCCACAGCACTTTTGAGAAGCAGCATGGTATAATCCCAGAATCCCAATTAACATGCCATTCCCGCTACATCTGATGTTTAAGGCTGTATGCAAGAGGTATTGCTGAGTACAGTCAATAGCTGATATATTAACCTATAGAAATTGTGCTACCTATACCTCATCCTAGGATCTGTAAAACACTAATGGTCACTTCAAAAAAGTTCAAGAAATCAAAAAACTTTATGTTAAGTTCTTATAGCACGTATTTCTGTTTAAAGTTAAGTGACATGTGGCCCTTATTAGACATCAAGGAGAGACATACAAGAACTAAGGGGGAAAAAAACAAAAAAAAAATTATGGAGTTGTTACACATTGCAGCTTTAAAAATATTCTTTTCACAGTGTCAGCAGTATTTTCCACTCCAGCTTTGCTCTAAACCCAACAACTGTTGTGGTTTGTGATGCAAAACTTACGGAAGATGGAGAATAACTTTTAGCTTTGAAGTATTTAGCCTGTCTCAGTACATGCACTGGTAAGTGCCCTTTAAAAATCCCAGGTATGCCAGGGTAAGAACGGGTCACATTTGCACTCCAGGCACCAGCCTCTCACATTCCAGAGCTGCAATTTATCCTCAGTTTGAACAGCTCTAAGCAATGATCAGCTAACCCTGCCAAATCATTTAGGGTTTCATCTTTTCATAATGCATGTTGAGGTTAAAAACCCTGAGAGTTTTTAAGAGAGCACTGATTGGCAGCAGAAGTTCCTTGAAATAAGTTTAGAAAGGGCAAAAAAAGTGACACAAAAATACTTCATTTCAACTGCAGGAGTCTAGGGATAAGGTAATTTTAAGAGGTAAGTTTAAATTTAAGTATATGGAGTGTTTTCAGTTATCCAGTGCTTTTTAAAAAAAAATACCGGGTTATCTCACACACTTGTCCTCTGCTTTCCTCCATCTGCCCAGACACAGAGAGGCCTCTAACTGCACAGCAGATGGTTTACTTGCAGCCCACAGCAACAGTCTTTCAAAAGGTGTTAGTCTTGAGTCTCCTAATCAGAGAGAAATGAAATAATTAACCCCTTAATCCACAGTAGAGACATAGACAGAAACCTGAAGGAGGATTGCTATTCACAGAAAATATCAAGTAAGACTAACAGCGATGGCTGAAGACCTGCCAGGTTTTGCAATCCAACCATCTGTAGCCTTTTGGGGCACACCACTAGTTTAGGGAAGAAGGCAAACCAGCGGTTTGCTCCTCTCAGTCATGATCCCTACAAAGGGCGAGCTTTAATTGCTTAATTGACGCAGGTACTATCATTTCTTAAACTGAGCACAGCCTGAGGCAGCTTCCCTGCATCCAGTACCTGGCTGGCATCAGCCTGCTGACAGACCTTACTGTCTGTAGCAGCGCTACACGTGAATGAATCGAAGTCCACCGTTATGTCTTGCACGTTTCTTTCATTGGCATTGTCAAAGCTATTTTTACCGTGCAGCTGTTTAAGGTGTTTCCTCAGAACGGGCTTATGCGCAAAGACCATGTCACAGTAGTTACACTTGTGGGGCTTGTCCCCACTGTGCAGGTTGAGGTGGTCCTGTAAGGAACATTTCTGAGAGAACGTTTTCCCACAGATCTTACATTGGAATGGTTTGATGCCTGCGTGCACTCTCATGTGCCGGTGCAGATTGCCCTTCTGAGTGAACGTCTTGCCACAGAGCAGACACATAAATAGTTTATGCATCTTTAAGTGGTTAGCATAGTTTTCCAGATGCCGAAATACTCTTGTGCACTTTGGACACTGATGGTGCCACTGGAGGCCTTTGTCTATCCCTCGGTTGTTAGGCCCAAACATATCTTTGGAGGCCAGAATGATGTTATCGCTGCCGGCATACGACAGGGCGTAGTTGTGGAGGTGGTTTTGCTCTATTTCACTTGCTCTGTTCTCAACAGTGGAGTTGATAAGAAAGTGTTGAGGCTCTGATGAATGCAGTGCAGTTTGTTCAGAAGAAATAAACTGGTTCTGATCCTTCTTATTCCTAACTTCTGTTACCTCTCCAATGGACTCCACCTTGATGATCTGAATATCACTATCCTCCATGTCCATGCTGTCTTCTGAAGGTTGAATACAAGGCGAGTCTTGCTGCAGAGAGTCATCATCCCCCTGATGCTCCTTCAGCTCCGAAGAGTCACTTTGCTGTTCGCACTCTTTGCTCTCCAGAGGCTGCTTGGGTTTGATGAACTTCCACAGGGCCTGAGTGCAGCGTTCCACGATGTGGCTCATCTGCAGAAAGCTCGCAGCAGTCAGGTAGTTCACCAGCTCCATTTCAGGGAACTCCAGAGTGCCACTGTAGCAGGAGAGAAGCAGCTGCCTCCCCACTTCCGAACTCTGCAGGATTGAGATTTTTACATCTCTGGAGTCGTTCAGTAAGAATTGATCTCTTAAAAAAGGAGAGCCAGCAGCAAAGACAATTTTATGCCCATGAACTTCAACATCATCTATATGGACCACGACATCACAAAATTTGTTTTCTTCCCTCAATTTGTTCATTTTCTGTAACATTGAATCTCCATAGTTGTCAAACTTGAAATGAAGAATATCTGATCTTTCTGACATTTTGGCACACCTAAGGAAAAGCAGCAGAAACAAAACAAGCAATGAGTACTTTTTGTTTCCTAAGAGCAGGTTAGAAAAAATTAAGGAAATAATATAAAGTGGGTGTTTATCAGCTGTTATGCTTTTTATCCTAGGTACACATCGAAGTCCATTACAAGAAAAAACAAATTCAAGTTTACATCTCACATTACAATAACTTTTACCTTTTTTAATGTAATGAAGCCTGAATATTAACTAGAGGTGCTATGACAGGAATTCTCCTAAAGCAATATCCTAAAGAGTTAGGATGTAGAGGGAAACTGTATTTTTAGCAAGCTATGGGTTTTGCAGCACTGTGTTTAATGCATTAGATTGTCGTTCAAGTTTTTCTGCAAGAGTTGGTTTGCTGCGTGTTGTTTTGGCTTTTCCTAAGATTACAGAAAAAAGATCTTCACAATGGCCTCCACTAAGCTCCCTGTTTTGAAGACTTGGTGAATACAGGAAGCCTTGCTCCTTCTCTTGTTCTTTGGAAGATCACTTCTCTAGGGAGTTTGTTCTTGTTTTGATATAACTTGGAATGAAGAACAGTGGATGTTCCATAAGCCAAGTACCATTCTTTTATCTTTCAACTGTTGCTTTAAGAATTTATAAGACTACACTGATTTCTGCATGACACACTGCTCACACAATCCTGCCAAAGCACAGGGATTGCAGGAAGTGAAGAAATAACAGGAGACTAAATGATGCAAGATTTGGTTAGATAAAATTACAAAACAAAGCAAAACTTACACCTCCCAACTATTACAAACACCACATAAAGCTCGAAAGGAAGCTTTGAAGTGTATAGATAAAAGCAGATACTGCTCTCTTGGGGCATGAAGTGTCAGCTGGGTGTACACACAGGAATGGCATTGTGCCCAGTGAAATGAATGAACACACAAGACAACTGTTTAAAGAATATTTTTGGAAGCATCTGTCAATAATCAGGGTTTTTTTTGAGTTTGCAGCTCAGACAGCATTTGGAAACATGACCTGCTCATTGATCACACCCATCAAGTGTACCTTCCAGTGTATAGCATGCAAAAATTAGGGAAGGATTTCAGAAGACTTCAAAAAACAGAGAGCAGGGAAAGTTTGGAAGCAGGAGGGCATCGTTCTGCAGTGCAGCCAGTTCTGCTGAATTGCAGAACCCAGTCTTTCAGTCACCTTCAGCACTGCCTGATTGACCCTGTTTCTAGGGCTGAAAGCTTAATTTTAAGAGGCAACAGCCTTTGGCAAAAATAAACCACAGGAGCAGATCATCCTGATGTATCTTCAGAGAATTTTAGGCATTATCAAACTGCTTCTTCTGGTGTTTTCTCTGGACAGTGAAGAGCAAGTCCAGTTGTGAGTCTGTTTTTTCGACCTTGGAAATTCATACAATATGAATGCAGTTAAAGCACCCACGCTAAAGTTAAATTGTGCTGTTAACCACAGCTGTTCCGGCCATTCAGCCTATCTCTGGCAGACTACAAGAGCCACATCGAGAGAAACTGCAGACCGAAAAGTTGTGATTTGCCTTGGCGCACGTTCAGTTTCAACTACTACTGATCTCCAAGAGAAAAGAGCATCAAATGAATCCCAAGCCCGCTGTCTCGGGAGGATAGCAGACCAAGGCAAGCTGCCGCTGGCTGTGCAGGGCTCCCCGCTGGAAACACGTGCTTCCTCGGCCTTTACCGACCGCGGATCGCCCCGGCCCCTCACATCTACCTCCCGGGGTCCGGGAAATGAATATTCCAGCACAGCTCAGCCGGGAGCCCGCGCAGCATCCCAAAACAATGTGAGGGCGATGCCCTTTGCGAGAGCGGGGGAAGCCGCTGTCCGCGCCAGGCCCGGGAGGGAGGGAGGGAGGGAGGGATGGAGGAGGCAAGGGGCGCGTACCTGTAGCGTCGGGCCGCGTCCCCGCGCTGGCACCCGCGGCCGCTCCTGCCTCCGGCTACGGACCTAGAGAGGGGAGGAGACCCGCCGTGAGCCGCCGCCCCGGCGCCGGGCCGGGCCCGGCCGCCCGCCGCTCCCCCCGGGCGGCCCCGAGCCCCGCCGCGGCCCCGGCCGGGCCGGGCCGCCCTCCGAGCGCGGCCCGCGGGGGCAGCGGGAGCCGCGGGCCGCTCCGCGCCGCGCTCCGGGGCCGCCGCCCGTGCCCCGCCGGCCCGCCGGGACCTACAGGCGCCACCGCAGCCCAGCACCGCGACTCGGAACCGCATTGTCCGCCCGCCGGAAGAGCCGCGCCCGGAAGGACCGGCGGGGCCGCCCCTCCGCCCGGTCACGTGGGGCGGCGGCGGCCCAGGCCCGGCACCGGGAGCGGCGGCGGCGGCGGCGCAGGCCGGGGTAGGTGCGGCTCGCGCTGCCGGGGGGCGCGTCCGCCCCGTCCCCGCTGCGCCCCGCGGCGCTGCCCCGCCGCCGCTCCCTCCCGCTCTGCGGCATCAGGGGGCTGTCCTGCGCTCCGCTGCCGCCGGGTCCCTCCCTCGCCCCCGGGGCCGTGTCTGCCACCCGGCGCGGAGCCTCCCCGTACCCTCTGCCCGCGAGGCCCGCGAGGCCGCCCCGGGTCCCGCAAGGCCGGGCCGAGTCCTGGGGCAGGCGGGGGGCGCCGGGCCGGGCCCGTCCTCCCCAGCTTCGGGTGTAGGGGACAGGCACGACCCGCCTCGCACCGCCTCAGTGTCCCCGGGACCCCCCGAGCCGCCGCCTTTGCCCCCGCGTCCCATCCCGGGCGGCGCGGGGCAGGCGGAGGGACCGGCCGGCACCCGCTGTCCCCTCCGTGTCGCGAGGTGTCGGTTGTTGCTGTCGTTTCCAGGTGGATCCCAAAGTGTGGCATTTCGTTGCGTGCGGGCGCCTTTATTTGCTTCGTGTACCGTAATCTCCGTGGGATTTTTTGCGGGTTTTGTCCTTCTTGTTGTCAAGGAAATGTTTCTTTCAGTTAAATCGTCCCGAGTAGATAATTTTTAAGGACTGGTTGTGTCAGTTAGGGGTGAAATTAAGTATGAACAGATTGTGCTAAGTTGATTTAAAAGCACTTATCAGCAAAAATTAAGTGGAAATCGAACTGCTGGAAGTAAACCTGGTTGTTTATGTAGATTTGCCTAATCACTTTGGGGGAGAGAAGAAGTAAAAAAAGTGTTTTGGAGAGAAGGAAAAGATCATGTGAGAGGTTTGTAGAGGAAAAGGATTGTGTTTATTTCTTGAATACAAGGTGGAGAACAAATAGGGCATACGGGTATGGCTTGATCTGTATTCCCATTTTGTTTTACTTACAGATTTTGTTAAAGCCCAGCTCAATAGGATGCCCAAGACATTTGGCTACTTAATGTTATTACAGGAATTGCCCATTGCTGATTGACTTGCAGAAATACTGTATTCTTATTAAAGGCCTCTGCTTAAAAGGTCAAGGCCTGAGCAAACTTACTTCTGTGTACACAGTAAACAAATTAACAAATGGAGCTTGGCATAGGGGTTTTTTTCCAATTTCCAGCCTTAAGTGCAGACAGTGTTTAGTAGCACACATCAAATGTAACTCTTATTTTCCCGGTTCTTCCGTAGCGTATTTTTAAAGTGCTCTGGTTGTGTGGTGAGCGTAGCTCCCTCTTTGTGTTTGAATCCTTATGAGAGAGGAGCTCCAGCAGTACATAGAGCATCATCCCCAGAGTTTGTTTGGCTGCACTGTCCCAGCCTGTGCTGTGTCCTGTCCAGCTCAGCTGCACAGCACAGGGATGGGGCTGGTGCTGGGGGAGTGTCAGCTGTGGCGTGGGGATGAACCAACTGTTCATAGTTAATTCATTCCAGCAGCATTCCTGTGCTGGGCTGGCTAAGGCAGTGTCAGCATTTCTTTTATAAACTGCAGTTTCCCAGGACGGGCTGCTTGTTTCTGGGATGGGGAATTTACTGATTACAAGAGCCTAAAATTAGAGTTTTGTTCTCTGAGCAGATAGCTATTGCCAACATCATTTTGCTTTCAATCCAGGTTTGAGCTATCAACCTGTTAAGGATTGTTAACAAAGATTGCATTAGCTTAATTCATGTGTTTTGTCTGATGCCTGGTTTTACATGGTGTCTCATGATTCACTCCTCTTCCTGAGGTCTGTGAGGAGAGGGGTGGAATTAGAGGCACCGTTATCTCCAAGTAAGAATATCTTCTTTCTTTCTGGCTCTTGAAATTAGTGGGAACATCTGTGGCTGTCAATGTGTTGTAAAATGAACAGAAAAGTTAGACTTGTAGTTGTTATTTTTTGTTAATTACTCTTTAGTCATCCTAAATCTGTATTTTCACATGCAGTATTCCTCTGGCTTTCCTGCTTCATTTTGAGTGCCAAGGACTTCTTGTTGCATTTGAGAGTATGTGTTGCACAGGGAAGGTGGGTAAAGATCAGACATGATTAAGCAGACTAATCATGTGATACATGAGAAGAAAAAAGATTGCTGCTGATTGCTTGTTTGGTGTTTGTTGTGGGTTTTTTTCCAGAGCTGTGGTAAAACATGGGCATTGACCTGGAGCATTTTCCAGGCTTTTTTTTCAGGCTTGCAATGTATTTTAAAACAACAAATGTGCACTAGGTAGAAAAACCCACAGCTGTCCAAGGCTGTAGGAGCTCAGAGTCTTACAGAATGCTGGGTTCTTTGTCATAACACAGCTTTGCAAACTGCACTGTAAAGCCTCTGAACCCTGCCACAAATTCCACTGTTCACCCACACTAAGATGCTAATGATGAACACTTGGAAAGCAGCTTTGTATCTTTAAATTGAACCATACTGACTTTGTTGTTAAGCTGTGCACAGAGCCAGAGGAATAGAAACAGAAAATACATTATATTTAGGTATTTCAGCCACCTCAGTGTCTTTTCTGTATGTCACCTACTTGTTTTCCATGTTTTTTAATACCATACTTAGTGCTTTCATATTTTGGAGGATAGAGGATATAAATTTGTTTTGCATGCCAAGCTTTCTAACTTTGCTTTTTAAGGCAAATGAATTGCTGTTCTTCAGTAATTTATTTAATATTGCTATATTGTTCTTTATCTTGTGCATTCTGCATCAGATATATTGGAACTTTGTGGAATCACTTTAGGAACTGCAGCTAAGTTACAAAAGCTGGGAAAGATAAGAATGGGGAAAAAGTCTCTTTTTCTCTCTGGTTTGCTCACCTGTTCTCATGCTTATTCTGTTTTCTGCCCTGGAAACCCAGAACTTATTTTTGTATTTTATTTCCCTGTAAATTCCTTGCTAGGATGGTACATCTGCTGTTGACTCTCAGGTTGAAGAAGTTCATGCCTGGTGTATTGATTTTTTCATTCACAGCTGTCTTTTTGTGTGGTTATGGATGTTGTAAGCACCAGAAAATGGGTATTCCTTGGGAATGGAGTGAGAGCTGCCATAGTTAAAAATGCCTTGCTTCACTTGTTGCATGTGTTTCAAGGTGGTGTTCAAGCCTCAGCCTCTTCCCATAATGTAAAATTGAAGGTTTTCTGTTTTTTTTTTGTTTTTTTTTTTTCTGACACTGGCTTTCTGAGGAACATCAAAACTTAAGCTCTGTGCTTGGCTGAGGTCTTTGGTCCTAAACTGGGAGAGCAGAAAGCTTTGGATCTGAGACCAGTTGCAGGTATTGCTAAAGAGCACTGTCACTGCTGCTGTTTGCTCTTGGGGTTTGCTTCCAGAGCAGTCTTAAGCTGCATATAATTGCTCTGCTGGTCTTTGATGTGTGCCCTTCTAGGCTGGCCCTTCTTTTAATGGCCTTGGAGACTTTCTGCTGGTGATTCTACCACTGTGAGCTTTCTGATTCACATAAAATGATCCATGTGGTAACCTATAAGGAACAAAGTGATAGCAAGGAATGGAGGAAATTAAATCCATGCAAAGCAAAGTGTGAGGATATAGTAATTTTGGTTAATCTCAGGTAGTATTTTAATATTTGAAGACTGCTTTTGCAGCTGGAGTGTTTGAGCATTAATCCAGTGAACCTGTGTGGCTGATTCCAGTTGGATATCCGAGCTTTGCTACATCAAAAGCTTATCTCAGTCGCCTTTTTCACTGTCCCTTTTCCTGTGCTCTCTTATCTTGTGCAATTTCATGAGACTTCTGCTCAGTGTTAGACTGGCAGAGTTGGGCTGGTTGGGACCTCCTGGTGTTGCAATTCAGTGTTGTGACACTGCTGTGGGGTTAGGCTGGGCCAGCTGTGCCCAGGATCCGTGTGGGATTTGTTTACACCACTAGGGCAGCCAGGGAGCCTGGAAAAACACAGGAAGCTTCTCATTGAATTGAAGGGAATGGTGGGGAAAGGTGTTGGATTGAAACACTTGGGAAATAGAAGAAATGAGCACTTCAAGACAGATACACTATACCAAAATAAAGTGCTAAATTGATCCTTGCCTGGATGATCTTTACAGTTGCTTGTGATCAAAGCCTGCTTCTCTACTCCTGCTGTCAGTGTGGAAGATGGGTTTGCTCTGTTTGAATGAAAACAGTAAAGCCAAAGGGGTATTTAGTGTTTGATGCTTATTTTTAGTCTGTGTTTCAAGATCTTTGATTTAGGTATTTTCAGAGATCTATGTGTTATATAGAGTGCAATACAGAACTTCTATACAAATGATTTAATATGAATTCTTAAAATAAAAGCAACTTTAAGAATGAGAACTCAGCCCTACCTTTAAGATACATGTGAGTAATACCAGATAGACACAGTATGTAGAACTTCTCAAATTGCCTACATTTCTCAGCCAGGAATTCCCACTGAAAGTTAGATCTTAAAATGGTTTTGAAAAGCATATCTAAATATCACACATGATTTTGAAAATGAAATCAAATAACCACAGGTGTGTTGTCATTCATGAACATGCCACATCCATCCTTCCTCTTACACTCTGCTTCAGTTGTTCTCTGAAACATGTTCCAGGACCATGACATGACTTCATAGGTAATTGGTTAGAAGTTCTCCTCCTGGCAGATTTCATGTTGTATTGGTGGCTGTGAGGAGGGCATTGATAGGAATAAAAGCAGGCTTTGCTATTTCTGGGGTGTTGTTCCTGGTTCAGGCAGGAATGCTGAGCTGAGCCTGTGGCTGTGCCAGGTCTCTGTTGTTTGGCTGCACTGTTGGAAGCCAGGTTGGGATGGTGCTTCCAGGTTGGAAGGTAGAACTGGAGGCTGAAAAAGCATTTGAGTTTGGTTATGCTTGTAAGTTTGTAAAGACCTGAGCCATTGAGATGAGGGTATATTTGGATTTCTGGGAAATTCATCACCCATTTTTATCACGGCAGTCTGTTTTGAGCCATATATTCTGGGAATCTGTGCTGTAGAGTTCAAGGTGTGCAGCTGAACTTCACCTTTTGTTCCTTTCTTTAAATGCCTCTCAGTGCCAGTTCCAGCTTTTTAAAATCCTCTGTTGGCTCTGCTTCTCAGTACTGATCCAGCCTACGCCGTTCTTCCTGCTTCTTGGAAGTCTTTGCTTTTATTGCTCCTTATAGTACAGAAGATTCAGCATAGATTTATAAAATGCTCTATGTCCCAAGGTTTCAGAGCAAAATATCAAGAGTTAGGTCAAACTCTTGTTTGGGGGAAAAGAATGTGACTGCAGCATACAGTGAGCTCTGATAGATAAATTTATTTTTTCGTGAGCTTAGGTGAAGGCAGGTATTAACTGAAGGAAGTAAATGCACTTTATTGTGCTGGCCTTAACTGTCAGCAAGTGGAGTGTATGTTCCAGGGCCCTGTTTTGTGTGCTGTGTAGAAAGTGGTGAGTGACATAACCATGAGATACTGCAAAGAGTTTTATTAACTTCCCTTTTGTGAGGTGTGGAAACCAGTGCTGTGATAGCATGTGCTGCTTAGCAAAATGAAGGCAGGACTTTGAGTGTGCACTGAGAGAGGAGTTGGAGCTTGGTTGTGCTGTCACATGAGTTAGTTTTTATAATTAGTCAGCAGGTTTTTAAAAAGAAAAGTTTGAGCATTTTAGCATAAAGTTTTATATAAGTATTTTTATGATTTTTGTTTTTCAGGAGTTTATAACATATTTAATCTCATTCATGAATCGAACTTCCTTTTTAAGTCATGGATGACAAGGCTTCTGTTGGAAAAATCAGTGTCTCTTCAGACTCGGTATCCACTCTTAACAGTGAAGATTTTGTCTTGGTTTCCAGGCAAGGGGATGAAACACCATCTACAAATAATGGTAGTGATGATGAAAAAACAGGATTGAAGGTAAGAACCAATAACCTGAGTTTGTTCCCTGTTCTTCTAAATCAAACTAACCATAGAGAGCTTAAAGAGGGACTTCTTTATTATGGAAAACTTGACAGAAGGGAGAACTTATTCAAGAACCAGTTTTGTCAGTAATTTCTTCACTGCTGGTGTCAGAGGTGGTAATTAGGTTTTGAGTAAGAGCTCTCTCCATCACTAGCTGTGGGTTTTTTCCCACTTTGCAGAATCCTTCCTGAAGTGCTTAGGATGAAACAGACTGATTGTCAAGAATGTGGAACTGTGATTTTATCACAGCTTTCAGGTGGAAAGCAATATTAGCATACATGGATTTGAGTGTATCTGTTAGTTCAAAGATACACTGAAGTTTTCCCCAGTGTGAAATGTTCTCTTTAAGAAACGTAGAAGAGTAGTTACAACTAACAACTTGGCATAAATCAGAGAACAGAGCTCTGTGTGAAAGGCTTGTGAAAGCTGGAAGGCCACTGACATCTTCTCACTTGTAAAAGTCCTGTTCTGAAAAGAAACCCTTCTCACTCTCTACTGTTTTTTTTTTTTTTTTCTTTCTACTTAAACAAACATTCATCCCAATTTGTATTTCAGCAGTTTTTATGAAAAGTGGCACAAATAAGGTAATCACTCCAAATTTCATCACTTTAATATGTTGAAAACTGGATCTTCCCTGGAGTGAGTCAAGTTAGTGTGTTCTTTGTGGGAGATGGAAAGAGATATTCCACCATTGGAAGGAACTGATGTCTGCCTACAGCTGCATCTATATCTTTAAAGATGATAAGAAATCCTGTGTTCTGCCTGTTGGACTAGGTGCTCCTCTTTTCCTTTGCAATACTTGTAACAGAGACTTTATTGAACATTTCTTGATGCTTTTGCTCATCTTGCTTTTGCCTCCCAACTGCTTTGTTTATTTTTCTTGTGTTCCTTTGAATCCTGGGCAAGACATGCTGTTATAGTGTCTCTTTTCTTTTACACAAGACTTCAAACAAATTCTGTCAGTTAAGCATTTCAAGACTGATCTTTTGCTTAATCTGGCAAACAAGTTCACTTATGTTTAATGATTGTTGCAGAAGATGTCACATCATAGAATAGCCTAAAAAATGTCAACATTTCTTAAGCATGAGCCTGGTGATCTGTGAAACCTGCTGAAAGGCTGTAGCCCCATGCTTGTCTTTCTCCATGCTGCAAATACCAGCAGCATCAAGATCAGCATCAGTACTCAGGAATTCAGAGTAGTCTCATAGTGGTGCTTACCTTGAGAATGCTTCTGTGGCAGTGTCTGTAATCAGCTCCTGAAGCATCCTCTGAGATCCCAGGAGACAGACACTGTCAACCAGATTCTCTGTTCCATCCTGCTATCCCCCAGGAAAATTTGGAAGCATGAAATGTCTGCAGCACTTCTTGCTGCACGTGGGAGCTGTTTGTATCACTATTTGCTCCCAAAGTTTGTGAAATGCTGGCTACAGGTGTGCTGTTTGTCTTGATGAGGAAGGAAGAGCACGAGCTCTGCTGCCTCCTGATCATCAGTTTTAAATTAAGTTTTGCAGTTCTCTGATTTGGCACTGAATGCCACAGAGCTTTGCAGGTCTTAAGCTTCTTTATGAATTTGGTGCCAGGACTGAGCACAAGCCTTGAACAAAGTGATTCACCTTGAGCTTTTCAGTATTCTGGTGTGGAGAGCATGTGCTGTTAGACATTGGCTGCAATCTGAGTGATTAATGGGAATTTTCTACCTTAAACAAACACTCAGTGTGCAGTCTAAATTTTCCCATAGAGGGACCTTCCTGTTAACCTCCTTCCTTCTGCTTAAGGAGGAGAAAACTTTTAGCAGAGGAAATGAGAGGACTTTTTAGCTGTTCTTAGGGACGAAAATTTGGGTATTTTGGTATTGTTCTACAAGACAGAAGACATTCTGCTATAGCCTGTGGCTTTGTTCTTGGTATTTTTTTTTTTCCTCTTGGTATTTTATTTTCCTTGCAAATAGCCATTCAGTTGCCAGTGAAGTGGAGTAGTGGAGGTTGTCAGAGGTGTATTAAAAGTGTTGTCACTGTGGTATCTGAAAGTACTTCAGTAGTGCATGAAAAATTAATGTTAACAGTACAGCATGAGAACTGAAGTTATGTATTTTGTAGGAACAAATGAGATTTTTTTTTTTTTTTTCAGGCAGAAGCAGTTGGTTTGGTACTTATAGCTAAGTTAATTTGTATGTGTCAAACACCATTTTCTTTGATGTGCCCTCTAAGAAAAGCAAAACCTGGGTTCAGGTTTTTGTTTGAGCAGGTGTCTCTTTCTGGTCTTCTGTTCCTTTAGAAAAGCAATTTGAGGATGTTTCATTTGCTACTGAGCACAGTCTGAGGATGGTGCTGGAGGTTCAGGTTTGTGTTTGCTGAATGTGACAAGCTCTGAAATTTGTACATCAGGCCTAAGGCTCTCATTTCATATTTGCTGATAATGCTGTAGTTCTATGTAATAGTGCTATGGACTGAGTTAATGTAAGTTTTTGTTAGGCATTTCTTTTCTTTCTCGAGTCCAGACAGAGAAATATTTCTTTTGAATGTAATTAGGAACCATATTTCTCTTTAGTTAGTCATAATTCATAAATGTGTTTTTGCTTTTTGTCAGTGCTGAAATGCTTGGTTCAGTTTAAAAAGAGGTTGTCAGTGAATGTTTTCCAGAAATACAGTTTGCCAGCAGTTTCTGCTTTCCAGTATTGTTCCAGTGTCTGCTCATGCCCACTGACAGTGGGGCTGGGCTGGATTTAGGAGAGCTTTGCTCCTGGAGCACAGTGTGGAGCAGGAGTTGGGAACTCCCCAGCACAGTGAGACCTCTCCCAGCAGAGGCCAGCAGCACATGCCTCAGGAGGAGGAATAAATCACAGTTCTGATAAATCTCTGGTGTGCTAAAGCAAGTTTGCTACCTCCTAGTTAAAGGTTAAGTAAAATCACTTTTGAATTTTGTGAGAAATGGAGAAAGCCATGATTAGGGTAAAGGTTTCTTTGCTCAGCCTCAAGCATTGATCAGGTGCAGCTGTTTATTGTTCCCTTCTGCCCTTGGTTCTGGTGTGTGTCAGGCTGGCTTGGTTTGGGGCTGCAGGAGGGTTTCAGGCACACTGATGTGTTCATATGGCCTGTTCCCATGATGGGGGGAATCCAGACAGTTGTGTAAGAAACTTTGGGTGATGTGAAGTTATCCTTGGTTTGTGTTTTAGGCAGGTTTGCAGGCAGCTGATTTGTTGCACTGGATTTTTGGGACTATGAGAACAGCAGGGCTCCTCTAGTCCAGAAGTGTGGTTACTGTGCCTTTTAAAATTCTTGAGGGTAGTCTGGGCTGAGAAGGGAAAACTTTCTTGGAGAAATTAGTTTAAATTGCTTTTTAAATGGGGTTTTGATGATGATGTTTTAGAATATCTATGAGATGGGTCTTTTTTTATTTTTACGTTATTATTTTTTGTAAACAACTTGAATTTGTGTTTTACCTGTCACTACTCTTTTTGGGAAATTTTATTTTCAAGATCATGTTTTATAGATGTAACATCTAGATATGTTATTCATACTGATTATTTTATCAAATGGAGTAGATCACTGTTCAGATTTTTTGGCTTTTAATCCTGATAGAAAGGAACATTTTTCATGTGCATTTTATATTAATACCATTACAACATGTAGTTCTCATTGGATAGGGATTTTTCAACTTCCTTTTCCTAAGCAAAGTCTGTTGACTGTGAGGAAAGGTTTATCAGATGCAATTTTTTACCAGAATGAATTTTAACTTCAGGTTTCATAGAGAATAGGTTCTGTAAACTAGAAGTTACTCTAGGTTTTTTAAAATACAGCCTTTAATGGACAGGACACTATAACTAATTAATTCTATTTTGTAGCAAAACATATAAACTCCATACAGTAATGGAACATGGTGCATCTTCCATCATCATCATCATCATCATCATTTTGATGAATGCCTGAAGACCTGAATAATCAATGTGATGCTTGAAGGCCTTCTGCCTTTGATGACCCATCCTTTTGCAAGTTTTCTCCATAATGCATCATGCAAATTAATACTAAAATTGTTGGGAGGAAAATGGAAATCTGTGGATTTCTGTAACTAGTAGGAGGTTACAAATGCCTCTGTCTGTGGGTGTACAGCTGAGTGAGGCAGTTACCCTGTCCTGCTCCTGGCAGGTGATCACAGCACAGGAATATATTTTAATCTGTACAAAAAGTGATATTCTGTTTGAATTGTATTGTATTCTGTTTGAATATTGTATTCAATTTCAAGAGCATAAATGTCTCTTGCTGTTGTTTAGATTCTAGGTTATTACTTTTTGGTGTAGTTGCATAATTTGGATTCTATTAGCTGACATGCAGCACCTGAGTTTACAGTGAGTTTACAGAGAGGTGAGAATATGGAAGTGCTCCTAGAGTTGAGAATTGGTGTCAGCAGGAATAACCAGCAGCAGCTGAAGTGTTAGAAGCAAGTACCTTTTGTTGATGGCATCTGGTAAATGCTCTGTAAACTCAGACACTTCCCTGTTAATTGCAGAGGAATGCACAAAGAGTTTCCTTAGAAGCAGTATCTGAGTTTCCTGAAGTAAATGCCTTCATTCCCTTTCCAGTTTAGGACCTTATTTCACACTGTTGAGGTGACTTCATGCTTTCATGTTGAATTCAATGAGCTCAAAGTCAGGCTGCAGCTGAGCATTAGGAAACAAAGCAGTGCTGTTACTTCTCCTCAGTATGATGGCATAATCTTGTTCCAGATGCTTCTCTTCCTGTGAAACCCTGCTGTCTTGCCCATGAACCACGTAGCATATTTAATTATATTTGTCCCTTTCTGGTACTAATCTGAGATTGTTATAGCCCATCCTGTGGGCATCCCTAAGTTTCTCTGTCTGAGGTAGTCTTTGTAGTTGGTGTTTAAAGACTCGTTTGAAAATAATCTCCTTGCTTTTTCTAGTGCTAGAAAATTCCTGCTTAGAGCTTGTAGATCTGTTAGAGCAGGGAGGATATAATTCATGCTGGTGAGCATTTGCACCCTGCAGTTTGTGTTTATGGTTGTAACTGGGTTAAATTTGTTGGCTGCTGCTTTGGCTAGTAAATAAAAAGCCATGTGAATGACCCTGTGCCTGAGGGGTCTTTTTTGTTGTTTGAACAGTCTTTTCTCCTTTTTTGTGTCCCAACTCTGTGGCTCTCAGATTGTGGGGAATGGAAGCGAACAGCAGCTGCAGCGGGAGCTGGAAGACGTGCTGATGGATCCACCCATGGAAGATCAGTCCAGTGACAGGGACCATGGAGAAGAAGTCAGAACTGATGGAGATGGGGAAGAACCTGTTGTCCTTGAAGCGTCAGCATCCTCTACCATTAACCCAGTCTCGGTGGTAGGACTCCAGAAACCAGAAATGAACCTGCCAGTGAAACCATCCCAAGGAGGTTAGGAAAAAAAAGGGTGGGGAGGAATGCCTGGTAGTATCCTATGAACTTGTTTTTTATGGGGAAAGTGAAGATAATTTAGGTGCAGCCTTTCCCCATGTCTCACATTATAACCATTTAGTGCAGTAAATTCAAGATTATTTATGTGATGGAAGAGTTAATATCTGCTGAGCTGTCCTGTCTTCTGTAAGCACTGCTATACCAGCCCTGAGATGTGTGCACAAATATTAATCTTACTTGGCTGGCTTTATAAAATACAAGTACAGGCCTTTCCTATGGTGTTTTGACCCGGCCTGGCTTTTCTGTTCTTATCCTCCTCCTGTTGAGTGTCTGACACTTGCCCTGCCCGTTTCTCCCGTTCCCCCTGTGCTGCCCTAGACTGTGAGGATTTGAGCCCCTTCACGCCCGTGACCGACGAGGACAGCGTGGTGTTCAGCAAGCTGACCTACCTGGGCTGTGCCTCGGTCAACGCCCCGCGCAGCGAGGTGGAGGCTCTGCGCATGATGTCCATCCTGCGCGGCCAGTGCCAGATCTCCCTGGACGTCACCCTGTCGGTGCCCAACGTCTCGGAGGGCACCGTGAGGTACGGGGCTGCCTGCTCGGGGCTCTGCCTTCATCTTAGCTCCTTTTAGCTTGGAGCAGCTGGGCTTTTCTTTAGTGAGAAAGGGGTTTTATTGACATCTGTGAAAAAGGATCCTTTGAATTTGTTTACCAAACACTCTACCAAGGAGTACTGTGAGGGTCCAAGCTGTCCCCAAAGCCATAGTGGGATTGGTTGGAAATAGCCTGGAAAGTAGTTTGGAAAATGTCTGACACACGAGGCTTAACAGAGCTGTGTCTGTCCACTGCCAAATATTAGTGTAACTTTCTGAGGACTAATCCCTGGAAAACATGGGACAATTATTGGTGGAAACGTCTGTGGCATTGTACTTTTTGTGCTGTTCAATTTAAGCATCATTATTGTGGTTGTGCTTTGCAGTAAATGACAGGAGCTGGTTTTTGTGGTGTACTTTCTCTAGGAGGTATGAAATTGTTAAAGCTTGCAAGTTATGTCTGGCTGAAATAATTCTTCTAAAGGTGCAAGCTTGCTTTTTTTTCCCCTCTCTCTATTTTAACAGACTTTTAGATCCTCAGACAAACACAGAAATAGCAAATTATCCAATCTATAAAATCCTTTTCTGTGTACGAGGGCACGATGGGACCCCTGAAAGTGATTGCTTTGCTTTCACTGAAAGCCACTACAATGCAGAACTCTTCAGGATTCATGTCTTCCGATGTGAAATCCAAGAGGCTGTAAGTGCAAGCTTTTTGTCAAATGATAATTATGTACATGTAAATGTTATTACTGACATTTAAGCCAAGTTTTGCAGGCGCTTTGGAAGTAATGTAATTAATCCATCAATCTCAGTTATAGGATGAGAATACAGTTAACAGTTTATCCTAAGAACATAGAAAAACAGTTAATTAGATGCTAAAATGGAATTATATTTGTAAAATTGGTTGTGAATTAGTGGACATGCAGGTAGGTTTCAGCTGATGTTTGTGCACTCTGGCTGCAGGTGAGCCGGATCCTGTACAGCTTTGCCACTGCCTTCCGGCGCTCCGCCAAACAGACCCCGCTGTCAGCCACTGCCACCCCCCAGACTCCAGACAGTGACATCTTCACCTTCTCTGTGTCCCTGGAAATCAAAGAAGATGATGGGAAAGGTTATTTCAGGTACATCCTTCTTCTGTGCAGCAAATGGTTCTGTTGCAAAGCGACTGAATAGCGAGCGTGAAGCTGGGGTGGTCCCTAAATACCCTTTTGAAAGTTTCCTATTCTAGTTTAAATGAATCCCAGACAAATATTTTTGGGAAATAATACAATGATAAGCCACTGGACTAGGTAATCTTGGTCATTGAACTGAGCACTGGTGCTGCCTGCAAAGTGCTTTTTCTATTGAGTTTTTTTTCTATTGTCTTTAAGTCCTTTGCAATGCCTTTTAAGTTGTGCTCAGCAAAATTACTGCTGAAGCTGAAAGTGCAACATTGTCACTGTTTCTGGGAGTATTGGTGCTGAGGCTTCAGTGTGTGATTGGCACTGAAGTGCAGTTTTATATTTTCCCCCTCTTGCAGCATTTAGAAGGGCTTCTCCAATGAAAAAAGAAGGGAAATAGTCTGGGGGTTGGTCATTCCTTGGTGTCATGTGCCCCAGCAGCCTCATCCCTTGTGAGAGCAAACAATATGCAGTTTCTTGTAGATAATACTGTATATTACATGGGGAATCAATATTTTAAAACCATTGAAATCAGCTGGAAGTTTCTCAATGCTGACCCCCACAGTATAAGTCCCCAGTTTTTATTTTGTGAACCATATCCTTGGTTTTCACCTAAATCTGTTGCCATTTCTTTCATGTAAGCAATCACAGCATGCAAGGAAGAAAGATTTTGAGTGCTGTGGTATAAGGAGCTGCACCAGTGTCTGATGCTGGGTTTGGTATATGCAAGGAATTCTGATAAATGACTCCCTGAGATTTTTTTTTTTTTTCCTTTCCTGATGAATAACAGTGCAGTTCCCAAAGACAAGGACAGGCAATGCTTCAAACTCCGCCAAGGGATTGATAAGAAGATAGTGATTTATGTACAACAGACAACAAATAAAGAACTTGCTATTGAAAGGTAATGTCATCAATTTTTAAAAGATTCTTTATCTGTTTAATGTTAGTATTTTGCCTCTGAGGGAGCAGAGGCACACTGCTCTTGAGTGTGGCAAACCAGAGGATGAAGTTGGATGTACCTATGTGGGCCAGAAATCCTTGTAAAAAGGCCAAAATGAAATCATAAAAGAGATACTTGTATTTCATCTGATCCTTGTCTCTGCTGAAGGGTAAATTCTATGCAAATATGTCTTAAAAAAACTAAAGCCACCAAAGGAAGGGCAGAAAACTGCAGGCCAAGTGTTGTTGTGGTATAAGGAACCCTTGTTAGCAGTTACTTCATTACACTGTTCTTTAAAGTGAAGGTAATGGAACAATTTCCAGGGTGCTGTAAACAGGGTAAAACCATATTATAAATATGCTTCTGAAATCTTGCTTGACATTTTTGATGTTGGCTTGCATTGTTTTGCTGGACATGCTTGATGCTGCTTTCAAATGTGAAGGTTTGTTGATGTTTGTCAGTGGATTCATGGGCTGTTTGTGATGTATGACAGCAAGTACTTAGATAAGAAATGTTAATGGTTTGTTTATGAGCATGTCTAATTTTTGCAGTTACATTTTTTTGCCTGGCTTTGCAGATGTTTTGGCCTTCTCCTCAGCCGTGGGAAAGACGTTCGGAGTGGGGACATGCACCTTTTGGATTTGGTAAGGATCCATCTTAACAAAATTCAGGAAGAGTTTTGGTTATGGTTGTGCATGATCTCAGGATGGACAGAGAACACTTCTGCAGTTGTTGATGGGAGTTGATGCTGTAGGTTCCACTGTTGAGGGTGAGGCTCTGGGCAGTTGAGCTGAGTCCCTGCCTCTGCTGCTGAGTTAGAATGTGACCTGATGTGTGGTAAAGGGACTTGACCAGTTTTACAGTCAGTCATGACTGTTCTCATTTAGGGGCCTGAAATAAGAAACATGGAACCCTATTTTTAGACATGCTGAATATTAAAGTGCTGTGCTTTGAACATGGAAAGTTTTACAGCATAGTTATCAGTGTGAGAATCAAGGCCTGAGAGGCTTCAAATGTAACACTGAGAACTAGTGGGTGCTTTGTTCTTATGACTCACTTTTCTCTATAAAGTAATGATAGAGATAATTTGACTTCACAAGTGTGGAGTGACAACAAATTTGCTAGTATTTATGCAGTACATAGTGAGTACTCAAAAAGGTTTAATACTACATGAATCATTTTGCCTTCTACCAGGCTTTGGATTTCACAAGAAAGTAAGACAAACAAGCTGAACATTAGATAAAATGTTGGTTTGGTTCTTAATGACTGAGTAACATATATTGTGTTCTCATCTATACCTCTGTGAGCTGAAAGTTGCTGTCAAATGGCCACCTCCAAAACCACTGGTCATGCCATGTGCTAATAGAATAATTAGTATTAATTGGCCTTTCTGTGTTATGGACACCAAGGATTGCAGGGGAACTCTGTTATTTCCTTCAGAGATGATCTTTGCTACAGACTCTGTCACAGGGACTTGCCCTTTCCTTGCTAGTGCAGTAGCTCTTTCATGGGGCTGGCACTACATAATGTAGAAACTTATTAAATTAAAAAAAATACATAAACTTACCTTGTTTCCAGGAGTCCATGGGTAAAAGTTCTGATGGGAAATCCTACGTGATCACTGGGAGCTGGAATCAAAAGTCTCCACACTTCCAGTTTGTAAATGAAGAAACACCAAAAGGTATGAATGTTGCCAGGTGTTATCCCTAGCAGGGAAATTACTTCCATAGTGGGCATTGGCTTAATTGTCTTTTCTCTTCAGAAGAATCCCACAAAAGGCTTTCACAGGCTGGGATATATTCTCAGAAAGTGGGGTGCTGAATGCCACATAAAAATAAAAAAATAAAGACAAACAAAGACAAACTGTGTTCAGTAATATGTTGTAGGAACTGTAGTGAGAGGCTCTGCAGGTGTGAGGCAGGATGCAGTTGCTCTGTGCACCACTGGGGCTTTTTAAGAATCTCATTGAGAATTGCACTAAATGACTTTTACAGGCACTTGCTTTGCTCGGTGTCTCATGGTCAGTTCAGATTTCTTCCAAATCCAAGTTTTTAATTGAACAGAAGGATTTCTGTACCTGTGAAAATGAAAGTTAACCACTCCAACTGTCATCCAAAAATAGCTGATATTGCATTGCTCTCTCGAGTCCTGAAAGGGACTGTCACTACTTCTTTTAAGATGTCAGTTGAATTATCATCTCTTCAATCTCTTGTCACTGTTGCGTGCCAAAGGTTGGGAAGTTAATGGGAATAGACTGGGCAAAGTCATGGAAGTCAGCTGCTGGGCACAGTCTGGTGCTGGAGTGGATGCCATCCTGCCTGAAGGACACAAATTTATCATTCCCTGTCAGAGAGATCTCATAGGTCACTGAGCCCTGTTGCCTCCTGTTGGAGCATCAGAATGTGTAGTCAATTTTTGGAGTGTCACAGCTGAGATGGTTTTAAATGCCTTCAATATCATGGTATTAAACACTTAAGTAGCTTCTAAGACCAAAAAAGAATTGAAGTGTAATTAGGCTGGATGGCAAGAGATGTGCAATGTGCAGTTAAGTGCACAGATCCTCTGTATTGTTTAATGAAGGTTTTGGATACATTTCAGTGGGATTTGAAAAAGCAGAATTTTTTCTCTCTTTAACAAGATGGTTTTCTTGGCTTGATGGCTACAGTTTCCTTTCTGTCTAGTATATAGTGCACAGTGATCCAATTTCCTTATTTTGAAAATTCTAGGGTTTTGAGATGTTAAATTAGGGGTAAAATAGATTCTGAAAAGGACAGTTTCCTTTGTTCTTCCTTGTTACTGGGGAAGGGTTATGAAATATTTTATTTGAAATGGGTTTTATTCATATTGTGGCTTCATTTTCTCCCTAGATAAAGTGTTGTTCATGACCACTGCTGTGGATTTGGTGATAACTGAGGTGCAGGAGCCCGTTCGATTCATTCTGGAGACTAAAGTCAGAGTTTGCTCACCTAATGAGAGGCTGTTCTGGCCCTTCAGCAAACGGAGCTCAACTGAAAATTTTTTCTTAAAATTGAAACAGGTAATGTGTTAAAAAAAAAAAAAAAAAAAATTGACAATTAATAGCCTGTTTCTCCCTATGACTGCTAAAACCTTTACTAATATAATGCTCATAATGCAACATTTTCCTCCTGAATCAAAGAGGTAAAATAAATGCACTTCACTTTTAGAAAAGCTGCCCTTTATTGTGCTGATTGTTGCTGGCTAGCTGCAGTTCCCATAAAGAGCCTGAAATAGCTTTTTTTGATAGCTTTGATGAGTCTGCGAAGTTACAGAGAGGCTTATGGATTTTCCAGCCAAACCACAGCAAGAAAAGGAGCAGAGGATTATCTGCAATGTGGGGCTGTGCTGAGACTTGCTGCCATCAGGGTATAGAGAGGTAATTGTGTAAAAGAAAGAGTTAAGAGAACAAAAATGTCCTTACTGTGATCCTGGTGACATGGTATCTGATATATCAGTAAACTTATTCTGTCATACCAATTGAACATTTCTTCTGAATTTTTCTTTAGATGAGCAAACATCCACATGAAATTCCAACAAATTTTATTTTGTCAAAGTCTATTTTCCCCTTCTGGTTGGAAATGGAGATTTCACACATACCCCAAGTTTGCCTTGGGGGGAAAAAATCCAAGCAACCACAAAAAATCCCTAGAACTTGTTAAAAAATTTTACTGTTTTTTCCAACTTACTTTTTTACCATCTACTAAAAATGGAAGCATTATTTCTGTCCAGGATATTCCTAATAACTTAGTCTCAAAATAAGGCTGGTAAGTCGAAGGTCCAAGTCACTAAAGAGAATGTACTTAAAGTAGCTGCTGTTCTGCTCTAGAAATCATTGTTCTGAAATGGGAGTCCTGTTTAAAGAACTGGAAATGTATAAAAGCAAATAACAATGTGGATATACGTGCTCTCTTAGGCTTAGCAATTCTGGGTGCAGCCCAAAAAGAAAGCAGTGTTGGAGTCCTGATTTCTTGATAAGTGTTCTTATTTAAAGAGGTTTTGAGTTAAGCAAGAGGCTTTTCTTCTTTCTTTTTATACTTGTCTTTAAGTGCTAGCAAAGAATGGCATCTGGGTAGTAACAAAGATGAAGTTCACCAAGGATTCTTATTCTATGTAAAAAAAAACCCCTTCCTTCAAAATTTAAGGTGGAAAAATTCTTCATGGATAAGCTCAGCCTTTTTATTTAGAATATTTTTGAGATGGAACATGGAGATGTTGAACAGTAGAGGCTGTTGGGCTATAAATATTCTACAGCTTCCAAAAGGTGCCTTTTCTGTTTAAAAGGAAGCTTATCTTACTGAGCTAATTCTGGATCTTTTGTCTTACCAAATTCACAGACATTGTGACTTATCTTGGCCAATTCTCTTTTTCCACAGACACTGTTGGGTTATCCAACTTCCAGTGTTTACTAATGGGAGATTATCAAAACTTGTAGTGGAAGCAACAAATATAGAATGTACTGCCTGATAAGCCTGGAAGGGAAACCTGTTTCTGTGGAGTCATGATTAGCCTATTAAAAATACAGCTGTGTAGAATTGGCTTATCTTACTTTGGCAGTGTTTCTTTATTCAGAGATGGTGAAAGCAGAGGGATTTTATTTGCTCCGATTACGTTTAGTGATTTAGTCATTTTTAGTTTTAATGCATTTCTCTTCATTTTTAATGCTCCAAAGAATAAAATTTAGCACTGGGAGCTTAGTGTGGAGTATAATTATAAATCTTCTGTCTTTCTTTACCTTCTCTTTTCTGCTCTCTATTTTTATTCACTTAGGAAAAAAAATCTAAGTCCTTAAAATGTATTAAAATTTTCTTCACAAAGAAAAATCCTATAAAGGAGAGCAAGGTACCAAAGCATTGAAAATGATGGAGAAATAGGGCCACAGAGTAGACTTTGGGGCTCAGCCATTTGTGTTCCTGCAGCAATGTATACACAGAGTTGGATACTTTGCTAAAGACCATTCCCATGGGAAAATCATAGAATCCCAGACTGGAAGGGACCTTAAAGCTCATCTCATTCAAATAAATATGAACAAATTTTTTAAGACTACTTTTGCCATCATCCCCAGAAACCTTTTCTATTTTAGCTTGTTTTATAAATTCCCTTTGAAGAGTAATTTGACATAATTTTAAAGGTTTTGCTTTTAATTTTCCACTACTTAAATAAAGGAAAGGTTGCTGCATATTGAGGAACCTTCATCTCTTAGACCACAGATGCATTTATAGCTTTAAAAATCAGTGCATTTATGTCCAGTTCACTTATGATGGGAAAGATGAGCTCCCTGTGGATGGCAGATCCAAGTGACACTTCTGCCTGGGACAGACACTTTATGCTTTTGGGTGCAGCACACTCCCAGGGCATCAGAAGCACTGGCAGCCTGCACCTTGCATTGTGTTCCAGCTTTGAACACTGCTCACAGTGGGATGGGATGGAAGTTGTTCCTCAGCTCTCCTATTCCAGAAAGAGAAGGCAGAGCCTTAGGAAGTGATCTGGAATTTATGTAGTTTCTTCAGTAAAATGAACCTTGTTTCCTAGATAAAGCAGAAGGACAGGAAGAACAACTCTGACACGCTGTATGAGGTGGTGTGCCTGGAAAGTGAGTCAGAGAGGGAGAGGAGGAAAACCACAGCCAGCCCATCTCTCCGCCTGCCCCAGTCAGGATCACAGGGCTCCATGATCCCATCTCCTCCAGAGGATGATGAAGAGGAAGGTAAGAAGCTCCTGTGCTTTGTGGGCAGTTGGTGAATAACATGGTTGTAAAAGATGTAGGATCCTTTCCAGTCAGAATCTGCCTGATTGCAGGTCCTTCCTTGCTGGAATACTGCAATATTCAATACCAGTCCTGCATTCCTGGTCAGCCTCTCCCTGGTCTGGTACTTCAGTGTCCCTGCTTTTCTCAACCCAGGCCTCCTGTCTGCTGTGTTTGGGACAATGTGAAAAAGGGCTTCTAGAAACTGGGGATTATCATGTAGCTTCTGCCCCTCCCTGAGCAGCTGTGAGCAGGTTTGAGAGCAGGAAGGAGAAGCTGGTGTTATTTGGAAGTGTCAGCAGGCAGTGTTTTAGTCAGACATCTGTGAGAGATGAAACTGTACCAGGACCTGCCCAGCTTGAAACTTAATGCATTTTCAAAAACTCGTGCTTTAAAAAAAAATTCTTTTAAAGCAAACCATGACTGCTTCTGAGTATAGAAACATCTGGCCTTGTGGCTCTGAGCTGAAATGAAGATAACTTGGGTTTCTGCTTTTCCACTTTTCCTGCTGGCCTTCCATGTGGCCTTGGCTGAAGTGTCCCTTCTGTTCTCTTGGCAGACAATGATGAACCACTCTTAAGTGGTTCTGGAGATGTTTCCAAAGAGTGTGCAGAAAAAATCCTTGAAACGTGGGGAGAGCTGCTGTCCAAGTGGTGAGTGGCAAAATCACATTCTGAAAATTACAGTTCTGAATATTCTCATTCTGTTTGCTCCTTCTGCTTGGAGTTTTTGTTTCCAGAGGCCATTTGATATAAGATTAGTTTGGATTTTGTTCTCTATCCATCCCCACAACATCCCTTATTCTCTGTCTTGATATTTTCTGATTTCTTTAGAGTGTGCTCTAAATGTTTTAAATTTTGAATGCGTGCTTAATGTATAGAAATTCACTTCTGCTGTATCTTTAACTGGTTTGGTCTTAAAATGAGTATTCTTTCAGGTTTCTTGGGATTTTGTTAAAGGAGAACCTAAACTAAGTAGAATTAAGAAAATGCAGCTCTTGCTTTGTCTGTTTTGCACAGATCACTTCCATTCCTGTTTGTAATTCTGACTGAGTTCACAGCCAATTTTTCCTGCAGCTGTCATATCTTAGTGACTGTAGCTTAAGAAATGGGAGATTTGGACTTGGATAGAGAAGATGTTTTTCCTCCCTTATCTAAAGGAAGGCTCCAGAGCCTGCCAAGAAGGAAGTACATGAGCTCTGCTGTTTTTTCCCTGGAAAATGTCAGTGTACAAGAGAAGTGTTTCTTGTCAGTCCAATTGCTAATGCAACACAATCCTCCTTTGACAAGGGATTTTTTTATTCATCTTGGAAGTAGCCTGAGCAGTTCCAAAGTGATGCTGATTGTTGTAAAATTCAGGGGTTTTGTTAGGTTTTATTTTTTTCCCCAGGGGGATGATGGGCAGCTTGAGATTGAGCTCAAACAGGCTTCATTTTGAGTCTGGCTTTAATTGTGGCTTTTTGCTTCCTGAAGTCAATGAGAGCAGGGCAAGGGCTGTACAGCAAGTCAAAGGTTGAGTGGAGTATTGGATCTAAGGAGTAGGACAGCAGAGATTGGAGTCAGTCATACAGCTTAGATAAGAAAAAATATTGAGGTGATCACTTAGATAGCAATCTTTTTAAAATTATAATTATTTAGTATTTTCTGCCGTTATTACTTATTTGTATAAGTAGTTTTCCTCCCAGTTTGGTTTTGCACTAAGTGGACACATTTGTGAGAGGGAAAGGCTGAGGTAAAATGATACATGATCCCTTTTCCCTCTCCTAGATTTGGAGAAACATCTTCCCCAGATGAGCTCTCTGCATCTGCTGCTGTGAGAAAGTTTCTTTCAACTTGAATTTTTTTTGTAACTCTTCCAAGGGCTCAGAGATAATTAAGCCACCTGACTCCCATTGGAAATGTTTTGGCAGCTCTAAGAGGATATGAAATGCTTCTGTGCTAATGCTGGCAACAACTTTAATATGTGTTAAAGGGCTTTCCTTCTTAACTAAAAACGTGTATTTGGAAGCAATGATCCTCCAGCTTTTAACATAAGAGGATTGAAAATCATAAAAATCAGACTTCGGGTAGTTTCATGCTAGTTTCTAGAATTGTGTAATTAGATTTGTGTAGTAACTAAATATTTGGTATTTTGTGATACCAAAGAATATTTGGCTGATGTTTCTTAACTGCTGAGTCACACAATTTTCTCTTTTCAAAAATAGTTTGGAAGAATCCAGTAATGTGTAGCCTTTAGTCTACAGCCTTCATGCCTGTATTCATTGCAACTACTGTTGTACTTCCTCTGATCTGAGATTAAGGCCAAGCAGTTTTATAGGCCTTTACAAAAACATGTAGTATTTTATGTATAGGAAGTATTTTATATAAATATACTTACATATTGTAAAAGTATAATAAATGCTCTATAAATGTGTGTCTATAGGTGCAACTGAATATTGATGTAAATGTAACTACTATATAAATATTATTTTTATTTTAGTTTATTTCCTTTAGAGAAAACACAGTGAAAGAGGACGTGATAATCCTGGGTTCTGTGCAGTAAATACTGATTGAAATGTCTGCCTTGCTAGTCTCTAGATTAATGTGTCAGAACACTGTAGATGGGAGAAAGGCAATAGGGAGTCCCAGATTACGTAAAATTATCATCCACATATCTGTTAGACTGTTACAAACATTAATAAATGCCAGTTTTTAAAGAACATAATGCAGTTGATGTGACACAAGTTTATTTTTCTGCCTGGCTTTGTCTGTCAATTCTCTTGATCATTTTATCCAGGAGTTTGTTTTTTTTTAGTAACTGCAGAAAAATACGTAATTTCCATGATTTAAGGCATGAGTCTTTTGGGGATTTTTATATATAAGCCACAAATGAGCTGTTCAGCTTAACGTGCTGTAAGTGCATAAATTACATGGAGGTTTAGTTTTTACAACTTGCAGTGCTGTAATTGATGAGCTGTCAGTGGCCTCGCTGGAAGGAGCTGTTCAGTTGGGGCTGGCTGCTGCAGTGGAGGCTGCTCTAATGCAGGGCTGCAGTTAGATAACCATGAGAGGTGATTTTCAGAGCTCTCACTGCCTCCTTGTCCCTGCCTCCCTGGGAAGGTCACCTCCTGCTGGGATTGGGCAGCTGAGCAGTGGAGACTTCTGCAAAGTGCTCATTTTGGGGTGGTTTGAACTTGGAGTGTACACGCTGTAACCTCTGTCCTCTAGTATTTAATGGAGTGGTTGAGTTTGTTGAATTTTATTACATATATATATATATATAAAATGGGAATCGAGAAGATAGTCTGGGAAGTAGTTCTCCCAACTGTATTTATTTTTCATAACTGGCATTTCCCTCAGAGCTGAGGAGTGCCTGGCAGTGCCTGTGTGCTGTTCCCGGGTGTGGTGGCTCTTTGGGGCACTAACCCTCCTCCCTCCCTGCAGGCACCTGAACCTGAGCGTGCGGCCCAAGGCGCTGTCGCCGCTGGTGCGCAGCGGCGTCCCCGAGGCGCTGCGGGGCGAGGTGTGGCAGCTGCTGGCAGGGTGTCACAACAACGACCACCTGGTGGAGAAGTACAGGATCCTCATCACAAAGGTACCCTGCCTTCTTTCTGCTCTTTCCCCCTCCATTTCTTAAAGAATGGGAATGGTGGTTTCCAGTGTACTCTTGCCTGAGGGTCCCTGAGTGTACCTGGATCAAGGAGTGGCTGTGATTCCATTCTCCAGCAAAAACCCTGGTGGCATTACACTGCTTTCCTTTTATAGTCCTGTTTCACTCAGAGTTCTGAGTTTGTGAAAAATAACTATCCTATTAATTGCTTTCATAATGGACAGATTAATTTTATTTGCTTGCTTGGCTTTTCCAAATGGAAGCTGAATTTTGTTATGTTGTCTCAGTGTTTATGCTAAAAATTCAACACTATAGAAATTGCAGCCTTTTTTTAGTAGAAAGAAAACAGAACAATGTGGATGTTTTTGCATTAGACAGCAGTTTTGTGGTTTCTCACCTTGAATGATGACCTCAGTAAGGTAGGAAAAGGATGTAAGAATTGTATGTACAGACATCACTCAGTGATTCTCAAAGTTCAATAGCAAATGGGTCACAAAATGAAATGTCACTTTCTTATCCAGAAAACTGATGTGTTAATTTGGATTTGACCATTATCTGTATAGCTACATTGGATTTTATTGCTTTCATCAAACATGCAAGTCTAGAAGGACTGTATTAGAAATTATTAATGATGCAGCTTTAGTACAAATAGAACAGAAATTAATTATTCACCATTTAAAAAGCAAAACAAGTGAATCAGACTTTGTATATCTATATTCTGATGGCATAGATTCACAAGAAGCAATTAAAGACTTCATTCTGAGGGCAGGAGGGCTTCTGAAATTAAACTCGGTTTCTGCTGGAGTCATGCAGGAAGGATCCTACATGATGTCAATGAATCATGTTAGATCAGCTAAAAATGTTCTGCCATAAGTATTTTCATATACTTGGTGAATATAGAAAAAACTTGATCCAAATTCCTTAATACTGGTTTATGCATGGTAGAGCTGTAACTTGGGTTTTATGGTGAATAAATCATATAAGTAATGTGGAGGTTGAGTGCTTTGGCAAGGAGTGATCACAGCTATCCTGTTGTGTTATTTTAATTGCCTGGTGAGTAGTTGTCAGCCTCACTTGTTTCTCTGTTTCAGTGTTTTGGTATCAGAATGCAAAAGATGATGTCTTTGTGGCACAGTTGGTGACACTTTCTGCTACTATCTTTGTCAGCTGGAAGGGGATAGTGTAACATTTCATTTTTAAACTTGTGAAACCTTTCTACTCGTTTGCATTTGGCTGAGACAAAGAAAGTAACCTGCATCTCGTGTTGGAAGCATCTCTGGAGTCCAAGTGAAAGGGGAGAGTAGGCTGGTCCTGCTCTGTGTTCTGCTCTAAAGCACTGGCAATACCTGCAGTGCCCATTCAGCACAGAAACTAATTAAGAAATTAGAGAGAATAGGTCCTGATTGACCCTTTTCAGGCCCTGCTGTAGTCTCATGAGGTCTGTAGTGTATGCTGCCACTGGTGCCATATTAGCCCAGTGCCATGGCTGTTTGTTTTGTTGTGACTGAAATATGGAAACAGGGACTGTTCCTGTAAGAGGGACAGAGGTTGGTGTTGGAGAACAGAAATGTGTGCTTGGTTCATGGGGGAATTGGGTTTTTTTCAGTCTGCAGGCACTGGAAGAAGTGCAGGGTTTTAAATTGGGTTATCTATTTGTGTGGATGTACAGAAGAGGAGAACAGGCAAAAAATGCAAAGATTGTTTGTGAGGCTGAGGAGAGCAGGAATTCAAGGCCCAGCAATATAATGTTTGCAGACCCTTTGCATGTAGTCTGTGCCAAGAGTATAATAATGGTGGGCTGCACTTTGGCCTGAAATTTTTGTTTTCATGCCTTTCTTAGGCATGAAATGTGATAATTTTGGAGTTCTAATGTGACTAATTCTTACTGCACTTAAAATAGCAGCTCAGCTACAGTCAGTATGCAGCAATGCATAGGAGTAAATGTTCCTGGGAAAAAAATTGTTAATTATATGAAGACAAGGGTCCATTATATTACATTGCTTTCCCATCTTTGTAATGCTTTGCCATGTTTTGCATGTCACTAATGCCAATTCTTCTCTTGCAAGTTATTTGCATTACCATCCCTTGAAGGGGTTTATGTGAGAATAACAGCTGTGGTGTAGTGCAGGAGCACAAGGAGTCCATGTAAAACCTGTGCCCTGGAATGTGAGCAGGAGATGCAGGAAACCTGTGTGAGTGCTCATAACTTCTCTCTTCATGTTGCCCTCTATTCCTGTGGCTACATTTGATTTCTGCCAGGCTTTTCATGACCCCATGCAGCAGCACAGTCCCAAATTAATAAGAATCTGTGTTGACAGCTGCTTCAAAACCTTCTGGTGTGTTTGGGGGATTTTTTTTGTATTGTGCACAGGATGCTGGGTGCAGTACCCCAGGATTTCTTCTTGTGGATGCTCTCCTGGACAGGCTTGGGTAATCTCTGGTTTTTGCTTTCCTTTACAAATTTATTGCTGCAAGGACAGGTGTTGTTTTTTTTTTTTTTTACTGTCGAGTTGTGGCTACTGAAGGATTGAAAAGAAAGTGTCTCCTGTTGTGCTCTACCATGCAGGAGAGCTGTGTCAAGCTCTCTTCTTGAATATGACTTAAAAATGGCATTGAAACTGTGTTTCAAGGTGTGCTCCTTGTGTTCTAGTCATCATGACAGCTTATATTAATTATGTGCTCTGGTTTTCTTTGCCACACACTGGCTGGGGTTTTGTTCTCTGCGCTTTTGTTATTGTGGGAAGGTTGAAATTTCACCATCATGGTGCATCCACGAATTACTTTTGAGAATTTGCACACCATCTGTGTGCAGTAATAAAGCTTTTAGCAGCTCCAGATTGCCATGCTCGTGGTGGGGAGTGTGGATGAAAGCCAGCCCAGTGAATTAAGGTCATGTCCCTTCTGGGGACAGAAAGCAAGCTCTAGGTGAAACGATCTAGACAATCCCTGGGAGAGGCATCTGCTCCTGGTAGCACTTTGGCAGTCACAGTTATGGCTGTTAATCTTCAGGCTTCCAGCCACTGAAAGGGAGCAGAAGACACATGAGGACTCACTCCAGGTGTTAACAGACACCTGCAGGAAAAGTACTGCATGTTCTGGACAGGCATAGGTGGATGGAAAGTGGTGGTGAGTAGAAAATGTGTAAAGTGAGCCAGACAGGCTAAAAAAGATAAATAATCATGATCCAAAGCAAAGGAGACAAACAGCCACAACAGACAAATTTTAGGAAGGATTAATACAGCTACTGAATCTGTCAGTGGAGAAGTTCTTCATAATAGCAGCATTAAAAACCTGACATTTACAATATTGAGGAGAAAATAAAAAGCTTTTGGATATAGGTCTGTGTGGGAGGAAGTAATGTTGAAAGGAAAAAGCCGTGAACTGTTGTACCAGATAAATACACTATATTAAGAAAATACAACTTGAGAGGGACATCTTGTGGCACAAATAAAATAAAAAATAATAGTCTGGTGTCAGGAGGACTATCCTGGAATGTTACCCCGGGGTCACCATTTCTGGGAGAAATCCCAGGCCTGGTAAGAGATTTTTAATTTGTTCCAGTCTTTCTTATAACAAGACTCCTTCTACCCACTTTCTCATCTTCCCACCTTTTTGTCTCCATGAGATGAGGATTATAGAACACAGACGTTCTACCAAATATACTTGTCTGTCTTGGTGCAAATGATGCTAGTTTTTAATGAAGAAATAGATTAAAATGTCACCACCGTTATCTGACTGAATGTGTTGTCATTGGTAGCATAAAATGTGACAGAACCTTAGCTGTGGGTGGTTAACGCTTATTTTCCACTTGTGTCACCATCATATTTCCATATGTTCCTATAAATTAAAAGGAATACATTGAATTTTCAGGAGGACAGAGGGCCATGACTGTGTACAATCAACTGAAATGGAACCTACCATACTTCTGTGCATCACAGTGTGCAATGATGTAGCCTCGTCAGTGTGCCTGAACCTTCAGATTGCTTGTTTGATTAGTTTTGATCACGTGGTGATAAAAGTTTAATTATCTTCTGCAAGCAGCAGTTTTCCCAGGGGTTGCCATTGTAACTTTGAATAATTTCTGGAGTGCTTTCCATTGCCTTAGACGAGGTGCTGCTGTACCATGGTGTAGAGTGGGAGAAGTGTCTCTATTTTCAGTCTCACTGACCTCAGCCACAGGTTTTGGTGTCCTTAGGAGTGGTTCTCTGGTGGTGTACCCAGCCAGAGAGCTGGGAGCAGGCACTGCTCCCAGTTACTTTCCAGGTGCAGTTTGCTTCACCACCTGGGCTGGCTGATGGTGCAGGGACAGGAGGAGGTGGAGCTGTTGCTGCTTTGGGTGTTTTAAGCAAGCAGGAGTAAACTGGCAGGAGCCCTCGGTGGAGTCATTGCTCTCAGCTGCAGAGAAACAATAGAATGTCAGTTAAAGGAAAAAAACAGACGTGGATTTTCTACAGAAATACCTCAGCTCTAAGGGCATTAAGCTTTTCATAAAAACCTGAGCACTGGGGAGTTCTTGATTTCATGGCGCATCTTCTGTTTAAAAATTTCAGCAACCAGATGTTGTTTTGGTTGGGCTCAGTGTTTCCACTGCTACCTTGTTTTTATGTATCTGACATAGAAAGTTCAATGTATCAACATACTGTTTATAATGTGTCTATTTGTGCCCAGGGTTCCAGAAATGCTATTTGAATCAATCGGTATGTAAATCATTCTCTGCTTTGGAAAGACAGGAGATCATTTCTCCAGCAGTAATTCAATCATAGCTTGTTTTTTGTCAATCCACAATACCCTGGCCTAAATTTAATTCAAAGTTTATGTTTCCTAGTTACAGTTCTAGTACTTCAGTTGCCACGAGTAGAAACATCATGATTTTTTTATAAAAAGGTGGACAGTAGTAAAGAGATCTTTTTTGGGGTTAATAATGCAGAACTCCCAAATTTTTGTTTTGTATGAGACTGACTAAAAATCTGTCAAGTCATGCTCTTGTCCAGCACAGATTTTTGGCCAACACAAGTGTATCATGAAGTGTTATTTGTACTTACAGATCAGCTAAAAACCTGAGAGTTGTGTCTCAATTGCTTTGACATCCACCCCTTTGGCCTCAATTAATTTCCCGTTACATATTCTGCAAAATGACCAACATTTAGCTTAGATTAACCAAAACCTTGGTTTGTTGGTATTGGTTGAATTCAAAGTGTGGACTTAAGCTTGTAAGGATGCCAGTTGCACTGTTTCATGTCTGACTAAATGATTTTGATTGCTGGAGAGCTTCACTCCAGTTTTTTGCTGGTTTGGTCCATTCAAATACAAATTCCTGTAGCAAGGGCCTGTCCTAAGCGGTGGCAGTGGAGCAGTCTGGTGCCAGGATCAGAGAATGAGCTCCCACATACCTGGGAACGTGTTTTCCAGCCTATCAGTTGAAGCTTTTGACAAACAATAAACAAGAGCCATACCTTGTTATGCTTCTTTGCCTTCAAAGAGGTTTTTCTGGTTAAATAGTGAGATGGTATTAACTTAGGGTGTGAATACAAGTTTCAGTGCTGTGCTGCGAATCTCTCACGTCTTTGCTGGCTGGAATGTCGCTGGGTTTTCTGTTTTGGTGTCCCAGGGACTGTCAGGGACAGTGATGTCTTTGCGTTCTGTGTGTGTCTGTGTATGGAGGGAGGTGCCTGCCTACCTGGAGCAGCATCTGGATTAATGGTGGGACATGGTTCTCAGCTTTGCCCTTGGTTTCGGGTGTCTCCTGAGCGACACACACTGTACCTAGGAAAGGCACGTTTATTCCAGAATAGGTATTTCCCCAAAAGGGCTGGCATGGAGAAGCCTTTAAGTGACGACGAACCGCGTGAGTGCAGGGCGGTGATGGACGGTTGCGCTCGCCGTGCCGGGGTGCAGGAGGAGGAGCGGGCTGCGCGCTGGGTGTGTGTCTGGGTGTGTGTCCCTGCGGCACCGGCGGGGACGGGCAGGACCGGGACCCGCGTGCGCTGCCGGGGCCGGCGGGGTCGCGCCGGGTGAGGCTCCCACCGCCCCCGGCCGCCCGTGGATCCGCCTCGCCGAGCGCCCCCGGAGCGCGGAGCCGCCTTCCCGAGGCTGCGGCCGGCGCTGCCCGGCTCCCTGCGCGCCGCGGCGGGCGGAGGGGGGCCGGGGCTGCGGCCCCGCTCCCCGCCGGGTCCCCGCCGCGCCGCGCCCTCCCCCGCGCTCCCGCCGCCTCCCTCCCCTTCCTCCCGCCTCCCCGCCCCCGGCTCCGCATCGCCGCGGCCGGAGCGCACGCCGCCCGCCCGAGGATGCTCCGCGCTTTTGTTCCCCCGCCGCAGGTAGGGCCGGGGCGGCGGGGCCGGGCTGGCCCCGGGCCGGGCGGGGGGCGTCGGCGGGGCCGGGGCGGCGGCGGCGGGGCCGGGAGAGGCGGCGAACAAAAGCGCCGTGCAAAATGGAGCCAGCGGAGAAGGGCTGGACCCCCGCCCTCCCCGCCGCGCATCCCCCCGCCCGGCTGCCGGGGCTCCGGGGAGGCGACATCGCCTCCCGCTGCCGCCCGCGGGGCGTGGGGAGCGAGCGGGGCTGGAGCCGGAGCCGGGGCCAGGGCCGGCGGGGAGCGCTGAGCAGGGCATGGGGAAGGAGGGGAGCGGCGGAGGTGGCAGCGCGGGGGAGAGGCGGTTCTGTAAAACACTTTCCCCTTCTTTCTGTCAGCCTTTGGGAGGACTCTCGTCCTGACTCGGTGGAGGTTCCTCTCCCTCTTCCCCCAGCCCCTCATCCCTCCTCGGCGCGGCAGCCCACCCAGGAGGGCATCATTATCAGCTCTCTCCGGTGCGCCGGGGAAGTTGCTGACATGCCTGCTGCTGGGTCCCGGTGCACCGGCAGCGGCGGGGAGCCGGATTTAAAGGGGAATTGTGCTGCAGACAATGCACAGCAGCAGCATCTGGAGCAGCCCTGGGGACTGGAGCTCCGGTTTTGACATTGCTGCACACACAGCACCAGCCGCAATGACAGCAGCTGCCTGGAGTGGCTGCAGGCAGCAGGCAGGAGCATGAAGTAGAGATCACTGCAGTGCTCAAGATGAACTCCTCTTTGGTTGGCAACCAGAGTGGCCGGCCCTTCTGTCTCCTGGCCATTAGCTATTTGGAGACCATCAATTTTTGCCTCCTGGAAGTGGTTATTATTGTGTTCCTCATGGTGCTGATTATTTCGGGCAACATTATTGTGATATTTGTCTTTCACTGTGCACCTCTGCTGAACCACCACACCACCAGCTACTTCATCCAGACTATGGCGTATGCTGACCTCCTGGTGGGCGTGAGCTGTCTGGTGCCTTCTTTGTCTCTGCTGCACTATCCTATTGTTTTAAGTGAGTCCTTGGTTTGCCAAATCTTTGGTTATGTGGTATCAGTGCTGAAGAGCGTCTCCATGGCCTCCCTGGCCTGCATCAGCATTGACAGATACATTGCCATCACAAAGCCCCTGACCTACAACACGCTGGTTACCCCGTGGAGGCTGCGAATCTGCATATTGACCATTTGGCTCTACTCCTGCCTGGTCTTCTTACCCTCCTTTCACTGGGGAAAGCCTGGATATCACGGGGATGTGTTCCAGTGGTGTGCCAATTCCTGGAACACCGATCCCTATTTCACCCTGTTCATTGTGGTGATGCTCTACGCCCCGGCCGCTTTCATCGTCTGCTTCACCTACTTCAACATCTTCCGCATCTGCCAGCAGCACACCAAGGAGATCAACGAGCGGCGGGTGCGCTTCAGCTCGCAGGACGGGGAGGCTGGGGAGGCGCAGCCCTGCCCGGACAAGCGCTATGCCATGGTCCTGTTCCGCATCACCAGCGTCTTCTACATCCTCTGGCTGCCCTACATCATCTATTTCCTGCTGGAGAGCTCCAATGTCTACAGTAACCGCGTCGCCTCCTTCCTGACCACTTGGCTTGCCATTAGCAACAGTTTCTGCAACTGTGTTATTTACAGTCTCTCCAACAGTGTCTTTCAGAAGGGGCTGAAGCGTCTCTCGGGGGCCATCTGTGCCTCGTGTGCTAGACAGAGGGTAGCTAAGGACTCCTCTACCTCTAGGAGCAAAAGATCTTCCAATGGATGTCATGTCTAGGACGCCTGTCAGCTGGACTGGGAAGTGCAGGGACAATTGCGTAGATTGCAGAATAACTTAGATATGATTTTAAGATACCCAGATTTGCAAAAAGGTTTCTTGAGAAATGCTGCTGACATAGAAGGATCAGGAGCACATATCGTTGTGGTTTCACTTTAAAAAAATGATTGCTGTGGAGGAGGCTGTGGAGTTTCACCTCCACATTCATTTTAAAGAATAAAGCTGTATCTTGACACTTACCTCTCCAGCTGGTGTGACTGAATGGAGTGGGTGTCTCAGAGCTTCGGCAAAATGTAGTTCTTTCTTACAGCTTTACTGGGTTCTTTGGAGATTCGTGCTTCACATGTAAATGATAGAGCTGAAGTGGAAATGTCACAGTCTATGGTATATTACAGGGATTTTTAAATTATATGCCAAAGTATATTGACACAACGTTCCAGCGTCAGAACAGAAGGGGCCAAACAATTTGTTTGTCAGTGCTACCTAGACAGGACTTGTAGAACAGGAGTGAACAATGTGAACGTTTCAGTGTGAACTCTGTTAATGAGCCGTGAGTGCAGCCATGTGGTCTGGGCAGTCATTCTCTTAGGGCTGGTCTGGCTTCCGTGCCCCCTTTCCCTGGTAGGATGCATGTTTGGATCAGTGTGTGGCATCTGCGTTTTCCTGTTTGCTGTGAAGTAAGAAGAAAAACTTGGATCAGACCAAATTTAGCAGTTAAATAAAAATGTGTTTTGATAAGCTAAGAGAAAATACGTGTTGCTTTATGATACCAGAGTTGTGGCAGCCACTCAAGGATGATGCCAGCATGTGAAAATTGTTCTCAAACCAGTGGAGAAATGCCGCGGGTTTGTATGTGGAAATTTTCTCAAGAACAACTTTAAAAATAACATGTCCCTTTTTTTTTTTTTTTTTTTTTTTTTAATCTAAATTCTTCTGATATTTTACATACTGGAACTTAAGGGGAAAGGAAAGAAAACAATTGTCTTCTAAACAGCTAAGGGAACTATGTTGTAAATTTAACTGTAGTATTTGAGTTATTCATAAGTGCACAGAGCTAAATTAGAGACATTTTTCTGTAGCCTTCATGGGATTAAAGATGGTTCAAATATAGCAGGAGCTAAATCCTGTTGGCAAAAGCATATCTAACTGGTCAGACAAAGGCAATATCTGAGGAACCAAATCTCATTGACCACAGCTTGTTCAAGCTAGCCTAGATTAAATGTTTTGAGTACTGTCATGCTGTTAAGAAGGCAGAATGGCCCTCAAATTGCTGAGTTTTTCCTTAAGAATATCCTTGTCTTGTTACTGATGCCATTTTGGAAATGAAAGTGAACCAAGTATTCCTGTAGTGGGGGTTGCAGTGTCACCCTGTCCCTGGTGCAGGGCTGTCCCTCTGTCTGTCCTGCTCTTCAGAGCAGGTTGTGCCCCCGACCATCCACCCTCTGTGTCCCTCCTTGTGCTTCCCGTCACTGCCTTGGGCTGCTGAGTGGGGAATTCCCTGAGCTCCTCTGCTACAGCTGGTGTGCTCTTAGTCACAGTGGGAATGAAAAAAGGATAGGGAAAGATAATGTGGTATTTTTAGAATTGGGGTAATTCTCTTGGCCAAAGGGAAGGCTCTGTTTTTGTTAAGTAGTTCCAAGTCTGTGTTGTTCTAGATCAAGATCATATTTTTAATATTCTGCCCTGTCCCTCCTGCAAACTCCCCCACCCTCTGCTGTGCTGGGAGCCCTGGCCTCTCCTCTCTATGCCTTGCCCTGGAGGATACCAGCTTGTCTCTGCCCCATCACATGTCAGGATTGCTACAGCCCAGCCCTGCTGCCCATCCACATTTGCTCCAGTGCAGTCTCACGGGGCTGCCAGTGAGGAAATGGGGAAGGAGAGGGAGCAGCAGGATGAAGCATTCTTGGCATGGCATGTGTTTGTCAGCTCTGAGTGCTGGTACACTTGAGTTGCTCTCCTGCATGTGTGTGTACCTGTTGAGGGGAGGATGGGGCAGAACCCCCTGCTCCCGCTGCCTCCTCCTGTTGGAGGGCCCTGGGGCAAAGCATTTAAGTGGCATCTTGATCAGCTTCCAGCAGATTTCATCCCTAGTCAGTCCAAACCTCTCAAGATAAACATCCTCTTCAGTTCATCTGAAATTTTGAGAGCACAGGTTGTCTAAGCCCTGCTGCCCTCACGGCACCATTTCTTGCTGTCTGTAGTAAAGAGCAGAGAGGGGCTGCAGCAGGGTCGGTGCAGACGCCCTGGGGATGGCAGCTGGAGATTTGGTTATTTGGCAGCCCTGGGGAGCACGGGGCTGCAGTGACTCACTTGCAGAACAAGTGGGATAATGAGCTCTCAGCACATCGTGGCTGATTGTCTCGGGCTGATGGCAAAGGTGGGCTTGGGGAACAATTCAAGGGCTTTAGTCACTAACATCAAAGTGTGTGTGTGTGGTATTTTTGGAACAGCCTCTCAGGTAAACTCCCCGTAGCCTTTCTCTGAATCTTCACCTTATCTAACATTTCCAAGTCTTTGAAATGATGCAGTGTATCATTGAAATAGTGTTTGATTAAACTTCATAGCAGAGGAGAATCTGCTGGGGCCTGAAACCCTAGACATGGCAGTTCCAGGTTTGGTGGCAGCTGGAAAGCAAAGGCTGTGGCTTTTGGGTTTTTTTATGGCTAAATAGAGGATTTAAATAGAAGCTTTGTGTGCTAGTTTTTGAGAATTTTGCAAGTTTTTGAAACTGGTAAGGGCTCTAAATCATGGCATAGAGATTTAATTGGAGCTGAAGCTCCTTCAGCCCTGAGCCTGGAATTGCACTTGGAGCGTGGTGGCTGATCCAGAGGCAGATGTGTTCTTGCAGCTGTTGCTGCTTTGCAGCAAAGGTTCAGTTCTAACATTCCTGTCAGCCAGGCTGTTTTCAGTTGCCTTACTCATCTCCAAGTCTTCCTCAGCTCAGACATTTTCTGTAAGAGGTGAAAATCACAATCTGGAAGTCTCCAAGAGATTAAGATGGAGAGGAGTTGCAGCCAATTGATGCATTCAAGTTTCATCCACTGTACAAATACTTTTACTGTTGCCTCAGTAGCTTAGTTTTAGTGTCAAATATTTCTCTTTTTGTCTGTGTTAATTTATTGATATTTTAAAAATTTAAATTACATTATTTCCCTCTTAATTTAATGTTGATGTAATATGTGTAGCATATATTTAGATGTTTTAAATATTTATACCATTTGAATCTGTTGTCTTCAGTGAGATTACAGGGGGTGGATTCTGTTCACTGTGCCAATGGTGGGAGAAAGAATTTTGACACAGATGACTTTGTTTCTCAGCAGTGCATGGAGCACCATTTGTTGTGCATTCAGCACAGGCACAGGGTCCTTCCCATCAGTCCATGCTAGGAGTGATCAGGCAGCAAACTTTGCAACTCCAAATTTTCATCTTCCACATGTGAAATGAAACCACTTCTGGCTCTGTTTGTGTCTGGGTGCTTTGGAAATCAGTGGTGAGAGCATTGCACAAATAAATGCCACGCTGAGGAGAGGACAGAAATCAAATTGCATCTTCATAAAAATGAGGTTGTGATATGATTAAATGAACTAATTTTGAAGTTCCATCTCAGACTATAAATTTATTTTTTATTAGAGTTATCTGCCTCACTTTCAAATTAAGCTGCTGGAAGGTTCAATTTGCAAGATGCAATTCAGTGGCTTTTTTCAGTGCCATGGGAAGGATTTCTATACTCATAGCTTCTCAGAAGATGGTAATTTGCTTCATGTAGAAGTCCTTTTTTTTTTTTTTTTAAGGATTACTGGAAGTTTAGGTTGTGATTATATTGTAATTTTCCAGATATACTGGGAAAATAGCTGTGAAATATTATTTTTTTTTATTATCTCAATCAAGGGACAGTATTTTTAAACTCAACAGAAATCTTTTGTGTCAAACAGAAGTTTTGCTATTATCTACTGTTAATTTTTTTTTGTTAAATGTTACCAGTTTCTGCAGTCTTTATTTGTTGTTGGGGAGTTTATTCTTGTTTTTAAGCTTCTTATCAGTCAGAAATATGTTTCTACTACTTGGAATTGTGACATGGCTCAGTGTCAGAGTGCCAAGGGGCAGTTTTGGATATTTGTCACAAGTCTTTGACAGGAAGAAAGGGGTACAAAGTACTAAGGCACAGAGAATTGCAAGAGACAGAGAATTCCCAAAGGCATTGTTCCCTCCAGCTCACATAAAGGCTTTATGTGTGAGAACCCTAAATTTCAGTTTGTCTGTTCTGAAAAAAGACACTTCCAAGGCCTGGGTGTGATACGAGATGGAAACACTCAGTGTGCAAATTCAATGTGCAGATTTTTTGCTATTTATCCTCGTGTTCCCAAGTGCTGTGATGATCAAGGCAGTAACTCCATGAGTCAGGAAGTCTGAAATATTTCAGTCTGATCTTCACATCAGGGTTTGAAGTCGACAGAACTTCCAAGTCAGGTTGGTGCTTTAAAAAATATTTCTTGGGAGCCAGTATGTGAGCACAGGAATCTGCCTTCAGACTTCACAAACAAAAGACCCTTCTAGAATTTTTCTAATTCATCTGTTTTAGATAACTCAATAAAAGGAGGTGGAGGTTTTGGAAGGCTTTTTTGGTTGTTTTAGCACATTTAGGTTTTGAGTTTTTGAAGCATCTGCTGAAACTTTGCCTGACTTGGCCCTTATTTTATTGTTTGGTTTAAAAATATTTCTTCTTCCCTTCCATGACTTTGCAGAATATAACACATCCTTCCCGTCGTGTCATTCAAGATAAACTCAGATTTTAATCCAAGTTTATCCAAATATGATCTTTAGTGTTCCCTATACAGTGAATGCTGTTGTGTGTATGGGGCTGTGGTCAGGCTGCTTCAAAAGATGTTTCTGCACATAAGCAAAGGCATTTAAGACTAAAGTTATGTTTTTGGAAGGGAAGAGATCTTCAAAATTAAAATTTAGTGAGTGTAGGATCAGGTGCAGTTGTGTTGAGAGAAAGAAACTGAAAGTTGTGGCCGATGGAAACAAAGAGAGGAAACCTGCTGGGGGTTGGTCAAAACAATGGAGTATTTAATGTGGGTCATTTTCTTTACAATACACACTGCCTTTAAATAAGGAATTTAACCTTCTTGCTTTTGCTTTGCTGCTCCCTGGAGGCAGCTCCTCTGAGCCTGGGACCTCCCACACCCACCCCAGAGGGATTCCCTGCAGAGCTGGGCTGATGATCAGCCCCTCATTTGAGCTCAGGTGATGTCAGTCCATGTCACTGCTGGCTGGCTGAGGTGTTCCAGGTACAGAGAGTAAATCTGGTGGGATGTACTTTGTTTGGTCAGCTTTCCTGGTTTTTGTCCTTTTGACATTGTTTTCTAGACAGGTGAAATGTTTGTTTGTAGAGGCAGGTTTGCTGATGGCTTTTCACACAATATTGAGTTCTGTCATCTGTCAGTTCTCCCATTGCAGAGTGGAGAAGAAGCCCCAGCCTGTCTGCTCTCAGTGTGGCTGCACATGGAGGTGTTTGTCTCTGCCATATCCCATCTGCATCTCCTGAGCTTTAGCAGTTAATGAAACATTGACAGCAGTGATGTTCCTGTGTCCTGGTCCAGGTTGTTTCTTTACATCTCAGATGTCCTTCAGCAGTCTGTGCACTCAGAACTGATCCTCACACTGGTGATTGTGTGGTTGTTTCTGCTGAGAAACAGAAGTTGTTAAAGTCACCTTTGTTTTTCCTGAAGCTGTTTTGGGGGAGTGTTGCAATCCCTGAGCTGATCACAGGATGTGCAGGCTCTGCTTCAGGGCAGCCCAGGAGGCAGCAGGTCCTGTGGCACAGACACAGTGGGCTGGTAACCAGTGGCTTCATTGGCTGAGGAGTTTTAAGAAGTGCTGAGTGGAGGCACCTTGCATTAGGTGATGTTTAGAGAGACACCCATGTTTGGAAGGAAGGATTGGGGAAGGCTCCACCTGCCTGTGTGTGAGGCCTGAGGTGCAGCACAGAGGGCTTGGAACAGCCCAGACTTTCTGTTCTGACTTCTATTTATGAATTTGTAAGATGAAGATAACAATTTTGTGATTCAAAGCTTCAGCTACTTTCTGATGGTCATTACTGGAGATCCTTCTATTAAAAGGGGAAATAAATTCGAGTGGCTCCTCATAAAGATGAACTCAAATCTTGCTGTGCATATGAGAATCATTCTCAGTGTTACACAGACCATGTGAACCAAGCAATCAAATGCTTAATAAACCAAGTCATTACTTTTATGGTAAATTGAAAAAAGTTCTTCTGGGATTTCAACTGTAAATGAATCCTTGAAAATCAATAATTAGATTAGTAAAGGATGACGTTTTAATATGCTGGCAGGAATATAGAGGGATTTGTCAGGGGAAGCAAAACCAGACTTTGCACTAAAGTGGCTTAGGTATATTTATAGTGCTAGTGATTCTGTGTGTGTGTGTGGGATCTTTGGACTATTTTAATATAATGTAAGGCTTTGAGCTTTAGCAAACTCGAGTTGCTTGTTTTATGAAGTTACATTAGTACCACACTGTGAAGTATTTTTAAATATTAGCATTACTGAGTATTAAAAGTATTTCATAAAAACATTTTTTAAAACGTTTTCTGTAGATGCTGTCGAATGAATTGATGTTTAGTGTACAAAGAAATAAAAACCTGAGGGCTGTAAGGTACCTGTCTGTTTCTGATCACCTCAGTTTTTGAGGGGTTAGGTATTTCTTGAAGTTAAATTGTCATTAAAACCTGCTAAAAATACTGGTGCAGTTAATCCTTTCAGAGAACAGAAAGCAGCATTACCTCCAGCCAGGCTTTTGAACTGTCTGAAAGGATTTGCAATCATTGTATTGTCTTGACAGACTCATGTCTTTAGAAATGCTGTACAGCACATTCTTTTGCAAGTTCCTATGCTGATACATTTCTCTCCATATGTAATCTTTGAAATCTAGTTTCTATTGTAATTCTAGCATGTAAACACTAGATTCAATTTTGTATTCCTCTAATGAATGCAACAGGATGGAAATACGTTTGCAATTGCTAATGATGAGCTTTTTTACTGTTCTTAATACTCGTGGGTATGTCTTTTCTTCAGGGATTTCAGAATTGTATTCGTACCTTTTTTAATTGTTTTCTTCACATGCTGTTTACAATTAAACCACGAGCATGGGAGGCTGTGCGTGCATGTGCTTTTAGGTTGCTTTGCTGAATGAAATACAGTAGAGTGATCTTACTTTCAAACCTCTCTTTTTTGAGAGGCTTTGGCTGGCCCTGGATCCCTGGAAGTGCCCAGGGCCAGGCTGGATGGGGCTTGGAGCAACCTGAGAGAGTGGAAGGTGTCCCTGCCCATGGCAGGGGTGGAACTGGATGATCTTTAAGGTCCATTCCAACCCACACCACTCCATGGCTCTGTGATGCTCGTTTTTCCTTGTGTCCCAACTGTCTCCTTGCACCTTTCACACCTTTCTGGTACAGCAGAAGCCACCAGTGGGGTTATTCTGGTGTGTTCTGTAGAGATCTGACATTGTCAGAGGTTGTTGGAAGGAGTTTTTTTGGGGAGACAATCCAGCTCCTTACACAAAGTAGTGTTCCAATTGATAGTTTTTTTCCTGAATGTCAGTGAAAAGGCCAAGAGTAGATGAAATCACAGGTGAGAATGTGTATGTGTGTGTTTGTAAGAACTTTGTGCACCTTTTAATGCTGGAATTTGTTTTGTATTAAAAGATGAGAAGGATCTGTGAGTGTGGAACCCCTGCTAGGAGGAACTACAGAGAAACTTCCACCAAAGCAGATTAGAAAAGCAAGCAGGTGAATTAGAGGCTCGAGGCTGATTCTGGTTTAGTTCTGACACAGTGGGGACTGTCTGGGGGGGCTCCTCGATGGTCCTTAGCTCTGCTCTGGCCCAAACAAGGGAAGGGTGTTCTCATGCACAAGGCAGCTGAGGAAGAGTTGATGTTGGGGCTCCAGAATTGCCTGTTTTGTGCCAACTCAGAACTGCTGTTAAAATGCAGGGGAGAGGGGTTCTTCCACCCCATGGTTTTAATAGACATTTCTGTAGCTGATTTTTCAACTAAGACTAATAATAAGAAAAACTACAGTTGAGCCAAAAATGACAAATGTTACTGAGTTAAAATAATACTTGCATATTTTTAATGATTAAATGGAACTAGATAAATCGGAAGCATGTAAATATCTGATTCTAAATCTTTGCATAATTATTTCCAAGAGGTAATTTTGCTATGAGCTATTAAAACTCCAAGAAATGTATTATTCCCTTTTGAGATGGTGTGTACCCCAGCTGTGTCATACATCTCTTGGCTTGTTTCCTTTTTGCTGTAGATGTACATACATATATATATCTGTGTGCTGTGCAGTTGTACAGTCACTGCCATGTTAAATTGATTGCTTTCAAATGAGTATATCTGTGTATTTTACATGTGTGTGTATGTATCCCCAAACAAGCAGTTTGACAGGGCAGTGGCTGTGCAGTCACAGAATTTAGGGCTTTGTACAATATGTAATTTTAAGAATGTCAATGTGGTTCTTAGCGGATTTTATAAACACTTTTCTGAATCTGTTATCAGCACTTCCCATCCTACAAGAAACTGCACATTTTTCAGTGATTGTTTCACTGGTTACATTTTTGTCTGCCATTTGTTCTGGATTGATGTAATCTCGATACTACTAAAATTTCAAGGGCTGTTGACGCATTTCACATAGCCTGGGATTGCCTGTTCTCCAAATATATGGATCATGCATCAACAGTACTAAGTAGCCTTACTGTTTTGCCTAAAAGCCTAGCTAATTTATTTAGTATTCTCTCTTTAAAGAGAGGTCTCTGGAAGGGGTGCATATTTTAAGATGCTCCTTCTCTTTAAAGGGAAACTCGGAATTGACTAGCAGTACTTGTTGATCAGTGATATTATTGTAGCCAAAGGATGCATGGGTGGTTTAATAGGAAGTTTTTGCTTCAAGTTTCTTGATGAAATGTAGTGTTCTACAGAGCTGTGTGAAGAGTGTAGTTTTTTATTCTGAAATGCACTTGTACACTTTATTTGAAAGGTCTGAATGGATCATAAATACATTTAAGAAATAAATGATACGTCACATGTTTTCACGGCTGGTCTCAGGTGACTGTTCTGTGCTGCTAAAGGTGTTCCTTGGCACCGGGTGGGGCTTTTTTCCCTTATCTTGATTGCTCTAAATAGGGACAGGAGAGCCTTCCAGCCTGGTTGGTGTTTATGCTTTATCCATACATGCTGCAGGGCACTGTAGGCAAACTCCTGCTTTGATTTTCCTGTGGGAAACTTGAGCCCTAAAAGGAAACGAACAGAGCGAAAGGGCTGGATATCACAAGGGATTCACTTTTATTTTTAGAATTGCACTATATTGCCATATTTGGCCTGAAACTATGCTGTATCAATGCACTATTGTATCCAATTGCAGTGTCTAACTAGTCCCAATTTGTCTAAATTATTCAGGTTTTTTCCACAAATACTCTTTATCTGTGAGTGTTCTGGGCAAGTGCTGACTCCAGGTAACACATTCTGCAGGCAGCACTCCCTGTGGGAAGTTAACAAGTACATTAGTCTGAATGTGTGGTTTGTGTCACTTCCTTGAGGTTTCAGTAACAGGTGTAATTCCTCCTACCAAAACCTTCTCCAGTGGTTTGGGCAAAGACAAACACAGGAAGTGTGCTCTGTGTAAAAATGAATGTAAATATTACTAAATAAAAGTAATTATGGGAATGCCATCAGCCTGCAAAATAGACCTGATCCTGCTAACACTGAAAATGGCTGTCAAAAGACAATTTAATCTATTTGAATGTACTTAAAATGCACAGATCTGCTCAAAATAACTTATCCCCATCGTGTAATATTACCCCTGCTGCTGCCCATGAAGACTGCCCAGAATTTTGGCTCTCTCTGTGTGTTGGATCTGCTGGAATCTGTCCCTGGCTTGGTGCACTCCAGGGTGGCTTGTCCATGCCTTGCAGCAACACACCACGTGCTGGTCCCACCCTGGCAGAGCAAGGAAAATTCCAGTGGTGGACTCAGACTCCAGACCCTTCCCACAGTAATCTCTGACCATGGCAGAGTTCTTGCAGTCAGGGACCTTCCTGAGGAATAACTGGAATGTGGAAATGGATCCATTGTGGCCAGAGTGAGAGTCAGGCACAGATTGGGTTGATGCTGGGTGTGTCAGATAACTCAGTGAGCAAAATTCCACAGTTGGAATCATTCTGGGGGTTGGGGCAGGAGGAACCTCAAGTTTGGTCCCCTTGTATTTCTCCATTTTGGTGGTGGTTCTGAAGCCAGCCTGTGTCCAGGTCAGGGTTTGTTTTATATCCTATGGGGATTTTCTGCAGGAGCCTGGTTTGACAGGAGTTGATCTTTGGGTGATGAACCATTTCCAGCAGGCAGCTTCCTCTGTTCTCTGGAGGTTTCTTATTTCATTTTTTTCATCACAAATCTTGTCCTTTAGCAATTCTTTGCTGCAGCTTCTTCATCCTCTTGGGTTTATGTAGAGGGATTATGAGGAATAAACCTGAGCTGCTGAAAACTGCAAGTAGATCAGTCCCAGGAAGAGGGAACTCCATCTCTTCCATGTCTTTAATTGTGCCTTAAGCTACAGAAAAATCTTCTAAAGTAACACAGTCTCCATCTGAATGTGTTGATCAAGGCTGTAACTGTGTGAGATGGTTTGCAGATCCTAAGATGCTCCCTGCAAGATCATGAAAATACATGGAAAATATCTTTTAAATCTGTCAGGTTTAGGAGCTGGGAACCAATATGCTTTTATATGCAGCCTGACAGAATAAATGGGCTTTTCCCAGCTGGACTGCATCCTGCTTTCCATAATTATCATGTAGTTTCTGTTTAAATCAACTGGAGAGGAAGGTTTTGATATAACTCCCCTAATATTTTAAAGTGCATAAAAGAGAGGGAGGAAGGGCATATTCTGAGTCTGAGCATCTACATTTTCCCTTTTACATTTGCTTTCCTTCAGAGCAGCAAACTGTTATGAGAATTTTAATCTTCACTACACTTGCCTCAGTTCTCATGGCTGGTTTCCACTCTGCTTTCTTTATTACTTTCTTTTTCTTCCTGTCATTCTTAGCTTTCTATTTTTCAATCCCAGTTTGTGAAGGGTGTGGGTTCAGAAGGGTTTCCTTCAGTTCCCAGTCCCCTGAAAGCATGAGAAATTGCCCATTGAGCCAATTCTCACAGCAAGGTATAAAAATAGGAGTAAAGAAAAGGTTACACAATGCTTGGATTGCAGCAGTTTGTACTAATGGGGAGATTTCAAAGCCATGGTTTGAAAAACATTTTTTAAACCTTATCATTTCCGTTGATTTTTCTCTCCCCAAGCTGTGTTTCAGCTGCAGGAACTCACATTGGATTGCTGGAGGAATTGTGCTGAGGCACAGGAGTCAAGAGCTGAGCAAGTCACGCAAAGCCAGAGAGGCCACTAATTAGTTCTCTTAGCCATAATGAGTGATTTGTTTGAGAATCCTCTCTTAAGAGTTTCCAACCAGATGCTTTGGTCTCTGCTGTTAAATAAGTGGATTAAAAGGCAAGTGGATTTGAGATTATTTTGCCACTGCAGCAGAACCCAGGTGACTCTCAGGAAAGGCACTGGTGTGGTACCACAGGTGCTGCTGGCAGTGGCCAGGACCTGTGCTCCTGGGAGTACTTCACTGGAATTCAGTCTTGCAAACTTGTAAGAAACTGAAAGTTGTCACTAAGTCTGTATTCACAAGTTTAAAGTTTGCAGAATTGTTTCTGAGCCTTGTCTTTCCCTGCTTGCAAAACCAGCTGAAGTTGACAGCCAGCCATTAGCATAATTGTCTTTGACTTAAAAGGTGTTTATTTGTATGAAATTTATTGAGCATTTGATTTTGTTTGTTTCTGATTTTCTTATAATGAGACAGACCTCTTTACCATGTTAATTATTATCAAATTGGAATGCTGAACAGTACTTTTGATATAATTTCCAAAACAATCTGGTTGTGATTCTAATAGCAGCATAATGCTTTCCTAATGAAATGTCTGTGTTAAGCCCCAGAGAGGAGCATTAACCTTGGATTAAAATCAGAAGAGAAAATGAAGCACACTGTGGTAATTTTGTTGTTGTTGTTGTTTGAAAAATCATTTTGTTAAGAAGAAGAACTACAAGCTATATTGAATGTTCCTTACGCTGATTACTTATTTACCATCTTTTACTTCTAACCTTTTTCCATTTGCCTAGCAGAAACATGAGTTGAGTAGATTAAACCTCTTTTTTTTTTTTATTGTTCAGCTTTCCAAATGTCCAAGGCATCTGAAACTGATGGTGTCAGAGTGATGTAGAGAAAAAAATTCATCTTCCACATGCTGAAATCCCAGCTCATACAGAACCTGTCCCTGCATTCCCTCATGTTTTCCTGCATGACACTCCCTAGGGCTCATCCTCATCTATTTTCTCTAATTGGGTTCTGAGCAGGGGATGAGGAGAGGTCCCTCAAGCTGATCCTCAGGGACAGCATTTTGGACAGCTGCTGCTTCCAGCTGCCTGGGATTCCTGCAGTTGGGAGATCCCAGGAGTGTGCCTGGGCAGTGCTGGCATCCAGGAATCTCTGAGGAGTGGCTGCATCTGCACTGCCCTGGCCTGGAACACAAATGGAGTGAGTGTGTGTGTGTGTGTGAGTGTGTGAGCTCCTTCTGCTCTCTCTGACCTCCCCAGATGTGCTGAGGTACCCAAATCTGTCCCAGCTGTAATCTGCAGCTGCCAGCTCTGCTGGGGTACACTGGGTTTTGTTAAATTTACCACAGTGCACAGAGCCCAGTGCTAATCTCTCAAGTCTCAATCCTAGCATATTTTAATTTATATTCTTTTGATGTGTTTTAATTTTCATGTTATTTTCTTTTTCTGGTAGGAGTCTCCACAGGACAGTGCCATCACCAGAGACATCAATCGAACGTTCCCTGCTCATGATTATTTTAAAGATACTGGGGGAGATGGCCAGGACTCCCTGTACAAAATATGCAAGGTATTCTTCACATTCTTCTGGGCTGGTTTTGGTAACTTGTGTTCTGCATCATCAGCAGTGTGGCTGTTGGCTGAGAAGAAGGAGGGTGTGTTAGCACTGTCTGTCATGGAGACACCCTCATGGTCTGTTCTCCATTGTAGCTTTGGGCTGCTTCTGGTTATTCACACAGGATACCTAAAGCCCTTCTGGCTTCCTCTGCACTGGAGTGTTTGGTGCAAAGACTTCACATCATTCCTGACCTGTCAGCCTGCACCAAGCTGGCCAAGTTATGTAACTGGAGATGACTATGTACCTCCATAAAAATTACAAAGCCATAGGCATGCACTGAAGCTGATCATTAAAAGGAAGAAATAAGCAAAAATGGATACCTCAGGGTATTCAGGTATCTCAGCTGGAATGATTTAAGCTTCCAGCACTTTCTTTTGAATTCCTAGTGTTTCTCCCTCCTCCTAAAATCCCAGTGGGACCTATTTAGAGATAAAAGCACTCAGATAAGTGGTTTAATAGGCTGCAGCAATGTTGGTGCATCACTGGAACCAGGCACTGCCTCTGTGTATCCCAGTTTGGCTGTCATACAGATTTTCCCTCTGTTAGAATGATAGGGGCTGCACTCCATCCATGGGAATTGTATGGAGCTGTGTTCAGTGCAGTGTTCTCTTTTATTTGTGTTTCTTAGCTTAAGACAGGTACCAGTAAAGTCTTGATTCCTCTTCTAGGCCTACTCTGTGTATGATGAAGAGATTGGTTACTGCCAGGGCCAGTCCTTCCTCGCTGCTGTGCTGCTGTTACATGTAAGTGCTGCCTTTGCCCTCAGCTGTTTCAGACTAACAATAAATATTGCTCCACTTGCCTAGAACAGACTTCTCAGCTCATAGGGTTGCAGGGCACACATCCACTTATATGCTGGTCAGTAATAAAGTGATTTTAGACAGAGAAGAGTGCATTGTTTAAAACTAGCTGTGGTGTTTGTAAGGACTCAGTGTTCATGCCCTTGTGTTCCTGTACTGGGACCCCTTCCATTCAAGCTTGCACTCATAGCAAGTAGTAGGCATGGAATTGTGTATAAGACAACACTGTAAATGTTTTTTTACAGGGTTTTGGGGTCAGATTGAAGCTTTTTATAAGATGTTTCTGTTGGAATCAGTCAGAAATACCTGGTGTTTGCCATGCCCTGTATACACAGAGGAGTATTTAGGACATTGAAGGGATGTCAGTTCATTAGGTCTCAGTGCAGGCTGTGCTGCCTGTGGGCTGTTGTCCTGTTGGTCTTTGTGCTTCTTGGTTTGAGAGGTTAGGGAAGGATACAATAATACCTTCATATTTTTAAAAGAAACTGTATTATGCTTTTTTAAACTTAATTGCTGTTGATAGAAGTGATCTCATCAGTGTAATATCCTTTAATTGCTGGCATGTTCAGAAGCTAGAGAGAGATTTATGGTTGTCAGGAGTAAAAGTTTCAGATTCACTCATGCTTGGGAAATACAAGAGCATTAGAAATCTGAATTTGTATATTTATAGACTGCTCTGTTTCAAAGTAACACCAGCTTTTTGTCAGTGTTTCTGTTGCAAGGGTAGTTGGAGCTGCAGCCTGAGCCCAGCAGTGCTTTGAGGTTTCTTTTCCCCAGCTGTTGCTGCCATAGAGGGCTGAGCATGAAGAGTTCTCTGCAATTTTTGGTGGAAGAGGAAGTCTGGCCTTCAGGGGAGGATTTTCCATACTGTTGTAAAGTCAGGGGAGGATACAGAAGAGATTGTAAACTCCATTCTTGTGAAACAAAAGCCAAGTGATTAATGATAACAACCTTTTAGTTCTTTGTAACTGTAATCTGAAATATTTCCTAGATGAGCAATTAATTCTTTATTTCCTCACTGAATCAGATAGAGAAGGGCAATGTTTCCTGCTAGGAGAACAGCTTCTACTGAAACAGATGTGCTTGCTTGCAGATTTTCATTGTCAGAGTCCCTTGCCGTAGAGAGATTCACTCTCAGGACTGAACCATGTGTTATTCCAGAGTTCTCTCTTCAACAGTACTTGTGGCTTCTGGGAATAATGTATGCATTTAAAGAAAAGCTAAATTTCAAATAAGTTTCTTTTTATTTGATTCTCTTTGAAGTCAGCCTTTGGAGTGTGGCTGCTAAGGAAAATAAATAATAAAAACAAATGTTGCAGAAAAGGAAATTAAGTTTCTGTGAGTCCTTCACTACCAGTTTGGAATGTTTCAGGAAAGTTTTCTGTTTTAATAAACTCCATCTGCAGTTTAATAATAGAATCTTTGAGATGGATGTTCTGTCCTTTATAGAAACCAGCAATTGACCTGAAATCAGACTTTTCTACAGAAATATTGAAACTGAAACAGGGAAAAATGTCAGAACACTGATGAGTTTTGAGTTTTCCTTCAGTTTTTGATGGGAAAGGGAATCTTTCCAAACCAGTGTGAGTTGTGAGGTGTGGGACTTCTGTTAGCAGTTACTGGTCTCTTTTATTCATGTCATCTAATAAATAATCATCAAATGTAATAATGTCATTGGAAAAGGGAAATACATGATTAAGAATAAGGGAAAGGTTCTGTTTAACATCCCCCAGTAATACTGCTTCTGCCTTATTTTGCATGGGTGACAAAGGATTAGGATGGTCAAAATCTGCAAGATTCAGATTCTGATGAGTTCTGGAAGAAAGACTCCAGGAAACTGCTTTGGTCTTCATGTCTGGAGATGTATTTTTAGTTGAGTGATTGAGAGATGGTTTATTCCAATGAAATGCCATTTGCAACACTAAACCTCATTTTGTGTGATAATACTCTTGTTTACATTTAAACTGGATTAAAAAGTAGTGACAATTTCAGTCAGAGGGAGAAGGGAGGTTCAGACAGATTGACCTGATGTGAAGGGTTTTTATACTCAGTGCTAAATCCACCTTCCTGTCTCACAGATGCCTGAGGAGCAAGCTTTCAGTGTTTTGGTCAAAATCATGTTTGATTATGGACTCAGGGAACTTTTCAAACAGAACTTTGAAGATTTACACTGCAAATTCTATCAGCTGGAGCGCCTCATGCAGGTGAGGGAGGGTGGGTGGACCTGAGCCTGCAATTCAGCTCTGCCTGGTTCTTGTGGGATGAGTGGTGTTTGGAAGCTGTGAGGAAGGGTGAGTGGTGTTGGGAAGGTGTGGGGCAGGGTGAGTGGTGTGGGGAAGGTGTGGGGCAGGGTGGGTGGTGTTTGGAAGGTTTGGGGCAGGGTGAGTGGTGTTTGGAAGGTGTGGGGCAGGGTGAGTGGTGTGGGGAAGGTGTGGGGCAGGGTGGGTGGTGTGGGGAAGGTGTGGGGCAGGGTGGGTGGTGTTTGTAAGCTGTGAGGAAGGGTGAGTGGTGTGGGGAAGGTGTGGGGCAGGGTGAGTGGTGTTTGGAAGGTTTGGGGCAGGGTGGGTGGTGTGGGGAAGGTGTGGGGCAGGGTGAGTGGTGTTTGGAAGGTGTGGGGCAGGGTGAGTGGTGTGGGGAAGGTGTGGGGCAGGGTGGGTGGTGTTTGGAAGGTGTGGGGCAGGGTGGGTGGTGTTTGGAAGGTTTGGGGCAGGGTGAGTGGTGTTTGGAAGGTGTGGGGCAGGGTGAATGGTGTTTGGAAGGTGTGGGGCAGGGTGGGTGGTGTTTGGAAGGTGTGGGGCAGGGTGAGTGGTGTGGGGAAGGTGTGGGGCAGGGTGGGTGGTGTTTGGAAGGTGTGGGGCAGGGTGGGTGGTGTTTGGAAGGGTGAGTGGTGTTTGGAAGGTGTGGGGCAGGGTGAGTGGTGTTTGGAAGGGTGGGTGGTGTTTGGAAGGTGTGGGGCAGGGTGAATGGTGTTTGGAAGGTGTGGGTGGTGTTTGGAAGGTGTGGGGCAGGGTGAGTGGTGTTTGGAAGGTGTGGGGCAGGGTGGGTGGTGTTTGGAAGGTGTGGGGCAGGGTGAATGGTGTTTGGAAGGGTGGGTGGTGTTTGGAAGGTGTGGGGCAGGGTGGGTGGTGTTTGGAAGGTGTGGGGCAGGGTGGAGAGCGAGGACATCCCAGATGTTCCAGCAGAGGTCTCAGGAGCAGTGTGGTGCTCTGAAGGCAGATGTTCCTGACAGCTGCAGTGCCTCTGCTGTGGCTCTGGTGTCAGCACAGCCTCTGCTGGGTCCTGCTGGGCATCCACCCCAGGACAAGTCTCTGGCATCCTTAGGAGGCCCCCAGGCCCATTCCTGGTGGATGCAGGACCATGCACTGATGGTCACTCTACCCAAATTCCTTCTGTAGTTTGGGGGTTCAGCTACAGTTCCAAAATAAATTAACTTTCAGTGCTTCTGTGTGCTTTATTCTTAGGAATACATTCCTGATCTGTACAACCACTTTCTGGATATCAGCCTTGAAGCACACATGTATGCTTCCCAGTGGTTCCTCACCCTGTTCACTGCAAAATTCCCTCTCTACATGGTCTTCCATATTATTGACTTACTCCTATGTGAGGTAAGTGTTATAATTGGAGCCTTGCACAGCTCCCAGCTTTTGACAGTTTGTCACTATCTTGGTTCATGTCCTTGTTACTATCTGTTCTCTCAGAGCAAGGCGTGTGTTATTTTTATGTAGAAGTGTTACATTTCTGCAATGATAAAGATTCTCAGCATTTTAAAGAAACAAATTAAGAATCAATAGGTATATAAAAGATTATAATCTTCTGTTCCCTATGGCAGTGGTTAATGTATGTGAGAAGACTCTGAACAGTGTGATGAGAGCTGATTTACAAATATTTGGGTTCTTCTCCTCTGAAGTCACATTATGCACAACAATGACTTTTTTTTTTTTTTTTCTTATTATATTATTGCATGGAGGCCATTGGGTATAAAATGGCCCAGCTAATTCTCATGCTGGTAACCTAACAAGCTTGAATCTCTTTCTCCTGCAAAACATGAAGTCTCTCTATATTTCACAACTTATATTTAGAGAGCAAAATTCTTTATATTGAGATGTTATCTATAATCATGTTTAGAGCAGTGCATGTAGTGGTATGTGGGTGAGCAGTATAATTACAGTATGCACTTATTACCATCAGTGAACAAATGCCATTTTGTACTGAAGCATCCTTGAGTTATTTAATGATTTGCTGGGTAACTTTATGCATCCATTCTTCTTGGATCTGCCCTTGTTGCTGTGAAGTGGCTGATTTCCTGCCTTGCCTTTACTGAAGGCTTTCAGCATTCACAAACCTCCTGGTCAATGTTTTTGCCCTTTCCCTGTGTCTGCTGCTTGCTTTGTCCATGTGCCAGTGGAATAGAAAGCAGCAGATGGTATGGAGAAAATCACTTCTGTTTGTTTAGAAACACATTTTCAATTCATAAATAGTAAATGTGCTCACAGAGAAGTTTTTCATCATTTTAAAGTAATAGCAAAAGAATAACTTAGTGGGAAGAAGAAAGGCAGGATCTTGAAATAAGATTAACAATGTGTCAAAATTATGAGTGGGACCCCTGAAGAAAGTGTGGGCTACTCCTGACTGCAGAACTGTTTGTATTTAATTTAATTGGATAATATGAATAGAACCCCTCTGAGGAGTAGAGGCAGAATAGATGCCATGGGACTCTGTCCTAAAGTGAGTCACTTTCTTTTTCATTGCATGAATTATCCCAGTTTGTGAAGACCAGAATTTAATATATTGGTGTATATATATTACTGCATTTGAATCAGTGCTTTTAGAAGTTAAATTATCTTGAGCTGACCAGCTACTCATTAAGAAATAAAATAAAGTGCACCACATAATTGTAGAGTTTCAGACTGCTAAGGAGGCAGTAAAACCGGTGTTGATTGTTTTGCTCTCTATAATGACTCTCCAGTAAATATAATTTTGCCAGTTGTTTGCAAAGTCGTTCTTTGTGCTTTTCATTTATGTAGCACCTAGTTACACATTTATCCTGACTCTTAATTTATCAGAAATCAGACAAACAACAAAACCCACCAAATAAATTCCTATCCAAGCTTGTAAATACTGAGAAATTAAATTATTTTGTCATTATTTTTTTCTTTCCAGGGAATAAGCGTTATCTTCAATGTTGCATTGGGATTGTTGAAAGTGAGTATACAGTGTTACACTGTGGTTTATGTATCTTCACGTGACATATGAAAATTAAGAAGTCTGTTACAAAAATATGTTGTTTTTGTTGAGAAGCTAACAACTGCCTGTGGCACACGTGCTGTGATCTGGCATGTCCTGTGCAGCACAGTGCTTTTTTTGGGGGTTGGAATAGGAGGTTGCAGAAATAGAAACAAACACTCTTTACAGAAGGTTAATAAGCAGTGATGTTACTGCAGCTTTCCAAAGCTGTTGTGGCTTTATTGTCTCTGGGATTCAATAACTGTAAAAAAACCTTGGTTTTTCCTGGTGTTTCTTTCCTGCAGACTACCAAGGATGATTTGTTGCTGACTGACTTTGAGGGGGCTCTGAAGTTCTTCCGAGTGCAGCTGCCCAAGCGCTACCGCTCCGAGGAGAACGCCAAGAAGCTGATGGAGCTGGCCTGCAACATGAAGGTGAGCTGCAGGGCTGCTGAGCCCCAGCCCAGGGCAAATGCAGCTCCATTGGCTCTCACCTGGCTCAAAGTGTTTCCTTTTTCCTTAAATTCCCTAGAGGAATTCTCTGTGGGATGTGTGGAAGTACAGAACTTCCCTGGTGTGTTAACATCCCAGGCATTTTGTGATCCAGGTGTAGTAGCAGTAGCAGTGTGGATACCAGTATTCTGCACAGAGTTCAAGCATATCTTGTGTGAAACTAATGTAGAAATTACAGAATAATCAAGAATAAAGCTATTTTATCTATCTAATCACTTAGCATTAGCCACAGATTAAATGTTCCACATGCATCTGGTTCACATCATCCTAATGAGTGCATTTGCCTTTTATGTTTCCAAATAACATTTTTTTCCTCTTCCCATTCTGCCAAAATTCCCACTGCTCCAGTGCTGTGTGGAGAGGCACAAACAGTCTCTGAGTGGACATGGCAAGGCTGCCCATGGTGTCCTGGGGTGCTGAGTGTTTTGGGGACATTAAAGGGGAGGTTTGGGGGAAGCACTGCTGGGCTTGGCACAGAACACTTCTGTATCACCTCCATGATGGGAGTGCTGCATGTAATTGCTTTCCTTGACCTAAAATATAAGTCCTTTGCTGTCAGTAGAAATCTCCTTCTCTGCCTTTGGAAGTATTTCTTTGAGCAGAAAAAGGCCCAATATCAAAATAAATAATTAATAGAAAGGGAGAAGTAGCTTGGCTAAGGCATTGTGATTAGAAGAGCATTCTTTTGGAAATGAGATCAGGAAGTCATCCTCTGGAGACAACACCAGATTCTTAAAGTCACTCCTTAAAGCCCATCTCATTCCTCCCCTGCCATGGCAGGAACACTTTCCACTGTTCCAGGTTGCTCCAAGCCCTGTCCAGCCTGGCCTTGGGCACTTCCAGGGATGGGGAGTTCACCTCTCTGGGTAACAGATGTTAGCAGAGCTGCTGCTGCCTCCTGTGCCCCTGAAAAGATGTGGTGGGACATAAGTGTTCATTTCTGCTAAGCCAGAATCCCTGCTGACTTCCCCAGGCCTCCCGTGCCCAGAATTTATGACAATGATGAATCTGCTCAAGATCACCTAAAAAGGCAAAACTGGCTTAATGCACTTGAAAAGTAGAAGATGAAAATGCAGTGGTGTGCTTGCCTTCCTTTCCTCTGGCATGGTGAATGTCTCACTTGTCAGGATCTAACTTTACATTGCAGGAGATTTGGGTGAAACCCCAAAATTTGGGCCATGTTTGAGCAGGGGCAGAGCAGTGAAACAATCTCCTCACATTACTGGCTCCATTCTCAGTGAAGGGGTAATTCTCTAGGTGGGTGTCTGGGCTGCAGGAATAACTCCTGCAGTTGTGTGTGCAGGTTGGACCACAGGTAATGGCTGGCATGTCAGAAATGTTCCCCCTGGTGCAGAGAGGTGTTTCTGGTCAGGTCTCACTAGAGGGAGCTTGGCCACCACTTTCTGCAGCTCCTTCCCAGGAAGGTTGGTAGGGAGAAAACCAGATTTCAGGAAACCAAACACGTTTTCCATTCTGCCTGTCATTTATGCATGTAAAATTCAAGCTGTTTCTCAGAAAAGTGTTTTTAAAGAGGAAATCTTAGCCAGAGCTTTTAAATTTATTTGGTTTACTGAGATTTTTAGGTGCAACTTTTAATGATAGAAATTTCATTTAGATGCATAATATCTTGCATGTGAAATGCTCACAGTGACCTTGGCATGGTATGTGTTGCTATTGTAACCTCTGGCACAGGTAACACCAGGAAAATGCTGGTCAGGATCTGTTACAGCTCCCTGTCCCTGCAGGGCTTGAACTCTGGGCATGAAATACTGAATTCAGCATCACCTTTCTGTCCCTTCTCACAGAAGGGGAATCTGGGGGCCTCTCTGAGAGTGGCTTTGCTGGTGCTGTGTGTGTCAGAGCCAGGGACTGAGCACTTGTGCCTCTGAGGTGCTGCTGCTTGCCCTGACACCTCGGGGCTGTTTTCTGCTGGGCTTGAGTGACACTGGCAGAAATGTCAGCTGAGCCTGCACTTGCCCTTTCAACATTTACAGTCTCATGTAAAGTAAACCAAATGCTTCTGTGTGATGATAAATGTTACAGCTGAAAAAGCAGCTGAAGAAGGCTCAGCATCAGGCCAGTCCAAAAATGAGCTGTGTCTCAGGGGTTCTGTTCTGCTGAAGCTCTGCTGTGTGTGCAGCACCAAGGGGAAGCTTGGGCAGGATGCTCTGGGTGCCTTTTGAAACCTTCCCTGTATTCTACAGGAAGAGGCTGCTGTCATAACATTGAGTGGGACTGAGTTTTTGGCCACACCTGAGGGTTTGACACTCAGAACTGGGTGAAGCCATGAGCTGTGCTTTGTAGAAGGCAGGAGTTGCCTGAAGCTTGTTCCATAACCCTGTGTGTGTTGTGTTCTTTTATCAGTGTTCTGGGCAGGAACTAATGGGCTGCTTTAATTTAGATTAGCCAGAAGAAGCTGAAGAAATATGAAAAGGAATATCATACCATGAGAGAGCAGCAGGCTCAACAGGAGGATCCTATAGAAAGATTTGAGGTAATGCTTTACCTTCTCCAGCCTCATTTAACAAACAGGAAGTTGTACTTTGACTCTTTTTTGAGCTGGTTTTGTTTTCTGACCAATTTGAATGCAACAGGGGAATCAGCTCCAGGAACGTGAAGGGAATGTCTCTGCTGGCAGCATTGGTCAGGATGGGGTTGTTGTGAGCCCAGCTGGGCAAGAAAAGGAGGAATAGCATGAATTTTTATTTGGGCTTATAGAATGGTTCAGTAGAGCCTGTTTAACGTGCTGATTGCACCACAAGCCATGAACAGACAGGAAATGCCTGACTGATTCTAACTCTGCCTTCCATGGTTATGCTCCTGCTTTTACTCCTCTTCCTAATTTCAAATTATGTATACTGCAATAAGCATATAATTTTATAAATAGTTTATTTATCAAATAAAGGTAATACAGGGATAAATTACACATGTAAAGTTACATATGCATATACATACCACGATAACACACACAGAGACATAGATACAATAAATTCACGTGTTTTAATCAGAGAAGTTTTATGTAAACTTTCTTTAGTATGTGTGTGTGTGCTGGGAATTGTAACAAGAGAGAGAAAATAGAGTCTTTTTCCCAGGATTCTCCTCTCTTACCTGTTTCTAGCATACAAATTCAATTTTGAGCTAAGAAAAGCAGTACTTGTAGGAAACTGCTGGCAAGGTATTGATGGCACAATGATACCCCTGCTATTGCAGGCTTCAAAACCATTTCTGTAGCTCAACAAGTAATGGCTGAGCAGAGTTATTTATACCTGGTGTCTTCTCAAGGCTAATCCTGTGTTTATTTCACATTTACACTATGGCTGTAGTTTTATCTCAGGGAATTCCATGCAGGTAGAGTTGTGTTTGCATACTAGAGAAGCAAGGTGGGCGTTGGTGTGTAGGCACAGGCAGCTCTGAGTGTCAGACCCTGCCCTGGGCAGCCCCTGTCCCTCTCAGCCCCTGTCCCTGCCCTGCCCTGTCCCTTTCAGTCCCTGTCCCTGTCCCTGCCCTGTCCCTCTCAGCCCCTGTCCCTGCCCTGTCCCTGCCCTGCCCTGTCCCTGTCCCTGCCCTGTCCCTCTCAGCCCCTGTCCCTGCCCTGTCCCTCTCAGCCCCTGTCCCTGCCCTGTCCCTGTCCCTGCCCTGTCCCTCTCAGCCCCTGGCCCTGTCCCTGTCTCTGGCCCTGTCCCTGCCCTGTCCCTGTCCCTCTCAGCCCCTGTCCCTGTCCCTGCCCTGTCCCTGTCCCTGTCCCTGTCCCTGTCCCTGCCCTGTCCCTGTCCCTGTCCCTGCCCTGTCCCTCTCAGCCCCTGGCCCTGTCCCTGTCTCTGGCCCTGTCCCTGCCCTGTCCCTGTCCCTCTCAGCCCCTGTCCCTGTCCCTGCCCTGTCCCTGTCCCTGTCCCTGCCCTGTCCCTGTCCCTGTCCTGTCCCTGTCCCTGTCCCTCCCTGTCCCTCTCAGCCCCTCTGTGTCCCCGCAGCGCGAGAACCGGCGCCTGCAGGAAGCCAACATGAGGCTGGAGCAGGAGAACGACGACCTCGCCCACGAGCTGGTCACCAGCAAGATTGCACTGAGGAAGGACTTGGACAATGTAAGTCGTGTCCTCAGGGTGCCTGGGGCAGACAGGGGGTAGCTCCTTGTTCCTGCTCCTCACTGCAGAGGGGATCCATGGAGTGCTTGTTTTGTGTGGGACAGGATTCCCTCCTCCACATCCATATTGCACACTGACAATGAATAGGCCTGTGGCAGAGCTCCATGGGAAACTGGAGTGCTGACTGAAATGCTCATTACTCTGAAAAGCAGTCAGTGACTGGAGGGAAAGGAGAGCCTGTACTTGAGTAGTTGCTTTCTTTTCTCTAAGGAAGTCTAGCAGGAGCTGTGTCAAGTCTTTGAACCATCACAGAGATCATAACATGGATGCTGGCTTGTGTTTTCCTGGGATTTTTATGAATACAATTTCACAGCAGACAGGTTTTGCAAAGTGCTTGATAAACTTGAAAGTCTGAGTCTGTCTGGCTCTGCATGGATCAGGTTCTCAGGTACCTCAGGCAACTCTGAAAATGTTGTGGTTTCCATTTGGCTTGTTGGAATCTGCCCGTGTGAACTCCTCATCCTGGGCTGCTTCCAGATCAGTAAAGCTCTCAGGAGGAAACTTCAGGTTTGCTTTGTGTTACAAGAGGTTTTTTCAGCTTTCTGTCCCACTCCCTTCTTTACATATTCAATTGTGGGAGACTTTATTAGGATATGCTTTTTCTTTTTTTTTTCCAGGACATGCAGAGACAGAAAAGTACTGGCATTTCTAGCACAGGGGAGGCCACAACACATTTAGTCTGTCTGCTTGGGGAGATGAGGGGAAGAGTTCAAGTGCTCATGTTTTACCATTCTTGTTCTGTACCAAGATAAGTGCATTTCTGAAATCTCAAAGGAAAATGACTTCTGAAAGTTGCACGGTGCAGGAGCTGACAGGCTTTAAAATGTTTCATTGGATCTGCCTCTGACAATTTAAGGTTTCCCACTGTCTCCTGGAAACTTGCTGTTGGAAAACTATTCATAGTAAATGTTGATGCCAATGGGTGAATGTTGCTTTAATGAGGTGTGGTTCAGGACTTTGGGGTTTTATTACATCTCCTGTCTTTAGGTGTTAAAATGTAGATCATAGAAGAATGTTCTAGAAGCAGGTTTTCCCCATACATTGGTATGTTCACCTCCTCTTACCTGAGCTTTTTCCCTTCATTAGTGAAGTTTCCTGAAGCTTCACACTGGTGGTAGCCCAGCAGTGGCACTTGGGAGATGGACTCCAGCAAAAATGGTCCTGAAGAAGCTTTTTCTATCAGTTTTTAACTGTTGTTTGTGGCTGCTTGAGCCTGTATGAGATATGGTTGTACTTAAATTTTTTTTTTTTTTAATGGAGAGCTGGGAAAGGAACGAAATTAGGTAAAATTACTATGCTTAATTTGATATATAATAGTCTTGTATTCAAAGATGGCAAATGATGTTGGCAGCATTTGGGTTATCCCCTGGGAGGAGGCAGGTAGGTTTGATCCTGCTTCAGGACATGATTGATTCTTCTAATTGGATCCTGAAGTGATAAGTTTCATTCTGCCAGCCTGAGGTCCTGAAAGGAAAGTACCAAAGGACTTTAACACACATTTTCTGATACCTCCATGGCACATCTGAAATCTGCAACCTAAAAGATCAAAACACAGCATTTGGAAATACAAGAATTTCCTTAATATCCTTTCACTAGACCAGAAAATAGGCTTCATTTTTCTACTGTTGTTGGGCTGCTACATCCCAGTGTTCTTTAACTTTAAAACAGCTTAAGCCCCATCTGTAATGAAAAGATGTTCTTTTTGCCTTTGCTGTCTGTTTTAAAGGATCAGCAGGACTTTAAGGGACTAAAATTCACTTTTTGATTTTTCTTCCTTTGAAGGGAATTGGTACAGCTACTTTCTGAAGATTTTATATATCAGTTGAGTTATTGATCTATTTTTATGTAGAATCCATACACCTATTGGGAAGTGCTGTGTTGTGTGTATGGGACAGGAAAAGATGTCTTAACTTTGCAGAGTTTTAGTAGTTTATAAAGAGCTCAAAATTTTTCAACAATATATTTTTATACTTAAAAAGCAGCAGTAAAAAGGGATTGTTGGTTTCTGGTGGGACATTTCTTTCCCTTAAGGAGGAAGGAGAGAGTAGCCTGACTTACATTTGCTTCAGCAGCTCAGTTTTGTATTGCAGTATTTTCTGGGATGGTATCACATCCATTGGGAAGTGTCAGAGAGTTCTGGGGGCTTTCTAAATGATCTAGAGGCATTTTTCATTAATTCTATTTTTATTGCAAGATTGAATAATTGCAAATTAAACTTAGGTCTGAGCTGGTTATGGTCTTTTATTGATCTTGCACATTGTGAGCCTTTGGTTGTCTTCAGAATATATTGGTCAGCTTCCAGACTGGACAAGAAAATGAAACTTATTTCTGGTATTGGATGACTTTAGCAACTCCAGTTTTGCTAAAATTAATCACTGAATTCAAGGAGGCATTTTAGAGGGCTGGACTGTAGTGGTACATGTCATTAATTGTGATGGGTTGCTGTTTTGCTATTGCAGATGGGAAGTTTAAGAAAAATAATTTTCAGAATAAAGTTTTATTGTTTTTAATAACCAAACCTTAATAAGACTGGAATGGCTGCAGTCTTGGCTCTGTCCTGGTGGAGGCCCAGCAGGGAAGCCTCTGCTCAGCCTCCACTCTGTGTTGCAGGCAGAGGAGAAGGCAGATGCCCTCAATAAGGAGCTGCTAATGACCAAACAGAAGCTGATTGATGCAGAAGAAGAAAAGAGGCGCCTGGAGGAAGAATCTGCTCAGGTTGGGGCATTTCTGTCATTCTCACTGTTCTGTACAGTACAGAAATGATAAAAATAAAAAGTGACGAGTGTGGGAAGGGCTTAATGTTCTAAGTCATGTTTGTCCCTCTTCTTGGGTGTAAAGGACGTCAGCAAAGCAGAATTTGGCATTTTCCTGCCAGGTGCTTCATAGGGTGGGGAATTTTTAACTTGAAATCACAAAGTCACAGCCTGTGCCAGATGCTGCACAGAGAGGCAGTGCAGGATATCAGCTGTCAGCACTTTTTGATCCTTCCTTTTCTTGGCTAGCTCACTGTTCTGTCAGTGAAGGCCACCAAAGCCTGGCTTTTCCTTGCCTGCATGGAGCTGAGCTGGACCCTGGGTAAAGCAGAGCACTGAGGATAAGGAGAAGGAAGAAATACCACCTGGGTATTTTTCAGATTACAACTATATAAAGCCTTTCTTTGCTGTTTTTTTCCCCTTACAGCTGAAGGAAATGTGTCGTAGGGAACTAGATAAGGCAGAGTCAGAGATCAAAAAGAACAGCTCAATTATTGGTGACTACAAACAGGTAAGTACAACTTCATGATGATGTGCTTTGCTATCCAAGTACAAGGCTTTCAGGTATTTTAGGAGACTTCTGGAAATCAATGTCATCTGTGCTGTGCATTTGAGGACACAATTTAGCTGTTCTAAGTGGGAACTCTGTGGCTGGATTTGGATTTTCTTTGGTTAAGACCCTGAAGTGGTCAGTCCTGTTTGCCCCTGATGTGGGTATTTGTAGATCAGCAGTGACCACAGCCTCAGTTACAGCCAAACCTTGTTCAGTTGGGCTCTTGGATATCAAAGGTTCACCTCTGCCAAAAAAGCTTCTCTCTCACCTTCTGTTGCCAATCAAATGCACCTCAGAAATTAAAGTAGAAAGATGCCTTTTTCCTTTTGAGGCTTAGCTTTGGCATTCAAGCTCCTGATCACAAGGTATCAAGGGTGCAAATTCATGTGTCTCTTTAGTGGGCCCATGGCAGGTCTCAGGGAGTGAATTAGGGTGTTTTTCACTACTCTGTCTTGCCTGTTCTTTTCTCCCAAAAGCAACAAAAGGGCCATGCTATTCCTAACCTTTTTTGGCTCCTTTAGCAAGGCCAAACTGTTAATAACTTATGTTGGAACTGCACCTTTTCCTGTGGGGATAGAAGAATATGTAGAGAATGGGAAAATGTACAGTGAGATGGCTTAATGCAGCATCCCAATTTTTTTAGCTTTCTAAAAGTCCTTAGACTATCCATGTTAATATTGCAGCAGCATTTATTTGTGCTTTAGCATTCATTTGGGAGGGAATTTACATTTATAAATGGTCTGGTAACATAATTTTGCTTGTCAGATTTGTTCCCAGCTGAGTGAGCGACTGGAAAAGCAACAAACAGCAAATAAAGCTGAAATTGAGAAAATACGGGTAAGAGACCAGATAGAACCACAGTCTCCAATGTTTCAATCTCTTAGCAAAATCATAGCAGCAAAGACAGAATTTATTTCATTACAAAATGGTGGCTGAGAGTCCCCACAGATAAAAGAGAAGATTATAATGGGGTGGATCTGGGAGAAAAGGTGAGCCCTCTCATGCTAACGTTGATGCTGGGGGTGTTTTTGAGGGGTCTCTTTTTTTTCTGGAAGAGATTCTCTGTCTCTCTTTTACCTTAGAGTAACAGGGGGAGGGACAGAGGTCATTATTGTAGCAAAATAACGCAGCAGTGTTTCCAAAGCCACAGTCTGGGGCTGGCAGGAGCTCCTGCTCAGCTGTGCCTCCCTAAAGCTGCCATTAGTGGCTGCTCTGGCATGGGGCTGCTCTCCCAGAGCAGAGGCAGGAGCAGCTTTGCTGACATCCCCAGCAGGCTGCTCAGTGCCAGGTGTTTTCTTTAGCAAAAGGTGGATGACTGCGAGCACTGCCGGCAGTTCTTCAGTAAGGAAGGCCGTGTGAAGGTGGCCAGCACTGCCAAGGACGGTTCAGACGAGGACACGGATGAGGAGAAGGAAACACTGAAGAACCAGCTGAGGGAAATGGAGCTTGAGCTGGCCCAGACCAAGCTGCAGCTTGTGGAGGCGGAATGTAAAATACAGGTAATGCTCTGGAAGTTTGTTTTGTAGTCTGTACAGCGTGTCTGCATTCCTAGAAAAATGTGTGTGTGAGTTGTAGAGGGGTTGGAACAGATCCTGTTGGTTGAAACCCTAACCTGCTATTTCCTGCATGGGTTATTTAACCAAACACTGCGTCTGAAAGTTGCTGTATGCAGACGATGTAATTGAAATTGCATGAACTGTATTTAGCAGCCACTACAGCTCCCAGACATCTGCCTGTCTGCAGTGCAGTGCTGGCTGCCTGATCTCCTGCAACTGCTTGGAAGGAGCCCAAGCTCTGACAGAATACTGAATCATGCATGTCTTTATCTCACAATCAGTGCTAAATGAGGAACTAACATTGACAAATGTTAGACATGTTTCTTAAAACATGATTGCAAAGCACTTCAGGTACCTGAAGTATTTCTGTAAAATATGACAACATTGTGCTTTTAGCCAAAGACTGATACGTGCAGCTTGTTCACAGAAAGGGAAAAGCTAGTTTGTAGAAAGTCCACTTCCTGTGGGAATAGCTCCTCCTCAGATGGAAGAGAATTAAAGAGTTTGGATGTACTGAAGAAAGCAGAATTTTTCACTAAGGGCAATGGCACAAGTCTTGTTTTGCTTTTCAAAGTGTTTTTTTTTTTCTCTTTGTCAGCTTATTGTGCTACTTTTAATTTATGTAAGACTTGTTTAACTTCTGAAGTGGCCAAGAGTTTGTAGATCTTCTAGAGCCTTCTAGGTTTAACTCCTATAACCTTGTGCTAGGAATATGTAACAAATTAATGAAATTATTCTTCTCTCTGCAGGATTTGGAGCACCATTTGGGTCTGGCCCTGAATGAAGTACAAGCTGCAAAGAAAACATGGTTCAACAGAACAATAAGCTCTATAAAAACAGTGACTGGAGTCCAAGGAAAAGAGACTTGTTGAAAAGCACTTCTGTCAAACACACCTTCTTAACACAACACCTTTTGTTGCCTTCCTTGGCCAGATGTTTAATTCTGTGACATGAGAGGACCAGAATGTAAATATAATAGAAACACAGCATGTCAGGATTTCAATAGGTCAGTGATAAAGAGGATGGAAACACAAGAGAGGTTTTATTGCTAGACATGGGATGTTCATACTACTGATATTTAACAGGTGATGTAGCTAGATTGAAGCTCTTCCGAGAAACACTCCATTCTGCGTCTGGCTGGAGGCTTTTCACAGACTAGGTACGAGAACTTACCAAACCCTAATTGTTAAGTTTACATATGATAGGTTTTTTTACAGTTATAACCTTTTTTAATATTTTATTTGAAAGGAAAAGTGTCACTAACAAAGTAAAAAAAAAAAAGAAAAAAAAAAAACAGGAAAAAAAATGCAACAAAAAAAAATACAAGTTTATCAAGAACTACATCAGTGCCAGAAAGCAGTCCCCAGAGGTAGGAAATGAAGAGTAGGAGGTGACATGTTTTGCTTTATGAATGGGGATGATTTCAGCATTCCTGTCGAGCAACCCCACTTTGTTTTAGTAGATGCAGCATCCATCTCTCTGTGTTTGGCATTTCTTTCTGTTACTAATCAATTCTATGCAACTCTGGGCTTTTTTGGCATGGGCTGCCAAACAAATTCGCCACCGGAGGCTGGGAGACTTGTCGAAGTGCTAGACAAGAATAATCAGAATTGTGGGCAAATTTCCGTTTCACTTGTGTCATATTGTTTGATCCACATATCAGCAGCATTCCAATGCCCAGCACCAGGACTGCTGAGAATATGAATTCTGTGGATGGTCTGACATTCAGTGGAGTCTGTCTGGGTTTTGTCAGGTTTCTGTTTTGTTTTTGTTTGTTTGTTTTTACCCGGCTGTAGCAGGCCTTCTGCGGAGCTCCGACAGAGCTCCCAGGTTTTAGTTTTGCACATAGGTATGAATGGGACAAAGAAACAATAAACTGAGATATATATGAGGCAGAAATCACAGCGTGAGTGTAGCTGCGAGCATCTCTAGCTGTCCAACTCGCTTCCCTGGTAGTGCTCTGAGGTGGTGTAGGTCATTTTTCACGCTCGATGCAGTTGCACTAATAGGTGCTAAACGTGCTTGGAGTTCTCATTCCTTGGATTGTATTGAGTTCTCACCAGAAAGCTGTAGAATGGAGTTTTGCACCTTGTAATTTTTTTAATTTATAATGGTTTGTGTTATGCTGAAGTATCTATTGCATCAGTGGATAAATTTTGTGTGCAGTGTGAGTATAAGCTGGTAACAATAAGAGGCACTGGTTTGTATATAAAGATATTTGGTTTATTTTGTATTTCTAACTTTTTCTTGTTTACTGTACTAATGCTAGCTAATGTACTCTGTAACTACAAGATAGAACATGCTATGTCCAAGCTTTTTTCCTTAACTGCATACATTATCTCTATTGTTTAATACCAAAAAAAAAAAAAATACTGTAACTCCATCAATATTAGATGCGTGGACATTGTGGTAGCATAGTTGCAGTGTGTATACTTTATGAATTGAAATATAAACTAGTAAAATTGTATAACTATTTTGTTGTTTCATTTCATTTGAACAGAAAACTATTAAATATTTTGCAATATAAAGCTAATTCTCTTCTTAAAGTAGAAGCAGTAGCATCTGCAGGCTTCTCCAAGACTGAAACCACAGTCATGCTGCAAAGGGCTTTGCTAAAAAAGACTGCATATTCTGAGTGCTGCCAACACTGGCTTTATATAATAAAATCTAGGGTTTGCTTTGAAAAAAGAAACTGCAGAAATGACCTTGTGCAGCTTGAAACTTGTGACTCAGTATTTCTCAAACATGTCCAATTTAGAACATTTTTTTTTTCCCATGGCCCTCCAAATTCTGCCTGAATCTGCAAAATAAATGTAGGCTATCTCTGCTTATCACCATCAGTAACAAATTCTGTGGGGTCAAGTGTGGTTCATGTCATCTTCAGCAGGGTTTTGTAGCTGTGGCTGAAGCCTGCACGACTTCAGGGCTGCACTAATTGGGTCACGGGGCAGCTCTGCTCCCCAGCCCTGTGTTGTGCAGAAATAACCAGAACAAATGGATTTTTGTCACCAAAACCACCAAAGGTGACTGGGAAAGCAGCCCTGCTCCAGGAGGCTGCTGTGATGTCACTTTCCCAGTCATATTTTGCTTTTAGAGAATGGCATTATGTGGTTGTGTGTGGTCTCCACTGCTTTGTCTTCCCAGAGGTGCATCCATTGGTAAGGTCAGCTCTGCAGTTTCTCAGTAATTGCAACCTTTAGAGAAAGTTTAAAGGTAAGTAGGGGACAGGAGTAAGCAACCCAAGAATGCTTCATCCACTTGTCTTCCTCAAGGGGACTGGGAAATAATGTAATAGTGTAATAAATGAATAGTGTAATAAATAATGTAATAATTTCCTCCAAAAATTAAGTACTCGAAGAGAGGAAGCTGCTTTATTGTTCAGATTTCTTCCACTCTCTAAATAAACATTACCTTCAAATTGCATGCAGCATATATTCCCTTTTTAGTATGGATGCAGAATATGCATAATTGTTTCACAGTATTTCATCCAAAGCACTTTATAGTCAGTTTCCAGTCCAGTTTCCATGGATTATTTTAGATGCCTACCTGAAGGTTTTTGGTGCTTGGAAATAAATGTGTTTCACATCCAACTCCATCTGAAACATTCACAGCTAATTAAGAAAAATGGATCCAGTGCTGAGACATACATCTTTGGAAGCACAATTACATGTGAAAGACAAGGGAGCAGGTCAGTTCTGAGATGAGGAAATTGAATTTGCAGATGTTCAAAACTATGAATAAGGAAGGTAGAAAACCATATTAAATCAGAGCTGCTGTAAGCATGACTATTTTACAGGCCTGTGAGAGAAAAGGAATGAGTGTGTTTGGTAGCATTTGGGGCATTAATGAGATGGGTATTTCCTGGTAGTCAATCACCTTTCTGTTCACATGTGCCTCAGCTGGGTTGGAATACTGAACTCCAGCTCAGTGCCAGTCTGCTGATGCTGGGATTAATCTCCTGTGCCCCAGGCTCCAGCTTCCAAATGCTTTGCATGTTTGTGCTGTATCATTAAGTTCCAATGGTCTCAGTGTGGGAGCTCGAGTGTCACAATCTCATTTGTGTTGCAGAACTTTTTGGCAGCTCAGGGTCCGCAGCTGGAAGTGGATATTCAGGATCTATCGGAAAGTTTTACCTTTAAGCATTGCTGGTAAGCCGTCTTGAAATTTATATAACTACCTCCCTGACTTTTTTTAGCTGCCCTTCTTATCTGTGGCAGTGATATAAAGTTCCTGTTATCAAGAGGAGGATTTCACTCCATCTGTTCAACAGCTTGGCTCACATTCATCCAGCCTAACTTTAGACACTTTGGCGGTGCCTAACATAAGAGTTTAATCCAGGAGGTTTCAGCCCCGGCGGTGCGGGGGCAGCGCTGCGGGCGGGCGGCTCCCGGCCTCCCGGGCTGCATCAGGGAGGCTCCTGTGCGCCCACAAACTGAGCAGAGTCCTGCCTAAATAAAAAAGAACAAACTGGAAACGAGCCATCCGTGGACACTCGGGGCTTTGCTTTCTATTTTAGTTTTTTCCTCCTTTTCCTCATTACTTTATTGTGCAGTATTTTTCCTTCCGTATTGCCAAAGACCATCAAGGTCTCTCTATACAAAGATTTTGCTAGAATTTAGCACTGCACATCCTAATGCATTTGAGCAACACAGGCTGTTTTTGCTGTGTTTTCTGCATGCTAACAAGCACCACGGTGTAATCTGGGACTGAGGGCTTTCCCTCGGGGTAATGTGGCCACAGGCACTGTAGGAAACTCGGGCTGTGCGGCGAGCAGGAGGGCTCTGCTTGGGAGCCATGTTTGTTGAGTTTTAACATTGAAGTCAAGAGTTTCCTGAGGGTGGTGTAAGTTCCTGCTGAACGGTTGATAAGTGTTAACTGAAGCTAACCGGATGTTTGAGGTGGATTTAGCCGAGGAGAAGCTCAGAGACCACCCCAAACCCTCCCGCTCCTCAAACCCCGCCGGGCGCCGCCTCAGCGCCCTCACGCTTTCCCGCGCTTTCTGTGGGGGCGAGGCCGTCGGGGCCCGCGCCGAGCTCTGATGGGCTGGCGGGTGATTGGCAGCAGGAGCAGCCCTTGGGCGTGAGGGCGCCAGCGGCGCCATTTTGTTTGCCGTGAGGGGCGGGGAAGAGGAGGCGCGGTGCCGGGGGAAGGAGCCTCGGAGCGAGCCCGGGCAGGGCTGGCCGGCCGGGAGAAGGTGCGGAGCGCGGGCACACCGCTGAGCTGCTGGGCTGGAGGGGAGCAGAGGCCTTCGGGCGGGGTGGTGTTTCCCGAGGGAACCATGCAGATCCTCCCAGATATCTTCCATAGAGTATGCTGGTGTTAGAAGAGCAGCGGAGGACACAGAGCTTTAGATCCATACAATAACCACTGGAGATTGGTGATACTTTGGGGAAAATCTCTACAAAACTTGCAGTGCATTAGTGGCCCATTAGTGGAGAAGGAGTAAAATTTTCTGCTTAATTTGCACGGAATTTAAATGGTCTTCTCTGTTCTTTTCCCCTTGCAGACACACCCCAGGGCCCTCAGGCTGAGGCAGGCAGTGAGTTCTTCCCATGCTGCAGCAGCAGCCTTTCAGCAGGAGGTGGGTGATGTTCATGGCAGCCTGTCACAGGCAGGTCTGAGCTGAGGCCTCCTGAGGTGGAAACCTTTGAAATAGGCTGTGAGAGTTAATAAAGTCTAGCTGTTTGATCTATAATGTGATGAGTGGCTGCCGTGGGCTGTTCTCCCCATGGAGAACCTGCGTGAGAAGCCAATCACACCACTGACTGCTGATTAAGTAATTTATGGGTTCCTCCTACAAATCTGATCAGAAAGTTGTATTATGTCTTGTACAAAAATTATCTGCTAGGAGGAAGTATAGTAAAACTGAAGTGCCTTGGAAGTAAATCTATGTCATGTGTTTCTAATACACCTTGAACTTACAGGTAAATTGTTCTCATACTGTTTATAAATAATGGTTGAGATAGGAGATGTAGCAAGAGTTTATCACAGAAGTTTTTCAGAATACAAAAAATTTAAAATGTTAGGGCAAAAGTATTTTTTTAATCTGTTTGAATTACAGCTGAAGGTGATGTGAGTTGGTCTCAAGATCTCACCTTACAGGCCCTTGATGTGAGGGTTAACACTGGAGGGGAGCAGGAGTCCAAATGCAGGTTGTTTTAGGGCAGTGAGCAGGCTGATTCAGTTATGGAATTGCAGAGGTCCATTTCAATCAGCAGCTTATAAAAGTCATGATTTTTAGGGAAGGACTGCAGTGTTTAAGATGGAGTCACAGCCGTACTGGGCTCTGAGGCTCCAGAAGGTGCAGAAGAGATGAGACTTGCAGGCTGCCAGCTCTGAGCAGAAGCTCTCCTCGTGCTGAGCACAGTTAGTGTGTGCCATGAAAACATCCAAGCTGTGTGTTTAAACTCCCTGCTGTGAGCGTCTGTTCATGCACAGAGCTGGTGGTGTGATGGGGAAAGGGACCTTGGAGCCACATTTGTAAGGGAGGGGACACTGGGATGACTCCTGATGCAGTTTTCTGATGTGGCTGGTCAGTTTATGCCAAAAAAAAAAAAAAAAAAAGAGCGCTGAGCCTGCCTTTATTGCAGGCAGGAAATCCCACTTTTGGTGTGTGCCAGCACCTAAGCAAAGGGGAAGAGGGAAGTGTTATTTGTGCAGGGTATGTGACCTTTTTTGGGATCTAAAGGCCTTTTTTAGGATTTTGCCTCATGTTCATGCCTGGAGCAAGAAAGGGCCTTTTGTTGTAACTGTAACAAGAGTACACACAGGCTTTTTACAGCATTACAAATAAAAGTGCTGGAATGTATAGCACAAAGTGAAGATGAATTCAGGGCCCTGAAAGCAGTGGCAGCTCCAGTTTCTTTCAGTTGATTGTACCAAGGATTGGGTCACAAAAGGGAAGGATAATTTACAGCTTCACCAATGGGAAAAGCTCTTTCTAGCTGACTTGCTGGAACTCAACCCTGCAGCAAACCACCAAAGTCAGCATTATGTCATGAGCAATTAAGGGAGGTGGCACTTCTTGCAGAAAGAGGGGTGCTGTTTTGGGCAGGTTTATAGATACAGCAGTTCTTTGCACATGGAAGTTACAGGCTGGCTTGTTAGTTGCTTGACATCAGCCAAACTTGGACATCAGTCAATCAATATTTTTTTCCTGCTTCCTCTATAATCAAGTACACTTTTCCAAGGTGCTGCTGATTGCAGCAAGATAAACTGGACATCTTGCTTGTTAAGCAGATGGCTCCTTCTGCATGGATCCCTTCAGTGCTGTGCCAGCAGGGGATGGGGCAGTCGAGCAGTGTTGGGGAGGACCTGAAAGGAAGGAGCTTTCTGCTGCAGATTTCACTGTGTGCATTCAGCTGCAGATTCATAACGACAGGCACTGCAGGTTGCTGAGGAAAAGTAAACGGACTTGGGCATTTCTTGGTTTGCAGGGACTGGGGAGGGATTTGTGCCACAAATCACAGCTTCCCTGTTTTTCCAAGCAAGATACTCTGTAACTGCCTGGGCAATGTTAGCATAGTTACAACAGGACTGAGCAAAACTGAGCAGGAGGTGCCGGGCATTTTCCCAATGACAGCAGAAGGATGTGCCAACCTCCTTTACCAGTGTAGCCCCAGTGCTGTGTGGCTTCTCCCATGTCCCACTCCCATAGGTGCCCCTCTCCCCTTCCTCGAGGCACAGAATGCCTGCCAGCTCCTGGAGTGGGCCCAGCTCTGAGCTGTCACTGACCAGCAGTTGCCAGGCTGCTACTGAAGAGCTGTCAGCTCTCAGCACCTCAGAGATGATAATCCCAAGGGAGCTTTTGGAATGACCTCTTAGTGAGCCAGCTAACATCAGGCATGAGCACAGACAGGCGTTATGCTAATACAGTAGGTAAGGCTGACTTCAGTTTCAGTTCAGTGTTAATGATGTTTTCTTAAGTGACTGTTCAGTTCTTTGTGGTCTTACTTGCTAAATATTTGATACAGCTGTAAATTTTAAGTGATGCGTGGTAGCGTTGGGTTTGGTACGGTTGTCCCTGAGTAGCTCTTTGTGCATAACTGACTTGTTAGCAGTACACCAGCAGACTGAGCTTGCTGCACACTGGCTTGTCAAGGGCAGAAGTCTCACACCAAGTCCTGGTCCAGTTATCATACATTCTAAGCTGTGGGATTTCATATATCTCATTTCATTAAGAGCATTCTCAATTATAGTCAGCCCATAACAGTTTCTAATCCCTTCTCAAGTCTGATCTCCTCTGAATTTGATTAATGATCTCAACACTCAGACTTCAATTCAGCATTTCAAGACCAGAAAAACACTTCTAAGAAAAGTAAGACTATATGTTCACTGACTTCTCATGTAGAGTACAGCTGGGTTCTGTAACTTCAGGCAACTGGACATATATCTATATTCCAGTAAATCTTACCATGAGTTGCAACCTCAAGCAAACAATACCAGCCACACAATTGTCATGGTATCCCCAAATCCTGCCCTCAGACAAGGAAATTGCTTGGATTTGCTTTCAACCTCAGAGGACAAACTGGGACCACAGGAATTTAATGTTTAAGAAACACAGTGAAATGAGAGGGGTGGAAAGAACTTTGAAAAAACTGTACTTGTTCTTTATGTGTGTAATTTATCTTTTAAGAAAATAAACATCCAGATTTTCTAATTAGCTAAATACTAGGAATTGTCCAGATTTCTTTTTGGAGCAGAACTTGCCTTCTCTGGTACTGCTTCCAAGGCAAACCCCCAGAGGTATTTGTGTGCAGCAGCCCTTATAAGCTGCAATCCAGCAATGCTCTATTCACTTTCACCTCTGGGAAGGAATGCATTCTGCTTGTTCCAGCATAGATGTGCTTTATGTTTGCATCTCCAAGTGATCTCTGCTAACACTGCAGTTTCCAGGAGCCAGTCTCTCCTTTCTCCTGAGCCTGTTACCTGACTCAGGCACAATGGACCTCTGTGGATTGACATCCCATGCTTCAGGAACCCTTGTAGGCAGTTTGCTCCCTGTGACCACCACCCCAACCAATCATTAAGCCATAATTCCTGTTACAGAGATAAGTCTTTATTGGAGCTATTGGAAGCAAATGGGACATGGTTGCAGTTTTATATACAGAGAAGTCTGGAGCACTGGGTTACAACCAGTGGAAATGACCCGAGATTACAGTGCAGATGGTGTTGTGTACAGTCAGTAACAGTGGCTGGCGTACAAACCACAGCACAGAAGCCAAATGAAGCCAAGTGTACGGGGTACAGCAGCAGGGGAGGAAGCAACTGAAGGTACAAAGAGCGTTCCCTTTACATTTGCAGGCTTTTTTGGCTAGTGAGTAGATACAGCTCAATTCAAAATTCACTATGCAGTTATTTTTCTTCCCACTCAACTGCTACCAAATTTAGAAAATTCAAGTGTTCAAATTACACTTTTGGTGCTATAAATAGCCATGGTTGTTGCCAAATTACTTTATTTGAAATTGCTTTATTCATAGTTGGGAATAGTTCAGTCATCATTGTTCTCTACTGATTACAGATTGGGAGAAAACTGAAGTATTTTGAAAGTAGTCTGTAATTAGACCACAAGAATCTCTTGTACTTCATTTGGAAGTTCAATTCTGGGTAACTTCTTTGAGAGAGATTTATTGGGAAGAAAGATGGAATTGTCCACCATATTACTCATTTGTGGAATTTGCTTGTAGTATTTAAGGTTTAGATAGTTTATAGGTCGTACTTCTTTTTATTCAATGCCATATCCAATCTTAGTTCAAAAATAAACACTCCATCCTCTGTGGATAAATAAATCCATCTCTTGGCTGCAGGTCAGACCTCTATTGGTGAAAGAGATTTAGAAAAATAGACCTTTTCTTTAACGTTTAATACGCTGACTCACAAAGGAAAAGTGAAATTCATTCAAGTCTAGAAACAAATACAGTACAAGTGATTTAGAGAATTGCATTCCTTCCCTTTACAAACTTGCTGAGCATGAAACACTGCCCCAAAGCACTGCCTCTCTATTTTCCTTATCTTGGAGAAGTAATTATCATCAGAAAAGTCACATCAGACTGCACTGCCAGATCTCCTGTCAGAAGGGCTCTGCCTCCTGAGGAGTCTTTCCTTAGAAATTCTTTAGATGCATGGATGGTGGTAGTTTGGGTTACACAGAGGTGATCTTTTAGCCCAAATTAGCAGTAATTTTAATGGATTTGGTCGATGGTGATTTTTGATGGGTTGAAATTCAGCCATGAAAAAAAAAGCCTGTGAGTTGGCCTGGGAAAGCACCAGCCTTTCCTCAAAATCTCCACTTCTGAGACTGCTTCCCACTGATGCCCTTCTCAGCAAAGGGCTGGTACATTTGGCAGTACAGGTTTCATGCTCAACTTTGTCACTAAGAACCCGACAGGACTTTAAAAAGCATACAGGCCATTGGACTTGCTCTGCTGTAGTACTTCAGTGCTTTGGAGAGCCCCCACCCAGCAGTGTTGCTCTCTGAGAAGTGCAAGTGTCCCAGGCTGGCTCTGGGGCAGCTGGAGGACGGTGACATTCCGGAGTGGAAGCAGTAGTTAAGCACCAGTTACTGGCCCCTGCAGAGGCTCAAGAGAACAGAATTGCTTCGGAGAGAGCTGGTCGGCCTAAAAAGCTTAGTCAGTTTGATCAATAAATATTGACTTAGGGTTAGGATGAGAAATAAGACACTGCACCTTGGAACTGGAAGACAGAGTCAACTTCCTCCTTTTTCTGTCCGAAAGGAGACTGGCTCCAAAACATTTGTCCTTAAGGACCTCTGTGATGCCTGACAGATAACTCATTATGTGTATGAATGTACCTGTCCCCTTTTGCAGGGAGGGGTAAATGTATGACTGGACAAAGCTTGGAGGCTTTTTTCTGTGATTTTTTTTTTTTTTAAACCATCTGCTCTGTGTCATGTTGTCCCTGAAGGCATGGTTACTCACTCCTAAATTATGCAGCATTGCCCAGAGAATGGCTCTGTAGTTGAATATGCCCTCTGCAGTACAGCCTCCCTTTTCTTCCAGTGTATGTGGATTTTCACACAATAGATGTGATTAGAAAACTACACTTGTCTTTATCCTGTTATTTTGAGCAGGGAAAACAGTGATATGAGTTTAAAAACACAGGAAAGAATCTACACTGCAAATCAGAATTTTTGTAATTAGATTCATAGGATCACTAACTTTTCAAAAGCTGTACTGCTCTGAATGTTCTCTAGCCCACCGTTATTCTCCTTTGAGCAGAATGACTTTCCATCTGCTTAGAAACAGTTCTTTGTAAAAATAATGACAGAAGAATAAATACTGTCTCTCCAACCCTTTGTTACTTTTCAGGACACCCTTACAAGACTCACATTCTGTTGGGAGTGCAGCAATACACACGTTTCAGTATGCATAGATCATTAAATTGTAGCAGTGCCAGTAGTAAAGCAAAACTTGCCAAGATGTCCTGCTCCTCTTAATTAAGCTTGATTTATGTGTGCCTGTTGACTTAAGATGCAGTTAGTGTAGTGTCCATCAGAGATGATGCAGTACCCTGAGTAACTTTGTATTGATTACGCTTACACAAGCTTGTGCTTTTGCAAGTACACAGAAATGAAACTCGAAGAAAATAAAGTACATCAGGTTGTTTCCATGGAACACTGTTAATCTATTCATAGCAGCTTCAAAGTATGAAGTTAAAACTTACCTTCTGCTCTACTCCCTTCGAAACAGATGAGTGCTATGATTAACTCTCCTTTAGCTTAAAAAATAGAAGTGGATAGAATGTCAAAATACCCTTTGCTGATAAGATGAACCTACTGTGTCAGAAGGAGTTAAACCAATACTGGTGACCTGAAATGTGTACGTTACACATTGTGGTCACTGTGGGAGCAGGATCTGCTTTCCCTTGCTGCTATGCTCCTCTGTGTAAAGGCAGCTTGTCTAGAATACTGTAGGCATTGCACAAATAACTAACTACTATTCCTTCTGAGCAAATTACTATTATTCCTCTCCCTTCCAAAATTCAACTGCATGCTCTGTACACTGCCTGGAAGTATCTCCCTTTTGGGTAGGGCTGCAGCAGGAAACAAAATTTGTCCATGGGATTTCTTGCATTCCTCCTCTGGAAAACCAGCAATTCTGGACTTGTCTACTGAACAGAAAAAATAAATTCATCTCCTGTAGCAACGTCATTAACAGCTCTTAGCCTGCTTAAACCTTTGGCTAGTTTCTCACTAACTATTGCAAAGCAATGCCAGCTCCCCCTGCTCATAGTACAGTAGGCTGCTGGCTTTCCCCAGCACACTAAACCTCCTGGTTTTACCACAGACTGTCTTACACACTTGGAAAAGGCAGAAGAACTTTCCCTCCAACTAATATCTATGCTGCTCTACTTCTCAAACTGCAGAAGAACATTCATTTCTATTGTTATCTTTTCTCTCTCTCACCTCAGTGTATTCTGCCAGAACCAGATGCATTCAGAAATCCTGTGTTCATGCTGATGCTGCACTACTCCTCATGAACTGCAAAGCAGCATAAGGCAGTTGGAGCTTCTAGATCCTGGTTAGAGGTATGAATGAGGCTTAAGTTTAATTAATTAGAAATTAACTGCAGCTCTTGCTCATTCCAACTCCCTTGTACTAACCAACGAAGGATAGCCAGTTACATTCAATTGATGCCTTTTAAAAATAAGTGTTATTTATTCTGGTAGAGATAACAGTCCAGAGGTTTTCACAAACATGCAGTTCTGGCTGGTGAGAAAACATTTTGAAGTTGTTTACTTACACAGCATAGAAGAGACTGCAGCTTTAATTATCTTACTACCCCAAACCTTTGAAGCTAGAAATCAGATAAATTCAGTTTCAGATAAATTCAGTCTCTACAGTTATAATTTTTAAATGCTCTTTACATTCTTATAACTCTCACTTCTTGGTGGATTAATAATTAAACATGGAAGAGTACTCCCCCTGAGAAGGCTTCAGTCTGTACAAGAGTTTCTATAGACTAGGCTTGATGGGTTCTTTTCAAGTACACAACCACTAAACTACCTGTGGTACAGTATATATGACCTTAAATTGTATAGAGTTAAGGCACCAAATACAAGATAAAACAACATCCAAAATAAGAGACATGCTTTAGAACTGCACATCTCTTCACACCACTTTTTGACATTGAGCTCCTTGAAAACATCAAGGTAAACAATGTGGTCTGAATGTTTCATGCAATCTCAGGAACTGGAGAAAAAGCCCCACTTTACTGAATTTAAACCTTATTGTCTGATGAACTTTTACCTAACTTACAGCACTCACAGTAAAGCATTGCCTTGCCTACACAGCATCAGATGGGTCTGGGAGGAAACTCCTTAGGAAACTCCAGAGAGAGGAGTAGACAGATGTGTTCTACTAATGCTTTTGTGTTATCTCACACATCAGTTACAAACCAACAAGTGAATCCCATATCTATGAGCAGAAAAAGCAAGCACCAGAATACCTGGACATAAATAGGTATGGATGCAGATGATACAAACAAAGCTAAAGAGACATCACTCTGGGGTTAAGTAATAAAACTATTCAGTGATGACAAATCCCTTAATGCCAAAAACTTAACCACTAGCTTTTAAATGATTTATGTTGAAAAGAAAGTGCACATGAAACTGCTGCTGTGGTCCATAGGCACAGGACCTCAGTGCTGGGTTTCTCTGGTGAAGTGCTCTGAAATGACTTTAGCAGAATTTCCACTTGCAGTGGAATGAAACCAACAGGCCGTTAGACAAGCTGTCTCCTGTGCTAGGACAGCAGATTCAGCTACCCTGTCTCTTTGCTCTGCTTTAAACAAGTCGATAAAATATCTCATTTTTCACTGGATTATTCATCAGGAAGCCCAAGAGGGTCTGTGTGCTGAACATTCGAGCTGAATTACTGGTTTTGAGACAGAACAGCCGTTCCTAACTGAGCTCCTCAGTGTGCCCAGCACAGAGCTCATTTTCATTCTTTTGATGCCAGAGAGGAGAGATCTTAGTGAGCTTCATGACTGAGAACAACAGTCTGAATTACATGTTTGCACATTTCCCCCTGTATCCAAAGGAATCCATAGCAGCAGAGCTCCCGTGCTGTTTCCCAGAGCCACTGGAAATAGGAGTTGTTTTTGTGAGCTGCTTTGTGACTTGAAACTCGGTGAGGCTGGGACATAGTTTTCCCTTTATTAAGTAACAGGCAACTGTCTTAGAATTTAGCTCAAGGCAAGAAGTTCTAATACTGAGTGAGCATATCTCACTATGCCAAGCACAAGAGGCAAAAGGAAACTCGTAATTTTGTCTGAGTAAAGACTGAAATACTGTCTTGTTGTTTATATAAATCTGGAGAGATGTTCAGCAATCCCTCCCCTAGACTGGCTCAGAAGTACAGATGCAGAATTACAAATTAAGCAAGGGACTTTATTAAAGGGAGTTGGTGGCAGAAAAAAACAGGGAGTGCCATGCTCACTCTCCAAGGGACATTGCCAAGACTGGATCAGAGACAGCACGTTAAGCTGCTCACATTTATTGCTGTCTTGGAGATAAGGAAGTGACAAGACAATGATATCCCATAGCTGAACAGCCAACAAGCAGAAGAGTTTTTTTCCCTAGACTACTTGAAAAATCTTCATGCCCCTCCTCCTGCATTTTCTATGTCCTAATAATCTGAGGAACTTGTTGTCAGGGAAATTGTTCTCAATAGCTCAATGAAAGCAAAGAGCCTCAAATAATTTTAGATTTGTGTGCTTTCCCCCAGTTAAGTTCTTTCAGGGGCTTGAGGGCACAGTCTTTTATTAAGACACCCTTTAAATCTTTTTTTCCTACCAGAAGGCAAGTGTTCTCAAAGAAAGAATCCTTGTCTCCAGAGATGAGAGATACTGGAGCAGTTTTCAGATCTTTGTTAATGAGTAGAAATAGTCCTCTGGCACATGAATAAGTTGAAATATTTGTAGGAAAACTCATTTCTCTGAAGTGCTTCACAGTCTGATTAAAAGTTTTTAAGAATCTAGATAGTTACATGTAACAATTTCATAACTTGAGAGAATCAGTTATTTACAGGGATACTTAGATGATCAGAAAAGGCAGGGCAGGAGGACAGAATTCACAGAAGCAAAGGTATTTAACAGCAGTGAAAGTGGTGGCAGCAGCATTTACAGCACATTAAGTGGAGAGCCATGACAATTGCTGAATCATCTAATTAGCTCACACTGGCTACACGACAGCAAATTAGACAGATTAGGAACCACCTACCCAGGCACTAAATTGCCTTTGTGAGGGTTGGATTGTGCACTGTGTCCAACAGAAATTGCTTGGGCAACCAAGGCCTCGTGTTACACATTCCCTTCAGGAGCATAGGCTGGCCTCCCTCCATCCAGCTGGCAAAACGCCCAGCAATAAGGTCACCGTGTTCCAGCTCCTGCATGTGTGCTTAAGGAAGACAGCAAGCACTGGCACAGAGAGAACAGCATGGCAGGAAGCACCACACACCATGCCTTGAGCCAGCCAAGCCCTCCAAACCAGCCTGGTTACTCTAAACCCTTCTCTAGGTAAAACATGCCTGGAGGAATCTCATGTGGCTGGCTAAGCAGGACTGAAGCTGAGCCCTAAAACTCACAGGTGTTGTTCCAAAGTCAGTGGTGATGCCATTCATTCCCAGTATAGAGAACACATTAAACAAGTCAGTTTTTTATTGTAAATCTCTGGCTTTTAATCCTTTAAGTGCCAGACACCATCTCCTAAAATACACACCATCATCTGGTTAGCTAAAACTAGCATTAAGGTGGGTAGTGTATAGGCACAGACTTTCCCTGGTCTGCTATTTATAGATGTACTAATTGAAAGGAACTTTTTCAGAATTCTTTTCCGTGAACCAGAAATTCAAACTGTAAAATACCATTTCTGCTCCACTGAGAAGGCACTCTAGAATTGGTAATGCTACTGGCAGCTGCACAGAGCATACAGAAGCAGATTTACGTGTTTGGCTCTTGGGTCCATGCAGAAGGACAAAGCTCAGTAGCTGTAACACAGACCTCCAACCTCACAGAAAAGGCAATTTGGACCAAGCTCCTGTGAGGAGGCTTTTAAAAGGAAACCTACAAGTATTATGCAGAAGAAATGAGTTTCTAGTTCTGCCTTAGCAAAACCATGCTTGTTGCAACATTGATGAAGCAGATGTTACCCAAATTACTCATCAGATAATAGCCTGATATTAGGCTAAAACCTACTGATAGAATTGGCTACTCTCTCAAACACGAATATATCAGGCACTTCAGAGCCTACTCTTCTATACATAGGGCTATTTTGCACAAGTTCCAGATCAATGAGAGGGATTCCCAGGCAATCATGCACCTTAAGGTCTTATCTCTGAATCCAAGTGGCTGCAGAACCCAGGATTTAGGAGTCTTAAGTACACAGTATGTTTCACATATCAGAAAATGGTTCTCTCCTACTGAAAAGGGAGGCAGCGAAGGCAAAGGGCCATCTCAGACATAAATATTGCAATGCTTTACTGCATTTAAAACAGCAGGGTATTAGAGAATTCTAGAGAAAAAAAGATGCAACAAAGTTTTTAAAAAAAGCAGGAGAGTGGAAAGCTTAGATTTTAAGAGTTATAAGAGTGATGACAGAAAAATACAGGAATTCACGTTAAAGCAGTTCTGCTGGAAAGAAGTACAGATGGATTAAGCTGCCAAGCACAGTCCACAAAGAAGCAGATCAAATGGGAGTCAGCAAGATGTTTATTATCAGTCCTTGAAGTGGACAGTGCTTGTCAGGCTGACAGCAGTTAAGCTTAGGAAAGGAATATTCAGGAGAAGTTCATTATAATGCACCTTGATGCATATAATATCCTATCTGAAGGAGCAGAGCAGCCTGCTGCTCCAGGATCAGCACTGCTGGGCCTGCCAGGCTCAGAAAGGGACTGTAGTGAGCTGCAGATTCAGCCCTGCATTTGCACCTTGAAGATAAGAGCAGATGGAAACCTGCCCCCTGAACAGGAAGGACGTTCTGATTGCTCATCAGTTGTCCTGCAGATGTCATGGAAGGATTATGTGCTTCCAGAGCCAGGCCCTGGAACAGCTCCTCTGTTCCAGGTGCAAGCTCCTGCCCACAGGAACAAAGCTGACACTGTTGAACAACAATTTTTCTCTTACCAGCTTAGGAATTATATCCAGAAATATCCTGAGGAATGGATAACCTATACATGCAGTTAATTTGATGATTCAATATTAAAATCAAATATAGTTTATATATGCTGTTAGTTTTCTGAAGCAGACCTTTGGGATTGATACACCACTACATATTCTGTACCAAAAGTGGTTTTCTCTTTGACAGCAGTGTCAGCTGTTACTGGTCAGGGGCTGTTCATGTTTTCATCTCTGAATTGAGACCCTAAAATGCTAATACATCAGCATCAGCTTGCTCCCTTTTGCTTTTTTATTTTTTAACCATTTTTATATAAAAAGAGTTGTTTCCAGCAACTTCAAGTACTGCAAGTACTGCACTTCTGGAGTACTGTACTATGCAACTTTGCATAACGCAAGGTTTAAAAGACAAATAAAAAAATAGTACTTTAAAACTACACATATCATGTGCACCAATAGGTCATAATCCAAACCCATTTTAATCTAAGTAAAATATTGTTAAAACATTTACTACAGAACTAAAAACAATTATTTATGGATGGCTGTATCCTAATTTCCAGCTGCAGAAAACCACAGCTAAGCAAAGGATTCACACAGAGATAAATCCCTGCCTGCCTGCCCTCCTGTCCTGCACTGCACCTGCAGGAGGGAAGCAAACCTGGCTGCTTCCTGAATTAATTTGGCTTAATGTGACTTGATCTCTGCCCATTTTAGCTGTAATATCATCATTGTTAATTCTTCATTTGGAGTTTAAGTTTAATAATTTAGGGAAATAATTTCTCTCCTTCTTGTGTCACCCATCACAGACAGCCAGAACCAAGGTGTGCATTCAGAGCAGGCCATGGCCTGGCTTTGGTACCTACCCAAAGGTGTCCACAGGGATGCAAGGAATGCAGTGCCTGACACAGCAGTATCAACACAGCTTTTTATGCTACACAGGAGAAAAATCACAGTCTGTTGATAAAACCAAACAATTTCTTAAGTGTTAGTTAATATTTTCTTTTTTAACTGAAACTGGAGTATTTGAATTGGCCTTAAGAATACAAAGTTGGGATTCAGACCTATGTATTAGCTCTTCAAACACTGAGTTAACAAGACATAATAAAAACGTGCCATATACAAGATTGTCACAGGCATATGAGATTTTTAGAAAAAAAAGCAATAAAAATATTCTTTAAGCTGAAAATAAAATATCTTACCTTTTATATCACGATCTCAGCTTACAGTCACTACATTTCTGCTTATTTTATACAAGTGCATATGGCTATGAAGGTCCGGAGAGAATGAGAATAAAGTGGAATTAACCTGCTGAAAACTGCTTAGAAGTCTTAAACTGCAACATATAGATGTTCCAATACCATTTAAAAAAACATTCACCTTTCAGTTATTGCTGATTGACAATCTCAAAATATCAAGATACAAATATTCAAGAGGGAAAAAACCCAGTAAATTTAGAGCAGCTAAGGTTTTTGAACTGGATGTTTCCCAAATACTGTGTTTTCCTATCATTTGGTGATGATTTTAAGAGACACAAAAGTAATCCACTTGATTTTCAAGTTCAGATCTACCATTTTTGTGCCTCATATCAATGACGTGGGGAAGAGAGAGAATATATCACTCAATTACATTTTGGAAAAAAAATATATGTTCTATTTCTTGTGCCATTTTGCTACATTTCATGTCTGCTGACATGCACAATGGTACAAAGCACTGCTGCTTCAGGAGTGACCATTGCACGGCTCTGTAGCAACTTTTATAGGAAACATGCAAATACAGTGTAGTATTAAAATTCTGAAGGATTTCAATAGTGAAAGTAAAGGCAGATTTCAGTGCTTGAAGCAGCACTCGACCCAGGTTGTGCCTTGGTTTGGTGTTTGGTTTTCCCCCCTCAACACACCAGTCCTTCCCCTTCTAGTGTAAAGAAATAACCAGGAGTATATACACATCTATTGCTATGTACCCAAAGAGAGGACTGTGGCTTGGACTAAGTATTGCTTTTCATTACATGGAGCAAAGTTCAAGAAGTGAAAAATACACTTTTCAAAAAAAAAAAGGAAAAAAGCTCAGATTCCATGTCTGAAGTTGAGAAACCTCAAAACGAGCCATGTTTTTCTTGCTTTTAAGACATGTACAAAATGCCATTTGAAGCCACACAACCTGATGGTTCTAGAAGTCAGAGAAGAAATCTTGAGGGCCCAAGTGAATAATAAAAGGTGCGATGCTGAGAGGCTGGCAATAGGGACTGTCAATGAAAAAACCACCTACAGTGGGAGAAGAGCAGAGAAGCAAAAACCTCACGTTAATTTCTGAGACTGGCTGAAGCTAAAGCTCCATTTAAATTTCTCTGCTCTTTCAGCTGCAAGTGGAATTTTCATTGTAAAATGGGCACTTTGAATTCTTTGAAGGTATTGAAACATCTAACACTTCCAAGGTTACCACTTTCTAAACAAAGAACTGACAGCTCATTCATATTTTCAGTAAAGCAGAGAAATGTAAAATATGCAGCAAGGGGGCAAGTTTACAATGTGGTTAGTAACTCCCAACAAATGACAAAAAATAAAAAATGACTTCTATAAATCATCTGAAATGACTGCCATCATGTTGGAAAAGAGCATAGCGCCCTTCTTGTCTTTGAAATAAGAACAAGTTTTTGGCTTACAAATGTTCATTGTATAGAATTGGTTCATGGAATATTTTGTTTAGAATTTTACAAAACTGGGGATCCAGGAAAAAAAAAAAGGAAACTACAAACAGTTGCCAATCAGGGGAACTCCAAAAGACAGGGGGCGAAAAAAAAAATGTGTGTGGAGGAAAGAGTCCTTTAATGAATATTTGATTAACAAAAATGGGCTCTGATCAGCCATGCTTTTTCTGCTCCGTGATGGCTTCCTTTCATCCATAGGCCAGCAAAACAGATCAGTGATTTCTGAGCACCTCTCAATTTGGCTCCATCCCCAGGCCCTGCTCTGAGTTCCGTGGTGACACCAGGCTCATCCTCTCTGTTTTATTAAAGTACCACCGACACCAAACGGAAGCGACAGCTACGGCAGGAGAGAACTGAGGAAGTGGAAACACATTCCTAAGCATAAATACTTAGCTTAAGAATAACAGCTGCAGTTAAATCCAGGGAAAGCAGCTTGTTCTATAAGCCACCCCTTATTCAGCTTTTCTATATTTCTCTCCCTCTAAGGGGCTGTGGGGAGGAGGAACTTTATGCTGCTTTAAGCACCATCTTACAACACCCTGAACACAGATACAGCTCCCCTGCCTCAGCAGCAGCACCTGTCAGAGAACAGGGCATAAAGGCAAATCTTGGGAAGAGCAGCAACTAAAGCCAGCCTGTGGAAAAGCAAGGGGTGAGGGCTGAGGAGAGAGTGCAACCAACAATGCTGCTTATTTGTGGGGTGATACCTTAATAAAGACCACTGGAATCCCTTGTTAGAGCCCACAGCAGTCCACAGTCCATGGAGACTCCAGTCGTGGAGCTGGGGCCTGTTCTGGAATTTCAGACAGGTGCACACACTCCTCATTAAAAAGAGGACTCTGGGTTTGAGCACCAACTCTTTAAAAAGTACTGGCCTATGGCTGAAGTGTGTCACTTTTCACAGCAGCACTCAACAAGAACTGGGACAATTAAATAGCAAGTTTTCATGGGGACCTTGTTGCTGCTTTAGATTCTTATAAATGTAAGGGGGAAAAGGAAAACCTTTGGTTTAATATACAATTGACAAATAAAATGCTTTCTGTAGAAATGGTGGATGGAAAATCAAGGGTGGGCAGACAATCTTAAAAGTGAAGAAGGCCACAAGAACAAGTGGAATTTTTTTTTTTCTCTTTTTTTTTTTTTTGTAAAAACAAAAGAAAGGAAAACATGTAGCTTTTGAGCTCTAAAGATCCTGGTTGTAACATTATTGTTGTCCTTTCTCTGGGCAATACAGGTGTAAGGTGTATCCCTGGAATTGCATCCTTCTGTGGGAACTTCCTTTAATACTTGTTTAATACTTGTTTCACAGAATGCAGCCTTATACAGAGACAGACTAATTCCCTTTGTTTCATTTGTTTTTCAGCATTTTGTGTATGAGTGAAAAGCCTTCTTGGATAATTAAACTGTGTCTGAAATCACAGTTACAGTATGCTGATCTATAAGGAAACTCAGGTACTGATGCTTAACTATAAAAAATAAGATAAAACAATATTTTAACCCATATTTTACTAAGTTTATTACACACCATAGTATTTACAAAGTTAAATGTTAACTGTAAAGTTTCTATCGTGTGGGTTTTTTTTTTTTAATTTTAATTTTTGTTTTTTAAAGAACTATGCCCTGCATTTAATAACCCTACAGCAAATACAGGTCATTAACTGAGTCTGTGTGACTGCATTAGGAAACAGGCAGTACTCTTGTGTTACAACAAAACAGTTTATTTGTGATCAGTGTTTTATATTCTATACATCCTTCACAAATTTAATTTTACATAATCGGATACTTCATTTAAAACGTAAGATTTAAGCTTCTAGTTCTTCCCTATAACAGAAGGCTGGTATAAGTTATTTGAAAATGAGGTAACATTTCACAGAACATTTTTTTCAAGTTTTAGAGAACTAAATTTGCATTTTGTTAAAATCAAAAAGTAGGAAAAAGATGTTTCTTTACAAATGACTTTGCTCAAGTATGTGTTCAAAGAAAACAGGATAAAAAGGCTTTTTTTCTTCTAACATTCTGTACTGTACTGTGTTGTTCAATCAATAGGAATTAGCTTCTGCCATTTGCTAAAAGAATGAGTAGTGGGGAACGGGGTAAGTTGGGAATTTCATAACTGGTAACAGAACCATTCTCTTGGGTAAACCTACAGAGAGAAGAAAGGGAGAGGACTCCAAATAAGTTCAGCAATCCAAGAAAGTCAGATAAGAGCTTACAGTAGTGTTCTCATTAACCTTTTCCAGATCAGTCAGTCAATATGATGTCAGGGTGCAGAGTCCCATAAACAGTAACACTTCACCACTTTGCACTATTTCAGACAGATGGTTATAGCTTAAAGTCTGCTTTATTTTTGTCCTGGTGTCTGATAAAATTAAAGGAAGTTATATTTTCAAAAGCAGAGTGTGTATTTAAACTTCAAGCTCTATTTCATAATCTTTATGGTAATTGATCTCTACTAGTTTGTTCTACATTGAGATAATTTCACAGGCCAGTTGCAATTGCAGATATTCTAGACAGGCACTGCTGTGCATAAAATACAATTCACAGGGAAACTGTTCAGCAGTTTTGATCAGCATCCAGGTAGGTCAGCCAAAAATCAAACACCTACAGTAAATTCTGCCTCTGCTTCCTTACTCTACACTTCCTCTCCTGTGTTGAAGTAGAACATCTGGAAAGATTGACATCTGCCTGATTTCATTATTATTTTAGAGTTCTTGTGGCCTCACAAACTTCTGCACAATTAAACGTTTGTTTGTTTTTTTCATCTTGCCTATTTAAATTCTAGTATTTAACCTATGTATCCATTTAGAAATCACAAAGCAGCAACAGCAGGTATTCCAGAGCACCAGATGATCAAAGTGAAGTTTCCCAACATGCAACAGCTTACAAAGGCAAAGAGACATGTTTACCTTACAGCCAAAAAGCATTATCCCAGAACTCCGCATCACAATCATAAGACATTAAGAACAGAAACTCTTTATGTGAAAAATGGGGGCATCCAATTCCACAATGCTTTGAAGTCAGTGATATGTCACATATATACAGCTAAGTGCTTAAAATCTAGCTCCCAAAATAGGCATGAGAGGAAAAAAAAAAAGCCAAAACTGAAGGAATGAATGAAAAAAGCAAGAAAAACTGCAAGGAAACTTGGTAACAGTTATATTCCTGCCTTCAGCAGGGAGAGGATTCCTCATGTTACAGTGTGTCACTGCTTGTAAAAACACAGGCATGCAGATACCAGTAGTCCTAGTTATACTCTGAGAAAGATGCTTGAAAAAAACCAAGGGTTTTTTTAAAAAATTCATACCCCAAACTAAATTTCCTCTCATTTTTCTCTGAGCAAACATGTTGCTGTTCCTTGTGTGATGCAGTGCAAAAGACAGCACTCCATGGGACAGCCCTGCTGCCAGCTGCCCTTCTGTCAGAGCACAGGGCCAGTTAGCAAGTATAAAACTAGAGAGGTTTGCTCTAATTCTGGGGGCAGAATTCCACACTGAGCACAGCCTGTGCAGGACAGAACTGGACCAGCTGGTCCCAGTCAGTCAAAGCAAACTTTTTCCATAAAGCAGCAGAATTTTGCCCTGCTGGAGCTCGTATCTCTAGAAAACTCATGTAATTGACATTTCAAAATATTTTTAACTTTTATAATGATATCTGGGGAGTTGGTAATGCCCAAGTGAGACAGATTTGGGAGGAATTACTTATTACAAATGCTAATAAAGCAGAATTTTCCCATATGAAAAACTCCAGGCCTTGAAACATGCCGTGATTTGAGCAGCAGACTGACCAGTCCCTGCCACAGGAGAGGCTGGTGGGACTGGTCCTGGTGGGCTCACACTGTGTGTGCCAGGACATATCACTGACTCCAAACTGCCCTGCTCCCATTGCCACATAAACCTCATTCAAAGTAACCAAAAGGGCCGGTTAGAGGAATGCATTGTTAGTCCAGCATAAAACAAGCCAGTGGGGAGGGAGAAGCCGAGTTAAGAAAACCCTTCCATCACAGCTCTCTGGTTATCAGCTCAATTTACAGTCTCCATGAAACCAGTGCTTTGCCAGCCTAATAGAACGTGTTTCATAGTGAGAAGCATTGTGGCAAATGACCGTGTCCTGGCTGCCTCACAGACTGATTGCTACCAGTACCAACTACCCAAAACCCATCCTAGTGTCCCAAGCAGTGGTGGTTTAGCCTGCAGGGGTGGAGGTATCTGCCCATAGACTTCAAAGACTTGATAGCATTAAGGGAGCTTTGTCCACAAGTCACTTACACTTGGGGACAAACATTTCACCAATGTTACTGTAATGCCATTTAGCTAAATCTGGGTCAGAGATGCTGAAATAGGCCCTTCGGTAGTCTTTGAATGGAGCACACACTGGCTGTAAAAAGTAAGGGAACTACTTGGACTGGGTTCCAGTATGAAGGGAACAGGCAATTAGAACAAGCAGTCCTTCCACAGACCAGGCAAAGCAGAGGCAAAAAGCTACTCCAACCAAAAAAGAACCACAAGGTTATGGCATAAAAGTGTTGTTGTTGTCATGGTTTAAGAGCTTTGAATTTCTCCTTGGACTGCCACATTTGGACTGCCACAACAGTTTCTGTATAATTTCTAACATGTTAATGACAGGGCTGTACGTACCGTAGGCTGGTGCTGCTGTGCTGTATCCATAGGGTGCTCCATAGCCTGCAGGGAAACAGAGGAGGGAGGGGGTCAGTCCCTGCCCTGCCTGTCAGTGTTTGCACACCTGCACATGGGCAGGGAGCCTGTGCCTCAAGCAGGAGCACAGCAAAGCCAAACTCACACCAGGACATACAAGTGTTGCTCAAAACACTGAAATGTTCCTATGGGGTGGCCTGAAGAATAAGCTGCCAGGGACCTTCTCAACCCTCACATCAAAGAGTTAAAATGTTAAAATTCCCTATTTCATTTCCTCAGCATTTTATTTTCTACCAAATCCCTCAAGTCTGAACTGTCAGAGCATGGGGTTGGTGTGACAGAGACATCCCATATTTGCTTATGTTCTTCTTAAAACACAGATGCAGTCTATGCAGAAAACAGTCATTTTCCTACATTTCCTTTAAAAAGGGAACTCTGGATGCCTGTGGCAGATGCCACATCCTCCTCAGTAAAGCTCCTGTGAATTCTGCTATCTCTGCCATTTCTAACACACAGAGTTCCACAGAAGACATGTGAACACCTCCACACAGATAGTTTTTCCCCAGAGAGCAGAGGGTGACTCTGAAGTACTTGAGAGAAAAAGCAGCACAGGTAACACCAGCATTGGTTTCTACATGTCAGTAGTTCATGAAGGCTTTACAGGTTTTTATTTCCTGGTGAGACTGCTGGTGTCACTCCAAAAAGTAAGAGATTTCTGGGAAGAATAGGGGATGGAGAGAAATAATCTGTGAAGGCCAAGGCCAATAAAAGCTTAACTACAGCAACTGGGAAATTAAACTTATTTCTGGAATAACTCCACACTGGCAAGAAGCGTGCCCCTGGCAGATTAAAGTGTCTCTTAAATGACTCCTCAGGCAGACAGACAGTTCCAAAAACAATGTTAACAGCTATTAAAAATGAATTACTGGGTTTTAATATTTAAAATGACATGACCATACAGGAACAATGAAGAGGACATGCTGCCAATGGTGCCAGGCAGGAAGGCTCCCAAACAACAGGGCTGTGCTATTAGCACGTGTGAGCTGCTGGAGGGTGTAATTAGAGCTCGTGCTGTAATCTGAAAACCTGAGCATGAGGACTAGAAGTGTTATTTTTTGGAAGCTACTGCTGGATTTGCTTTGACTAAGGCATCTTCAGCATCTCATTCCTACAAATCTGTGGTTCTTGTAACAAGTGAAAACAATGTCTGGATTCCTTTCACATGTCACCTACAAACCTCAGACATGCTGTAGAGTCACAAAGAAAATGCACTTTGAAAAGTAATTTGAGGATGGAGAAAGTGACCATTTCATGAACATTTTCTTGTGAAAATGTGAAATGGGAACCAAAAGCCCTTGGACTTCAGAAGCTGTTTCTGCTAACCAGAACAATGCAGTGTGGAGGATGACTTCCCATCAGCCAGAGTATGAAAAGAAATTAATTTTATTTCTGGCCACCACAGAAGCTACTACTAGATGCTTCCAGGTGGAGTTTATGTAGAGGGTTTTTGGGAGCTCAGGGACTCTTGAGCCTGCTGACTTCATATTCACAAAGTATTCTTGGTAAAGGCACTCCTACTGCAAACCAGCACATGATCCAGAAGGTTCTTAGGTAGAAAGAGAGTTTTGGGAATGGTGCCATGGCAGTGAACTATGAAGACAAATCATAAAATAATAAAGCTAGGAAAGCCATTATGCCTATAACTGTGTGCTCTGTGCACACAGAGCTTTGAGCTGCACTCATATAGGATACACTCTGCCAGCTTTCCAGCTCTTTGATTTATTTAAACCTCCATGAAGCCTTCTGCTCCATCTCAGATGGTTAAAGAAATCCCTTGCACAGGTGAATAACACACATGAAGAATAACAACCCAGCAGACAAATTCTGAACTATCAGCTACAAGTGTGGTGCCTTACCTGGTGTAATGTATCCAGTAGCAGCAGCTGCCCCAACAAATGCCCCTCGTGTTAAAGCACCTCGTCCTCTGCCTCGAACAGCCTGGACTGCTGCAGAAACAGCTGTATTGACAACCCCTTTAGTCTGCCCAGAGTGACAAAAAATAGCAGTTCAGAGAGTGAAAGTGTTGCTGGAATACAAGGCCACCTGCATTAAATCATCCCTTTGAGAGAACTCTGTAAACATGCCTGATGTGCCAAGCTGGCTGAGCACAGACTGGAGAGTGCTGTGCCAGAGGATGTGAGTGACAGGGACACAGCACAGCCCTGGCCCTGCCACTGCCTGCAGAGCCCAGCACGTTCCCCCTGCTCAGCCCTGGCAGTCCCTTCCTGCAGACTCTGCTTTATTTACCTCGGATTTGGGCATGGTTGAACACTGCTGCCTTCTGAGCCTCTCTCTGCTGCTCCCACTGCCCTACAGCTTTCCTCTCCTTAACCTACAGCACTGATTTTACATCCCCCTTACCCTCCTGAACCCACACAACTGCAGCAGGGTGAGAATTTCAACCCCAAACAACCAGCTCATGACAACACCAGCCTGTGTTAACCTCACTTTACTGGAATGCTGCCTTCTGTATCAAAAACCAACCCAGAGCTGGGATAACGGTCCAAAAAGCAAGTGACAGTTCTTACCTGAGGAAGAATCTTCTTTTTCTTGTTATTTGCTGCATTAGGCCCAGAAAACAGTTTTTCAAGTGCTGCTAATGCAGCACTTGCTTTTGCTACTTTCTTGTTTGGGCCTGCACCTCTGAACTTCTGCCCATCTACTTCTACCTGAAAATTAAGACATGAGTTTATGCCTAGTGTTTATCCACAGGAACACCATGCTGCACCCATAAAGAACTTCAGTAGGAAAAAACATCCTTAGTGTTTTATGTGACCAATTTCTATTGATTCTAGATTTGAAACTGCAAGAGGATACCAAGGTGATCCTGGGAACCAGTGTGTCACAGATACTGGGAATCTGGAAACTACAAGTGCAACTCAAAGAGGACCAGCATATCTGTTGGATACTGGATTTAGCCCATACTCTTGAGTCTTCCTTGTCATGAAGTTTGGGGCTGTCAGAATCCAGTTTTAATTCTCACTGTATTTTCCTAAAGTAGAAAGGCTATTCCTTTGCCCAGCTCAATCATCACAGCAGCAATGAGATAGATAACATGAGAAATCACTACCACAGATGTGCATTGCAAAAGGCAAAATAGAAAGAATGTGAGCTGCAGCAGTGACTCCTACACCATTCCCAACCCCTCAGCAGCTACAGCTCTGCTCCACTCACCTCCATCACAAAGCGCTTGTCGTGGCTTCCCCCTGTCTCGGAGATGAGCTCGTACTTCAGACCTCTTCTCTTCTCATTCAGCTCCATCACTGGGTTTTTGCCACTTGCTGTGAGTATGGGACCCTGAGTTCTTACCTAGAGAGACATGCAGGGAATTACTTCAGAGCCTTTCTCTCTTCAGAAGGCAGCCAAACCTCTGCACACCTGTGTCACAGGTAACACTGCCCTGGCTGCAGCACAACCTGCAGTGCTGGCAAAGGGCAAGTCTCTAAAGAAGGGCAGGAGGACAAACAATGGTGTCACAGAAGTCACACCCATTTATTTCTGTTGGGGATAGCAACTGTCCTCATGGCCTGGTCTGGTGCCTGCACAAACTAAACATGACACTAGCTGCACTTGGAATTGCAACCCTGAGAGAATCTGAAGCTGAAGGTGGGGCCGTGGTGTCAAGTTCCTTGAAGTAGAAGGTTTTCACACCAAAAGGAGAGACCGACCTTCCCAGCCCTGCACACGTCTCTGCTGCTGCATCTAATTATGTCCTGGCACACACACTACCAAGCTCAGACTGAAGAAATCTCATGCCCTGAGTCCTGTGTTTCAGTAGAAATGTCTGTAACTGTTTGGAAAGCAAGGTAAAGCTGAGATCTCCACACCAGATCAGGCTGCAATAGAATTTTCTCAGCTATGGATAAAACCAGGGCAGTTCCATTAAAAATACTCCATTTCCATTTCTCAATGGGCTAGATATGTATGTGGTTTGAGTTATCCATGATTACACATTCTCTGGAAATTGTCTCCCAACTGAAGAAATTTATGTTTTACCATTCTGACAAGTAGAACAGAAAAAAACCCAATGAAAAATGAAACCCCAAACCCCACACCATCTTTTGTACTTTCAATGTGATCCTCACCTCTAGGGTAGCGGAGGTGTCAGCTGTGGAATTGCCAGTATTATTATTGCTTGAGATTGAAGACGTTGTTTCATTTTTACCTTCAGTATCTGATTTTTCATCAGAACTTACACACTCCACATCTGCATCAAAACCTGTTGGATACCCCATCGCTTGTAAAACCTACAACAAAGTCCCATGACATGAATTGTGACAGAGGCAGCAGAACAGGAACTAATACAAAGCTGATCACAACATAACAAACATTCTACCATACTCTTAAAAAAGGCAGATTGTTTAGAATATTAGTTTTCTCCTATTTGAAATGGAAATATCCATTTCAGTGGTTACCAGTAGGGAATACCATATCAATGGGAAAAATAATTTCAGGTTTCCAAAAGTGGAATCCACACAAAACAGAATTTTAATCTCAAAGATACTCATGAGCATCATTCATCACCTCAAGATTTCCTTGTAAAGTAAGAAATTAAAGACACTGTTTAATGGCCTTATGAGGAAATGGTTTTCATGCACAATTTCCCCCCTCTCTGTGTCTATGGACAGATCAAGAGATGGACTGTGGGGCAAACATGACAAACAGTCTTATGAGAATTAAAGCCTTATACAAGATGGTACTTCTGGAGCTCAGTTCCTTCAAAAACATCCTCCATGAGCAAGGCCAGCCTCTCCCTTAACCAGCTTCCTGATCAATCTGCACAGAGCTACCACACATAGGGCAAAGGAAACTGAAAGGAACCTGAAGATCTGTTGAAAATTTAGGGCCAAGAACAAAGTCTGCAGAAATGACTGTGTTTGAACCCTGAGCTGAGAACTGCCTGGGTAACTTCCCATGTAGCTGGGGAACATCTCACTGCATTTTCAGGGCTTCTGCATTTTAAAAAGGTCAGATTAGAAAGTGAAATCTCACATTATTCCCTCTTATTAGACTGAGAAGGTACGGTCTGGGTCTGCTGAGAAGGAAAAGAAAGAAAAAAAGAAAAAAAAAAAGCAAGTCTGAACCACACCACCCATTTCCTCTTGGCTCGAATCGTGGATGTTTTGATGTGCAAATTTAGAGAAAACAGAGCTGGGTCGGCACCAGCACAGATCTGGCTGACGCAGAGAGGTTCAAGGGCAGAGCAGTCACAGTTTTTCAGGGCAAGTAGGTTTTTTGGGCTTTTTTTTTATTGTTTTATAAACTGCAGGGAGGAAGGCAAAATAAAAGAATGAGGCAGAAGGTCTGGAAGGACACACATGCAGAGAGCTTCTTTTCCTGGAGGAATAGCACATGCCCTCAGATACTTCTGGACACTTTGAACTTGAAAGCACATAGGACAATGGGATTTTCAAAACTGAAATCAAAGGAAAGCAAAAAGTTGCCAGATGAAGATTCTAAAAAGGAAATTCTTGTTCAAAACAAAATGAGGCACAGAATGACAGATGGGCCTGTTCCTATCAGAAGAGCAGTTCCATTAACAGATGTTCTTTCATGGACTCATTTAGGTTGGGAAAGATCTTTAAGATCATCAAGTCCAACTGTCCATTACCCCAGCCCTGCCACACCCACCACTAAGCCACATCCCCAAGCACACATCTGGTGGATGCTCTTCAGGCACCAAGGACAGAGCTCTGTTTCCAGGAGCTCACAAGAGCCAGGAATGGACACAGAGAAGGAGGGGGACAAAGAAGCAGCCACCAACATGCCATTTCCAAACCAACAGGAGGAAGGAGTAGAATAGAACACAACTAAACCCCTCCCACCCAGAATTTTACCACATTCAGTTCACTGCAACAGGAGCTGATCTGTAGAGCTCCAGGAAATTCTTTCCCACACTAGCACAAAACCAGTGATGCTCTTTGAACCATGGCCAGCTCCGTGTCTTTAGAGCACACAGCGAGCAGTTCAGCTTAATGAATTTATCTTTTTTAAATTTTGAGCACATTTCATACTCCATCCCACAATCTGGGGTTAGCAGATTACTTCAGGCTGCCTTACCTTCACTGCCACATGGAGCTTGGCTGTTTTCTTAGAAGGTCCTGATGCTTCATAAGTCGTACCATCAACATCTACAGACATTGTGAAGACTGGGGCATGGACTGGACCAGACTGTGACAGCAGCTTATACTGAAGCCCTGGCCTGATTTGGTTCAGCCTCATCAGAGCATTCATGAGATCTATTGCTTTACTATCTAGTACTAGTACAAGATAGTAGAAGGGGTGGGGGAAGGAGGGGAAAGGAAAATGAACAAAACAAGATGAACAGAAAAAATGAAACAGTTTGCATTTCAGTGCCTTCTGTCTGTATCAAGGAGCAAAACTACCCCTCAGCCTCTCAAGAGGGTGAGGAGAGCCACAATGCTGTTAAGTCTTTAATAAGCCATTCTAATTTGGGGTAACAACTATAATGACCTGATTTTATATTAACACCATTCTGTTGCAGCTAGCTGTATTCCTCCTGGCTGCTGGAAAAGAAGTAACAAGTTTTATAGCTAATGGGGAACCAGATCCAGAACTGGCATTGAAGTAGCACAATGAAATGTGAATCCAGAATGACTGGATCCCAGAATGACTGGATCCCAGCAATGCCAAGAGACTTCTAGTCTGTGCGTGTGTGCCACATTAATGGTTTGCAGATTACACATTTTATTTTCCTTGTGGGAGATCTTGAGAGACCAGCACCTAACTCAGGAAGGGGAAGAGTGAAGAGAGTGCAGTCTTCACTCAGCAAAGTCACTGCAGTACTTTAAAAAGACCCCACAATACAGGGATGCTACCAGTAAAATACCTCAGCTGCTTGGGCAGCTTCGGTTCTGGTGCAACTTGATGGGTAATCCCATTTAAAATGCAAATCATTCAGTTAGTAAAGCATGTCAGGGGAAATTCAGATGCACAGAGATGTTTGACATTCCAGATGCGGGGTGATAGAGACAACAATTTTATTCCAAAGCTTTTTCACATGCTCTACCACACCAACACAGAGAAGCTTTTAAAGCAGCTCCCCCTGTACAATAGATCTTGGAAAACAGAATGGAGAAGTGCTGCACTTACTTTTCCTCAGATTACGCTTCATCTTTTTATTTGGGTCTTTGTCATCCCCGACACTGTCTTCAAACGGTCTCTTCAGAGCAGATGAGCCTGTACCTAGGGTATAACAGGGTATATTTATAGGGTATATTTATAGGGTATATTTATAGGGTATAAAGTTCCTTGTAATACGCATATGCCATTAGCAAAACACCATCCCACAGCAGAACTCTGATTAGTCCCACACTGTTCCTTGCTTGTTTATAGAGAAAAGAACTCATCCATCAGTCACAGCTTTCTTATTGCTACATGGAAGCCAATACTGCTTTACTGCTCACTCTACCAGGCCAGGCAGGATCTCTGAGTCCAATACCAGGTGTGGGATAAGGACTGCAAACCTGCAGTGCTGTTTTCCACATGTAGTCTAAGCAAGACCTCCAACAGTACTGTTTTTACAAAAAAATACATGTGGAAATTTTTAAAATTAGAATATATTGTTTTCTAGAAAGAATTTTTGAGCAAGTCATATTATGGACACTCATTAAATGTTTTTTGACATTTCTACAGTTTCTTCATGCCAGCATAAGAATCAAACACTACTTCTGCTCTTCAAATGCCAAGGGACTTTGTGCTTAAAGATAATTATCACCTATATTATGGCTGTTCTCCCTCTTGTCTCTTGGTATTTCTAGAGAACAGAGCTTGCAGATTTTATTCTCACAATGAAATACTAAAAACAAAAAAATCACCCTACATATAACAAAGAAAAGCTTCTACTTCACATTTACAACACATAATTCAGAACTTCACCCATTCTAAATTAACTCCTAGTTTACTGCCCAATTAGTGACTTTTGGAACAAATAGTACCTACCTTCTTTGTCAGTTACTGACCAGGAATATTTCTGAAATGATTTATTTGATGGGAGGGGATCCATTTCCAAAACTTTATAGATCTGCCCAAAGGCTGATAATCTGAGTGCGTGCTGAAAGGGACAGTAGAAACACAAATTAATCACAGCAGGATTTCACCTCAGTTGCCCAAATTTTTAGTAAGTCTTTAGACACAAAACTACTTCTGTGGTTTTGACAGACAAGAAGACAGCTTTTATAGCTGGCCTCTGCAATAGCTGTGGAAAATGCTAATGTCTAAAAACACAAAACTCATGAATTTCTGTAGCACAGAGTTCAGGGCACTCTGACAGGGAGCCCCCCAGGGGCTCTGTGCTGGGAGCAGAGGTGGGTGCACAGACATCCCACTGCCTCAGCAAGGATAAGATTTCACACACATTTAACTCTTGCACTCCTCAACTATGGTTTAACCTTTCCAGGATAGCACAGCACAACAATTGTCAGGGCTGCCAGGAAAACAAGCCATCCTGGCAGAGAATAAATGGTGCTAATGAGCTGAATCCCTCCCTGCTGCAGCACACAGAGTTCCCTACCTGAGCACTGTGTGTAATGGCTTCTTTTTGCTGAACTGTCATGTCAGACAAAGCGTCCGTGGGCTCGCGCTCGCAGGGGTCGTGCAGCCCCGGGCCCCCTGCAGGGACAGGAACGGGGATTACTGGGGGCAGGGAGCAGCAGTGTGCAAACAGGCACTGACAGCAGCTGAGCACAGCCCCTCCTCCAGCAGGGAGTCAGGCCTCACAACACAGACTGACCCCAGGCTTTGCACCCTGGCAGTGGCCACAGACCTTATCAGGGTAAACACTGCACATGGGTGATAACATTAACTGAAATCAATAAGTCTGGGAGAAAACATGTAATTTGGATAGATATGTAGATCTCAAAGAATCTGTAGAAACCAGATAATCATTAAGTCTATTTACCTGCAACCCCTTAATGAGGTAGGGGTTAATTTATAACAAATCCAACATTCCCCTTAACTTCTCCTGCAGTGGCACTATCATTCACACAGTGACCACTTTGCAAAATTCTTTTAATTTTAATTTTAAAGAAAAAGACATTAATTTCGCTCCATGGCAGGTTCAGAGTTCACAGCAGGCATTTCTCATATAATCCTACAGCTAAATGTTAAGGTGGGCTGACCATCCCTTAGTGTTCCTGGAGTTCATTTGGCCCCTTACCAGGAAGCAGAATTCCAGATGCCAAACACTCCATCACTCGTCGCAACGCTTCCCCAGCGCCCAAAGGTCTATTACAAGTACCTATAGATTTTTCACATATAAGCTCGAGTGGCTAGAAGACATTAAATTACGATTAGTATGGACACAAGGGTAACTGTGACTGCAGTTAAAAATGGGGGGCAGAGGGGATGAACATATACATCAGGTCACTTTGCAATCCACTACAAGTCTAAGGGACAGAGATCTGTCCCAGAAGAGGCCATGTCCTTGTGCAGGGCACATGTCTGTCCCCTGCTCTGAGTCACCTTCTGAGGATGCCAGCTGCTCTCCACTGTCTGCTCAAAAAGTCAAAAAAGAGGAGTTTCTAAAGTCAAGCCAGATGAATGTTCTCCTCTCAGAGGGTTTCAGCTCTACACATCACCTCTGCTGCCCTACAGTGTTCTTCTCCAGGCATGCAGAGCAAACCTGCCCCAGGAAAGGGCAACAGCTGCTGGCAGGAGTGGCATTGTCACAGAAGCAGGATAGTTTTGGAAGACTAAACAAGAAGGATAGAAGGCAACAAGTGGGAGTCTATTGCCAATTCTCCAGGATGTGTGAGGCCCACAGCAGTGTGTCCCTTTCCATGGGATCAGAGTGTCCCTTTCCATGGGAGCAGCGTGTCACAGACTCGAGGTGTTACTTACACAGGGAGCAGTTAATGGGGAGCAAAGGAACAGGAATGGAAGGAGTTTTCTCTGTTTTCTCCAGTCCAGACACTGCTACAACTCTCAGGAGATGTGAGACCTGACCTTGTGGCCTCCAGCTCTTTCTGTACTTACCCAGCCTTTCAGCGGTGCCCATGTGGGGACTCTGTTGCACAAATCCCGCAGAATACGAAGGACAATTACACATGATTTTAGTCCATTTGCCCTGGCCTAAAACAAACAAAATGATTCCAATACACCTGCAAAAGCCTGATCTTCAATTTTGCTTTTCTTTTTAAATGCACAGAGTCCTGGGATAGATTTTGTTTTAAATTATTATTACTTAATACTTAATCAGCTTCATGCAAAATAAAAACACTTATATCAAAGTACACTTGAATTTAGAAAGATGTATAAAAAAGGCAGCGGAATGTCAAGATTGCTTTTGTAGCCTCATGACAACTCTGGACCAGCTGACTGTCTCCCTGTCACGTTTGCCCTCACACAGTACAGCACTGGGTTGGAATTCTAGACCTTTGCTCTAGAAGGGACTAGTCAGAAATTAAAGAGGCATTAAAATTAAAACTGTCTCAAATTAAACCTTGCAAGGCTACAATAACAACAAGGTAAGAACAAAGAGCCAACCTGAAACCATTTGGCGTGCCGCAGAGACGCCAAGGCCTCCAGGCATTTCTGCCTGTCCAATAAGTCCGGAGGATCTTTCATCGCAACATTATCTACTGGTAAAAATGGGATAAAAAGAGACAGATACAATTTGACCAAGGGGTTTCTGTCACAATACAAAAAGAGCGGCAGCATCTCAATGAGATAATAAGACTCCCAGAATTTAAGTGCACCGTGTTATTTAATTTCAACGAGCCATTAAAGGTAGTAAATGTGCACGTGTGCAACAGAAGCAAAGGCATTCACTCCTTGTAAAATAATAGTAATAATAAAGATGGCCACTGCTACAGACAATCTGGGATCTTATTAAAAATGTAGAACACATTTCAGGGCAGAAAATAGCTCTATAGCACTTTTCCTTTTTTTTTTTTTTTTTTTTTCTGTTGGGATGTATTGGGCATTTTTTCCTCTTGTTCCTTTTGACTTTTATTCCACAAAGTTGGCAGAGAATTTCAAAGCTTCTTTGGACAAGAGGAAGATATTCTCAGGGGGTAATAAATAAAAGTAATTGGTGGAAAGTGAAATTACCTCCATACAATTGTTGAGAATTCCAAAGAAAAACATTGAATATATTTGAAATATTAATGCATGAACAGTACTAGCCAGTATAAGTCAATGAAAGAAATATACAGGAAATGCTAGTACAATACTTTAGTTTGATTAGTCTTTCATATAAGCAGAGCATATGAAAGAGTGGGTTTGGTAACTTGCAGGTCGTTACTATATTTGAGAGGAAGTGCCCTCATGTAAATGCTTCCCAACAGCAACTGAAACCAACAGAGGAAATTTCAAGGTGGATTCGAGAGACAAGACACTGATATTTTCTGTCCAGGTTTACACATTTTTGCCTTTCCCCCCTTTCTCTTTATCAACCAAGTTATAACAAACTGCTTTTAGCAGCCACATCTAATTCTATATTTAGGGTAATTATCTATCATTCCTTTTGTATTTATTTTATTTTAATCCAAAGGAGTTTGTAACATCCAGATTCTCTGGAAGCTCTGTAAATGACAGATTCTACATTTCTGTGAAATCACATTACAAAGATACTGGTTTTAGCTGATGTTGAGCACAACTTGACTAACAAAATGAATCCATGGTTTAACTAAAACCTTGAATATGACATTTTCCTATGAATACATAGTTACTCTTGACTTAAATAATTTGGAAATAGACTCTTTTCATTATTCATAATGGTTAATTCTCCAGGTCTTCAGAGACCTTTGCAGTGCTGAATGAAATACTAAATCCATTCCAAACTGAAGACTCTGCTAGATGTGTGAAATCCAGCAAGACATCTAAACCAGGACAAGTTAGAAGGAAAAAGTACCTCAGTTTGTCAGTACCATCTCCAAGGACATTTTCATGGTTTCCTTTGAATAGCAGTGGCTGCATAAGCAATTACATTTTTAATGTTAAGGCTGCCTCTCCTAAGCCATTTCCTGGGAAGGTTACTCTGGCAAAAGCACTTGATGTTATGATGAATAAAAAAGCCCAAAGCAAAAAAACCCCACCAGTGTAAAACTGAACAGAACCAGTGTCTTGTCTGACAGGTGATGGTTGCAGTTCACAGCTGCTGACTCAAGTGCTATAAGCTTATTTTCTAACCCCTGTGAACTTCACAGCAGATATTTGCATTGCTTGTTATTGCCCTCATCAACAGCATTCCAGGATTGGGATTAATCACTCCTCTTGTGTTTTCCAAACGAAAGCTGCAAAGTCTCAAAGCTCTGTCTTTCTTTGAGAACAAAAGGTCACTTTGGAACACAAGATTTGCTTCTAAATTTCCTTTGCAGTTTTGTTGTTTTCAGGAGTGACATTTGAGGCACGGGAGTACTCAACATCCATCTGGGTAGTTGTCTGAGAAAACTTCACTGCAGACAATATAAACATCTGCTTAAAGCTCAAGTATTGTATCAAACAAGTACTGTCAATGAATGATCAGAATCTTATTTTAAAACGTTAGAAATGGCCAAGGTGACTGACTGCACAATCATTAATATTTTGCAATGAGCTGGGGCTCAGTGTTTTATGAGGCTTTGTGTTGCAGCCATTGATAAAGTAAATAATTTTTTCCTTTAAATTACGAACCAAACAGAATACATGTCACCCGTCATTCAGGTGAACCAAAAACTTAAGATTTGTTTTAATGATTTAGAACTGTACTTTTTCTTACAGGATTAAGACCATTTCCTAAGATCTAATTTACAAATATCTTGGAGTATTTTGCCAATTGCTTGTTCAGCCCCAGTGTCCTGATGTTGCAGTCTGCCAACTTTTGGGTGCAAGATTCTATTAAACAGAAAGATGAAAAGAGCAGGCAGTGAAGAGGGCGAGCGGCTTGCAGCGGGCTCCCTTCAGACCCCCTGGGAGAATGGCATGTTTCTTCATGCTCTGCCAGTCAGGAAAGTGAGACCAAATCCAAATTTTCAAACGGGATTGCAAAGCTTTCCTTTTCCCCTTGTAGTTTTATCAAGGGCAGTGATCCAAGGAGTTTAGTAAAGAGTAAATTCTAAAGCCCTGATGTTAGCTCACACTATGCAATGCAGAACCAATCCCTCAGGAATTCTCTCCCCACTGCTGTAGCATTCTCTTCACACAGGAGCTGCCAACTCCATTCATTTGAGCCACAGGAGGAGCCTTGTCTTCTCCAGAGAGGGGAGGGCAGTCTGGGGCTTGCTGCCCCTTCAGAGGCACTTGGCCCTTTGGGAGCATCACTGGCCAGTCCTGCTCCAGGAGCAACGGGACTCCAGCCCCACTTTGGTGAACCAGCTTGTTTGGAATTATGGAATTTGTTGTTACTGTATGCTCAGTAACAACAACTGGTGTTCAGGATACAAGGTTCTGGTCTGGAAAGCCCGAATTATATTTGATGCTGTGACTAAAAATTCAGTTTCTTCAGAAGTTTAAAATTTAAACTGATGCAAAATACAGGCAAATTTAGGTGCTTGACTTCTCAACATGAGAAAGCAGAGCTTTATGGGTAGCTGTTTGTGAGAAACACCAAAATGCACACACACACTGGGCCACTATTTATTTTTGCTAAGGAGCAGCAAAAACAAATAGGACAAACACCACATCTTAAACATGAACACTTTTCCAAAGAGGTGGGGACTGAAGAGAAATCCAGGAATGTTTTTCAATACATTCTGACATCAGGGCATGAAGGCACACACAGCATTCCTACAGAACAATGGGAGCACTGGTAACAAGGGCCGTTGGCCTGACCTGGGTTGTTAGAGGACAGATTAGTGCTAATCCCACCACAGAAACCTTGGTCAGTTTTCCACAGGCTCAGGAAAGCCTGGGCCTATCTTACATGGAAGATGAAAGGCAAGTTCAACAGCACTTTGAGCTCCTTCAGTCAAAAGAATGCATGGAGCCAACTGACAGATTTTTAAAACTTCATAGGAAGTGTGTTTACATTTGGTTGACACTGTTCAGTGGTAGTGAAAAAATATAGTAGTGCTTTGGATATCAAGGTGTTTTCACCAGTCTCTCCAATTATTCTCCCTTGATATTAGACAATAAACTTTTGTGGTCTGCATCTAAGTGATTCCAATCTAAATGGTTGGAAAGATTACAAAAAAAATGTACCCCTCCCCTTTCAACTTAGTGACATCTCTATAATGCTCCATATACCTTTAGAAGGAATATGATAAATGTCTCTGTTCTTTGTGATGAATCAATGCCAAGGAACCTGGACTTTAAAATGAGATCCCTGGCCCTATTCCCTGTCCTCAGCAGCTGCACAGAATGACAGTGTATAACTGCTTCAGGACAGGTGGTAAAACCATTTTAAATTTTTAAAAATATAGTAGAGACCTTTGAAAATATTTAAGGATACTGAAAAACATAGACCATCTACATTTTAAGCATGAGAAAGCATAAAAGTTCCAATCCTCCTTTAGTCTGAGATTAATTTAGAAATTCTTGGACTTCACTGGCATAACAGCATCAATTTTTACAAGAAAATACTTGGGCAGAAGCCTTTGTGTAAAACTGTATCCCCTTGTGGGAATCTCACAAATCCTTCACCATCAGAATTTGTCCTGCACTTTGTGCTTTCTCATGAACATGGATGAGCTGCAGGAGCTCCAGGGCTGGTCTCAGCATCTTGTGGGAAGCTGAACGACTAAAGCAATATGCAGTTTATTTTTAATGGTCTTGGAAACAGCATTGTTGCTAATTTGAGAATAAACAGCCAGTGTAATTAGGGGATCTTTGCCATTCATCTGTTCTGTAAGATTTTTCTGCATTCAACTGCTGCCAAAGTGTTACATGTCACTTGGAAAGGGATCCTTCCTGCCATCCCTCCAACAAAACGAGGACAAACTGACCAACATTTCTCATCCCGTCGGAATTCCACGTGGGAGAGGGAGGAAGCAAAGGACTTGTGGCAAGTCTAGAAATGGGAAGAGAGCGACAGGGAGTTCCCTAGCCCACACGGGCCCAGCTGCCTCAGTTGTCATGACAGAGAGTGGCCAGTTGGTCAAAGGTCTGACATCATCCAGTGGCAAAGTTTCTAGGGATAGGTTTGGGAAGCGGAAGCAGAAATTACTGAAAAGATTTTTAAAATACAACAAAGTATGGCTACATTTGCTCTTCTCTATTGCTCACAGTCTGTTTCCAGCCTCACTGGTACTACAGGCACCATTCCTGCAGCACAGGAACTGTGGAGGACACCACGGTGAGGGAGAAGGAATGAAAAGGACTAAGTGACAGTTTTCTAGAACTATTTTGCTCTAAGGACATGAGGTACAACGTTCAATTCAGAAGCAAAAGTGCTGTATCACAGCACCATAACTTCAATTGTATCCCAGTTAGGAAATTCTTAAAGCCAGAAACATACACATCATCAGTCAATAAATCCTGAGGGCCAGGACGACACACTGGCGAGCTTTGCAGGAAAAGGCTTTTACATAAAGAGAAACATTTTTATGAGTTTTTCAAGAAACTATGAACCAATCCCACTTGACTGACTTAATTTGCAAACAAGACTGTGCAGCGCCAGGTGCTCGAGAATTAAATAGAAAGTCTGAAAGAAAGGAGAACTAAGATCTAATTGAATGTCAAAGTAAACACTGTAGGAATATTGCTTACAAAGGCAAACTACACATATTTACATGAAAATTAAGTGACTGCTGTCTTTCTAAGGCCCAGATAATGTAACTCATGATGGCAATAGCCAGTCCAGTCAGTACATGATTCACGATTAAAAAACTACATCCCAATTAACCCTGTGCTGCACAGTCAGGACATTTAGCTAGAACAGTCTTAAAACCAAGTTAAAACGCTCTGTGTACCTCCTTCCTTCTTCTCTGCTTCATCTCGGATGAGAGGGGATGTGAGTATCACCTTCAAAGTGAGCTTGGGCTCCTTTGTGTTATGGATAACAATAGCTGCCTCATTTACATGCTCCTCCACCAGATACTTCTCTTCTGTAAGTTTCTGAAAGTCACCAAGAAAGATTTCAAGACTCTCCCAATCGACTGAAAAAGAGAATCTGTGTGCCTTAGCTAATGAAAGGCTACAATTGCAATAAACATTGCAATAACAAAGGCAGCCTTGCCTCCCTCATTAAAAACAAAAACAATTCTTTTGTAACCAGTGCTACAACTGCCTTACAGTTTGCTCCATTAATGTGCAGTGGATCAGAGTTCTCTGCAGTGATGTCTCTGCAGGTTTTTCAGCAGCCCTCTGGGACCTCTCTCCCTCCAGAAGCACCAGGGCAGCCCCAGGGGGCTCAGGAGCCTCCAGCCATTCCTTCTGTGTGGAGTCTGGCCCAGCAGACCCGTGTTTGGGATGCCTATTCTGACCCTTCCCTGCTGCAATCTGCTCTGCAGCTGCTTTATGGGATGGAGATGGCTGAGCATCTGCTCACCACGAGCCTTCCAAGCAGCAAAGCAGAAGCTCCTGAGTGTCTGTGCCTCACTTGCTCCTTTTGTCCACTAATGGGCCTAAACCCTCCTTCATCTCCAGCATCTGATCCCTCTGCAGAGCCTCTCCTTGCCTTCCATGCCCACAACAGCTGGGGCATTTCACAAGTCAGAGTCCTCTTCCCTCATCTTTTCTGTAATCCCTCACAGTCCTTCCCCACAGGATCTTACCTGCCTGTCCCTTGAATTTATTCAGTCTTCACATATTTAAATTATGTCTATTCTCTCATTTTATCTCACTTTTTTTGAAGCATATATTAACTTCTCACTTTAAACACTCCTCATTTCATGCTTCACTACAAGATTTATTCTTTAATACTCAAAACATCCCTATCATTTTCAAACAAGTAAAATTTACCCTTTACTCAAAAGATCCTTTGCATTTTTAGCTATGGATAGGGCCACATCTCTAGGAACAACATTAGCTCATTGAAACAAGCCCTTTGTGAGAAAATGAAGGGTGAGAACTAACAGCTGTCAAGAATGGTAAAACATGGGGAGAAAAGCATGTCAGGAGAAAAGCAGATTGAGTTTGATTGTGATTTGGAGGAAGGCACTTGCAGTGAAACATTTGAGGGCAGTTCCTTGGCACCAGTGTTGGTGAGCCTGGAAGCTGGACTGATTCCTCAGCCTCAGAACTCTGTCACAGAGGTGGTATCCCTAAACAAGCTGCAACTGCTGCCTGCTGGATGCCACCATCAGAATTCAGTAGCCATAAATAAAAATAATGTGAGCTTATGATTGACATGAGCCCAAATGAGCAACCACCTAAAGTGACATGTTCTCACCTTGGCAGCACAGAGGGGTTTATGTGGGAACAGCCCAAGCAAAGCAACTGAAATGGGGAACTGCAGCTTCAGGCAGGGGACAACACCAGGGACTGAGTGACACAGCTGAGCAGGGAAGGTTTCTGCAGTTCAGCTCATGGGTGGACCAGAGCATCCAAAGCCACCCTGGGTTAGTTACACACACAGGGGTCAGCTGCCCTCCCAGGGAACTGACAGCACAAACAGGAGCAGGGCAACAACAGCAGTTGGAGTTGCATTTTGTGAGTAAGGACTTCATGTCACCACATTAAACATGTCACATGCCCCAGATGCTGTCCTAGATTCAGAGTATATTCCTTTGTGTCACTTGTCTTTCTTGCTGGAACAAATGCCAGCCTTTCCCCAAATAGCCCTTGCAGTGCTATCAGCCATTGTGGGAGGAGTGCTCCAAATGAACTCACCTGAATTTGAGCTGGGAGATTGTCTTTAACCATAGTTAACAAGGTCTTTGTGGGTTTTTCTTTGCACATGAGAACCAGCTCCAGATCCATATCATCTTTGATCAGTAAGCCCTTTGCAACCAGGCCAATTCTCATAACGCCACACAATGTCCGACCACCTTGATCCCTGGAAATGGAACCATTTAGGGTAATTAAAAGGGGATTTTACTCTCCAGCTGCAGTTTAGGGGAACCTTTAAGAGCCACAGTAAAGAATTTTCAAAGCAACATAGGGACACTTAATTTTTGAGTGCTGAGAAAAAGACTCTAACACAAGCCAGTTTTGTAGATTAGGACTGTTTAAAAACATGGAGTAAAATGCAAGAAATGCTTCTTTGACAGGCCAGCAGCAGCTCTTGTCTCATCCAGTTGTCTCCAAAGCATTTACTGCACACCTGGCTAATTTTTTATAAAAAATCAGCATCTATGTGGGGCTGAGTTGCCAGCTGGGGTTAAACCAGTTGCTTAAAACTGCTGAAAGGTATGTCTGCTAAATGCCATTTCACAATATCACAGTAAAATAAGCAAAAAAATGGAGAGCAACTGCTGCCCACACTGGGCTTATTGCCATTCCCTGCATTCCCCCTACGTGCTCCCACCTCAAAAAGCCCAAATATATCCCTCTCCTTCTATGAACATTCATCTGCAGCAGACCCAGGTAACACTACAACTCTTATTTCAGAGGAAAGGAGCCTTTGAGGGCAGCACAGGGACACGTTGTGAGCTGAGGCTTCACTCACTTGGCACTGCCTTCTGCAGCTTCCTCCTTGGCTTCCACATCACCCTCACACTTTGCAGACTTGTTCTTTTCATCCATCCAATCAGAGACATGCTTAAGGGCACATTCTACTGTTGAGACCATGTTCTGGACAGCTTCAAGCTCCTCTGGAGATGGGTAAATGGTTGAATGTTTCACCATTACGTGGCGGTCATCGTTAGCAAAAGATCGGATCGATCTCTGTTGTGGAGTGGGAAACAGGAAGAAAAGAGAACAAAGTTATTGGAATATTGATAGAACATAGGACATTGCCTGAATGGGAATCCTGCCTGCCAGGGAGGTGCACACTGGGCATAGCATGTGGAAAGGAGGGCAGGCAAGGAGAGATGATTCCTATTTTGCAAAATACTCTCCAAATATAATTCTGCTTCTTCTGGAAGTGCTAACTGCAGCCACCTCTCCTCTGTTTGTGCCAGGGACAAGAGCAGCACACCATGGAACAGGCAGCCAAAGAGCCAATTCCTCACAGGTTTGCAGCTGCTGCAGATGAAGTCACAGGCAGTACAGAACTGTGAGAGGCTCAGCCACTGTGCAGGGATTTACAAAGGCATGAATGAAGATGAGAATAAAGATAAACGGTAAGAGACTGAAATGTCTTTTTTAAAAACAGTTAAATTAATAGGAAGATATTAGAGTGCTAATTAAAAAAGCCTGCAGTGAAACTCAAGAGTCCTGAGTGATACTGCTGAGGGAGGTAAACTTCACTAGTTGGGTAACCTGTGCTAGGAAGTTTTGAGTTAGCTGGAGACTATTCAGGTGAGACTTTTTTGATCTAAACAGTGTCCAGACCAGCTGTGATCACAGCACAGACCTGTGGCAAGGGCAGCAGTAAGTCTTGGTCTCTACAGACACATCAGTCACTGCTGAAAGCCTCCTGAAAGCCTCCCAGAAGGCATCACCAACCAAAGCCCTCTGCTCCTCCTACACATTAAGCACCTTAAGGAGGTGTCATTTTCACCCTTGCTTCATGGGTTTGTAGCTCTGCCCACTCCTAGGGACACAAAGGGCCTTTGAACAACCTCAGAGGCCTCTGCACTGGATCCTTACTAAGGAACTGTCCCTGATTTCCTGGTTTATTGCACTCCCTGTCTTTTCCACTGCAGGTCATGACATCATTCCCTTCCCAATTTTTGTGTTGCTACCCAGCTGGATAATTTGGGCAGTAACAGTTCATCTGTCAGGGGCTGGTTTTAGCCCCTGCACTTTGATAGGCTGCAGAATGCTTCCAGGAGGTCCCTCTTGTGGTTATCCACAACAGGGCTGCAGGGAAAGGCAGAGCTGCATTTAACAACTCACCACCATCCTCTACCTCATGAGATGTCAGCTACCACAGGGGAACAGAAACAAATTGGTAATTCCTAATTATGAGACACATTTTCTTTTCTAATGAAGAGGGGCTGACAAGATCAGCTCCTCATTACAATTCAGGCTGAAAAGAATGACAGAGAGGGTCACTATATAAAATAAAATATATTAACAACTCTGCTTTGCAAAGTGTTCTTTTTCCCTTTCACTCTGTAACTGGTAAAAGTCTTGGTTTAGGTCTTTTTTAAATACAAATATAATCACACAGCCTAACTCAGCAGCCACACAAATATTAGCAACTGTATTTAAAATTTATTGCAATTATTCTCATTTCCATCCTCTCAGTAATAACCTTAGAGGGCTTAAAACAACAAAAAAAGAGTTTAAAGTGCTCTCCATCCCTACTTTTTAGAGGCTGAGGAGGTTTATTGCCTTTTTGTGAACACATTTCAGAATCTCATCAGCACAATACTTCATACTTGCACATCTTTACAAATCCCACATCTCAGGCATTTCTATTTGCAGCCAAACCCAGGCAAACAAGAAGTGACTCCTCACTCAGCCCATACACACCAGGTATATTTGGCTCCACACATTTCATCTACAGAGGCACCTTCAATCACACATGGATGGAATAATCAAAATCTGCTTTTGGGAGGGAGAGGTGAAGGGGAGTGTGAGCATTTGGTAATGAAATCTGCAAGTTCAAGGTCGCTGATGCTGTTTGCTACAGCCTGCTAATGCCAGTTTTATTAGAAAACCTTATGAGCATCCCCTTGGTTGGTATTTAATAATTCATGTACTGCAGGCTCACAAGAACACTCTCTGGCTTTAAGAGGCTGACAATACATCAAACCTGACTTGCTTTGCTCAAAGCACATGGTACCATCCCTCAGTTAGTGCAAGGTCAGAAAATTCCCTCTTGGGTTTCATCAGGCCCCGTGCAAGCCTGGCAGCAGCAAACACCCCTGTGAAAGACAACAAATACCTACCATGGTTTGTTAGTGTTTCAGCTCTCTCTCCCTCCCTTTCTCCTTTTCCCTCCTCCTTGGTGTCTTTGCTAAGCACTGTTTTGCCTGACAGAACCTCTTCATAAGCCTCTCAGTCTCTTGACAGCTCAAGAGTTCATACAGCCAAGGTGCTCTGGGAGTCACTTTCTCTAATTCACCTGCAAAAAGAGAGAAACAACTTGAAACCAGCAGTGATGGCATGTTGATTCCAGAAGTGCAGCAAATGAGGTAAACTACTGATCAGAGCAGCCCAGCTTCCAGATGGGACAGTTACTGATCCATTTATATCTGAGCAAACAGATGTCACTGTGGAAAGCAACTTTTTGTGATGTGCCCACACACATGTGACAACTTTCCCATGCCAGTCAGAGCTGATCCCAGGGAGGTTTGCCAGGCCTTGCAATCCCAGCTTCTGGGATGAGGAAGACAGGAAATCCAACATGGCAAACGTGAAGCCAGCTCACTAAGTTACTTTTTGTGTCAATGAACATTAGGAATCAAACACACTACATTTAATTACCAAAAAGTAATTCTCTGTGGAAATCCTCAGTGCAGCCCTCAATCCTCTGTCAGATGCTGTACCAAGGCTTCAGGTTGCAATAACTGCAAGTTGTTATTTAAAGACAGACAAGCACATTCTAACAAACTGCAGACGTCAGACTTGTGAGGAGCTGAAATCACCCACACTGCCTGTGCTGCCCATGCACTGCCTCTCCCAGCTCTCAGCATGGAAAAGATCCTGCAGGAGCAGCCTTCTTGTACTAAACTGGGAAACAACACCAGCACTGGCAGCATGGAACTACAAAGAACTGCTCTGTGAGAGGGAAGAGCAGAATAACAGAGCAGGTAATGTGAGAGAGGGAAGCATAAGCTCACTGCACAGCAAGACACTCAGTCCTTGCAGAAAATTCCTGTTTTCCTTTCACTGCACATATTGTTGCATCAGCTCTCCAGCAACATTTTGAAGCAATTGGAAACCCAGTCAGTAAATTTCTGCAGATTGGCACATACACACACACACAAAATGTTTTCCTTTTCTCCTGTATGCTGACCCCCCTTCTCCAGCAATGCTTTGCATATTGTGTGTCAGAGAAGCCTGACATTGTTAGAGATTAAAAGCATGTTTGGCAACAGCAGAGGGATAGGTGAGATGACTTGAAAGCTGAGGAGATATTTAAACCTGTGATGTGACAGGGAATAATTAAAATGTTGCATCCCACAGAGATTTGAATGTGACAGGGGAAAAGGTAACAGCAGATCCTGCTTCCCTGTTTCTCAGGTCAGGAACAAATTAAGCAGGTTTACAGGACCAGTAGCTTTGGCAGCAAAGGGCTGATAGTTGTTTGTATGTCACACCACTGAACTGAGGATGTAGAACTGGGCAAAACAAAAAGCCAGACAAGAACAATGTGCAAGGACCTGTCTGTTCCAGCAGCTGGAAACTGCCAAGGAAGAAACCCCAACAGAGTGAAGTGCAGTCATACTAAAAATACTTGGGAAAATCAAGTTAATGAAAACCCTGACTGACCCCACTTCTCATCACAGAGGCTCTGTGCCCACCAAGGTGTATTAACACTCTACCAAACTGCTCCCCAAAGCCATCAGCTAAGGAGATGTTCTTTCTCCTAAGAGTCCTGAAAGTCAGACAGGGGCAGCTGAGGAAAAACTAAGCAGAGATCACAGCTTTGGCAGTATTTATTTTTGTGAACTAGTCATAAGCTCCTTCACACTCAACAGCCTTTCACCATCTCCAGAACTAGCCAGACTCTTTACAAGGTCATTTTGCTTTTTAATAATAACTTGAATCAGCAGATACAAACTAGAGAGACTTTTATGAGACACATTTCTAGATAATCTATTTCAAATTATTTCTCTCTCCAAACTGAATTCCAGCTATCTTCACCTACTCTCCTTCCCTGTCACTCCCACATTTCACATTTTCAGTTTGTTATCTTCTGTGGTAGCTGTAACTTGGCAATTCCAGGCAGAGAGAAGGGCACTGCAATGTGTTGCTGACTTCAGCATATGCCCAGTACAATGTCTCCAGACTCCAGCAACACTCCAGCCCAGCCTCCTCCCAAGACTAAGCAAGCTGTTGCTTATCAGCTCTCCCAGGCTGTGGCAAGCAGATGGATAGAGATAGCTGGCTGAGCAAGTTCTGGTGCTCACTGAGTGCTGAGCAGGCTGCTGAAGTCTGGGAGAGCCTCCCCAGGCTCTGCAAACACTCACTCCTCAGGCCAGCCCTGCTGGGTGCTTCTCAGGGTCTTGGAAAATCCAAACCAGGCTGGAAATGAATGTCCCAGCCACAATGGGGGTTAATCTCTGCTGGGCTGGTGAAGTGAAAACACCAACACCTCTCTGTACTCTGCCTCAGCAGTGTGTGAAGCACTGACCTGTTTTCTTGTTTCCAAGACAGGTTCAGTTTTCAGTGACAAGTAAAGGTTGTTGGATGAAGGTATTTATGAGCTTCTTACCTGCCCTTTTTTTCAGCAGTGCATGACTGAAGTCAGGGCACAGACAGATGAATTACAAAGGGATCTTTATTGCAAAATTCAGAAAGCTGGAAAAAAATCCTGAGAATTGAGTTGAAGCTGATACATGATGTCTTCCAAGTCATTAACATCCTACGAATATTTCAGAAACACGCAAAGGAGTGAAACCCTAATTTAGTTCAGACTTTGAGAGAACATTTTCAACAAAAGCACTAAACAGGAGGGAGTTTACTATAAAAGTGTAGACACAATATACAGAATAAAGTACATTTGACAGCACACAGAATTAAATTAAGGAAAACCAAAATCAAATCTGCTCCAACCATATGGACTAAGGCAGCATAACATAGCTCAGCACCAAATACATCAGAAAGCATTATGTGAAGTGAGCAGCAATTCCATAAACCCAGCAGCCTCATTCCACTAGCAGGCTATAGCAGGGTATTTGCTCCTGCATCCTCAGGGAAGTAACAGCTGATGCTCAGACTAAAAAGCACAATATTTAAATGTGTGGCTGTCTTACCTGGGGCAGCCACCCACACTTGCAAGGAAACTTGTACAGGAAGCTCCTTGCACCACTGAGACCCTGATGACCTTGAAAAAGTCACTTCTGCTCTGCATCATGTGCCCCTAAAGTGTAAAACACCAGTAAATAATCTCTGTCTCCAAACCAGGTCACAGTGGAGCCACGCAGAGTCTGCAGTGTGGTTTAAAATCACTGGGGATTTGACACATTAGAAATGTTATTAAAACACCATGACAGTGTAGCAGCGTTTCCATTAAACATCTCATCCTTCACGGAGGAAGTTTATGCTTTGGCTGGAGACAAGCAAAAAGAATTTCAGATGAGGCTTTTGTAGTAGGAGATATTCCTGCATCTGCAGCTGCATTCCCAGGGGACATGCAGTTAAACAGCCAGGGGTGATGAATATGCTCAGCTGCCTCTGAGTGCCTGTGAACAGGGAGGTGAAAAGGCAGGAGAAACAGGTACTTGCATTCCATGGGGACTGAAATACCAGAATTAGGGTGCTGTGAGTCTCTAACAAGGAGACATGAACTGTGTCTGGCACCCCAATATCCTCTTGCAGCAGCACCTTGCACAGAAGCATTATTGGTGAACAGAGAAGAGGAAATTGGGGTCACTGGACACCAGAGCTCCAGACCCCTCACTTCAGTGAGCTGCTCTCCAGGCTCCTGGCCAGGCCAAGTAGAACACTGTGAAAATTGGTTTGAAATGCTCCATCAAGAAGGCACATGCTAACAATATTCAGCTGAGGCATTAAAAACACCCTTCACCTTCTGAATCTATCCCAGCAGCAGTGTCTGCCCAGGAGAACTGCAGTGTGCAGCACCCCAAGAGCAGACAGTTTATACTGACAGGGCAGCAAGAACAACAGAGGTTGCTAATAACAAAACAATGAGGATCTAACACAGCTCCTGTGAGTATCTATCACACACAGTAATAGAAAATAACTGGAATTTATACCAGTTTTTGTTAACCTTCAAAAGTCAGAATGAGAGGCTTGCAACTTCAAATTGGAAGTTTATTTTAGCCTCTGCTTTGCATTCAGGAGACAGGTAATTTTTCATCACACCACACAAAGTGCTGCTGAAAATATGTTGTGTTTTTCTGCAGTATAATTTTATTGCTGGCCTTCTGCCAAGAGTCTTTCTGGCAGCATCTCCCACAGTTGGAAACTGTGTATCTGGGTCAGAAAAGACAAGCCGCTTTTCAGAACAGCTCAATACATTTGGCAGAGATGCTGATATTGTAATTGAACTCTTTCAGCAACTCTCTTTATGATGTACCCAGACACCAAACAAAACAAGATCTGCAGTGTTGATTAATGTCAAAATAACTGACAGAGAAATATCAAAATAGTTTTTCCTCATGTTAAAAGTATCAACAAATGGGGGGAACAGATAAGAAATACAATTCATAAGGATTCAGAGAGGAGCACAGGGCAGAGAAATCTGCAAAATGTGACTGACCTGTGCCTTGTGCAGATATTCACTCTTTAAAATCCCAGCTCCTTGTATGGAACTTCCTCTTTCCCCACGACACAAAGAGAAATCCTGGCCACTCAGAGCCCCAGCAGCATTGTGGAAAGCAGGGCCCTCTAACACTGGGACACATATTTAACAAGGCTCAGACTGCTTCCAGCAGTATGCTCAGCATCCAGTTTCACCTGGAGACTGTGTATTCATAGGAGTTTTATTATTTTCCATGTAAAGCATTTCCTGGCAAAGTTGCATCTGGGATAACTTTTAGAGGGCTGGAATTTTCCATCCAAATGAATAATTACAAAACAGCACTATAGTTAGAAGCTGAAAAGGTACTTCCTCTGGCAAACTCTCACACTTCACACAACAAATACTGGAGTCTCCTCCAGTATTACTCCTGCCTGTTCAGTTCTCAATATTCAGTCAAATATTTCTCCTGTGCTCAGAGATCTCTTGGGAGCAGCCCCTGCCAGGCAGTCCCCACACCCAAATTTAAGTGCCAAAGACAGGCACAGACCAGATAACCAGATCTGGAGCCACAGCACATGTAACCATCAGAAGAGAGAAATCCAAGTCACCTTCCAGGGTCAGAGCTCTGACAACACTCTCAGTGCAAGGAGCACAGCTGCCCACCTGTCAGTGTGCAGGAAGCTCCTGGAGAGCTCCTGGAGAGAACCCATCTGTGCCAAGGCAGGTCAGAGATGCAGCTGAAAACCAGTCAGCACATGGATTCTCCTCCACTGTGGAGCAAGGAATGAAAAGAGAGCCAAAAGAAATCACACTGGTACAGTAATTAAAGAAGTTGAAGAATTAAAGGCAAGGCAATTGCTTAATCTAAATTAATGCATTAAGGTAAAGGAAACAGGGATGTGCAGAGTGCAGCTCATATTTTTAGCTCCTGGAAAGAAGGTAAAAGATGGTCTAAGGGGAAATCATTACCAGCCTAACAGGAAGGTTAAAAAAGGAACAACAGAAGCACTGTGTGAGCACATATGCAATCCTTTCAGGAAAAAAATGCTCTATTTTAGACAGAATCACACCATCCAGCCTCAGAAAGAAATAGACATTAGTAGAAATAACTGCAGCTATTGAATTGTAATGTGTAAGAAAGATAACAGTTTTGGAAAGAATATAAATCCTCCTGGGACTGAACCTGCTACAGACTCCTGAGGACAGGAAAGTATTCACCACACTCACCAGGGGGTCTTCAGAGCAGCTGCAGACCTCGAGGTATTTCTGACATAGATTTTTAACATCTCTAGATTTTTATCTGGCTTCACATTCCCTTGAAACCTGCACAGCCCCCAGCAGACCAGGGCTACAGAGGGTCTCTGAAGAAATCATTTTGAAATTACCTTCACCTCCTGATGTGGGTGTCAAGATGCAAGACTGACTAGAGACACATCAAGTGCAAAAAGTTTTAAAAAATGGCTGCTGACACTTAAATAACAAACTGACACACGAACAGTTTAATGTTTTTCCTGTTCAAACAGTAAGAAATATGCAAAACTGAATTGCCTGTAAAACTGAGCACTGCAGAAGACAAAATATCTTAAAGGGTGCATTTCTTGGCAGGTATCTTAAATAAAAAGTCACAGATTAGATAGTACATAAATAATGAATAGCAAAGTATTCATTTGAGACAAGGCAGAAACCACCACTGGATTCTCAGTGTCTGTGAAACACTGAACTGATTTGTGACTTGAGCCACCCCAATGGTGCATTCCTGCTTTCCTGGCTAAACTGGTTAAAGGAAACATGAAGGTACTTTGCAGTCCTGTGACATCCACACTCAAAATCATCTGAAATTCTTAACTCAGACTGCATTCATTTACAGTTGAAAAATTAACTAAATTAATAACAGGATTGCATTACACTGAAATGACACTCACCATCTGCAATGTCATTTTCCCAGAGACAGAGCTGGTTTAAGCAAAATTCTGGATCTATGCCTGAAATGACATCACATTCTCCAAAAGAGAATCACACTTCTACCTCCTCCACCCAGTTTGTGCCATGCTGGGTCCTCCCCACGCCAGCCCTGTCCTGCATCACACCCTGCACTAAAGCCTTGCACATCTCCAAGGTCCCAGAGACTCCCCAGCCCCTGGTTTGTGAGCACTGCCTTCACCTGCAAGCCTTTCCCTGCTCCAGAAACCACCACAGGAGCAGCCACGGTGTTGAGGAGACTGAGAACAGGGACATTCCTTCCCCAGCACCCTTCAGCTTCACCAAAATAGCTGCAGTGCCCCAGTTTCTTTGCTGCTGTGATTCATATCCCATAGAAGATGGGATTCTGCAGGTGGACTGAGCTGCAGCCCAGCCACTCAGCCAGGATGGGGGAACTGCCACCAAGGAGGCAATGGAAACACATGGAAAATGTTGGGAAGCATGGCATGGCATTCCCTCTGTGCTGGCAATAAATAAAATACAATTTCAACACAAAGAAGGAGGCTGGAGCTTAAACTGTCCTACAGTAACACTGGATCTGCTCATATTGGTGGTTTGCACTTGTCATCAGTTCCATGAGGCAACAGCTAAACTTTGGCTCTGCTGTCTGTCCCCTGCCCTGCAGCCCAGACTAATGCATATCCTGGGAATTAGTAAGAGGAAAGAGAAAAGCAACATGGATTCTACAGCTCTGGTTATAAACAAAACAAATTTAGTAATTCTTACAAATAGCACAATGCAAGTACATCTTTGAGAGTTGTGTTTTCCCAGTGTTTATATGAAGTATCAAAGCATTAAAATGTCTTTAAGAATAAATGCTCTCCTTCTGACTAAAATTTCTGCAACCCTCAATGATGAAGTTTAAGGAAATTTCTCCCCAGAATTTCTTCCCTGATGTCAATTATACAGAGCCTGTCTTCAAACCCCCCTGGTTCTGGGCCTGGCTGCCTTTCAGCCAGTTTAAACATTCATGACTCTCCCCTGAAATGCATTTTCTGGTGTGTCAGTCTTGCTGCCTCAGTGCCTTCTTCTTTTTTATCCTTTTTTTTTTTTTTTTTTTTTTTAATTAAAGAGAGAAGATTTAAAAGGATTTGGAATGGAAGATCAGTAGACTCTGTGAGTATTGTGTAAAAAGCTCTTGTGCTCCCAGCCAGTGCACATCTTCCATCAGACTTTTCTCATGTTTTAGTTTCACTCTGACTCCTGAATAAGTTCAGGTTAATTTTTTACTTCCTGACTAATTGGCTATTTTGTCAAAGAACACATTGTAAAAGTTTCTGGGCTACTAAAAGATTAAGGTTTTGAGTGTTTTCTCTTGCCATCTTTTACCCATCCAACCACGGTATTTTAAGTTTGATTCAATGTCACAACATGCAATGCCACAGAAAGATCTGAAACAGAATTTGTAACTAAATTCTTGGGCTGCTTAGGGAACAAAATTGGCTCTTTTGAAACCCTTCAGAATCCAGCACCAGCTCCCCTTCAGAGAGCACTGGGGTTTCTCCCTGGGGAGGGGTACCCTGGCTGCCATCCATTCCCAGCCTCAGAACAGCAACAGCATCCAGCAAAGTAAAACCCCACAGCAGGGGGAGATGGCAGGGAAAGAATTGGCATTTGGGACCCAAGTCCACCATTTGTCTTGGACAGGGTCTTGTAGGAGAAAGTTCCAGCTTGGCTAAGAGAAAGAAAAAGAGACACAAACATATTTAGAGATGTACAGAATTAGTAAATAAAAACAAAAGTCCTGTTTCCCTGGAAAATCATGAGTCTAAAAATATTTTAGATGGGCTCAGTCCAGCATCCTCTTGCCTCAGCAGCTCTCCACTGCACACATGTGCTGTCAGATCTGCCAGTTTCACTTGAAAAACTCATCTATTATTCCTCTCTCCAGTTTGCATGGCACAGTACAGCCATGGAAGGGAAGGATGATTGCAGCAGGGACCATCACTGGTGGAAATGCTCAGTTTGTAGACCACAAGCTAGGTTACAAAATTAATTTCTCAGCCTAAGTTCTATCCATTAGTCTTATCCTTAGGAACATCCTGAGATGAGTAATTAATTCTACAGTCTTTTTTTTGTTGTTGTTGTTGTTTGCTTATTTTAATAGGTCAGTGAAATTTAAAAAAAAAAAAAAAAAAAAAAAAAAAAAAGTTAAATGAGGTATCTGCAACACTGTATTCTCCAGTATTGTCCAAAAATAGACTGTATTCTGTTCTCTTTGGAGAACAAGACTTCGCTAAGTAATTGATCTCCAACTTGAGAAGCTACAGTTAATCTTTTTATATCTTTTGCATTTCAAATAAAATCTGGGGGGAGAAAAAGGAGCTCTCAGGATAAACACATCAGTCCCAGGTGGATGGTGTTTTTAAACCATAAACATAACTTGGCTGGTTTGGCCTCTTTCTTTACATTTCCTACAGGGCTGTTAATTAGTTTAATTTCTCTTTATAGACAATGATGTCATCTCCATTGTGCCTCTCACAAGACCACCAAAGACACTTCCAGCTCTTGATTTGCTGAAGAAACTTCCTCAGCCTTTGCATTCTCCACCACATCCCATCCTCCCACCAGCATCAAGCAGCAAATCTTTGAACAGCAAAAGAGCATCAACATCCTGGGAGGCACCACACTGCCAGGAGCCCCAGGGAGCCCCCTGGGCAGGTCAGTTGCCCCCCCTGGACAGGTCAGTAGCCCCCTGGACAGGTCAGTAGCCCCCTTGGACAGGTCAGTAGCCCCCTGGACAGGTCAGTAGCCCCCCCTGGGCAGGTCAGTAGCCCCCCTGGACAGGTCAGTAGCCCCCCCTGGACAGGTCAGTAGCCCCCCCTGGACAGGTCAGTAGCCCCCTGGGCAGGTCAGTAGCCCCCCTGGGCAGGCTGGCACACACACAGGAGTGTGGCACAGCTGCTGCAGCTCCTGCAGCAGGGGCAGCCCCTGCTCTCCAGGAGGAGCAAACAGCCTGGCCAATCAATAGCAGCATTCCAAGTGCTCTCAGCCTTGCAGGGACAGCTCCCAACAACAGAGCTCTCTGTCCCCAAAGCTCCCTTCATACACTACAGCTGCTAAAAGTAACACTTGGAGTCACTGTCCAGGGAAAGACTAGTGAAAAGCAATCAAAGTTAGTTTATTTTGGGCCATTAGCTGCAATTTGTGTCTGGCCACTTCAGTTCCCCTGCTAACAGGAAACCTGCTGTGCCTAAATGCAACAGTGATGGGGTTTATTTTAGTTCTCAAAAGGAGTTGCACTTGGGAAGCCACAACCTGTCAGGGGAGGAGAGCACACGGTTCTGGATACAGAGGCAGGATCAAAAGCAGGATTAGAAACCAGCTGCCACAGACTGAGGGTGTTCTCCTCAGGTGGGCAGTGAGACAGGAACCCTTTCATCCCTCAGTCAGATTAGACTGTAAATGTTTTGATTGCCTGCTTAGCTACCTGTGGAAATCTGTGTGCATGTCAACACCATCCTTACATTGAACTCTGCTCTTGTCAGCACAGAAAACCTGCCTGGTTTTCATTCCAAACTATATTTAGTGATATAGGAATGTCAGATTATAATGCCATCAGTCTATCTTATTCCACAGTTAAACAAAATTCATCTCTATAACCTGACACTTCTGCATTAGTGAAAAAAAAAAAAGTAATTAAAAAAAGTACATAAATACTTTGTGCACTGAAAGAGCACTTGGTTCTGCTGGTTTATGAGTTACTCACTTTGCACAGCTCCTTTGCTGTGGAAACAAAAGTCCTTGTATTTGGCTTTCTCAGTGATATTTGCAAACTCCTATACTTGCTGTAACAGGGTGTTCAGACACAGTTCTTACTGGCCTGGGAAAGTTAGGTCATTATTTATCAACTGCAGAAATTCATTGAAGAAAACAATAACAAGGTAAAAGACCATTCTTATAAAGATTTGTTGCTTCTTTGACAGAAACAAAAAGTAATTAAACCTAGCTAACACCTTTTCAATGAGCATTTTGCTCTAAAGCATTTATAATTCACACACTGCAGGACCAGGAATAGAACAGCAGAATCACCAGTGCAACACTGTCAACAAAAGCTGTCCCTGAAATTCAGTGGACAAATATTACCAGGAAATTTCATGCTTTATCAACACAAAATCCAGAAGTTTAATTTAGAAGCATGATTTCTGCAGACACTCAGATGTTTCTGTTCTAAATTTTCTAGAAATTGCAAATTAGAACTTGGCAGACTTTAAAGTGACCCAGCACATGTGTTGCACAATCCAAATCAAAGTCTGTCCTATTACTCTGCAAAACTGTTAGGAAAAAAAGTCATGCCTTTCACCACATGGTTTCAGACAAATGACAGAGACATTCCATTTATCTCTGTGCTAAGAACAAAACTTAAGTACTGTTTCTCCTCTTGGAATATTGCCATGAAAGTTAAAAGCTGACAGAGGAACCAATGTTCTCCCCACTGAAGGATAAGCACAGTTTGGTGAATAACACCACTTATAGAATCACTACAAATGGTTGTGACCATTTTTTCCCATTACCATGGGGAGAATATACTGCATTTCCAGACTGATATCATTCCTAAATGCTGCAATGACATATCAAAGCATGCAGGTGTCACCAAGATGCTTTGTGCAACTGGCAAACCCTGCAAAGTTTCTGCAGCCACTCAAGAGATAAAATGTGTTTTTCAACACCACAAAAAATAAACTGAATGAAACAGCTCAGACATAATAAACCAAAGAAATATTGGATAGTACTTCTCTGTCCCCCAGTGACCAGACAGTACTGCCCACCCTCCCCTTGCTAACCTGGGGGAGATGGCAACCTCCATGCTGGATTTACAAGACACTGAAAAAACATTACTTAGTCTTTTCCATTTTGGTTGCAGCAACCAAGTCTCAGTGTGCACTTATTAGCAAAAAAACCAAAATCAGACCTAAGATTTTGACAAGAATTTCACATTCAAATATGACTTCTCTAATTGCTGTGATAGGTGTAAATGTTGTGCTGTTTGCATGGGGAAGAGACCCCACTGCCCAAAAATACAAGTGACTTGCCCAAGGCCACACTAACTCAATGGCAGCACTTGGAGCAGGGTAAGTATTTCATTTACTACAAAGAGCAAGCATAGAGCATCCTCTTCCCCTTTCTAGCTTTCCACTCCTTAGGCTTCAGTAGTTTAATTTGAGCAGACTCTGCACTCCTGGCTGCTTTTGCTATTCAGTCTCTCTTGCAGGATCATGGGTTCCTCACAGGTTAGTTTGGCAAACTGTCACAGGAAACACTTGACAACAATTACCTGTCCATTCATGAGAGTCAAATTAGCAATTCAATATCTGAATATGGTATGATTAAACTCAGGAACCTAATTCACAACGTGTCCTACTTTCAGGCATCAAATTTTTTGAGCACTGTGCTCTTTTGAAAGTCAAACTGACAAAGACTCAGGAACCTTTTGTCTATTTCCAAAGAGGCCAATGGAGCCCCTCTTTTGTCAGGTAGCAGGACACACACAGTCTGTTCTCAGAAAGAACAGGAGCCAAAAAACAGGAACACTTCAGAACACTATTGAGGGACCTGAGGTAGTGCAAGATAAGGGGAAGCTTTGCAGGCAGCTCCTCAGCACTGAGCACTCTGCTCACCACATTCTGGTACATCATAGGCTTTGAAGAAAAAACCCAAAGGTTCTCTTTGGCACTTGGTTTTTCTAAAGCTCCAACTGTCATAGGAGTGGGCTGTGGAGGATAAGGGATTTTCTCCTCTCTCTGTCTTTAAAAAAACCAACAAAATAATCAACCAGTCAAAACCCAGCTTTCAATTTAGATACTGAGTGACAATCTAAACCACCCAAAATCAGATGGAAAGGATGGAAAGTATCTGAGAGCATCTCTCTTACAAATCAGCAAAACCATTGGGAACTCCCAGATGACCAGGGGTGCACATGGCTTCCCCTGCCTGCACCCAAGCCACACTCCTGAACCAAGATCCCTTCAGGCTGCTCCACACTGAGCTGCAGCCATCCAACAGCAGTTTAAACTCCCTGAGTTTGTTCAGGATGGCTACTTTGATCTTTTCAGGAGATATTTCCCACTTTGTTAGAATATTATCAGCTGGAAAGGACCTACATCGATCACCTAGTCCAGCTGTAACAAGAGGAGCACAAATAATGAAAGCAGAGCAAGGGAAAGAAAGGAGAGGGGAAGTGCAGTAAATCCTGAACTCCAGCTCTCTGCCAAAATTCACTCTTCTATAGACTGTGCATGAGACTTGCTACTGTGCTGTGTGATGAGGGCAAAGAGAACTCATTGAGACAAGGTGCACCTGCTAAAACTGGCACTAAAACCAGGCAACTACTGCAAATCAGTGGTGCCCAGCACCAACAGAAAGCAAGTCTTTGTTCTTCTGGCACAAGAGGACTCCTTTACTGCAAGTACCACACACAGATCAAACATTTATAAGCAAAAGAAAAGAAGCTAGCCAAGGGATTTATATTAAAATAAAGATTGCAGATCGCAGTGTGAAAGAAACAGGGAACGTACCAGTGAGTCCCATGCCCAGCCAAGCTCTCCCAGAGCACTCCTTCCTCTGAAGGAGAGCTGCAGGAGACAGCCTGAGCCAACAGTTTCTACAGCAACTGCAGAAGCACCAGTTCAATGATATTCAAACCCTGCAGTAATTGCAGAAGCATCCGTAAATGGATACTCCAGAAGGAACATCTGACAGTTTCTCCTGGACTGTCCTTTGATCCCAATCAGCTCAGTTCAACTCTGGAGTTGCCCATTTCTCTGCAAATGCTTCTGAATCCTCTTTACCCTTAATATTCTTTCAGCACACTTGCTCCCTTTCAAAACTTCATGGAACAAGCACCAGAGAAAGTTTTGCAGATGCAGTGCTGGAAGGATGGGACCAAAGCACCCATGTGTGGTGCTGCTGCAACTCCTCAGCGAGGGTGGAATGCTGTTATGACAGTGGCACTGGGCTGCTGCTGCACCACTAAAAGCACACTTGGAAGTATCTCAAGGGAAGCCAAAACAGAGGCCAGTAACCACCAACTGCTCAGAAAGAGCAGATCCATTTGTAATGTGGCTATTTTAACACTAATGGAGAAGCCATATTAAGGAACACAAATTATTTCACCTATACACTTGGTAAGAATTGCCATTTACTGAAGGATGTTTAGGGCAGGACATTTCTTGTTCCCCTTCTAAGAATCTGCTGTAATAAATCACAGCACCTCCACAGTCACAGTTTCATCAGTTCCATATCACAGAAGTTTTTCCATTAGTCTGCAGTGTTACTTTGGACCAAAATGAAACCTGGCATGAAGCTCAGGCTCCTGACCCACAGCAAAAAGTTAAACAAAATTGCTCATTTGTTTTTAAAAGGCTCACAAGGTTTCCAGTTCCAGGTTCCTCAGTGATCAGGATGGAAGGGAACAGTACCTACAGTCACAACTCAGGGACATTCAGTATTCAAGCCCTCTGCAAAGAACAGGCTTGATCAGAGACCTGTCAAAGATGCACTTTGTGAGCTGCTCTCTTATTAGTTTATTACATTAGGCTACATCCACAAAAACAGCTTTTTGGTCAAGAGATCAGTACTTATATAGTGCTGACTCCCAACTATCTGCTTTAAAAAAATGTCCTTTATCTCCTGATAAAGCATCCTTCAAGTTGCCAAAGTATAAGCATGCAGAGATGACTTCTGGATCAAATATATTCCTTAGCAGGCATGTTTTGAAGTAATAAAGATTGCAGTTTCTGACAACCATATTTTGACACGAATCAAAATTTTAAAAGTTCAGTATCGGGTTCCACAAAATTTGCTAAGACTGAAAATTCAACCACATTTTAAAAATTGTTGAAAACCCCCCAGTTACAGGAGGTTCTTATGTGCCTCCAAGGTGGGAGTCATGATTCTTTTCTCTTACACAAATTTAGACAACTGTGTTCTCTCTTCAGCCTTCTGGCCATCTGTAGAGATGAGGAGGTGTGTACAGATGTGGGCTCAGAGCAGAACAAGCTACTTCTCTGAGCTCATATTTTTGGCAGTCACCAATTTCACCCTCACCCACCAGAAGCAAAGAAGTTATCAGTTTTGTCTCCCCGCCCTTTTCCCAGTATTTGCCTTTCTTCCTGGCTTTTCTAGAACACTTGTCACCATATTTACCAGAGTACATTTATTACTGGTTTTAAAATGACAGTTTTTGTGAGACAGGAAAACATTTCAGATCTTTATAGGGGTAACTTCAGACACAAAGAAGTGAAATTGTGTGGTAAGTCAGCAGCAGAACCTGAAGAGAGGCCAAATGCTGCCCTAATCAATACTTGCAGGTTAATTGCCAGACATTCTTCACTGGAACACAGTTGCTCAGAGGCTGCTGCTGAAGAGTTTTACCCATTTCCAGTTTTGGAAGCAGTGCTCCCAGTTCTCCTACACCCCATCCCCACTTAGCACACTCTGCAGTTCAGCCCCAGTGATGCTCTTAAGGTCACCCAAATGGCACAGCTGAGCACTTTACAGGAGCAGATTAAGTCTCTGCATGATTGAAGACTTGGACAGCATGACTGGGTAACCAAAGAAGCCCTAATCTATTTGCCAAGTTCAATTACCTAGCCATCAAATCAAGAGATCATGAGCATTAGGACATGGAATAACTGCTCACCAAAGAGTTTTAGCTCTCTGAAAAGATGATGGCCACTGGGAGACTGTGACATGGAAAAGGCATCCTTCAAAGCACAGGTTGGGAGAAATCAGTTCTTGGACATTTATGTTTTCCCCTTATTGTCTGTTGAGCTATACCAGCTATCAGAGTAAAGAGAAGAGATTGGGATTGGAAGAGCAGTAGGAATCCAAATGTTCTGAGTCTCTGTTTCCTTGAAATCCCATCAAGTGTCCCACCTGGAGACCCCTGCTCGCTGCTTGTTCCATCACAGCACAGCCCTCAGCCTTCCAGTGGCTGTGTCTGTTCTCTGGAGTCTGTGTCTGTACAGGCTGCACACCTACAGCTTCCCCTTCTATTCCAGAGTCTTTTCCATTAAAGCAAATCCCCCCAGATTGTCCCATCAGACACACAGCAATCAGGCAGAGCAGAGAAGGAAAAGTAGAAGAGCACCAGGAGGGTGACAGAGCAAACTCAGTTCCCAAACCTGGAGAATAATAACAAGTTTCCCTATGCAAAGAGCTGCCCCTTTCAGCACAGCTATATCAAAAATAGGAATAAATTACTAATCTGTCTCCTTGTCTTCACACTGGGAAGTGGCTGTCTTCAGCCAGCCCCAGCAGCAGTCACACCTGTCAGAACATCACAGCTTCCTCAGCTGGGAAAAGCAGCCACACAGGCTGGGCCACTGCCACCACTGCCAGGGAATGAACACACAAATAGCTGTTATGTGCATTCAGCTTCAAAACTGATCAACCTTAACACACCTGAGTCAGCACTTCCCCATTCACTGATGTGATTGTTTTACAGTTAACAAAACACCCTCAGCCCAGGCCCAGGGACCTTCCCACACAAGGTGCCACCATTGGACCCTTGATGATCATCTCCCACTCTGTCAGAAACACAGCACAGCTGACTGCCATAGCCAACTCAAATGCTTTTTAGTTTCTTTTTTAATACAAGTTGTAATTTATTTGCTGAATGGGTCTATTTATACTGCCCTGACATGTAGTCTGCAGGTGGTATCTTTGGTCCAGCTGGTATCTCACTAAGGCTGTGAAAGGGCCTTGTAAATCAAACACCTTTATTCAGGTATGTACCAGCTGGCAATTCTAAAACATCCCCTAATTCAACAATGGCAACTAAATTCAGTGGAGTGCAGCATGTCAGCTTGTTTCCTTGCTGAATTTTAGTCTCTTTAGTGAGATAACACATTTATGATTTTGTGTTAGTTCATGTTATGAAGAAAGATACCATGTTTGTGGAGAGGGCTAAAGTGGGAGCCATGCTTTGGCTGCTACATCCTAACAAAAAAACAAAGCCCTGCAACAAGTGAAGAAAATTTTATGCCTCCTTCAAGATCAACATGACTTACTACAATCCTGTTATGGGACCTGTCCCCTGTAAAATATAGACTAAAAAAGATGTATTAATTTCACAATGTCAGTGGAACTGTGGTGAACCATTTTTTGGCAAAATCTTGCTGGAAAGAATCAGTTGCTGTGTGCCCAAAAAGCCCCTGCCCACAGCCTCAGGCCCCTCAGCCTCTCCAGGGAATGTTTTACCAGAGCTCATTTCTGGAAGCACCAACTGGCTGCACACAGGCTGTGGGGCTGTGCTGCCTCCCCACAAGGCAGACCCTGCAGCTGAGAGCTGCCATCAGGAACATTTGGGTTAGGGTCATTATCACTGGAGGAACATTCCCCATGGAACATCATCCCTGTGTCTCAGGGAATCCTAAAGACTCTTGAGGGCCCAACACTCAAGACACTGTGCCAACACTCCAATCTGTTCCAAGTCAAACTAGAAGTGTGTTCAAAGTGTCTTCCCTCCCAAGAATCAGAGGAAGAAAAGGCCCTAAACTCAGCCTGCCTTTTTCTGCTCCTACTGGGGAGCAGTTTCTATGGGGCAACACCAGTTCCTCACCATTGAATTCATTTACTGCTAAGCCAAATGCTAAGTTCTGCTTTAAAATCTAAATGAATTCTGGTTCATAAGATTTCTTCAAGTTTTGTGACATCTCACAGCTACCCACGAGTAAGACTGTTCTTCCCAACCAGATACTCAAATGTAAAAATTTTCAATAAAGACAATTTAAACTAAATGCACAAAAAGAACAAGTAGCAAAATTTAATTTACTGGCATAGCCATACACACCCCAATTTTATTTTCTTTTTAAGCATACAATTAAGGGTAATTTAATTCCCCTGTGTAGGCATTACATGAAAGAGAAACATTATTGTAAGAAGAGCTCAGTGCTGTTGGTACACAAACCTTACGACAGATAAATTAGACCTTAGGAAAACAGCATATAATTTACATTTTGTTATGTCAATCACCAGGAGCATCTTAGGGCTCTTAAATAGCATGCCAAACCACAACATAAGGGAGCTAATGTAAATCAACACATGTGGCAGGATCACTTAAGTTTCCACATTCAAAAAAAATCCCTAAAATGGATTTCATAAGATTATTTCTCTTCAACATCCACTTACACCTGTAAGTTACCAGCAGGTTATAACAATATTTTGCTACAGAAGAATTGCACAGTTTTGCATAGTTACAGAAAAATTAACTACATAGAATACAAGGATGGTCTTAGTAATTATCAATACTAAGGATTTACTAATTAATCCCTGGTCTTTAGTACTGGAGAAACCAATGGGCAGATGTGCAGGTGGCCCATGGAAAATCCAGCCTTGGGTTTAGCAGCAGAGAGCCCAAGGCCATGCTTTACATACCCTTCACAAACAGCAGAACAAATGACATACCCTGAATTTGTTCTGAGCTTCCCCTACAGCCAGCACCTCGTCCACATTCTGACACCTCACAGGAAATGAGCAGAAAGGTCAGAATGTGCATTGCACAGCACAGCTAGGAGCACAAGGCAGCACACCAACGTGGGGTGGACTCCAAGAATTCTGTCCCCTCCTCTTCCATGATGACGAGTAAAAGCACCACAAATACAAGGTAATTTAGCTACTAAATAAAGTCTAAAAATCTGGAGTAAAAGATGTTTACTTGCTCGTTCATTCATAAGAATTCCTCTGCAGGTTTTTTGTTTAGGGGCATGAATTGAGGTTTTCAAAGAAGTTAAATAGGAACACTGTCCCTCTGTGAGCTGACAGACATGAACTGTGACACTGTTCTCTGTCATCAGTGCTCAGTGAAAAACTTGCACATAAGAAAGAAAAACTACTTAAGTGCAAAGAATTGCAGAAGTACAACTGGAAAAAATACTGTCTTTGGCCTTACAGCTTGTATCAGTTATTGCTTTTAACAAAAGATACCAGCACTGCCTTTCAGGTAAGGCTTCTCCTTCCCTAGACATCAAGTACAAAGTTTCTGTTTGTAAATCACACTGCAGGTACAACAAACATAGTCAAACTGTGGTTTCTGCAGAAGGGTTTGAGACTTGCATTTTTCTGTTCTTTAAATCTCTTAACAGTTTTTTCATATATTGCTTTAAACAGGTATTTTCCTTTTGATTCCTCACTGCAGCATATTCAGCAGCAAAGCAACCTTCACTTGCCAACTCTGCTGGGCTACAGCAAATCCAGGACACCAGAGCAGCCAAGTGCTCCTCGTGTGCTGCTGTCAGAAGAGCCCTCACTCTCCCCAGCCCAGTGCAAAGGGACAGAGCTCAGAGTGCTCACATCTGCTGTTGGCATGGTGAGAGACCCATAAACCAAACTCACCAAGAGCTGGGGGAGAGCCCAGAGGTGCACACTGACCTCTGCATCCCCCAGCATCTCCCTCAGCAGCCACAACATCCCAGCACCTCTCTCCCAGCTCCCTGAGCTCCCCTAGCAGCCCAGTCTGTAAAATACACTAACTGCCACTGTTCTGCTCTTTCCACATTGATACTTGGACACAATGGCCACTTCTAGCTATATGTACCCCAGGACAGAGTTCCATGTTTTAACAGACACTTCACCAAGCATGTTCACAGTGGCTTTTCACACACTCAGAAGCTTATTAACCAGCCAGAGCCTTTCCCACTCCCCCTTTCCAGCCATGGATATGCTCTTCAAAGAGCTCTATTTACATGCCGAGCTACAAAGCAATGTGGAAAAACTGCAGCTTTTATGATTCTACAGTGAAGTTCTTCACAACATAAAGCACCTTCTTAGACTACTTTTTTTATTTCCAAACAAGATTTCACAGTTAAAAAAAAAAAAAAAGAGAAAAATCTCAGTCCACCCACAGGCTTTTGAGGAACATTAACAGAGGGGCTTCAAAAGAAAAGAGCTCTGCGACCTTAAGCATTGCATTCTGAATGAACATCCATGAAAAAACTGTGTACAAGTCAGGAAAAAAAGTCACCAAAACCTACATATCCACCAGAGTTTGCTTCTACCATGTTTAGGTCTGGCTTGCCTCATGCCATCTTCTGCTGTACCTTTCCAACTGCTTACTATCTTCTCATTTACTTCTGAGCCTTTGGTTTGAAATCAGCTGTGTCTGAAATTCCTTCCAGGACAAGCCACAAGGCCAGGTTTGGGCAGCATTGACACCAGTGTCCCCTGGGGCTCCCCCAGCCCCCAACACACAAGTTTTCTATGTGGACTCTTCCTCCAGTCCCCCAAGAAATCAAGTCCTAGATTTCCACCTTGTATGTAGCGTGTCAACTGCATAAAGCAAGAACTGGCACTTTATCAGCACCTTCTTTGTGCAGAGATGAAAAATACTGCCAACAGTTCAGCAGAAACAAGTCTGGATGAACAGCCCATGCAAATAAAGCCCTTTATAAAACCAGGATTAACCAAATTCACAAGAAGACTAAAGATTCTCTTGGAACTACAAATGCCAAAGCAGCACCAGACTGGCACCATCAATGATGAGATTCTGAGGAACAGAGCTGGAAACACTAAACCCTCAGTATTAGCAATCATACTCCCTCTTCTCCACAACATGAAGCAAAGGAAAATGGTTGGAAAGCTCCAGATAGAAGAAAATTATACATGCCAAGAAGTTCCAGAGACAAGTCTAACTTCCTAAAAACGACCAGGAATTTAGTAGAAGCTACAGCCAGCTGCAGTCTGCTGACACAGATTTCTCCTTCCTCTCTACACTGGCAGGAAATAACTCCAACCCAGCTCGTACACCTTCCATGGGAGAGGTGGGCTCATTAAATTCTTGGAAAAGGCTTTTGCTCTTCAGAGAGAGAACAAGGACCTTAAGCAAACACCAGAGCACAGCAAAGCAACCCCTCCAGAGGCACTGCCAGCCTTTCCTCACCTCCCATTCCAAAAGTTTTGTTTTAAGGCCTTCCCTCCAAGTAACCAGCACTGCCCCATGCTCCTTCCTTCCTTCCTCTGCCACCGCTGCTGCTTCCTTTGGGTTGCATAAATGGTTACCATGTCTTTAAAATCAAAACTGGACCAAATCTGCAAACAGTCGTTTCTTCTCCATTCTTGCCAAAGATGTTAAAGTATTTTGTGTGAATGGAGGGAATTATTTTAATTTTCATTCTTTACCCTAGAAGGCCAGACTTCAAATGCTTGCTAGAACACAAGTATTTTAATTTAAGTTAAATAGCCCGGCTATTTTAATTAACTTACTGTTTCATAAACATTTTTGGAACTGGAGATCTGAAATATCTGATGTCCTTCATGATAATCCCCACTTAAATCTTTCTTTGCTTTCACCACGCTTAGCATTTCTGAGTTGTCACGACAAAGTACAATAAAACTTTTAAAAACTGGTAACAAACTAGAGGACACAGATATAAAAAAAAAATTAATTTCAATGTATCTAGGACCCCTCACGTTATAAATTTTCTCTTCTACGATACCCTGTGCAGGAACTGCTTGGAATGCTCACTCTCTTCTTTCTGTAAATCACAAGGCACCATTTTCAGAGCCATGTAAATAAATAATAAGACATTTAGCCAGATAATGCATATTTCCACTTTGACTCAAAACTCAAGTTTTACTCTACTCAGTGGCACGCATGCGACTCCCTGGTTATCCCTTTCAGGCTCTCACTTCCAGAAGGAATAGTGGGTTAATGATTACAAAATCCAGTGCAAAGCAAATACAGAATGAAAGAGGCAAAAAAACCCAAACAAACCAGGGACCATAACAGTGATGAGTGCGCTCGGAGCCAGGAGCCGCCCGGGGCCCGGAGGGACGCGGCTGCCCCGCGGGGCCGGAGGGCGCTGCACCGACCGCGCCGAGCGAACTTCGGGCCGAGCCCGAGCCCCGGCGGAGCCGCCCAGCCCGCACCTGGCCGGGAGCGCCCGGGCACCGGGCGCACAGCGGCCCGGCCCCGCCGCCAGCGGCGCGCTGCGCCGACAGGTGCGCGCCCCGCCGGCAGGTAACGCGCCCCGCCGGCAGGTGCGAGCAGGTAACGCGCTCCGCGAGCAGGGACCGCAGCCGGCGGAGGGGCGGCCGCCCGCGCACGGCGCCGCCGAGCCCCGAGCCCCTCACCCTCCGCGCCGCCCCCGCCCGCGGCCCCTCGGGGCGCGGAGCCCCCCCGCCCCACCGCGCCCCTCCGCGCGCGCAGCAGCGCCCCCCCTCCCGCGCCGCCCCCCGCGCCGTGTCCTGCCCTTGCCTCCTGCCCGCAGTGCCCGGTGCAGTGGGAGGAGCGGTGCCCGGGGACGGGCCGCCCGCCGCCCCGACCCCTCCCCGCCGCCCGCCCTCCTCACCCCGCTCGGCGCCGGCCCCGGCGCTGCCCCGCGGCCCCGTCCCGGCTCCGCGGCCCCGTCCGGCTCCTCCGGCTCCGCAGCGCCGAGCGGGGCTGCGCACGTGACCGCGCCCCGCGCCCCCATAGGCTGCGGCTGCCGGGCAACGCGCGCCCGCCCCTTCCCTGCACCTGAGAGCGCCCTACGCCAACTGCGTACGGGGCGCCGCGCCGCCCTGCGCCAGCTCCGTAGCGCCGCGGACGCGGCCGTTTCCTGCAGGCCGGCGCAGCCTTACGGAATCGGCGTAGGGCGGCTCGGCCTGCCCGGCTCCCCACCTGCGGCCGCTGCTCCCCGCGCAGCCCGCGCGGTCCCGCCCGCCGCCTGGGGAGCGGCGCTGCCGCGCGGAGCGGGAGCGGCCGAGCCGCACCTGGAAACGCCGCTTGCGTAGAGCTCCTCTGAGAGGTCGGTGTGTGTTACGGACTCTCCGTAATGTCGTCAGCGCGGGCGCCGCACCTGAGGGCTCCCGCCGCGCAAACGGCGTAGGCGCGAGCGTGCTGGGCGCAGAGTGCGCAGCGCTGAGGGCGCGGGCCGGGCAGGTGTGTGAGGGCAGGGCCGGCCCGGCCCCGGCCGCGCTCGTGGCTCCGCGCCGGGCCCGGGCAATGCGGCGGCACCGGCGCTACAGCGGCCCCGGCCCCGGCCACAGCGTGAATAGCTCCGGCAGCTCCGGCCCCGGCGGCTGAGGGGGCGCCGGGCGGGCCCGGGGCAGGGCTGAGGGGAGGGGGCCGGGGCAAGGGCGCGGCCGGACCTCGGCCCCTCACGCAGCCCGCGACCTTGGTGGGTTTAATGTCCCGCTGCCAAATCCAAAACAGTGCAGAAAGAGCAGATTCCTAAATGGTGTTGAAGAATAGAGTTTCCATGTGAGCGGTTGAGCTCCTTGTGGAATCCTCAGTGGCTGAGGACAAATCAAGGCACATTCATGGTGAGTTTGGGCAGATTGGGCTGCACAAGGAGTGTGGTGGTCAATGATTTCCATCTTTCTCTTCTAGAGATCAAGATAAATAGGTTTAGTTTTCAGCTCCCTGCAACAATTCTTCCCAATCCCAGACAGGTGGCTGTTCTAGAGCAGATGGGCACTGCAGGGGAGGTGGAGAGAGCTCCCAGAGCTGCCCTGACCACCTTTAGGTATGAGGAGAGAGGGTTGAGTCTGATTAATTTTTCTTTCTTCTTTGTACGTGTGTTATATAGAACATAACCCTTCAGTATTCCATGTGCTTCAACACTCAAATGGCCAATATAGTCATTTGAGTGCTTCAGAATTTCTGCCAGATTTTCTAGGTTAAGTGCCTTTTAAAACTCAATTTCCAGAATACAAGTGCATGGCAATTGTATTCAATATCGCTTTTTATACTTTTCAAAACTGATTTTATACAGGCTGCAAAGATGAAAGACTGGGGAGCGCTATTCCAAAATAATCAACATACAAGGTGCTGTGCTGAAGCAGCCCTGAGGGAACTTCGGCCAAAGGCTGTAAAATCAGGAGATTTGTGGTGCTGAAGTGAAACAGTAACTGTCATCCAAAAGGCTGATTCCAGCGCTAGAGTGGAAGGGGAAAGCACGTGTGCATTAATAACTTTACATGCACCTTGCTCCAATTAGACTTATTTTGTGTACTCCTTTGCAAGCCAGTGGCTGAAGTGTCACCCTGGTTCTGAACAGACATTGCTCTGCCTTTGGAACAGACTTTTATCTTGTCATGTTTGAGGATTGAAAGGAGAAACAAATATGAGGAATCTCAGTTACTGTTTTCATGTCTTGAATCGAGAGATTTCAAAGTGATGAATGAATTTAGCCAAATCTCCTGTGTGACCTTAAAATATTACTGTGGACCTTGAAAAGAGGCAGGAGATAATAGCTGGAAATCAAGGACTGGTCCAAGGACTTAACATGAGAACAGTTTTTATTTGAAATTGATTGCATCAAATAGAGACACAGCACAAACAAAGCCTGGAGAAAGGCTGCTGGGGGGATGGTGGGATAGGAAAGGGCAGCAGTGAAATGAGTGGCTGTGCAGCTGGAAATGTAGCAAGGTGGGAAAAATCTGCAAGAAATGGCACCTCAGGTGGTGAAGTTATTGCAGAGGTACAAGAAAGATGTTTTCAGCTGTGGTCTGAGAGAAGTCTTGAATTTTTCTGTTGAGTTCTCCCTTGGGCTAATGATTTGCCAAGGGCAAAAGCACAGAGGAAAGGGGATTGATGGATTAATTTAGAATACAGGAGATTGGAAGAGCTTTGGCGCTGCAGTACAAGGATATACATTTAACAAGGAAAAGAACATCTGAGGCTTGGAAAAAAGTTAACATCTGTCTTTAGGCTTTGTGGAATAAAAAGGAAGAAAATTGAATTTATAGCTCTAAGCATAGTCAATAAAAGATGGGGATTGAATTGTACCAAAAGCAACATGGAAGTAATAAGCACCATAGTGAAAGTTGAAATAATTAACAATAATTATGCTCTTTCTTGGAAAAAAAATACTGGCATAGAAAGAATTACTTTTTAAAATATATAGCTGCAATGGAAATAATGTGTGTTTCCTACAATTTTTTTTCCTAGAAATAGTTAAACCATTGTCATGTGTGCTTGAATGTTACCTACAGCCCCGAGACAAACGAGGGCTGTCTGTCAGGAGTTGCTGGGTGCTGCCAGTGTGGAGGTTGCAGTGAGGCAGCACTGGCTGTGCAGCAGCTTGGGCACTGGGGATGCACTGTCAGCCCCAGATTCTGCACTGAGCACCAAGTGGCTGTTAGCTACAGGACAGGGGAAACCCCTAAGTGAGCAAGGATGAAATGCAGCCTGTCAAATTTCAAGTGTTTAGTATTGTTCACAGACAAATGGGAATGCTCCTGTAGTGCTCAAGGGAAGAGGGATTTTTTCTTGTTATAACGCAGAAATCTCTGTTTGAGACTTACCATTGTCCAGTGACCCAGTTCTTTATGGGTTTCAAATTGTGCCTTTAGACATATACTAAAGTTAATGGAATTGGTGCAAAGTAGCTGAGGACAGACTTTGAACTGCAAAAAATAACTTAATGTGCATGTCCTTTAAAAATCTTCATAGAAAAAGCTGTCTTTACATGGGAAATTAGTCTCATAAGATTGATATAACAAAGAGTTTTAATTTGAAAAATCCTTACAAGATCTGTATTAATTTTTATTGTAAAGTGTATCCCAGGCATAGAAGGGAGAGAATCAAGTAGGTGAGTATCAATGAGGAGGTTACTTAAAAACTGAGATTTTTTGTGCTGCAAAACAAAAGATGTTATGATTTATGCTGGCATTCATTTGTGTACCTAACTCTTTACCAAGTTTTACACAGTGCTTGCTAGTATCTGTTGCAACCCTGAATGTTTCTCTGACTTTGAGCTAGAGAAAAGGAGCTAAAATGGTACTGGAGGAAAATTAGACACCAGGAGAGAAGGAATCACACCACGAAATGTTGCACAGGGCTCCTCAAGTCCCAGAGCAGGCTCTGCAGGGTAGCATTTCAGAGATGTTTTAAGCAACAGGGATGAGGATCAGCTTGAAAAGCAAGCAAAACTGGAACTAAGGACATGGGAAATACTTTCAGGTTATGACTAATGCAATTATTAGAGCAGGCAGTGTGTTGGATTCAGCTTCAAATAAGAACAGAAGTTATGCCATGTGTGATTGATTCCAGGTTGGGTTACAATTTAGAAGTGCAATTAGTGAGTCATCTGTTACTTTCTATCAATTATTAAAAACAACAAAGGTCTAGGTTAAAATAAAGAGTGCATGTCTCAATATGTGCTGTTCTTTGTTAAAGTTCTGATTCCACTTTGTTGTTTGAGGTGTCTCAGCTTTGCAGAGCCGTGGTACAGAGTGTTCCCTAAGCCAGCACGTCAATTGCTCTTGCACAAAGCAGGGCTCACCTGGCAGCCCCTGTGCTCTGGCCCTGTCACACCATCCCACACTTGCCTGCTTTGGCCAGAGCCAGCCTGGGGGCAGTGTCTGTGGTGACCTGCAGGCCAGCAGCTTCCTGAAACATTTGTAAATACGAGTGCCTAAATCTTCTATTTCTGGCTGCTGTTTAGGACAGAGAGCAGCACAGCTCGGTGCTCCTGACAGCTCAGCTGCTGTGCAGACTCTGCTGCCCTCAGTGCTCTGGGTGTGTTCTCACCCCATCTGGCCACTGCTGAATGTGTACAACTTTTCTGGTGGCCATGACAAAACTCATAGCAGTAAACACAGCTTTGAGGGACAGTGCCAGGCTCCCCAGGAGAATTTATCTGACCCAACAGAGCATTCCTCATGAAATAAGAAGGCCTGGAAGCAAATTATATTACCAGTGGGCATTTAATTACAGTTTCTAATTAAAGTAATGCCCTGAATGGTCATGTGAAGTCTACTGCTCTGTTACATGGTGTAACATGACATATCAAAATGGGCTATTGGTACTTCATCTGGATTTCAACATTTTTTCTGTGAATGAAGGTATATGTTCCCATGGGACTGGAGACTGAGCTGGTTGCAGGGCATCTCTGCTGTGTGGGCTGGGAGGGAGAAGGGGCAGAAAGAAGGTTCTAGGTCCTGTTGTCACTGAGCCTGTGGGGTTGGCAGTGTCCATGCTGCAAATTAAGGGAGTGAAGTTGCAAAGACTGAGCACTGACCTGCAGCTCTGCTCTCTGGACACGCCTGGACTGCGTGAACAGACATCCAAAGCAGGACTGGATTTCACAGAGCTTCACAGTTTTCAGCCTGGATACTTTGTGACACACATTTGAGATGTGATTCTGTGATGGCTGAGCCCTCTCCATGATTGTGGTTGATGTGGTTTACACTTCTGTGTTACTGGGCTTGTAGACATGCTGAACCAATCTGGAAATCAGCTGGTTTTTCCATTTGTGGGTAGGACATGATATGTGTTTATGTCATATCAATATGAGATAAGTATTTTCATTTATATCAATGGCAAGTAGATAAATATTTGGAGGTATATGTACATCATTTCTAGAAAAACAGAGATACAGTTGTGAGAATTGTTGTTTTAGGGAAGGGTGTGATTGAACCAGATAAGGGATGACAGGAGTTTGGTGCAGGTCCTTAGACAGATATATTAGGGTAGATTTTTTTCCTTTTCCTTTGAAGTTGAAGATTGAAAACCTGCCATTGTTCCAAAGCAGAAACAACTTGGGTGGCCTTTTTATCACTAATAGGAAGAGTAACTGGGCAGGACTGACTCCACTGAAAAGAGACTCTCATACAAGAGGTTTTCCAGGTCAAGATTAAAAGCAAAACAGCTCTCATCACATGAGCCTTTGTACTGCATCCATATTTTCTAAATGCTGTTGGCTTATCTTTAATGTTTATGCTGCTATCAAAAATAAACCCAGCTTCTCTCTCCCCGGGTGTTGTATTTAACATCAACAGTGAATAGGCTTTTTCATTCCTAAATGCTAATTTCCTTTCTGTTTTCAATCTGTTGCTGGTACAAAAAGTTTTTGTTTTCAGTGGGTTTGGTTTCTTCCCTCTTCGGTTTTTTAACTGCATGTTTTCTTCCCATATCTGTTTTTGTCTTGGTAATCAGTATTTTTTGGTGAAAGCAGCTGAGTGTCTATCACTGACCCTGAAGCCTAGAACTTGAATCAGAGTTTGAGTGCAGCTGGCAGCACAGTCACAATAATCTTTAAAAAAAAAACAAAACACTTTACCAAGATTAATTTTTCCTCAACAGACAGTGGGGGACTCTTAGGAATAATTGTAATTGTCTCATTTTGAACTGTGGTCAGCAATATGATATAAAAATCTTGCTATAATGAGAACTTTGGATCTAATGAAGTAGTATTATAACTTCCCCAGGAATTCTGGCACAAAAAACCTGGGGATTCCAAGCTTAGAACTCTCAGAATTTCAGCCTGAAAATCTTGGGAATTTTAGCTTCAAAATCCGGGATTTTCAGCCACAAAACTCTGGGAATTTCAGCTCCAAAATCCTTGCAATTTTAAGACCCAAACCCTGGAAATTCCTGTCCCAAAACACCAGGGATTATATCCCCAAACACCTGTAAATTTTGTGCTCAAAATCCTGGAATAGTCAGTCCCAAAAATGTGGGAGTTTCAGCCCCAAAATCTGAGAATTGTGACCCCAAAACTCTGGGACTTCCAAGCTTTGTGTTACTGGAGCCAGAATTGCATGGCATTTGGAAACTGCTGGCAGGCTGTAGCCCTGGCACAAAGCACTGACCTTGCTGAAGCTGCTGAGGGTTTTCTGAAGGTGCCAGTACCCAAACCCAGCATGGAGTGGGTTGTCAGCCTCAGGCTGGCTCATCTCCAAGTGGCTGAAGCTCCAGGGCAAGGAAGGTCCAGCATGCTGAAGCCTGCAGGTGGCAAATGGCACCAAGGACTCTTTGCAGTCTGCTTTGTCTCCTTCTGCACAAACTAGAAGGAGCCTTTCCATATTTTGAGACTCTTCACCCCATGAAGCTGCTGCTGAGCTAACTAGTTTTGTCACATAATGTGATAAATGGAAAAGAGAGCTGCAACAGATACAAGTCATATTCCAGACTTTAGGCATGTACCTCCAAATTTCATCAACTTTGGTATGCCAAAATGTTATCTAAATGTGGATATTTAGTAGCTGGAGATGTCAGTGAGCTGTGACTAGCAAATGAGCTGTGTGTCTGCTGAAGCACTGAGAAAGATTTGGAAGCCTGTGTCGTAGGAGGCATGGAGACTTCAATGCTGACTGTCAGTTTTGAAGTGTATCACATTTCTCTCAAAGGGAAAATTGAGCCCAGTCTGTAAAGATGGTGGACAGCACAAATGTTTGGACAAAGAGTTACCCTTGTGATGAGCATTTACAGTAAAGGATCTGTATGATGCAAACTGGCCAGATTAGGCATTTGGGCAGAAATGTACCTGGATTTGGGGAGAGTATATTTTACAGGTACTTTGCTGTGTTCAGTGTAGCACACCTGTGACTGTGGAAATGCCTCTTTACACAGAATATTGTCTTGGCTTCCTACCTTAGATTAGAAGCTTCCTTGGATCTAAGTTTGCTTGCATTAAGAGTGGGAAGTTGAGCCCTGTTGGTGTATCTTGTATCCTAGTTGTTTTTACTGTTTTAATGAACCTGACAGATAATTTTAAGGTGTGTATGTAGTGCTATCCTATTTGGCTTTCCTGTTACTGATGCTGTGCAGCAGTTCTGCCCCATGCTCTGGTGTTCAGCCTTTCTATCAGTTAACTCAAATAAATGTAAAAATTCTATTAGATTCAAGTGTCCACAGCACTATAACTTTTTATTTATCCTTCTTGTTCTTTGATGACCTAAATTATTTCAGCTGTTCTAATTACTTATTTAAGAGCTATTGATCTCTCAGGGTTTTTTGTGGGAGGACTTAAGGAATAGCATGTCTCACAAGCAGCATTTTGGTTGCCTGAAAATAAAGGCAAGCAGACAGACTGTGGTAATGCTGTAGTAACCAGCTTATTTTAGGTGGCTTATTTTAGGCTAAGTTTTATGTGAAATATTTATGTACTCATTGAAATGCTAAGGAGCTGGGGTTCCTGCAGTCCTGGGAGCACAGCTGTATGTCAGGCAGCAGTTGTGGCTGTAGAGGAAAGCCCCCAGTTGTGTTCTGAAGGCTTTCAGCAGTTGGGGCCCTTTGCTAGAAGCCTGGAAGCTCAGCTGCTGGGGCTTTTAGCCTTCTCTGTCACTGTGGTTTGTAGTAACACTAAAATCTCTAAATTCTTCTGTGCTTCACTTCATCCTGGCTGTGAAATGGGGGATAGTGGGGATTTCCTGAGGGTTTAGAGCTTGCTTCATAATTTGTGTTTGGAGCCAGCATGGTGTGTTTGTTGTAGATATCATTTAGTGTAACAAGGTTTTGTTATCTGCAAAATTAAAGTATTTTTAAATTAGAGGGAAATGCAAAATGTGAAAGCCAAAGAAAAAAAGAGATTCTGCCATTTCCTTTGGGTTTTGCTGCATTGTGCATCTTGCAGTTAGTCCCAGCCTGTTAGCACTCCTGCTGGATAACGATCTGCCCTCCTCCCAAGGGACAGCACCACGCAGGCAAAGCTGCTCCTCTCTCCTGTGCTCACTAATTGATCTCTGGCTTGGCCACTTCCAGCAAGGTCACACAACTGGCAGCTATAAAAACAGTGTTTACTGGAAAATTTAAAGGGGAAGAGTAGAAGTACCTAGGATGGGATTATATATATATATTTATTTTTTTATTTGATTAATAAAAAATTTATTGGATCTTCTCTTTTGTTTCTGCAGAAGTCTGAATCTTGGAGGGAACTGAGAGCAGAAGATTATCCACTGTGACCTGTTCCTGCAATTTTTGAGTGAGTCCTATCCTGCAAATTGCTCTTTTCTCACTTTGTAATTCCACTTCCATTTTAATTAGAACACGAGTATTCCTATTCAGATCATGTGATTGATTCCTAAGCTAGTGTGATCTTCTCAAATTTTTTGCTTTGCAGAAGGTTTGTCATCGTGGCCTTGAAAGGCATTCATGTGTTTGGGTTTTGTTTCCTTTTTGCAAAAGTGCTTAAAATCTTTCATGCTGCTTTCTCAGACCTGACTCTTGATTAGTTCAGGTGCTTTACCATTAGAAAGGTGGTGGAAATTTGGAATTAAAAAGCCTGGACAAGCACCAGCCACAGGCTGTAAATGTGGCAGTGCTGTGGTGTCCCTGTCATTGTCACAGCAGGACCCTTCTGAGGCTGCTCCCACAGCCCTGCCCAGGCCATTGCAAGCCTGGCTTAAAGCTGGTGCCATGCTGCAGGGAGCAAACCCAGAGAGAACTGCAAATAAAAACATGCATTGCACAGCTGAAGTGCTTAATTACTTGAAAAGCAGAAGGAGATGCAGGGTTTGAATAAAGGAAACTGGCCAAACTCTATGGAGGCAAGGCAGGAATACTGAGGGTAGAATGAAGCTGTGCTGCATTATTAGGGGACTCATGAATGGTATGGCAGAGAGGGGAAAAGGGGCTTGGTTGATCTGGTGTGATCTAAAAATCCATAGAATGTGCTATACAGAGTCATGTGGTAGCACATTTAAAGGATAAAATGTGCAGTTCTTGTGAAGTGGGAGGATGGCAGGGTCTCACAAAGCAGCCCTTCAGAAGCACCTTGTGTGGAGTTCTGTTCATTCATGTGATCCAAATCACAGGGAGTACCATACACTGTCTTTGTTGTTGCTCTCAATAAGCTGGTAACTGAATTACCAGCTAAATACTCAAAGATTAAACACCCTGTCTTTGGGAGAGGGGGGTCGAAGCAAGCCTAACTTGATTATTGCATCAAATCAATTTTCTCTTCATTGTGAGTTGAAGCAAAAATTTGATAGTTCAAAATTTCTTATGCTCCTTCTGTTACAAAGAACTCTGCCAGTGTTTGGTGTTTTAACTCTTGTGTGAGACATGATACCACAGAGGGAACAGAAAAAATTAAATTGTATTAAATTCTCATAAGCTCCTGAGCTGATGAATTGGTTTGATACTGTTTGTTCCACTAAAACTCAAAGCGATTAATTGAATAAACGTTTGTTGAGTCTTTAATTTGTCTATAAATATGTATAGTAATTAATGAGGAGACAAGAAATCATCGTGAGAGTCACCTTGAGCAGAGGATGAGCATTGCTGGTGCATTGCTGGGAAGCAGCGCTGTGGTGGCTGCTCTCAGCCTCTGCCCCCGTGTGGCAGCTGCAGCTCAGTGCCGGGCTGGCTCAGGGGAAGGTCATTGTGCCTCGGGGAAAGACAAAAGCACCCATATTCCTTCTGCACAACCACACCTGGAGCTGCAGAAGCTTTCCCTGCACAAACCAAACGTCAGCCGGTGTGTGGGACTGTATCTGAAGTAGACAGTGTCTGTTTTCTGCACGAAATTTGCTTCAGGGAGCAGGGTTTAGTGTTTTGCCCGGTGCAAGGCACAGTCTAAGGAGGAGGTGGGGTGGAGGTGGAGGGATGTTCTTTGTTGATGTCTGGCTATGGAAATGCATAAGGACAGAGCAACCTGTAAAACTGTCTCAGAGGATTAATCATTTATCCACTATTGCTTCCCTAAATAGTCTGTTTATTTGTGTATAATACACAGCTGTGCATTTTAAATGAAAAATAGTAAACAAGAGCAAATGGGAAGAAGAGAATGGAAGTAAGGACTGAAGGTGGAGTTTTTGTACTTTTGCATGATTTGTGTATGTGTACATTTGTTATAGATCCAGTATAAGTAGCAAGGGGAGAACTTGGGGTAATGGTTGTTGTTGACTAATGATACAATGATTAAAGTTGGCATTTGTTTCCAAGAGACCTTACAGGTTATATGACATTATAAGAGGCGATTAATGTCTGTGCCTGACAAAAATGGTGAAGGTGTAAATATTGACTTATAGCAGCAAAAACAGTCAACAATTGTAAAACTGCAGATAGACAAATGCCATACATTACAAAGCATTGAGTGATACAAAAGGCATGATCTGTGTTTAAACACTTGACATTAAGTAAGTTAGGTTTTATAGGTTTAAAGTACCTATGGATTACTTTATTCTCAAAGAGTACTCAGGCTAAATAAGAGCACAGCAGGATCCAGAGGAAGTGTTTGCTCTCCAGCAATGGAAATGTGCTGCTCTGAGGGGGCAGCAGGGATTGCTGAGCAGGATGAGACAGCTCCTTGCAGTGAGAATGGGTGTGCAAAATGTCTGGGAATGACTCCATGAAACTGGAGAGAGGCTGGTGCAGAGCACTCATGTCTTATCCCGGGGAGCAAGTTCCAGTGCACAGGGCTGCTTCCTTCCACCAGAGTTCCTGCATGCCCTCTGCTCCATACATAATTCAGATGCAATGCATAATTGAGGGACTATAAAGCCACACTTTCTTTCATGTATTTAAATTCCTTGATGAGCCATAGATGGGTTTTGCCCTGTCTATGTTTCTGCTTTGCCTGTTTCTGTAGTTTGTTGAAGCAGTGGGGACCATGGCCCAGTGAGTCAGCAGCTCCTGAGAACCACTTCCAAAATACTAATCAGTGCCAACTGTCAGGATTAGTATTCTGTTAGAAAAAAGTATAACTGTATTGCAAAGTCTAATTAATTTGCAGTATCATTATCCACTTCCTCTGTTAGCAACATCTTTGTAAAGTACAGCCTTTTCAAAGTAAAAACTCCTAACTTTGAAGGGTACAGATCTCACAGTAGCAGCAAAAAATCTCTGCCTTGAGTGGCCTGGACTATCATCCTTCCTAGGAATAGTGTCTGTGTGGCAGCTGAGGGTGTACAGCTTCTCAGTTTTCTCATACAGATCTGCAATAATGACTGGCTTACACGTGGAATTGAAAGGAAAAGCATCACTCATACATCTTGAACTTTCTCCCTGTTCCTTTCTGTTCTAGATTCCTTCTCTTTAGATCAATAGTTTGTGACTGAATCACATGGTGATATTTCCAGTACTTCCAATGCTGTAATTGCTCTGTGTAGAAATATTGCTGAGGTGCCCTGGGTTTTTGCATTTCAAACATTGGATGTGTAACATTTTATATATTTAATCACCATCAAGTAGAGTGTTTGGATCCAAGCTATTTACAGCAACTGTCTGAGCTATTGCAACCCACTCAGGGCCCTGAGGGAGACCCATGAACAGAGAGAAGGCTCAGATTTCTTTGAGTAATTCAGTATTGCCAAATACTTTGGTTTGCTACAGCTGCTGGAGAAGTATTGGGAAAATCTGATCAGAGAACATGGTGTTAGAAAAGATCTATTTAAAGATTCAGGAGATTTAGGAAAATGTTGCTGCTTTCTGCTCTGAGCACCAGAACTGCGAAGAAAACATAACTTATGTTGAGTATGAGGTAGAAATCAATATCTGAAACATTCTTCAAAAACAGAATTGAAGGCTAACGTCCTTTAAAGCTCTTGGCAGGAAGAGCCTCTTCTTTTCTTGAACAAGTTACTGTTTACAGCAATTTTAATGAAGTATCTCCTGGCAAAAAAACTAAATTGTAACATCTCCAAACCTTTTATAGATGAAACAGTGTCCTTCAAAATCCACACTGCTGGGTTAAACTTGATAGCATGTGTTGTGACAGGGATACATAGTTTTTGATAGACTCTATTAAGCCTTTTCTATTTTATCTTGACAACATTTAGTTCCTTCCACTTTTGGGATGTTTCTCTGTACTTTTCCCTTTTTTTTTCCTCCTCCTGGAAACAAACAACCCAAAGCAATATTCTGTCATTTGGTACCTCTCAGGAGCTCCACTACTCAGAATTTGCACGAATACTCCTGCAAGCAGTTGAATTCCAGGGCTGCTTCCATGGAATTTGCTGTGCTGCTGCTGCAGCCCTCACCCTGCCCAGTGCCACACCCTGCCCTGCTTCATGGTGAGGATCCCCAGCCCATCCTCAGGGGCTGTCAGACCCTCTGTCTCTGAGGTTTAGTACCTGTGCTTATCCCAGCCTGTAGTAATTGAGGCATTTTCCTGACAGGTCACTACAAACAGGATTTCACAGCACAAGGATCTCAAGCAGAGGGGCTCTTACTTTTTTCTTTTTTCTGTTTCACACTTTGTTATGACACCTCCATCTGTTTGCTGTTCTGTGCTTGTATCATTGCTGTGAAAAGATAATGCCATCACATCTTTTCTTCTCTCTAAAGACAGAAGAAATAACATAAAATTTCCCTCAAAGCTTGCATGATCCAGTGGTTTTGACTGACTGGACAGCTGTTATTTAGGACTTATTTTCTGTCTATATAGATTTTGTAACCTTTGACAATCTCATGACCATCACAACATGCTGGAATGTGGAAGGACAGAACTCCCTAGGGGCAGGTTCTCCATTGGTCTGAACCAAAGCCTCCTGTAATTGTTAGCTGTCTTTAATTGCTTCTTTGGGCTTTGAGTGAGATGCTAAGTGTAGAAGGCACAGAGTAATTAGGGATCTGTCTGGCTTCTTCTGACACTCTGTTACCCATTGTCCCATGAATAGCCATTATTCCCAACCTTTGAACTGGGATTAATTCATCTGCTTCTCTGCTCCTTTACTGTACATTAATTGATAGTTGCATTTATGATACATTGAATAATGCAGTAAAAGCCTGCAGGTGGGAAAAAGTGTGGTGTGACAGGAAGGGGTCGTTAAGGCTGAGTCAATGGATCTGTGTGCATCAGCTGATGCTCAGTTGCAGATGCTACAGCTGCCAGTCCATCCCACAGGCTGCTCCTGGAGCAGGACCCTCTGCAGAGACACTGCCTGGGGAGTTCCAGTCTGTCCTGAATTCAAAGGAGCACATTGCTCTTGCATTGCTACCAAGCAGGGTGATTCAGAGCATTCTCTGAAAAGTGAAATGGCCAGAGCAGACACAATAACACTCCATCAAATATTGATAAAGTAGGATTATTAATTAGAATAGGGGTGTAGGATTAAAATGTCCCTGGAGTTGCATTCCCCATTTGATGTGAGAGTGTGGTTTTGTGGTCAGAGAGTGGGAAGCTCAGGATAACTGGAATCTTTTCTCATCCCTTCAGTGTGTTTGCATAATGTCCTTAGTGGTTCAGGGGATATATAGTACTATTGACCAGAACTGCTAGAATTCTGATATGCTCTTATGCTGGGAGTGAACTTTACAAGGATGTCTCTGTTAGTGTATTTTGTTCTGGTTTGTAGCTCATAAAAAAGAAAAACCCCTCTGACCAAACTGATGATTTGCAGTCCTGTTGTGCTGGAGTCTTGTCCTCCCTCAAAGAGCTGCATGTCTTTGTGAGAGAGTGAAGACACTGGATCACTTCTGTGGAGCATATGCCACTGGACCACTGTGGCCCTCAGGTGCAGTGGAGGATAACATTTGGCTTTTGACAGTGTGTGTAGTGCTGAACTAAACAGATATCAAAGCAAAGAGAATGAATTGAATTTTTCAGTTACACAGCCCTGGTGTAAAAAGGAGCTTTCAATGTCTCCCACTTGAAAAAGACACCACAGGTTAGCGATGAAATTTCCTTTTAGAACAAAGCCCTGATCTGCATCACTAATAACAGCTGAGGTCATTAAAATAGAATTTCCCTTTGAATTTCTTTTGAACAGTATCTGCATTCTCTGTGTCACTGGTGTTAGCTTTTCTTTTTCCACAGTTCTGGTCCATCCAGACAGTACAGTAGACATTTATTTTCCTCTTAAGGTTCTTACTGGTTCTAATATTCTACCTAGAATAAGTGGTTTAGACCTGTTATAGTTATACAGGTTCTGTAAATTCATTCTTCCATTCCTGTGCATGAACTGTGTGTTCTTGTGTCCCTCAGAATGTGTCTGCAGCAGCAGTTTAACATCCCTGTGTGCCCCAAGGCTCTTTTAGCTGATACAACTCTCCAATCTGAAATATCTTATCTTCTTTTTTCTTTTTTTTTATTTCCCTTCCCCTTCTGAGTGTTTCCCTGCTCTCTCTAGAGCCATTAGATGCTCTGACTATGCACTTCAGAAGATCAATATGCTTTTGGCATTCACAGGCATTATTATTCTGAGACTGTACGACTGGTATGTATTCATCCTATTAACATCTGCTCAAAATTCCCAACATCCCAGCACAGCTAACAGAGAATGACCGTGTTGTCCTTGGTCAGGCTCTGTGCAGCGGATGTTGACACCTGCTTTATTGTTGGACAGATTCCACTTCCCTTTTACTTTGTTTTGACCTCATTTCACCCCTGGAAGCTCCATTTCAGCTGGAGATGGATGAATGAACTGGAAGCATTGTGTCCACTGCTGCTGTGGCAATTCCTCTGTGTTACTGCCCAGATCAGTTATTTAGTTCCTACATTGTAGGGGCCAGTTCTGACCTAGCAGTGAGATTCCAGCAGCCCTCCAGCATGTGCTGTAATGGAAGCACCATCTCTGCAAAGCAATAGAAAAAGACAAGAGTCTGCTGGGCAGATTCAACAAATCACTGTCCTTATGGCTGATGTAACAGAGGATTAGGAGCTCTAAAGTCATGGAATGAGGATGGACTGGAGCTTTGACTGCAGCACTAACTCTGTGGATATTGGCTGGTGGGAATACAAAGTCAGCTTTCTCATTGTAACAGATCCTGGCAATGGGGTTAAGTTAGGAGGGAAAAGAAACAAGGAAATTGGAGCTAAGTATGTATCAGTGTGGAAGTTAATAGCCAGGAGTGGGACTCACTGTTTTCAAATCCTCTTTGAAGGATGTAACCTCTTACAAATGGGAAGAAACTGTTTCAAGAGGAAACATAATGTGCTGCCACTCCTGCCTTTCTCCCCTGCGTTTTTGTTCCTTTTATTTTGTCATTGCTGCTCTCCCAAAATTTAGTTTCTTTAATAAGAGGTTCATTCAGATTGTAATGTGCAATCTTGAAGATTACTTAGGATTAACTTTGACTAACAAAAAAAAAAAATTACAAATAATCATTTGCTCGTTCAAGATTACAGGGAAATATATCTGTATGACTCCTCAAGTTAAAAGGGGAAATGTTGCAACAGCCTATACAAGTCGACTTTTTGCCTTCTTAAATGGAAGGAAGCCATGAAATCTCAGAAATACTGGGTACTGGGCACTGATTAATTTCCATTGTCTGGCCTGAATCAAAGGAAATGCAGAAGTCCAAGGAACCTGTGTTTTAGCAAGCTTTACAGGAGGCAGAAATCGCTTAGTCTCATATTTTACAGGTGGCAGTGGTTTGTCATTTTCTCAGAACACACACAGACACACACATACACACCCCAAATAGATTTCCTTGCTTCTTGGATTCTATTTTCTCCAGCATGCTTGCCATAGTGACCTCCTGTGAAGGGAGACTGGCAGAAATATGCTAAGCACCCTGGTTCAGAGTCATGCACTAAAAAAGGGTTTGGATCAAATGGAGTTTAAAGCTTCAGCCAAAGGTTTTCTTTGAAAATCACTGATGGGCTCTCCTGACCTTCCAGTGCCTCACTGCAGGTGTGGGTTAGCAGAGCCAAGGAGCCACAGATCAATTGGGACACTGCAGAACAAAGCTGAGCTTCTGCTGCTCTCTGTAGTTCTGGGAAGCTCAGCCATCTGTACTTTGGTTCCCTTCTGCTCCCAGAGACAGCAAAGGAAATTTTGCTCAAGTCCTGTAATAGATGGGGACCTAAAGCTGAGTTGGAAGCAAAAAGGGTCATAATTTGCCCAGAGTGTAGCTAGGCTGGCATATGGAGTCAGTCCCAAAGCTAATGAGAGTTAAATTGTCAGGTTTGTGACTTCTGTCTCATAAAGCATTCAAGCATAACAAATGGTGCTGACACACTGGCCTTGGCATGGAAAACTTCTTTAAATATACAAGATGCTGCTTCTTACTGGGGTATATATAAAGTTGGCTCAGAGGCAGTGAAGTTTCTTGGGGATAAAATGGATAGTGTTCCAATAAGCTGTCAGTTATGTTTCTTTCCAGAAATGATACATATAATTGGTGAATGGCAAGGCTGGATTGGCATTAAATAGTTGATTTCAAGTATTATAATTCTTTTTATGTTTTCTCCCATAGTTCTTGGGAGGATTCTATATTCTTCCACTTCAATATTTTGTATACAGCTTCATAAGAAGCCTTATGTGTGTCTCATAAGAGATGCTTTGGTGCTTATTCTTGCTATTACTGAAAGTTCTAAACCAGATGAAGTGGTGCTTCATGGTGCTTTTACCACTTCTTGGGAAGTTTCTAGATCCATCCACTTGAATATTTGTATACAACCTCGTCGGGTTGTGTGATTTTTGGTTGGTTTTTTGGTTTTTTTTCTCCAAAGCCATTGTGCAGATTTTGTTTCAGACATATTGATGAACTTCTGTGCACATTCAGCACACCAGTTAGCAGAGCAAGAGTTCCAAGCATTTGTGCTGCAGATCAATATCTCCTCTGACAGAAGCCCAGCAGGAGTTCAGTTTGCCTGCTGTTGTGAGACATGAAGTAGAAAATGTGCATAAAGCATGCTGGCTAAGAGGAGTGGAACAGAGCTTCCCTCAGGGCAGAGGGAAGTGCTGAAGCCCTTGTCTCTGCTCTGGTTCTGCAAGTAGAAGCAAACAAAATACTCATTTGGAGACCATGAGAACAAGCTTGAATGATGTTAACACTTACGTGGAGATTTTTATTGGTCATTCATAGAAGCTTATGAAGCAATCTGACAAATGGCTGGTGATGGGGACACCAGGATTTAGCATCCCAGCAAAATGGCAGAGTCTGCTGTGGTAATCCCTGCCAGAGCCTCTCATCCAGGTGAGAGCAGATCCAGCAACTTGTGCACACCCACTTCAGGTAGGGCCATTGTTCTGGGGCACTTGTGAATAGAAACTATTGATTCACATGGGAGCTTCAAAGAGTGAAGTAATGATGCTAATACTGCTGTGAAAGAGTGCTTTTGGTATTTTTCTATTATTTCTAGTATTTCCTAGAAAGGGAGGAGTGTGCCAGCCCAGGATACTGAAAGTACTGGACAATATCCCCACCTTTGAGTCAGGAAACTGAATGTGGGACTGTTCCTTTACAGTCGCCCCTTGCCTTGTACAGACAAATCTGTCTTTAGTTACCTGGATTAGATTTGGAGATAATGGAAGTGTTTAGTGTTCATTAAGGTGCAAATACACAAAAGTGAGCCCCACATCTTTGGCGTCTTGGAGAACATTACTCATTCCTCAACATTTGGCACATTTAGGATCTACATCCATTTTGCTTCCTGCCACCTACTGTGGTGACAATGTCCAGTTTTCCCAGAGGCCTCGTTACTGAGCAGACTGTGCCTGAAGTCTGTGAGGGAAAGCAGACTGCAGCTGGAAGGAAAATGAGGCAGAGCTTGCTGATTTTAAGCAGTATGCAAAGGGGTCATTTCCATAGCAGAGTTAGATGTCAGACAGGACTTTGTGGCTACACTCATCTCCAGAGCTCACAGCTCACACTGGATGTGTTTGTTTTCCAGCTCCAAATTTTCCTGTTCTCCCACTCCTGTCTGGCCTTCCCGGAATCAGGATTTCAGCAGGAGGAGGTTCCTCCAGCCGGGCTGTGCTGCTGGGCGCCTCCCCCCTCCTGCTCCCGGTGCGGGTCCCTTTGGTTTCCCCTGAAGCCCAGGCTGGCTCCAGGGTTCTGGCAGTGCAGCAAACCCTGCCGGTGCCACCTCTGCAGCTGCCTTGGGGCTGGGAGCACAGCCCTGCCCTCCAGCGGCGCCGAGCCTCCCGAGCCGCGCTGGGAAGCGGCTGTTCACAAACTCCTCGGATCGTCTGTGACAAAATCAGCTGCGAAAAGGGCTCTCGGTAGTCAACACGCCTCCAAAACACCCTCAGATCCTGGCGATGTATTGGGCACATCCTTCCTGCTGTAACATTTTACTGCAGAAAATCTTGCCTGAGACCCTTTTCACACAGTTTTGGCTGCCTCCTGTTAGGTGATCAACATTCTCATCTTCCCATCTGCCAGAGAGGCCCCTTGGAAGGGATTCACCTCCAGCAGGCAGCTGGAAGCAGGGAAGAGGATCAAAGGGCATGAAGTTGACCTGCAGCAGTCCAGCGGGGTCTCACATAGATCAAAGGGTACATCCATGGTCAGAGCCTGACTTCTGTGACTTCCTTGGGAGATAACTTAGCAGGAGTGTGGCCCTCTGTTCACCACAGCCTCATCTGTGTGTGTTGGAATGGTTTATCTGTTGGAGAGGAAGGCCTGGGTGCTGTGCACATGCTGGGTATCTTTGTTATGATCCTTACAATTTGCTTTTTTTTAGGGTGAGGCCTGTCATGAAGATCTCTGAACAAGCAGCCAATGCAAGGCAGAGGAGGTGATATCACACCTCAGGCAAACATGATCATTCTCCCCTTGTCCTCCTCTTCCTCAGCACTGCAATTTTATCTGAAATTGATGATTGTGCTCCAGGAAAGCGAGGCTGTGCCAGCACTCTGCTCACCAGTGCCCAGCCAGCAGCCCTCCTGCTGTGCTTTGGCAGCCCACTTTTCCCACTGCCACTGCCCAGGAGTGACCAATGCCACAGGCTCAGACTCTGGCATTTATCAGGCAGCATGATTTGCTTGCCAGCAGTTCTGATTAGCAATGATAGGAAACAAAATTTATTGTGTCTTAAAAATGCAATTAGGATGTCTCAAGACTGCAGATTTTGTGTGATTTTGCCAGGTTTTAATAGCAACTTTAAAGTTCTGGCTCAGAGCCCAAACTCTGCCTTGTCTTCTCTGCTGTGGGGATGTTGCAATAGGTCCTGCAGTGTCCAGGGTGCTGCTGGCACAGTCCTGCAGCAGTTCAGGATGTGTCCAGTTGCTCTGGTTCCCCAGAGCTGCTGTAACATTCATTTCTTTCCAGCTCTCCCGCTTTCACACAAAGGCCTTTGGTGACTTTGGCAGTGCAGAAGGGACATCTAGTGGGCTGATGGGAGAGTGGGGACAGTGCCTGTTGAGGGCAGCAGGAGAGAGCCAGTTTCCAGTTAGAGGTTGGACTCTGGGGAGCTCTTGAGTGTTACAGCACCAAATTGTATTAAAACATTTCAGTGTGCAGAATTGGCCTGGGAGTCTGGAGGCTTGAAATTGCAAAACTTGAAGTTTTAAGAAATATTCCTGGCACTTTTCAGCACTGTCAGAAAACAGGAGAGTGTATGGAGGCAGTCATGTTTGGCTCAGTTTTAGTGGAACTGGAAGGTTTTCTCTTTACTGACTCAACTTCCAAGCCTGCAGCCACTGTTAGTATGGACTGCTTTGTTTAATGTTGTGCCTACTTCCTAAAGATGGGGAAAAAATCACGACTGATGCTGTTGGCTTCCACTGTTCAATTCAGTAAAATTGATTTGTGCCCAGTATTTCCAGGATGGTGAGGAGGGCAGGTGAGGCTCTGTCCTCTGGGGCAGGTCCAGTCTGCACGTGACAGAGGAATGGCTTTATTTGTAGCACTGATATTTACCAACCTGTCACACGTCTCCAGTATCCAATCTGCAGTATTAGGATTATTTTAAGCCCTGTGTGAGGAAAGATTGTGCAACTCATGCAAGTGTACATTGTTCTTTGAATGAAAAGCAGACTTTCACTGAGGTACTTTGGTGTATGGTTCTCTCTGAACATTTTGTAGAAAGATGTATAGGATTGTTTTGTGATGAGTGTACAGAAAAGTATAAATAAGAATATATATATATAATATATATACAGAATAAGTGGACAGGAAGGTTCTGCTGAGTACCCCAGACCTACTTTCTCCTTTTTCCTCTAATCCAGCTTGCCCACTGCTGCCCCATTTCCATGGCATGCATTTCCGGCTTGCGAGGGCTCCTGCTTCAGGCTGAGAATAGAAGCCTCGCTGTTATGCTGTCCTTAAATCTCTCATAATGAGTGTTACACCAAGGAAAGCAGCTGTGTCCTTTGGCTCGAGTTTTAATGCTATGTTAAAGAGCAGATTATGGTGACGTTGGACGGCGCGGTGCGGAGGTAGCACAAACCATGACCAGTTTGGGGAAGGCTTTAGCAAGGATGACTAAGGACTTGGAGCTTATGTTTTAGATAACAAATCCACCCAATTGTGCTCCTTTGGAAATGTAGTCAAGCCTAACAAATCAGGGCCTTAACAGAGCTGCATTGGGGTCCTTTAATTGGACTAAGCTGGTTAATACCCACTTTGGCTTTTGTATGCCCTGGGGTCCAGCACAGGAATGGTTTGCTGTTTATATTGGCAAAATCTCATAAAATTGCAACCATGAACATTGATAAAATTACATTCTAATGTCCTCACAGGTAGATAGTGGATTAAGGTGTTTTGATTATTATAAGGAAGTTGGATGTGTTCTTCTCTTACCTTAGTCTGGCTAGTGTGCCAGACTCTGCCATGGCTCTGTCCAGGGTTTGGGGTGTGATAGGCCACACAGCACAGCAGGATCAGCAGGGCTGCACAGGACCTCAGCTTCTGAGGGACAACCTCCACTTTCTGTGTGTGGGGCTTTGCCATACCCATTCTGTTTCATGGGAGCTGAGTAGGTCCTTCAGGTAGTCCTAGAAGCCATAAATTACCATGGATTAGGTGTGTTTTCCAGGTGATGTGAAGTGTTGCACGACTGGACTTACAGCAGTTCCTGGCTAAGAATGGTGCTTTGTTACCATGTTAATTGTGCAATGATTCATATGTATTTGTTGGGATTTGGAAAAGGTGGATTGTTGAGAGCATAATTCACACAGGTGAGGCAAAAATGTTCTGAGCAGAAAGATTCTGCACGCATTTGGTTCCATCCCCTGACAGCAAAACCAGAGTTTAAGGAGACAGAAATGAGTTCCAGATGGTTGTGGTAACTGGCAAGAAACTAATACTGAGGCTGATCTTGAGAAAACAGACTGAGGACACCAGAGATGAAAGAGGGGGCAGGGTGGTCCAGATAAGGTTGATAACACATGATATATCATCTTTGGAGCATTCCAAGGCAGGACAGTGAGATGAACCATTTGCTCCTGAACTGCAGAGTCTGGGTGGTGGAAAGGCTCTTGCTTGGCTGTTCTGCTTCTGTACTAAGGTAAAACCCTGCAGAAACTATCCCATTTCCATGCACAAATCCCACCAGCCTCTGCTGCCCAGCAAGGCTGCTGGGATAATGCAGATTACTCACTGTCAGACTGCTCCTCTTTTCTTCATGTGCAGCCTAGGTCTGTCTGCACCAATTCTTTGCTATCTTGCATATTTCTTGTTTAAACTAGGCATTTGTCTGGCATCTTACCTGTGCTCTATTTTTAGTTGTTAGTGAAGGGTGAGGCAATGCACTTAATTCTCATTACAGTTAGTTTAATCCAATTGTGATGTGGATTTTGAGAGACTTAGTAGATCTCAGCTGCGTGTGGGCTGTCTTTTTCCAGTTACTATCATTAAACAATACACACTGATAACTTTTTCCACTTCTAAAACTGACCCCACGTGTCTAAAGGTGGTGTGATTTGGTGCCTGTGTTTTGCACCTCTGTTGATCTCTGTAACTGTTCCTCAATTGGGAAGAGGTTCCTGTACATTTTGTGAGTTCACCCTTCCTGTGGGATCACCCTCCTCAGGATGAGACAGTAGTAAAGACCAATATGGACTAACTCTGCTTTTTGGGGTTAACAGAGTGCTTTTGCCATATTTCTCTTTGAACAAAGCAGTTTCTCTCAGTTTTCTCTGTTGGATGCCATAGTGTAGTTTGTAAACACGCCCCGTAGCAGAAGCTCGCACGCTCCGATCAGCCCGGTGCCGCAGCGGGAGCGCAGTGCCGGTGAGGGGCCGAGCCCAGGTGTGTTCGGGGCGCTGGGAGGGGCGCGGCGCAGAGCGCAGTCCGCTCCGCGCGATCCAGGCGGGCTTTGCGGGCTCCCGCTCCGCCCGGGGCTGAGGGGCTGCGGGGCTCGGCCCGGGGGGCTCTGTCCCTGGGCTCTGTCCCTGGGCTCTGTCCAGGCGCTGCGGGGCTCGGCCCGGGGGGCTCTGTCCCTGGGCTCTGTCCCTGGGCTCTGTCCAGGCGCTGCGGGGCTCGGTCCCCGGTCTCTCCCTGGGCTCTGTCCGGGGGCTGCGGTGCTCTGTCCGCGGGCTCGGTGCTGTTTCGGCCCGGGGACAGGAGAAGAGAGGAAGGAGAGCCCGCCCCGCACCGTGATGTGCCCACAGGAGGGGCTTGCTGGGCTCCAGCTCGTGTCTCTCCCCGGAGGGGTTTAGGACGGCCACTCTTACACTTGTCATGGAATTAAAGAAAACTACCTCCAGGTCGTACAGTGCTGCTCTCCTGCTGCCACTTTTCCTCTTGTTTTGGGGTAAGTTTTTGTCTTCTATGCCTGATTCTTACCCAGCTACTATGCAGTAACTTTGGATCAAATCTGTGACCTGCCCTTGTATTGAACAAACTGGCATCTTACAGTTAGATTTGTAGCCTGAAAACTTTTGTCTGGAAGATGAACAGGCATTTAATCCTAGACATGTTTTCCCTTCTATTTATTTATTGTCTCTTTTCGTCTTTTTCCGTGTGCACGTGTAGGCATGCGTTTATTCACAAGAATTAAAAGTAATTAAGTTTCGTGTAATTAAGTATTCAGCTATCATAGTAACCATTTTCTCCATTGGAAAGGTCGAAATATTTTGGTTGTGCCCACACAGAATAAGCACAGACCTTTATTTCCACGCTATATGCTCTAGAAATACATCTGGGCACAGGAGGATGGTACTCAGGGGAGTGTAGTGCCAAACACATCTGGTACAAAATATGGAGGGAGATCACAGTACAGGAGTGTCTCCACTTAGAAACTTTTTAAAAAAGCAGATCCACCCTCAAAGTGCAAGAAGCAATGAGGTAACAAAAGAGTCTATCACACAGGTGGGGGGGGGGGGGGGGTGGTTGTTTTGCTTTGTTTTCCACACTGGAAACTTATTTTATAGCCAAAGAATCTACTTGAGTGCAGTGGGATTCTCCAAGTTCCCTAGACCCGTGTCTTTGGGTTCCATTGTCACCCTTGTTTACAATATCTTATGTTTCCTGAAAAATAGGTGTCTCTATTTCTTCTGGAATAGGTGCTTAGAGATCTGCTGGGCCTAGACATCTGTTTTAGTCATCTGGGGATTATAAGGTCATGTCAGGAACACGTCCAGCCTTTTACTGGAAAGTATGATTGGGATTGAACTGGTCTCCTTGTCCTGCCCTCGGCACTGCCAGGCCGGGTACCTGGAGGTGCAAGGCAGGTTTGGTTTCCACTATGCAAGGACAGGTGTGGCCCGTGATGTGAAGAAATGGATGTAAAATATGGAGAACATTGAGAAAATACAGTCAGAGCCTTTTCTCTGCTGAGCACGGCACTTGGCGTTTCCTTGCGTTAGTAGGTGATGTTCATGTCATTTTTGAGATTTGGAGAAAGTTGTCAGCTTTTCCTGTGACTCCCCAACAGTTTCTTTTTTTCCTTCTGAAGCCTTCCAAGATTTCTGTTGCTCTGACCACCTCAGATCATGAATGTGAAAGTCAAAATACGTTGTGATTTTTGTAGCTGTTTTTTTTTCTTCCTTTCTTTCTCTTGCTTGTACCAGCCTCTTTGTCTGGGGTGTTTGCTCCAAGTGCCTGGAATTCCTCTGGCCACGGGGAAGCAGCAGGACTGTCTTTTGTATCTGGTAACCATAGCTACTGGTTTGGAGTGGGAAGGATTCTGGTGCTTTGTGCTGGGCACAGGCAGGCGGGTCGCATGGAAGGATCTCCCCATGTGGCTGCCAGGCTGGGCTGTGCTCAGGGCCTTTGTGCCACTGCTCTTGTGGCTTTTCACTCCTGGAGAAAGCTCTTCTCTGGAGCACTGATTTAGTGAGAAGGTGGAGGTTTTTTGAGTGCAGGTGGATGACTTTTGTTGCAGCCAGCAGAGCTCGAGGGAAGTGCTGATTTTCATAGTCTTTCCACCTACTCCTGTTTTGTGAGGGAAATTCTGCCAGATTTTAACTGGAGTGAATGGCACTATTTAGGTAGCGCTTGTAGGTTTTAAGGCCATAAAGAAATATCTTTCTTTGCCCTTTTAAACCATATCACATGGTTTTTTTGTTTCTAATTGACTGGGTCTAAATGTCATTGAAGCAGAGAGTGCCTAACTACTTGTTCAAAATGTTTGTGGAAATTCTGAGAATGCAGATGGCCTGGTGCAATCTGTACCCATCAGAGCATCCTGCAGGCAGATCCTCACTATCTCCAGTTGTTTATAAAAGAAACCCCAGAGGGGCAACTGTGCAGGCTCTGCTTTTACTGCTCCCTGTGTAATGGGAACACAATAGAAGAGCTCCCAGCTGATTCCTTGTCTTTTAAAGAGATTCTGTGCCATCAGCAGACACAGGAATTCACATACCTTTGGCCTGGAAGATGCTTTGGACGCCTGCTGAGGGAAAGCATGTGCAAGACAAACCTTTTTTGCTATCAGCTCTAATGCCAGCTCTTGAGATTAGCTGGGACACAGGGACAGTTTAAGACTTACTTCAAAACTGGGGAACAAACAAAACCAACCTTTCCAGCTGTTTTGTTCATTGTCAGTGTATTTAAATAAGAATTGGAAATTAAAGCCTGTGACTCGCTCTGAACTGAATACACAGGAAAGCCTCTGCCCCAGTGTTTGATCTGTGGAAATGGCTGAGAGATCAGAGAATTGGAAAACAAGAAGGTCAGCTTGGAGGAGTGTTGATTAAGGGAAAATACTGGGGTGTCCTGAGCAGAGGAGATCAAAGAGTTACTGTGGCAATATATTCAGTGCTGTCATAAACCAGGGATTCATAGCTCCTGTCTTCCTCCTGGTTCAAGAAGCCTGCTAATAGGAGTTACACCTTCAAATCTGCAGTGAAACAGCAGCAGGTAATGAACACAAACCAGCTGGCTTCTTGTTGTGTGGTAAGAATCAGTTCAATTCCCTGAAGTAGTGTTTCTGACCAGTGCTGTTAATGCCCTGAGCCATGATGTTGGCCCTGTGGATTGGTGCCCACAGTTGGGCACCTTTTAGCAATTCACTGGGCAAGCTGGGGGTCAGAGAGCCAAGAATCACCATCCTCCTTCTTTGAGGGGGTAAATATTCTGCATATTTCACAAGAAGAACCTGAGCCACACTTCTTGTGGCTGAATGAATGAAAGTCTAGGTCTAGGCCTTTGTAAATTCTATATAAATGTTTTACACCAGTAGACTGTGTACATATATCTGGCATGAAAAACTGTCACACCAAAAACCTCATGTGCAAATGTGATGTGGAATTTGTTGGTCTCCTGTGACAAAGAGAAACCATGTCAGAAGCAGTCTGAGAAGTGATGGACACTCAGTATCTGGGTAAAATTGTAATCTGGCCTGTGTGCAGGGACTGAGGAGGTGTCTTAAAGCTGGAATCCAAGATGGCATTTGGCTGGGACACTGGGTTTGTGTGTTTAACCTACCAAAACCCTTCAAGAGACATCAAAGTCATGAATAGTGAGGCGCTTTCTTAAAAACTGACTTTTCCAAAAGACACTCTTGGCATTGCTGGGATCCCTGGCATTTTGTCAGGCCATTTATTCAGTATTGTCTTAGAAGTCCTGCCTGCTGATTGCCAACATTGCTTTTAGATTAGCTAAACTTTATTTTCAGGATTGGGGTTTTTTGGTCATAGTGTCATGTCCTGCTTCACTTAAATTATCAGATCTGATAAGCTGATAACCTGGGACAGTAACAACAATGTTTAGTTTCAGCCAGCAGATGTATCTCAGAATCCTTTATCCCTTTTGAAAATGGGGAGGAAGGACTTGACTCGGGGCCCCAGAGTCACCAAGTTACTGCAGCAGAGCTGGGTGGTGGGAAGCTGCTGCAGCCCAGGGGCTTAGTAATTGTGATCAAACATTGGTATTTTGGAGGGTTTCCCATTCCCACATCCCCTTTTCTAAGGCTAAATGGGAAAGCCTGCTATTAAAGCAGCTGTCACAAGTGCCACTACTGTGTTAAACCAGACAGGGAATAGAGGTTAAGAAATATTTTCGGCTAGGTGAAATATCACTGCCAATTATTATCACATCTTGAGCTCATCAGCAGTCTCAGACAGATTCTGGTGCTGGTGTTACTCAGAGCAGATTCTCAGCCCAGGTCTGGATAGAAAAGTTTTGGTCTCTTTGTGTCAAGAAAGAAATGGGGCTTGTAAAGCCCGAGGGATGTGTGCAGCCACCTGAAGAGGCCTTGTACCCTCCCTGAACAGGTATGTGGAAGGTGCTTCCTGAAGGATTTGGTTTTTCCCTGCAATTCTCCTCCTTAGCTGTCCTTCCAAAATGAGCAGGGGTGGTGGATAGAGAGGGTGAATATGAAAGCCTCTTTTCAAGCCTGTCCATTTCCCTTTCTGCTTGTGTGGATCCTGGGAACAGGCCAAAGTGTGTCCCCTTTCACTAATCCTTTACACTGACCAGGATAGGAAAAGATCAGCAGAGGTCAGCAGGGATTTACTAATATAAGCACATGCCTCCCTGTTGTCATGGAGACCTAACTCTCCATTCCTTTATTCAGAGTTTATTTAATAGTTGTGTTGCTCTGTATCCCTTCTGGTGGAAGGGATCTCTGCCTTTCTACCCTTGGCCTTAGGATCTTTTTTCTAGTGGGAAGTATGCTGGGATGAGCAGCAGGAGCACAGCCTGATGGTGAGAATTGCCCCAGGCTGGGGTTTGACCAGTGGTGCTTTTGGAAAGGGGATTTCCCTCAAGCTCCCTTATTGTTGTGGTGCAGCTGGGGCCTGTGGTGCTCTGGGAATCCTGCTGTTCTCACCTCTTGGTTGTAAATTGGGATTTTTCAGTTGTTGTAGTGAGCAGAGCAGGTGAAAAACATCCAAAGGAAGCTTATTTCCACTTGAAGTGGATCTGGCTTGTCCAAGCTCATATTCAGTTTTGCTAAACTAGGAAATAACATTCTGACAGCCTGACTCTTCTGGGAGCTGTGGCTGTGGTTATGATGCCTCTTCCCTGCTGGAATTTTAAGTGATCATTAAGATCATTTAAGGTGGTTATCAGTGCAGCACTGAGCAGCTTCCACAAGGTCAGAAGTGTCTGCAGATTGACAACATCCATCCTCTATCAGAGTTACTCAAGACTTTGAGAAAACAAACCCCCAAAATAGAAGCTAGTGAATAATGCAAAAACAGCATCTCCAATCACAGAAGTAATTGCCTAAATTCTTATTAATTTCTGGTTTTTTATTGCAACTTTGACAAGATCACATAGTACAGGTATATAGTATAAGATTAATAAAGTCAATTATTAAAACAGAGCCTGGTAATGCAGCTTGTTTGCCTGGAAGTGTTACAAAAGGTCACAAACCTCATCGTTTAGGGAAAGTCTTTGTCAGCTACCTTTAAAGTGTAAAACCAGCCCTGTCCTGACAGAGCTCAATGAATGCTTTATATGAGACTCTGGAAGCCTTTGAAGTTCCTCCTAATCCACCCCTAAATGCCTGGAACTATTCTTCAAAGAGCTGTGGTCTCCTCCAGTTTCAATTCAGCATAGGCTTGCAGGATGGTATGTCTGTAATACACTTGTAATGTTTTTTTCCCCCCTTACAAATATCACTAATTTGTATTTCTCTTGTGAAACATAAAGGAAAACTTCTGAATGTCATTGTTAATCCAGCAACAACTACTTTGGTGAAAAACTATGAACTCTTGTCATTCAGTGATTTTCTGGACCTGATTTTTACTGGTTCATGAAACAGCATGGTTTGAACTATATGTCTTCATGGTTCTTATACTGTGCAGCAGGAAAAGCTAATTTATTCATTTTTCTTACTAGAGTTTGGTGCATATTCATGTGCTATTCACATTCATATATTAATCTATTCCAAAACTGAGAGCAGTAAGTGTATGCCCTAGAACTGATGGTTGAAAAGAGCAAAATCAGAACTGAAAACATCAGATGTGCTCTTTGTTAAGGCAGATGTTCAGCACAGCCATGGAAGGAGTATTAGGGTTAGAATATATTCACACAGGGGCATGTTTTGCCCCCTGGGAAATATTCCATATCAGTACAGGCTGCTGGATACAGGGGAGAGTGTGATACCATTTGGGGTTGGTGCTGTTACTGTGCCTGAAGCCTCCACTGAGTCAGTCAAACACGTGGGGGAGTTTGCCAGCTGCACTTCACAGAATAATTTGCAGTTATTTAGATAAGTTTCATTTCTTGTGATTTACACTGCAGTGTCCTCAGCCTGCTCCATGCATGTCCTGTGAGCAGTGCTGTGTTACTTCAGGATATCTGCTCCAGAAAAGGAACATTTTCCTCCACAGCTGTCCTGCTGAAGTACATGTATTAACCAGTGCTATTGTTCATGGTCACAGTGAGTTTTGAGCAGACCAGAGTTCTCCCTGTTCCTTCACTGCTGACTTTGGTAGCCAAGAAGGCCTTTGCACTTCTTAGTGAAGCTTTGTGTTGTCTCTAGTTGGGCTGGATGATGGACCAAGCCAGAGGAGGTACAAAAAGGTGTGTCTGTTATGAAAGAACTTTGGGAAAGACAGAAAATAGAAAAAGGGCTTTGATGTTTAGCTTTATTTGGAAAAGCATTTTTTCTGTGTTCTTCTCATGGAAGCAGAAAGCCACCCATGAGCCCTGGCAGTGACTCAGCCTGGCTGTGCCAGCAATGCCTGGGGATTCTGTGGAAATGGGAATTTCTTTGCAGATGGAGTGTGCTGCAGCTCCTTCCCAACATGCAGCAGGCCCTGCTCCTTTTTTGTCCTAAACTGAGCTCCTGGCCTCTGGGAAGTGCAGGCTGGGGCTGGTTACTCATTAAGCCTACAAAGGCTCATATCTGCTGCCTGGTAAAGCTCTTTGCAATAGTTTCCTGGGCTTCCACTCTAATTGCCACAGAGATTCCAGGCAGATTCCGTCATCCTTGTTTTCTGCCTGACTGGGAATCTGAGAATAAAAGGGTTGATGGCAGAATAATGGGATTGCTGGACAGTGCAGGGCTCAGCAGCTCTCCCCAGCATCACATGAGAGGGGAAGGGAGGGGTGGGCCATGGAGATGATGCTGGGAAGAGAAAGGGCTGCCTAAATCCCTGAGCACCCTCCCTCCCCCAGCAGCACCGCCTCTTAAAAGAAGACTTAGAAACACTACAGTCTTTGGTGGGAGGAATTTGGGGGAGGTCAGGGCAGGGGCAGCCTTTTGTAAACCAAAGTCTCCTATAAATCCCTCTCAGGCCCTGAAGTGTGTGCCTCCACCTTCAGGTACAAAGGAGCTGAGGGGCAGAGCTGATAGAGCAGCACTGGCACAGATTCACTACTGGGGGTGGATAAAGTGCCCCAGAGCGAGGCACAGGGGACCAAGATGGGGCCAGGACAGTGCTGGCACCAGTGGCAGGGCTGGGAGCCATGCTGAGGTGTGTGATCCCTAGAGCATGGCAGGGTGAAGCCCATTCCTCATGGAGCAGGGAGGGCTGAGGGAGCTGCAGGGGTTTGGGGTCCTGCCCTCTCTCCAGCAGCAGCTTTTCAGGGGTTGAGGCCTGTCTCTACCTGGGCCACAGCTGCATAGAGAGGGCAGCAGAAATGGTGAAGAGCTGCTTGCCCAAAGGCTTTGAGTCATGGCTTGACTTCCAACACCAGGGAAGTCTGGATTGTCACACCAGTAACAATTTCTCAGATATCATTTGCTCCTTGATGAGCTTTATCTCTGCTTTCAGACCATTTTTCATAGACATTTTCCAAACATCTGCTGTGTAGTTGTTTGCAGTTATTTCCAAGTTTGGATGTTTCATAACACTTATGCAGGAATCAGGCTGGGATATCTCTACCACACAGCTTCTCTCTGATTTATCTTGGAATTGACTGAATGAAAAGCTCTGATCTCAGAAGGCCACAGTGGGATGAGGTGCTAATGACTGCTGCCTTTGTGGAAGGCAAAGTTCTCTGTTTCCACTGCCTTTGTCCCTTTATTTTATTTTTGGTTGGTTTACGTCTTTTGGAAGGTGCTTAATTGTGGCATTGAATCCAGGAAATTTATCCTAATTCTGACATAAAGGCCGTTATCTCCTGCCCCCTGGGCTGTCCTGCCCTTTGCCCAATCTGCCACTTGTCTCACAAAGTAAATTTAAAATTTCTCTTGGAAAAGAATTAATATTCCTCCTATTATTCTGTTCTGCTCCATTTTGAAATACCTACGTTGAGCATTTTTTTTCTTTTTTAATGTCGTATATCCACATAATCTCATTTATCTGAACTAAATTTGCAGTTCAGTGGGCACGTCCCATCACATTTCCGGATGGTGGAGTTGCTTAATGGGGCAAGAGCCTTTTAAACACTGCCTGGGTGGGGACAGCAAGGCATTGTGGCTCAGTGTGAATTCACTGATCACATCCAAATGCTCCCAGATTTAGGAGAAACTGTCTCAGCATTAGTTCCTGGTATCTGGTTGTTAAACTGGTGTTTTGGCCCAGCAGGTATCGATCCAAAATGCCATCAGCACAGTGATCTCAGCAGGCTCTGCTCTTCCTTGCTAAAAATGTCCTGCTGTGTAAATTTACATGTCTAACATGAGGAGAGGGTGAGGGTCAGTGGTTATCAACCTGAGCTGCCTGATGTAATCAGAGACTCTGTGAAATGTGCCCATTTGGAGTTTGCCTTGGGTTATTTATGGGGGCATCTTCAAATCACTTCTGGATTAGCTGAGAAAAAAATTGTGTCCTCAGTAGGAGCAGCTGGAACATACAGAGCTGCAGCAAATGAACTCACCCTGCCTCTCTGGATTTCCAGGCACAAATGCTGTGCCCTGCCAGTGAAAGGGGTCATGGAATTTTACACTAAGTTAATCTTGTGAATGGATTTAAGGTGATATGTGTCACTGCTCTCAAAGTGACTCATGGATGAATAAGCACATGTAAAATAGTTGGATTGTGCCTGTCTCTTAGAAAACCAGGTTCCTGGTTACCCAATTTGGCAAGAAATTCCTGATTGCCACTAAATGAAGGACTGTTGTCTTCTTTGTAGAAAATGTTTGATTCTCCAGTATCATGCTCATCTCCTGGCTAGCACAGCCCTTTTGAGTGTGGAATTTAGGTGGGCAGTCCCTGAGCTGTATGTCGGGATTGGCAGAACTTTTTTCTTTACCGCTACAAATGCCAACTAACAAAAAGTCTCTTTTCTTATCAGGAACTTCGTACTCTGAAAATGGCAGTGGCTGTTCCTCGTCCCCATGTGAGAATGGGGGGAGCTGTGAGGATTTGGAAGCGGGTTACCAGTGCATCTGCCCTGTGGAGCCTGTAGCCTACATGGGCATAAACTGTGAACTCCTCTATGATGCTTGCACTAAGCATGAATGTCCTGCCCACATGAGCTGCTCCCCGAGTCTAGGACTGCTGGAATATGAATGTATGTGTCCAGCTGGCGCTGCAGGTGCTGCCTGTGATGGTGCTGACGAGTGCGAGAGCAGCCCTTGCCCAGAGCCGTTGCAGTGTGCAGATACGGCAGCCGGGTACAGCTGCAGGTGCCAGCCGGGCCCGGGCGCGCCGGGCTGCGGGGCAGAGAGCTCCGAGTGCTCCGGGCAGCCCTGCCTGAACAACGGCACGTGCGTGCAGGCGGCGGGCGGCTTCCGCTGCCTCTGCCCGCCCGGCTTCGGCGGCGCCACCTGCGGGGACGACATCGACGAGTGCGCCTCGGGGCCGTGCCGCAACGGGGCCATCTGCAGGGACAGCGCGGGCCAGTACAGCTGCTTCTGCGTGCCCGGCTTCCAGGGCTCCAACTGCGAGATCGACATCGACGAGTGCGCCTCCCGGCCCTGCCGCAACCACGGCACCTGCCTCAACCACATGGACCGCTACGAGTGCCGCTGTGCGCCCGGCTACGCAGGTACGGCCGCGGGGCTGCGGGCCGGCAGCTGCACCGCCCCTCCGTGGGGCTGCAAGGCTGCAGCAGGCACTGCCTGAGGCCGTGAATTCCATCTGTGGTGTCGGTGTTGAGAGACGGGGCTCTGAGACTGGAACACGACACAGGGTAGCTGGGATTAGTTCTCAGCATGAAATTAAGGGAGATGGCATAAAAGATGTTTATCATCAGGAAATGGGTACTTAGTGTTCCCAGGTATAGCTTAGCTTTGCCAACCTTTGTCCTGTCCAGCAGGATTTTTCCAAGGGAGGTTCTTGTCTTTTGGAAAAAAGTGTCTTTTAGCTGGAGATGTCCAATTCTTTTGTGCCTGGCAAATGTTTATTTGGCGTATGATTTAAGTGTTTCTCTTTTGTGCATCTGTGCTAGTGGTGACTCAGAGAGGAATCCACACCTGTGAGTTATCTGTGAGGGAGGCAGGGGGGCCTCCTTCCCCAGCCCTGCTTATCGGAGTGCAATGGGCTGGAATGTGTCCGTGTCTGCCTGGTACCACCTCGCACATGAACTTTCTCAGCCTTCCTCCTATTCACAGACTGAAGTGTTTGAGGAGTTGGGTTGCTGTGTAGGAATGCTGCTGATTACCAGTGGAATGAGAAGTTACAACATCAGGAATGTAGCCCCTGATGCTGACTCACTCTCTGATAAAAATGAAGAGATGAAGGAGAAACAGAACAGAATCACTATGTGGGCCTTAAGGTTACTGGTGATTTTGAGTATCAAGCATAATTCTGTCTTTGCAAATCAGTTTCTTTTTTTATCTTTATGCTGAATCCTCAATTCAGGATTATGGGATTCCCTGCCAAAGGAGTGATAAAGTGACCCAGGCAGCTGGAGGAGTTTGTTGTGCTTCCAGTTATTCTGATGTCAAACATGAGGCTTGGCCTTGGTATTTAGTTCTTCAACCAGAGGTTTTGAGCACCATTGACTGGAAAGGCCAGGTTGTTTCCTGGTGCTTGCAGCTGGAATTTGGGTGAAGGAAGTTTTGTGTGGGTATTGAGGGGTTTGAACCAGATTAGGGGGCCCACATTCCACCAGGATTAGGATGGCCATGCCCACTCTGTAGGGAGCCTTCGCCAAGGAGGGCAGATTAGATGGATTGATTGGTGCCACTATAATGAGTAAGGTTTGGAGGTGATGCCAGGCCACAGGCAGCTCAAAGGGGTGGCATACAGATAATTGCATAGAAATCTTTCATGAGATCTTGTTCTGTCAGGCAGGTTGGGACTTTGTACCAATCAGGTGGTACTGGCTGTGACCAGGGGTGGAGTTGTATTTTTAATACAACCTTGTATTTTTAATAGCATTTCCCAATGAAATAACTTCCTAATATCAGGTATCACCGTAGCCAGTGTTTTGCACTACTTTAGTGCTTTTTCCCTGGTTATCAAAAAGCAAGTTACAAGCAATTGAAATAAATGGAATTTATTTTTGGAGAAGCAGGTAGAGATCACTCTGGTAGCCAGCTGGAGTTGATAACAAGATGACTCCTGTGATTTCATCTCAGAATTCCAGGCAGCACATATACACTTTTGTGGATTTGTAACACAGATATTTTTCTGGTTTTTTTTAACTAAGGTGTGAACTGTGATACTGAAATAGATGAGTGTGCTTCAGACCCTTGCCAGAACGGGGCTGTGTGCAATGATCATGTTGGGTTCTACACCTGCACCTGTGCACCAGGTTATCAAGGAGCCCAGTGTGAGGTGGACATCAATGAATGTGAGAGCCAGCCATGCCAGAGCAATGGCACATGTCATGACCTCATTAACAGGTGAGAAACCAGTGGTGGGGGGCAATTAGACATCAGGACTGATCTGAAGGTCTACTCAGTGCAGCCTGTGAAAATCAGAGCAGAAAGCTGTGGGGGGAATTGGATTTAGTGTTTTGTACATTGAGTGGCAGTAACAGTGATTTGTGGCAATAAGGGAGAATCCCCTTCCCAGCAGCAGAACTCCAGGGGTGCTTAAAGGAAGGGAGGAACAAACACAGAGAAGTGGTTTGCAGAGCATGAACAGCACAGGCAACTGCTGAGAACATTTCAGTGTCTGAATTTACCTTTCCATGGGTAAGGTGTGAACACAAGTGGGTGTGGGCACTGACAGCTGAGCTCTTTGCTTGTTCCTCACTCAGGGCTTTGCTGCCCAAGGCAGAGCTGATGCCTTGCTGTGTTTGGTGCCCACAGCTACCGTTGTGACTGCAGTGACACCGGCTTCGAGGGCACCCACTGCGAGCTGGACATCCTGGAGTGTGCCTCAGACCCCTGCCACAACAGTGCCACATGCCTGGAGGGGACCAAGGGCTACAGCTGTGCCTGCTGGCCAGGTGGGCTGGGGGCTCTCTGCTCCTGGGGTGTGCGGGCACACGGCCATGGACAGTGTGTGCTTGATTGCTGTGCTGAAGAAGTAGAGAATTCATGGTCATACTGCATGGCCCCATGTGAGTTTTCGTAGTCTGGAATGGTGAGGCTGCACTGCTGCCCTTTCCAGGTCATCCCAAAATCCAACTGACCTGCAAAAATCACCCTGATTTTCAACCATGAAGCTTTCTTTGTTTTCTGCCATTTTCCATCATGAGCTCCTCTATCATGAGGCGATGCTTTCCTGCAAATTGATGATTTTGGCTCCTGTATTTGACATAGTGGAGAAAGTAAAGGGCCCAGGGACTCCTGCTAGATGAGCTGCAGTTTTGGGGGTGTTTTTCCCTCCTTTGAGTGAGCCACAGCATTTGGGAGCTGAGCTGCAGTGCATTGTGCAGGATGCTGACAGCAGTGTTTCACTGCAGGTTACACCGGGCAGGACTGTGAGGAGGATGTGGATGAGTGTGAGGCAGAGCCCTGTCACAACGGGGGCCTGTGCCTGCAGCGCTCCAACCCAGCCCACTACGGGACACAGCCCCACTTCCCCAGCAACTTCAGCTACAGCCAAGCAGCTGGCTTCCTGTGCCAGTGCCAGCCAGGCTTCACAGGTGAGCTGCACAGCAAGTGTCCATCCTGTCTGCACGGGCTGCTGCTGCTGCTGCTGCTGTTTGAGGAGGTGGGAACGGAGCCGTGTTATCTCTGCAACAGAAATCTCTTCAGGACAGCTGCTTCAGAGGGGCTGCCAGCCTGATGCATCAGGAATGTGCTTCTGCTCCCATTGCAGACAGCTGAATGTCATCCCTTGTCCAGGCCTGTCTCCATGCTGAGGCAACAGCCTGTGCACTTCCCCTTGCTGCCATGAATGCCCTCTGGGTATGCAGGTGCCAGGGTGTTTTCCCTCTGTCAGTCTCTCATGCATATGACAGGATTCATCCCTAGGGACATCTCTGAAATTCCTCATCAGAGGAGGCTGATTCCCTGGAGTCACAGATTACTGTTCTAGGTGTTTTCTTGGTAAGACTACTCTTGTGGCAGCAACTGTATAATCAGAGTGGGACAAGAGGAGTTTCTTGGTATGGAGCTCTTGGAGCTAGAAGCTCTGTGGATGTTCCACTGTAATATCAGCCTTTCCATGGAATGGAGATATGTGTAAAATGCTAGATTTAACAGCTGGGGAAATTCCCTAGTGAGAAGGCATAAACAATAATACTTTATTTTATGAGAGAAGTATGGTTTGGTCCACTGTTGCACAGATGAGAATGGTTCAGAAGTTCTGATCTTGCCAGTGTTTGACACTGGAAAATAATTTAATACTTAATTTGTCCCCATTGTTCCGTGCTGGTGTTTGTGTGCCAGTGCCTGCAGAGAAGTGTTAGACTTCAATGAATTCTTTGGCATTTGTAGGTGAAAGAAAATAAGTGAAAACACTTATGACTGCAGTTGCCATTTGTGTTTCAGTGTTGCACAAGTGCACTTCAGAGGTGTGTTTGTGTTTTCTCTTCCCAGGGGAGACCTGCTTTACCAACATCAACGAGTGTGAGTCACAGCCCTGCCAGAACGGAGGGCTCTGCCAGGACCTGGTCAATGGCTTCCTGTGCCTCTGCCTGCCTGGTTATTCAGGTAACCTGGGAAAGGGCACCTGCAGTCACATCCCTCTGCTTGGCTCATGCTGAGCTGCTGCACTGCTGCCTAGCTGCAGGATTCCAGGATGACAGGGCAGGACTGAGCTGGACAGGGAGTGTGCAGCAGGAGTTCAGGGCTCAAATGCCACAGGAAAGCTGTGTGAGTGTGGGCTAGTAGGGTGATAGGCCAGGAACTGGATTTGGAGACATAAGATCAACTGCATAGAGTCTAAGATCAGAGTATCCAGGGCATCTGTATCCTGGAATGAAACATTACCTGGAAGAACTCTGGGGGTTTCTATACATGTAGGAAATACAAAGGAAACCAGCCTTTAAATAAAAGAAGGGATGCTTAACATTCTAGTTGTCACAGATTGTACTGGCTGTAACAGACTGACTCACCAGCACGTAAGCATCTGTAAAACATCTCCATTCACTAATACCCTGGGATGATAAGAGCCAGCCATTTTTGGCTGAAAGCAGTGATCTGCTATGTTAGGAGGTCAAAAGGTCTTTGTGACGTGAGCAAAGGAAGCCTTCTCTGTTTACAAGGGAATGAGGAGTCTGGATTCTTCCTCAAATGCCCTGTCTGACCCTAAGGGTTCAGTTTGCTGAAGCATCTGGGAGATGGTGGATACCAGCCCTGTCAGGAAGGTCCTCTGCTAACTGGTACTAAACCTCATCTTTCTTTAAAGCATTCATTCTCAGTTTGCTTCATCTTTAAATTGCACATGTGTTGGGTAATTTAACACCAGAGTAGTTTATAACTACTCCCAGCATGATCCTGGATTTCTGGATTTGAGATGAGGGTAACTTCTCCAGTGTTACCAGGCTGCCATCTCGTGGGAAAAAGAAACACTTGAAGCCAGAAGAAAACCCTGTCCCTTAACTTGCAACAGCAGGTAACAACATTCCAGAAACTCTCTCAGGCCTGTATGGCATGGAAAAATTTTCTGTTTTCCTTCTGTGGTTGCAGTGGTTGAGCTGTGTTGGTTTAATTCTGCCCAGTTCTTTTCTAGGAAGACTATTACTTTCGTTCCCTGTATATAAAATCAGCTTCTAATTAAGACCTGTAACTAAGCTGAATTATTTGTGGGGTTTTCTGGCCTATCTCATTTGCTAATTTAGACCAGATCAAGAAAAATTTTCTTTTGTAGAGGAGGCCTTTGAAAATCATCTTTTATCTAAGCTTGTTATTGCTGCTTTCTCAGGCAGTTACAATGCTGTACTGTGAACTGAGATCTTGTCCAAAGACATGGTTTAAAGTTTATCCTTCTTGTCAGAATTCCCACTCACATCTGTGCCCTGTTCTCTTTTCCTCCTGCAGTGCCCCAGCACCCTCACAGAGCTCAGAATTTCATTGTGCTTTGCCAAGCTGCAGATCTGTTTAATCCTTTCCAATTCTTAGCATGCTCATGGGCAGAAAAGCTGACAGAAACATGGGCTGATGGGCAAAGGAGTGCTAGAGTTCATTCTGTTGCATCAAATTTGGGTTCATTAGTACTTGAAGGGGATTAGAAGCAGGTTGCTCTTCTGGATATTACTTTTGGTGAAGGACTTTGTCTCAGCTGAGGTAGTTCTGACACGTTAACCCAGCCACAGGCTGGGAGCAGTCTGTGAGAGCAGAGTGCGTGTGGAGGAGTGAAGCTGACATGGAAATAATAGCAATTAATCTCCCCTCCTTTGTCAATTAATCCCAGTACAGTCATGCTGGGTAAACAGCTTATTACTTCATATTAGGATCACAGAACAACTTTGTGAAGCTTCCCATAATGTTTCTCTTCAAAACACATTTCTATGGCAGCTTAGATCTGCCATGAACTTGGGTTTAAGCTGCCTCCACTGATTAAAATGAACTTGCTACTCTGATGAAGAATGCTTTCTTGGGGCGGCAGGGGTTCCTTCTGTGTGTTTGCTTCTTCAGCCTGAGGAATTTGGGGAGTGTTGAGATAACAATGCAAGTCAGGAGAAATTCTTTCTTTGCAAATTAACTGCCTCAGTGCTGTCCCAGTGTCGTGCAGCTAGATGAACATTCTCTCTGAAAAGTAGTTGTTGCAAAAGTGGTGCCTCACTCCTGAGAGAACAACATAACAGGTCCTCAAGAGTCTGTTCAGCACATGGTTTGTGCTTTAGCACAGGATATAGGATATATCCCTGAGAGAATACAAGAAGTCTCAAAAGATTGCATGGGCACTAAATGAAGTGTGAAGGAGAGGGAATCTTTCATGGTTTTGGAAATTATGTCAACCATGGTCAAGAGACAAAGCATGTTAGGAAAAGTCTGTCTTTTAGGGGGGAAAGAAATTCAACCAAAGGAATTCTTCACTTAATTATTTTTCAGAAATGGTTTCAGTCCATCAGGTATTTATTAGGCAATAGATTAGACCAGAATAAGACAGATACCTCCATTTGACATGGACACTGATTTTTAACCTGCAAAAATGTTATCACTGAAGTTTGGATCATTCATCCTTTCTATAAAGTTTTAAATGGCCTGGGTGCTCCCAGTGGAGCTGGAGCTGTGCTGAGCCAGAGGGGGCTGTGTTCTGCAGCAGGGCTGGGGCACTGGCAGCCCTGAGGAGGGGGCTGAGCACAGCCTGGGCCATGGCACCTTGTGATCATGGCAACACTTAGAGCTTTGCTGCACATGGCTGAGGAACACTTGTACTTTCATGAGGAATCAGAAGGTGATGTGGTGTGAATGTGTCCCAGTATAATTGGAGGGCTTATTGACCATCTGACTTTGTTCAGCCATAGTGTCTTTGTCTCCTTGAAGAAGTAGAAACCTTCTGTGCAGCAGCTATAAATGGTTACTCTGTGAGGGTACCAGCCCAGATCAAATGGGCTTGAATTCATGGGTCATGGGTCAGGAAATAAATGGGAGACGCTTCTTCCTTCTAACCACCTTTGGATAGATTTAATTTTTTTGTGCAGGTATTTCTTAAGTCAGATTTGTTTTAGAGACGGAGCCTCTAGAGCAAGGGCAGCTAAAAGGTTAAGATAGTAAAGAGATTAGAGGCCTGTTCCACCTTCAACCAAATCCCTTTTGGTAAATATAGCTGAAGGGAGCTGGGCAACATTGGTGAGGCTCCCCCCCTTCCCTTCTGCTGCACGTTTCTTCTCAGAAACCTTCACAGCTCCATGTTAATCAGACCTTTTGACTTCCCTGTCATCTGATCGGAAGGCTCCGAGTGCTGCAGTCCAGAGCCTGCTTGTGCCTGGTGCCAGGTGAGAGCAGAATCTGTGCTGGGTGCAGTGGGGTGTGATGGATTTCCAGGCAGTAGTGTCCAGGTAGACTCTGTGTGTGTATGTGGAGATAAATGTGTGGGTGCATAAACTAAAATAGGCATCTTTTTGAAGACAGTGAATGTTCTGCAGTCTTCACAGTTGTTACACTTTATTGTTGCAGTAGTGGCTGAATGTGCACAACTGCCTGTTGGTTTTCTCCTGAACAGCAGCAGAAGGGTCAGAGCAGCTAACAGAGATAATGTTCCAAGTCCGTGCTGGAATAGGTCCTGTGTGTGCACAGGTCTGTGGCTATCTGAAAAGTTTTGAATCCAAATAAACATTCACCATATCCTTCCCACTTCCAGTATCTGTAAAAGTGACTGGCATGTTTGGATTGAGTAAAATTATGAAAGTGAAATAGCTAGAGGAGTTGCTGGAATGCTTTTTTTTAATATCTTAGTGATACTGCTTATGGAGATTCCAGACACTGACATGTGGGAGGTTTTGTTTGCTTGGACCTGACATTGATACAAACAGACTCCATGTTTGGGGAAAGCTCCCACATAACATTTCTTTGCAGAAATAAGTAACTTCTCTGGGTCCTTACAACACAAAAATACAACTCTGCCTCCAGATATTTTATATTATGAAACTAACTGTATTAAAAAACAAAACAAAAACAAACCCCAGAAACATAGAGGAAAAAGGAGACTACAACAGCTAATTTAATAAGGTCGCTAATGAGGAAAGAGAGAGTTTTGATTGTGCACTGCCATGCCTGAACCCATACATTCAGCATAATGCAGGGAATTTCCTTTCATTCTGTTAGACTTCAGAGAAACAGATCATGGTCATTAAAACCTGATACTTATCTCAGTGAATTCAGCAGAGTGAAGATATCTGTGTCTCAGAGATCCCTGAAACAGGGCACAGGGAGAAGGAAAGCTGCCTGATGGGCCCTGATTCCCTCAGCAGTGAATGTGCACCAGGGCCCAGGGTCACTCTGCATTTGGAACTGCCCTTGTTCCTATGGTTTAGATATTGCACAATGATAGAAATGCAGTTCTTTTGGCTTAGCCTACAAGAAGAACATTTTGGCCTTGTGAATGGAATTTGGCAGATTCACCTGGAAGGGCAGGAGATTGTCTGTTGGCTCTGCCCTGCTGGGCTGAGCTGGGCACGGCGGGAAGCAGGGAGCAGGAGCAGGCAGGGAGCACATTCCTGGTGTCAGCACGGACAGGGGCCAGCTGGGAGGGTCAGAGGCAGCCTGGATTAGACCTGGCGCAGGGCAGGGCTCTGCTCCCGCCGCCCTTTCGCTCCAATCCCTTCTCGTGTGACCGGCACCAGGCAGCGCCCGCACTGCCGCCTGTCAGCCCAGCCTTTTGCTCATCCCTCCCCCCGCTCACCCCCAATTTTTCCCTTTACTGTCACCAATGTCCACAAAGAGTCGGCCATGAAATCTGTGCTGATTGGCGTGATCCTGAAGGGAGTTTTTCTGCTAGCAGGTAATGAGAGCGTGCAGTGTGTCCTGTCTGTGTGCGTGCCTGCCCGGGGCAGGGGCTGGCTGTGTGAGGAGTGCTGCTGGAGGCGTGAGGAGGAACCAGAATTGATTAGAAAGGAAGAATGTTTTTACTTTTAAGAGATCTAAAGTTTTCTTTTGGAAACTTTAGGGCGAGGCATTTCCTTGTTGCAGGGGTCTGGCTGCAGTCACTGTGCTGCAGTCACTCGGTGCGGTGTCAGTGCGGGGTGTTCGGGGCACGGGGCTGTGCCCAGGTGAGCTCTGCAGACACGCACTTCTGGGAAACGTTTGTTTTGCTTTTTACTGATGTTTTTGCAGTTCTCGTGTTTCCTTTATTGATTGAAAGCTGCCTTATGGAGAAGCAGTTTTTGTGGCTGTAAGTCAGGACAAACCCTGTGGTGGTCAGTCCTTCCCCGGCTCCTGCCGCTCCCTCGCCCCCAGCAGCAGCAGCAGCAGCAGCAGCGCTGCGGGAGAGCGGCAGAGCAGGGTTGCCATGGAAATGGCAGTAATTGTGCAAATATAATTGTGTCGGGGTCCGTTTGTTGCGGCTAATTCTCTGCCTACCCCCTCTCCCTCCCCTCCTTTTTCCTTTTGATAATCATAATACAATCCCTAATTAGGATGCAGCAGGGAAAGGTCGTTAGGAATTCAGCTGCCTTACGGAGAGGGCAAGGCGCTGCTGGCCAGGCAGCCCTGCTGAACTCCCGTGTTTCAAGCAACAGACCTTGTCCTTCAAGGTTTTTTGATATCTGACAGCTAAATTAGAATATTTCACTTCATTTGTGCTTATTCTTTTAACATTTTATGTATCTGTTGAAGGATATGATTCTTGCACTTTACACAATGAATCTTTGCTTACTAGCAGCCAGTAAATCATTCCCTCCATTCAGGCAGGGGTGAACTGTGTGGGTTTGATCCCACTTGCAGCTACAAAACAGGGCTGTTCCCAGCACAGCCGTGGCACTCTGAACGTGCTGAAGGATTTGTATTTGAATATTTGAATATACCGCAGGCTGTGAAAGCTCAGCCACTTGTGTTTCTGACCCAGCCCCTGTGGGTTGGTGGCCTGGGACTGTTACCTCAGCTGAATTAAGGGAATGTTGGAAATCCTTGATTGCAGATAGCAGCCTTTTAGATACCACTTGTCTGATTTTCAGATAACGAGTTCCACTGCTTTGCTATTGTTAGTCTTTAACTAGATAAGGAACTCATTAAACGTTTGAAAGTCCCCTAATGGTGTAATGAACCAGATTGGTTGCTGTTACTATTGATGGCTCAAATAAAAGTAAACATTCCAGCCATGAATTTTAGAGGGAACAGAGACTACTACTTGTTTACAAGGAGAATAACTTAGTTTTGTTACTTGTTTTTGTCAAACAGTCATGTCCCCCGATTTTTTTTTATTTTAATAAACCTAAAAGGGATGCCTATGCTGCTCTTATAAAAACCAATTAGTGTTGAAGAACTTCTTAATATCTGCTTCCCAGTGGGTCTGCAAAGACACAGCTGTCCATGTCTTGGAGAAGATTGGCATAATGGGTATCCAGGAAATGATCTGTACTTTTGGAAACTGTAGTGATGTAGCTCCAGATAACTGCCTAGTAAGTCTTCCAGGAAAAAAAATTGCATTAGCCAGATTTTAGGAACTCTTGTGCAATCTCCTTTTCACCCATTTCAAACAATCCAAGAAATGTAACCAGCTGCATCCCATGGGAAAGCCTGGTGTTTAATCAGCCTGGGGCTGTGCACACCCTGGTGTGAGGCACTGGGGGTCTGCAGGCAGGAACAGCCCAGGCAGGTGCTCCTGCTGCTGTGCCACAGAGAGCTGAGACCTGCTCAGGCTGGGAATGTGGAATGGGAAAATGGGCCTCTCCTGCCTCCCAGCCTTCTCAGAAATGCAAAAATTCACGGCATCTCTCCTTTTGTTATCCAAACCAATGTTATCTTCCCCTCATTGCCTTGGTAAATATCAGCAGCTCTGATCTGAAACAGCAGCATCTCCAGCGTTTGGGACTATACCAAACCTGTTTCCTTACTCAACAGCCTTTCCCCTTAAATCTGACTGCAGACTTGCCTCTGCAGCTTGGAGAGCCCTCCAAGAAAACCCCCACACTTACACTGCTCTACTGCCTTTTCCCAGCTGTGACTGAAGTTTTCCAGTCTTCTCCCAAACTGGGATTCTCCAGGCATGTCCCTTATATTCAATTTATTCTGACACATTTCCTTCATAGCTTGGTGCTGCAATCTTCATTCTGTCCCTGCTGTTCCCTTGCTGAGCAAGCCCAGCAGTAAGAGGAAAAGGGCTGTGCTGAGGTGATAAAGACACTGCTGCTTACAGAACAGCCCTGGCACATCTGGAAAGGGCAGAATTAGAGCCTTGCATTTCTCCTCCAGTGCTTCCCAGAGCTCTGTCCCTACACTGGCACCACTGGACAGTTTGGAGCTGGAAGCTTGTGCTGATCTCTCTCAGGGGACAAACCATCACCACAAATATTCAAGAACCTGTATCTTTGCTAAGTTTTTATTTTTAATCACACATCAAGTCCAGCTCCAGTGCTCCTAATGCCCCATCTCCCCTCATCTCTCTGCCCCAGGCAGCTCTCTAATCTCTTTGACATGCACATTCTGTCTAGTGGCTTTTCTTTGCAAATGTCCTTTGTGTTTTGATTCCCTTCCTTTGTGTGTGAATTCTTTCCTTTTCTTCCTGCTGCCCTCGTTGTGCTTGCTGCCTGGATCGGGTGTAATGCTATTAGATTGGGATAATCCATGCTTGGTTTATCTGTGGGACTGTCTCTGAAGATTAGTGAAAACCAATGTTATAGGCTAGATAAAGTGAACTGGTTCAGGGCTCTTCTGTCAGTCTGGGGATGCTCAGGAAAATGACAGCAGATTTTCATTAGCCAGATTTGGTAATTTACTTGAGCCCCACTGGGAGCCATGTGCTGCCAGGAGACAGAACTGCAGTGCAGGACCTCACCCAGTTCTTTTCTGCAGGACTGGGCAGAACTGAAATCAGCTTAGTGCCAGCATGGCAGTGTGCCTGTGGAGCATGTTGTGTTTGTTGTTTGGGACTGAATTGGGTTTTGTGGGTTTTACAGCTGGGAGATTGTCTTGGAATTTGAACTTTTTTAACTGATGCTTTCCAGTAACTTCCCATTTTAACTGCTGTCTGCAACAGTGTTGCCTGGACCATGCTTCAGTTGGATCTGTAGACCTACCTGGCCTTTCAACATACCAAACCTATTCAGAAAAGAGCATAAATTCCTTGTCTGTGTTTTGGTCCTTTCATACCTTCTGCACATTGACTGCCTGTGGGGTTTGAGCTTGGGACAGGACAGCAGTTGGAGGGGGGGTTTGGGCTGACATGCCAAAGCTCTGTAAATAGCACCTGGGAAGACACAGAAGTTTGGTTTTCTTACTCTTGTATCATCAGCAGGATGCTCTGAGTGAGTGTGGGGCTCCTTGCTGGCAGCTGCTCCCTGGAGAGAACTGGGGAGGGCTCTGGGAGGGAGTTCCTGTCCCACGGTGAGATCCCAGCTCTGCATCTCTTGTGCAGGTGTGGAATGTGCTGTTAACATCAATGAGTGTGAGGAGGGACCCTGCAAGAATGGAGCTGTCTGTGAGGATGGCATTGCTGACTATTCCTGCCACTGTGCCCCTGGCCAGGATGGCATCACGTGGGGAGGGAAGAACTGCTCTGTCCAGCTGACTGGGTGCCAGACACACGACTGCCAAAACGAGGCCTTGTGCATCCCAACCTACCAAGCTGAGAGCCACGGCCACCTGTGCCAGTGCCAGCCTGGCTTCTATGATGCCACGTGCTCGACACCAACAACGTTCTCCTTTGCTTCCAGAGGGTTTCTCTCCCTTGAGGTGCCCAGGAGCAGTGAGGGCGGGAGGGGCGCGGCCGGAGCCAGCGTGTCCCTGCGCTTCCGAACCACCCTGCCCAGCGCTGTCCTGTTCTACCGCGGCCACGCAGCCGAGCACCTGTTCCTGGAGCTCTGGGACGGCGTCCTGCACGCACAGCTCAAGAGGGAGCATGTCGGCTACCCCCTGCTCCTGGAGGGGCTCAGAGTGGACGACGGCCAGTGGCACAAAGTGGAAGTTGCTGTGCACAGCACGGTGCAGCTGAAGCTCTGGCACAGCTCTTGTGAGGCTGGGCTCTGCCTGCAGAGCTCTCCTGTCCCACCTGGCACTGCTTTGATCCCAGAAGCCTTCCTGCATCTGTACATTGGAGGTGCTGAGGATCCAATGGCCAACGACACACGGAGCCAGCAGGGCTTTGTGGGCTGCCTGCAGGACGTGCAGGTGGATGCTGAGGCCGTGCTGCCGGCAGCTCTGCCCCTGGCAGGGCCGTCCCCAGCCAGGCCGGGCTGCGAGCGCACCGAGTGGTGCCTGGCCCAGCCCTGCCTGCACGGGGGGCTCTGCGTGGACCTCTGGGCCTCCTTCAGCTGTGACTGCCCCAGGCCCTATGGAGGCCCAGCCTGCTCCTATGGTAAGTGCTGTGACATTGACACCTGCCAGCTCCACAGGTACTGCAGAAGCTTGGATGTTAGCTCAGGAAGCAGGACTTTCTATTTGACCGGGGGGAAAAACAAAGCAAAAGCCTCTGTGAATAAAATTCTCATTGATCCCTTTCCTGTTGTTTGCTCCCGCAGGAATGACTGTCAGTTTTGTGGTGCAGGTTGTTCCTGGTAGAGCCAGAGGCTCTGCCTTCACCTTTGTAACAGATCTGTGTGAATGCAGGGATGCAGAGAAGTCATTTTACTGTGAAAAGTTCATCCTGAGCTTCTGAGTTGAGGATGAATAGGAATGTATTGCTTTATAGATAGTGTTGAAGGAAGCTCTTTGACAATTTTGAGTTGAAATAATATCTTTTCGCATTTTTTGCTCCTGCAAGGCTTGTATTAGTATTGGGGTTTTTTTCAACTCTTCTGAGCCCTAAATATGGCATGTACTGCTGTTACCAAATTTACAAATTTTGAAAGCAACTCTGTTTCTCAGAAGTCCTTGAGTAAATCTGCTGGATTGGCAAGGGCTCTGCTAGACTTGTATTTCACGCTGATGCTACTTGGATGCTTGAATTTGTGCCCTCCAGAGGAAGCAAGGACACATTCATCTACTCCTTAGTGTCACAGACCTGTGGGGAGGAGTGTTGTTACCCTGGCACACATGGAAAATGCTGAGACCAAACATTCCCCATTCCTAAGGAGCTGCATGCCTGTGCCAGCTGCATTCCCTTTATCTCTGAGCTGAAGTCTGTTTCTTTTCTCTTCCAGAGCACCCAGCAGCAACATTTGGCCTAGAGAATTCCACCAGCTTTGCCTCTTTCACCCTTTCTGACAGCCTTGGTGCAGATTTCAACCTCTCCTTCTTCCTGCGGAGCCGGAAGCCCGACGGTTTGTTAGTGCAGATGTGCAATGGGACAGGCCCCTGCCTCACCCTGTACCTGAGGGGTGGCCAGCTGAGCATAGAGACCTCACCTACAGACACCCTGACCTTGCCAGGGAATGTGCTTGATGGGAGAAGACATTTGGTAGCCCTGTCTTTCCAGGGAGGCTCTGTTGCTGCTCTGCAGTCAGACACATTGGTGGAGCTGGGGCAGCTGCCAGCACAAGCCCTGGGAGCTGGCTCTGAAGTGTTCATTGGAGGACACCCAGACCCCAACAGTGCTGAGCTCTGGGGGGGCTATTTCAAAGGCTGTTTGCAGGACATTCAGCTCAACAACCAGCAGATACAGTTTTTCCAGGTGGAGAATGACAGTTTGCCAGGGGAACTCAATAGGAATCAAACTGGAAATCTTGTGAATGGCTGCATCTCTGATGACACCTGCAAGGTATGTGCTATGTCTTGTTTGTGTGTGTGCAGGGGTTTATTGTAGTTCTGTTATTACACAAAAATCTGACTGTTGCTGATACCAGAAAGAGGAGAAGTTTTTTTGGTGTATTGAAGAACACATGGTTCTCTGTGCTCCCACCTCACTCAATATGCTGTGATTTAAATACCAAGTTTTCTCAAGTTCCCCTGTAGATTTTGTGGTTTTAGAACTTGGGCAGTGGCTTTTGTGCTGCCCATCTCCACTTTGCTGAGCCCTCACAGATTCCAGACTTCCCTCCCTAATCTGTAACCTTGCCAGCCCCTCCCTTCATCCTGTTCCAATTCAACAAGAGAAGCTGAAGGAGCTGTCTCCATGTGCCCTTGGATCAAGGCTGGGCTCTCCTCTGTGCCACACCTGCTGATGGGGAGGCCATACCCCCTAATCCTGCTGCTCTTGTTTATGGTGCTCTGGAGCATTGTCTCACCTGTGGTGTCAGGTGTGTCCTGGTGACAGAACTTTTTGAGCTTCTTGGGAGTATCACAGTTTGTTTCATCTGTTCCTTACCTGTGCTTTTGTGCCTTGGCTTTGCCACATTGCTGGAGTTCCTGTTGGTCAGTGCTGTGCCCAGGTGGGAGCAGGAGCTTCTTATACAGAGCAGGAATTTATTATACAGAGACCCATGTGTTTCCCTTACTGCTCTTTAGTCATTGTTCCATTTCCTTCCTCTCTTGATTCAAATGCTGCTTGTGCTCATCTTCATCATCAGCTCTACCAAACTCTTAGACCTCAGGATGAATTACTCTGCCCCTAAATTCCCCTGTTTTGTTTTTCAGTCTGAGCCATGTCAGAATGGTGGCAGATGCATTGTCACTTGGAATGATTTCCATTGCAGCTGTCCAGCAAATTTCACTGGGAAATTTTGTGAAGAGAAAGTCTGGTGTGAAAGTGACCCATGTCCTGAAGCCACCACCTGTGTGGACGTTGTGGCAGGATATGTGTGTAAGTTCTGTTCTTCTGTTTGTGTGTTGGTAAAAACCTCCCATTCCCTGTGTGTAATCAGTATTCCCAGTTTGTGCTGCTGGAAACAAACGCAGGCTGCAGAAGGACACGGGGTGGTGCCCAGGTACACTGCTGCAGGCAGTGCAGGCTCCTGGGCTTGCCCTGGGTGTGACAGAGCACAGCTGAGGAGTAAAAATTGCTGCCTAAGAGCTGGATATTATTACAGGAGGTGCAGTTGTAAACAGGAAGAGCTTTAAGGCTGCCAGCAGCTCGCCTGTAATCCTGCTCACACTAAGCTGAGGGGTTCTTAGGGAGAGAACCTGCCAGGGGTGTGCCATTGGTCTGGCTCAAGCAGGGCACCAACTGTCTTTGAAATCCCTCGTGCTCTCCCCCTTTATTTATAGGTCTGGCTAATGCAACATTTAATAGTTCTGCTACCATGGAATTTACCGCCAACTCATCAGTGAGCAGAACTCTGAGCAGCCTCCACATAGAGTTCAGAACCAGAGATGAAGATGCTGTTTTGCTTCGGGCTGTGGAAGAGGTGGATTCTGTCCAGGTGGCCATCAAGAACTCCTCCCTGCTGGTTGCCATCAGGAGCGGGAACAGCGTCGAGGGTGTGAGTTTGCTGAGCGCGCGGCCCGTGGCGGACGGGGCGTGGCACAGGGTCTCGGCGGCCATGGAGGAGCCGGCCGCGCTCTCTTCCCGCTGGCTGCTGCGCTTGGACGGGGCCAACGCGACTCTGCAGGGCAGCGCCGGCAGCCTGGACTTCCTCAAGAACAACGCCGTGGTCGTGCTGGCCGAGGGTTTCACCGGCTGCCTGGGCCGGGTGCACATCGGGGGCATCTTCCTGCCCTTCCCGGCGGCGCGGCCGTACCCGCAGCGCGAGCAGTTCCGGCGGGCCGGGCCCGGCGGCGCCCGGCTCGGCTGCTCCGGGGCCGACGTCTGCGCCTCGGGGCCCTGCCTCAACGGCGGCACCTGCCACGACCTGTTCGACGCCTTCGGCTGCGGCTGCAGCGCGGGCTGGGCGGGGCCGCGCTGCCAGGCCGACATCGACGAGTGCCAGCCCAGCCCCTGCGTGCACGGGCGCTGCGTGGACGCCGTGGCGGATTTCCAGTGCGACTGCTTCCGCGGCTTCATCGGCAAGAGGTGCGACATCAACGTGGACGACTGCGTGCGGCACCAGTGCCTGAACGGGGCCACGTGCGTCGATGGCGTCTACGGGTACTCCTGCAAGTGCCCCCCGCAGTTCTCCGGACCTCGCTGCGAGTAAGTGCCGGGGCACAGGAGCCTCCAGATAAACTGGACTTTCACTTTGGGAACATTTTTCATTGCAAGCATCTTGTTGGTAAAGAACCTAAATTCTGCTGTGACTTGGAAGGTGCTGTCCAGGTCCAAACCCTCACTGACAGGGGCTCAGCCTTGTACAGGATAAGGATCCTTCCTTTTGACGTGGGTTATCCCTGTGCTACATTTCAGAGCTCTTTGAAGGGTACATACTCTGGCCTGTTGTCATTTCCCTCTAGTACTCCCCAAGAAGTCCGTCTTCTCTTGATTCCCCTCTGCCATACTCCTATGCTGATTTAAAACAAAACATCTTGTGCCAGTTCAAATGGAACATGGCTGTGTTTCAGTTATCTGATCTATCCAGGATGATTTTCCTGTTGTTCCTGCTGCATTCTGGTGCAGTTACCTGGTACTGGCATTGTCCTCCCTGGGGCCTGGCTGTACTGTTCCAGCACTGTCCTGTCCCTGCCTGCATTTTCATGAGGAAGAACACACCTGTCTGAGAAAAGTCTGGGCACTGGTAGAGCTCCTGTCTGTTCCCCAGGCATGATCCAAGGATACTCTGATGTTACAGATGATCCCTGAGACTGTTCCCCTTTTCAGTTGTGTCAAACTCCTTCCTAGAAATACCAATGACTGTGTTTATGACCCTTGCCAGCCCCATTCCCTCTGAGCCCCAGAACACTCTGTCCTTGCCCAAACCCTGAGTTGTCTGAGGCTGTCCCTTGCTCTCCCCAGGTGGCCGTTCCCCCCTCAGCAGTGTGGCAAGAACTTCACCTGCCTGAACGGTGGCAGGTGCATCACGGAGAGCTGGGGAGCCAACTGCTCCTGCAGGCCTGGCTTCACTGGGAGGAAGTAAGTGCTGCCTTGGGCTCCAGTGCTGCAGTCCTGATCTCAGTGGAGGGCAGAGCAGGGCCACTGCTTCACCCTCCTCCATGTCCTTGTGCCAGTCAAACAGCTGCTCCTAATGGGAGCACGAGCTGGTGCTTGGAGCACAGGAAACCTTCTGATCATCCAGCTGCCAACACCAGTTTTTGCAGCAAGAACTGCTTCCAAGTTTTTCCAAGCACACTACCTGTGCTGGAGACCTGTGCTGGCCTCAACCCCATAGAAAACACAACAGGAGGGTTGGGGAGAATTTTATGTTGTTAGACTCCAGAAAAAGCACCTGGAGAAGCTGCAATGGGCACTTTTCAAACAAAAGAGGCTTTTTTAGACTGGGTGACCTTGTGTTCTATGGCACAAGAATATGTATGGCAATTCTAATACTCTCTTCCTTTCCAGCTGTCAAATCAACATAAACGAGTGTGAGCCGAACCCGTGCCAGAACGGGGGCACGTGCCAGGACTCCGAGAACAGATACGAGTGCGTGTGCAGCGCCAGCTACACCGGGGAGCGCTGCGACATCAACGTAAGCACCGCCCTCGGGCTCTGCCTGTCCCGCTGCTGCCACCAGGGGGCTCCGGGCTCTGCTGGGGCTGCTCCTGCTCCTGTCCTGCCTCAAGCACTGCTGCCGAATCTTGAGCGTTTTTTCTCCTCTGCAGTGCTGCTGCTTATTGGTCTCCAGCATATAAACAACTGCAGTAAATGCTCCTCAATATCTGCATGTGCTGCCATATGGCTTTTGGGGCTCTTTGCACATTTCCATAGATTTCACAACTCTTTTGACTCCTGCAGTTAACCCAGGTTCCTGGAGAATGGAATTCCATTTGGTGTTTTATCTTGGATAAGAGTTACTAAACAATTTCCCCTCTCCAAAGATCGTCTGAGTAGAAATGGATGTTTGGAGAAGGGAAGTTGGATAAAGTCAGGCCAGGAGTGGTTCAGGTCTGTGTCCTGTCCCTGAGCTGTCCCCATGTGCTTAAGCCAAGTGTTTGGGGTGGGCTGGGATCCTTCCTGGGGGAGATGGGATCCATACCTTGCTTTCCTTGTGAAGCTGTTGCATGGACAGGCAGCTTGTTGGGTAACCTGGGAATGTACTAACCCATGCTGCATGGAAAGGGCTGTGTGCCAGGTGGGGTTTGCTGCTGTTGCTGTTGCCCAGGGCTCTAACACACGTGCCAAGGTCACCCTGACATTTCCAGTTTGCATGCACAGACTCCTTCAGGCATCTCTGTATCCTCTGTCCCAGGACAATTCTTGTGGATTCCTTGTATTGATTTTTATCACCCTCCCCTTGCTCTTCTTCCCTCTTTGCTTTCCCTCTTGTGCAGCCAGGCCCCTGGTGGGGCAGGGAGGGCCTGGGGATGGTGCTCAGTGCCACCAGGGACAGCTGGAGCTCAGCTGAGCTGCCTTTGCTCTCTCCCCTCTCAGCAGCAGCTCCAGGGGCTGGGCCCTGGTGGGGCAGGACTAACCCGCATGGCTCAGAACTAACCCTGCATGGTGCTGGGGTGTGGGCAGCTCAGGGGATCCACCTGCACTTCAGGCATTTGAAAAGGGCACAAGGGCTTCCAGATTCCCTGGCAATGTTCCTTCTTTGCTCTGTGACATCAGCACAGACTGAATGGCATCATCTCCATCTCCCATCCACGTGCTGACCTCTTCAACATCTTCTCCATCCTGCTACAAGTTCTGCAATTCTGTTTCATAGTTCAACAGCTTAATCCATTCTGTGCCATTGCAGGCATCACTGAACTTTTTTTAAAGTATCATTCCCCTGCTTGGGGAAATTTTTTGGGATTACTGAAAATCTACATTACTCTGCATTAACTTTAAAGTTTTTTGGGTTGTTTTTTTTTGCAACGTTAGTCATAACTTTGCCAGTGCCACCTGTGTATTTCAGTCTGATATTGATAAGAAGGCATATTTAAAGACCCACTGTAGATGCTGAGTAAACTGGCATTTGCAGGGGATTGCCTTGCTGTGAAAAAGTCTTTTCTTTTGCTTTTTAAAAACACGTTTTTCCCTCTACCCTGACCATTTTGGTCAGTTATTACGGTCACTGTCACCACTGGAGTTTCATTGTTTCTCCATTAATTTCTTTTACAGAAAGGGACTGCAGGTGCTCTCTTCCCCTCCCCACTAATTGAAGTAGCTGTCCCTGTAGCCTGTGGCTCTGTGCTGCTCCTCAGTATTGGTCTCATATTCATGGTGCTCACGGCAAGGAAGAGGCGCCAGTCCGAGGGGACCTACAGCCCGAGCCAGCAGGAGGTGGCAGGAGCTCGGCTGGAGATGGACAATGTGCTAAAGGTGCCGCCTGAGGAGCGCCTGATCTAGGCCCTGCTGTGCCCAGAGCTGCCCTGCAGGCTCTGCCTGGACCTTGGGCTCTTCCAGCAGTGGCAGCAGCAGATCCAGCCCGTCAAAGTTCCCCCGGGGTCTGGGCAGAAGACACGGACGTGACACAGGCTCAGGCCTGGCACTGCTGCACTCCAGGGGCTCCAAGGGAGCCTCTGCCCTCCCTCCTGCCCTGGACTGGCCTTTGCTCATCTCAGCAGGAGCTCCAGGGGCTCCAGCCCCCTCCCAGGCAGGAGAGGCATATTAAAATGATCTGCTTTCCCAGGCAGGGTGACCCGAGGCACCTGTGCAGGTTCAGTTCCCTGAGACTCACTGATGGTTTGTATATTCTGCTCTGGTTTTGTCAACAGCTGAAAACCATTCAATCTCTCTCAGCTCAGGTGTGTGAGGTTTTCAGTCTTCAACAGCAACAGCAGCTGTGACCTCCCTGTGACAGCCCTGTCTTACAGGGAATTGCCAAGAATGATCCAAATCCTTGTACAAATCAATGTTGAATGACGTGGTGCTGTTAGACATTCCCATGGTACCGTGCAGGCAGGACTCCTGGGCTTTGTGCCAGGGCAGCAGCTGCCAAGTGCTGACCTTTGCTGTGCGTGGAGGGCAGAGGGGAGCAGGAAAAGGGCACCAGGCGCCTGGCAGTGCCTGGGCTCTGCGGGACAGGGAAGGGGCTGGGGAGGCGCTGCGGGCTGTGCAAGGCGGCTGCGTCCCGCTGGGAGCTCTCGGTAACTCCCTGTTCTACCGCAGCAGCGAGTGTGGGCGCACCTCAGCCACTCCTCCGTGGTGGGAGCAGTCGGGGCTGCGGGCGCTGCCCTGCTCCTCGCGCTGGTTGTAGCCACGGCGATTGCCATGAAGAGGAGGAGAGCGACTCAGGGAACCTACAGCCCGAGCCGGCAGGAGAAGGACGGGGCGCGCGTGGAAATGTGGAACGTGATCAAGATGCCCCCGACCGAGCGGCTGATCTGAGGCCGGGGTCACACGGAGCTGCCCGGGGCCGGGGGCTCTGCCCGCTCCACTGCCATCCACACTGCTCTGCCGGGCTGCAAACCACACTGCTGAGGGCCAGGGCAGGGAGCAGTGCATGTGGCACAGGGGGGACAGGGCTGTGTCACAGCCAGAGGTGGCTGCGCCCCTGCTCCTGCAGGCAACAGAAAAACCACCCTGAGGCAGGTCCGGGGAATGGGAATGAAACCACTGCACTGAGAAATAATGTGAATAATAAGGTTTTTCTGCAAGGCTAAGCCAGGTGAGTGAGTGGTGGGAAACCCTTCCTAGAGCTGCTGGTGCCCTTCCTGCTGGGCCAGAGCTGGCATGGCAGCAAGTCCCACTGGGCTGTGCTGGACACGGCTGCTGGAGCTTTCCCTGAGACCAGACCAAACCACAGCAATATCTGAAGTGCCTTTCTGATCCTGAGGTGCCAGTTCCAGTTTAATCTTTGGGAAATAAGGACGTTTCCATGTTTGATCTGGCTCTGCCAGTCCTTGAGCAGGGGCTTGGAGCTGACCATGGAACTGACCTTTGTGAGAGCAAGGGGCTGAGCATCAGATGCTGCTCGTTGGGGTGAGGAGGGGAGAAAGAAAGTTCTAGAAGTGACCTCTCTGGACTGACAGGTTTGGGCTTGTTGGTACAGAAGGGTGGCATTTAGTTAACCAATCCTTTAGCTCACACCAGGGTCGGTGTAAGTGACACAGCACCTGCTTTCCACTGCACTAAAAAAGGGTTTGATTTTGTTTTACTGTTTTAGCTGTTGAATGTGCTGTTTCTTCTTTAGCATAATGTGGCAGAGGCCGTTGGAAGGAAATGCAGCACAGCAGGCCAGGTAAGGTCTAAAGACTAATTAGTGTTTCAGGATAATCACTATCAATGAGGAATATTTTAGAACAGTGTCTGCTATTTAATCTCCAAAATACTATTAAAAATCAGGGTGGGAACCTGCCCACTGTAGCTCGCCACAAGAAAATGCTGTTTATTCTGGTCTGCTTTTGGATTTTTTTTTTTTCTACTGTAGCTGTAAATGTTTCTGTAATTCCAAGCAAAGGGAGGGGCACAGAACTCTTCACCAAGAACAAGTGTGTCTGTGTAAGAACAGGTCTCTGCAACAGGCAGCTGCTGACAGAAGAATGAAAATTTTAGAAAATAGAAAAAAATCAAAGGAGTGGGAGACAATATTTTGTCTGTAAGATCATTTTCTCTGTGGTAGTGGAGAAGAGTGGAAGGTGTGATCCCTGCTGGCTGTGTCTGGGAGGCAGCTGGAGCTGGCAGTGACAGAGATGCCCTGGCTGCAGGTGGGGAGCCTGTGGCTGCTCCCCTCTGTTTCTCAGCAGTGACTCTGTTTTTCCTGTCACTGGTTTGCTCTGGGCATTCCCAGCTGCTTTTTGGGGAGGTGCAGCACACTCAGAACAGAGCCAGTGGCCCTGCCTGGTGCCTTGGTGGCAGAGGGGCTTTGGGAGCAGGTGAGTGGGGCTTTGCTGTGGCTCTGTGCACAGGAGGCTCCCCTGGGCTGAGGGAAGGGCACTGGAGGCTCCTGGCAGGAGCTGGGGGCAGCCCTGGGCTCTGTGCTGCCAGGCAAAGGCTGCCGTGGCTTCCTGCAGCCCGCCTGTGCCACAACCTCCGGGGGCTCAGGGGGCTCTGCCAGCTCCAGCCCAGCACCCCCGGGCACCTCCCGCTGCTGCTCTGCTCCAGTGCACCTTTGGTGTTGGTGCTGCAGGAAGGATCGCAGCAGGATCCAGCCCGGGGTGCTCCCGAGCTCCCGCAATCCCTGCAAGGTTCCAGCCCCGAGCAGGATCCAGCCCGGGGTTCTCCCGAGCTCCCGCAATCCCTGCAAGGTTCCAGCCCCGAGCAGGATCCAGCCCGGGGTGCTCCCGAGCTCCTGCAATCCCTGCAAGGTTCCAGCCCCGAGCAGGATCCAGCCCGGGGTGCTCCCGAGCTCCTGCAATCCCTGCAAGGTTCCAGCCCCGAGCAGGATCCAGCCCGGGGTTCTCCCGAGCTCCCGCAATCCCTGCAAGGTTCCAGCCCCGAGCAGGATCCAGCCCGGGGTTCTCCCGAGCTCCCGCAATCCCTGCAAGGTTCCAGCCCCGAGCCCCGGCAGGTCCGGCCCCGCCCCGCAGCCCCAGGGCTGCTCTCCAAGCACCCAAAGCCAGTATTAGCAAAGGTGTTCACAAACTCTGTCAGTGTCTTGAGCATTTCTGAAAAATAATTTATGGAAGGTTTTTTTTTTTTTTTTTCAATAATGTACTTAACTTTCTTTTGATATTTAATTTTTGAATATATTTTTTCACAAAACTGGACTTGCTGTAGTTAATGATCATGATCCTGATTTTTTTTAAATTGTAAATTTTATAATTTGTAAATAATTAGAATGTTCTTCAAAAGAAATTTACAATAAAATTTGGTTAAAAACAGACCTGGTTGTTGACTTGTAACTGTTTCTCCCTGAAGAACACCTTGCTGTCTGCATGGCTGATCATGGTCTGTGCCACACCCCCTGCACAACAGCAAACCTCGATGGCTCTTCACAGTTAAAGGATTCATTTTGTGATGACAAGCCTCTGCCCAGAGATGGTTTCACCTCCTGTGCAGCAGCAGATGCACCACTAACTTTGAAGAGGTTTTTCTTGTTTGTTTTTTAAATAAACTTACTTCTTATGGCAGGAATAAGCAAAGCAGTAACAAACACAGGGCTAAGTACAGGAACCTGGACAAAGTCAAGTATAAAGTCACTGAAGAGTAAGAGCAGGAACACTTTTTATACTGGATTAATAAAAACATCAAAACTCCTCCTGGTGCCAAACCACTAGAAGGTTCAGACAAGCAAACTGTTTAACCTGGCACTATGAGGAATGAATCATGTCAGGCATTCCTGAGTTCAAATAAGATTAAAAATCCCTAAATGCTGTCCTAGGGATAGTTCCATTCTTAGGTTACAAGAAACCCCTGAAGAAGTCTCCTGCTTGCAAACCCTGCTCCAGAGGTGAGGAAAGTCAAACTCTTTGTCCTCCTGGATCTCAGAGGTGTTCAATAAAGTGGAGGGTGAATAAATGGGTGTTAATACTCTTCAGTGACCCAAAGCTGATTTAGCAAATGATCCATAATATGGCAAAGCAATCAGAGGTGGAAGTGAACTGCAGCTGGACAGAATTTCCTGAGTTTAGAGCATCTGAGACAGGCTCCCCAGTGTCTGACCACTGTGTGACATTACTGAGCCTAAACAGGGCCTGTGGAGCCCTGCTTGGCACAGGCAGGATTGTCCAGTGCCCATTCACATCCACCATAACCCAGAAAGTTTTATCATCCAGTTTAGAGCAAAGGAGCTCTGAAATGTCACTGAATTGTATTCTTATTCTAAACTGTACCAAATAAAATGGAACAGGTATCTTAGACTTTAAATATTTTACTATTCAATACTAAACCCATCTGTCTTTCAACACAAAAAGAAAGTACAAATCCAAGTGAATGGCCTGTCAGAGGAATAGCACTGTACAGAAACAGAATATTCCTGGAATACTGTGGTCATACTAAAACCAGCAGCATTTCAGGTATTATTTTTCTTTTGTACTGCCCAGACTCGAACACAGAGACAGCCATTCCCATTCCCCAAAGTAAGAAAACTTCCAAGATAACATGAAGAAAATAGATACATTGGAAATCAGATAAAGCTTTACAAGAATCTTCCCATGTGTCCAAGATGATTTCCTTTAGCAAAGGCTCAATGGTGATGTGATTCCCTCTGCCAGAGTGACAGGTTTGACACCAGAGTGTGCCCAGATACAAAACAAACCAAAAAAGCACCACTGAAGTGAAACAGAAATGATCAGAGCCAGCAGCTCTCCCGGGGGAAGCTGAGGCTCGTGTGAAATGTCTGGAGAACAGAGAGGAGGCTCAGGACACCCAGCTGGGCCCCCTGCGCTCGCAGCCAGGCGGGGCCAGCCCGAGGCTCAGCGCGGCCACCGAGCCCAGCTCCCCTCGGGCCACGCCCTGCCCGCAGCACACCCAGAGCTGGGACCTCCATAGCCACGGGTCTTCTCTTTCTTGTTTGTAATCAAGTAAGATAGTGTTACATTCCATTCATATACTGCAATTTATAATATCGATAGATAATATTAAGATACACATATATAAGAACTAGGATACTCTTTATGGCCTCTATTTTCTGATGTATTTAACAAAAACAAAGTCAAAAAAAGGAAAACAATTGCTGGTGTTTCCAGTTTCCCAACAGAGATGCAGGACCAATCCCTGAGCAGCTGCTCTGTGCTGTGGTTTCCCGGCCTGTGACAACTCTGCCCTGGCTGTCGGTGTTGGGGGTGGGGAGGGGGGAGTTAAAGGTGCCACCAAAGTCCCTCTGACAGCTCCAGGAGTGGCTGGGGTTCAGTGAGCACAGAGCCCATGGATCAGTTCAGTGACTTGTGGGCTGGTTTGCTGCGCTTTGCACATGGAAACAAAACATTGGATTTGTGTGTAATGCCAGAAAAACTGATGTCCATTCCCAGAGGCAGGAATGAACCTCAGCAGAGTGGGCTGTGTCATGCTCCAGGTGTGCCCAGGACTGAAAATACAGGGAGGGAGGAACTTGTGCATCAGCAGTGCTGCCTGAAAAGCTGTGTGTGGAAATCCCAACCCAACCCAACCTAACCCACCTCCCCTCAGGCTTTGGTCAGTGCAGGAATCCCAGGGTTCAGTGGTGGGGAGTGAGGGAGCAGTGCCAGGGACTGGGGCACGGGGGACTCTCGTGTTGAGTTGCAGCTCAGTGATGGTCCTGCAGCGCTCCTGGCTCAGCCTTCCTTAAAAGAAATGCTTGGTTTTATGCTGGCTCAAAAAAACCAAAAAATCCCTCTGTCACTTCCATAAGGACACCGAGGCCATGGGGCATGTCACTCAAAGGTTTCCCATCGCTTTCTGAGCTGCTCCACCTTACCTGGTGTGGGTGACACATCCTGCTTGGTCTTTTTTAACAGATCTTCAAATGGATCTTTTGTCTCCTCAGATTTTGAGGACAGTAACACCGACTCCAAGCCCTTGGCTGGTCTGGCAGGGACCAGAGGAGGTTCACCAGCCAGAATAGCCAGGGATTGTTTGGGATCTACCTTTGTGCTGGGCTGGCCCACCTGCAGCGTTCGGGGTTTGGAGGGAGCACCCAGACACGCTGGCTGCAGGGAGCTGGTGGGAGAAGGGCTGTGGTGCTGCAGGAGCAAGGAGCCAGCTGCTGGCACAGCTGGAGCCTGGCTGAACAGGTTTGGCATGGACAGAGTGGCCATGTGGGGCTGAGATCTCTGTGCTGGGTAGAAGCTGGCAGTGGGGCTTATGAAGCTGGAGCTATAAGCGTGACCTAAGGAGGGGGTGAAGGAGCCCCTCGGGGGCCTGACCAGAGACACAGGAAGGGCTCCTGGCAGTGTCTGGGTGAATGGATTCGGGGAGGGCTGCAGGAAAGGTGCTGCAGCTGGGGCAGGGTAGCCAAGGGGCTGGGCAAAGGGTGCAGCTGGAGGAGGCACAAAGTCACTCGGCAGGGAGCTGAAGGTGGGCGTGGGGGCCGAGCCTGGAGGGGCTTGGGCCTTGGCAGGGCTGGGCCTGGCAGGGCTGGGCCTGGCCAGCCCGTGGTTCTCAGTGGGTCCAGCAGGCTCAGCAGGAGCTCGCTCTCGTTCCCTGCACATTCCGTCTTGGCCCGCAGGGGCTGCAGCATCTCAGCAGTGCCGGCAGCACCGCACAGCAGCTGCGACGGGCGACAGGAGGGATGTACAGACTGCTGCACCTCGGCCTCTAAGGACACGTTCCCAGCCCCGAAGGGCTCTGGGATAGATCTGAAACCAAGGGGTCTGCGCCCATGGGGGGTGAGGATTTCTGCTGACCCCGATGGAGCCTGGTGCTTGGAAGCCCCTGGGTGCTGGTGGTGGTAGGCACAATCCCCAGTTCTGCGAGTCTTCTTCCCTGTGGCCTAGGAATGGTGATGTTTCCCTTGAATAGTAGGATTGGATTCATCCTTTCTGCAGGAGCCAGACCACTGTCTCTGTTCTGGGGTCTCCTGGTGATGGGGGGCATGTTACCCAGGGTTGCCAAGGGTCTTTCGGGTGAGCTTTGGGAATATTTGGTGGGAATAGCCATATCATCATGGCCCATGCTCCACAGCTTGTTGTAAGGGTGGGACAGTTTCATGCTTGGCACAATCCTGTTCCTCTCGGACACACCAAGATCCATTCTCTGCAATAGAGCAGAACAAATATTAATTCTTAGTGATGTCCTCACAACACAGAGAAGGAAGAGAGTTCAGGCTGCTGTGAAGGAAAAGGATCTGTCCTCAGACTGCCAGCAGTGCAGAGGGACAATGGTGGCAGGAAGGACAGACAGAAACCAGCTCCAATTCCAGCTCTGCAGCTCCAATTCTGCCCCCACGGGCTGTTCAGCTGGGACATGTTGTGCATTTGTCAGAGCCTAGTAAGGAGCACACACCCGTGTCCAAGGCACAGAAACTGAGAATCCTTAACTGCTGAATGGAATAAGCTGACAAATGAAATATCTGAATGTAACACTAAAATCAATATTATTATAAGCAGAAGTGACATTTGCTTCTTTAATGTCAGATCTTGGAGAGATCTTGGAGTCTGCTTTAGTTTAACACTTTCTGAGCTTTGTTCCTTCACAAGCAATCCCATTTCTTCAGAGGGGGATTGTTCAAATGATGCTTAGACCAAAATAACCAGATTAAACGAAAAAATGGTTTGGAGGGGACCTGAAAATTACCAACTATTCATTCTCACCACCGACCAACAACTTCAAAGATAACTGTGTGACAGCCACTGGACAAACAGATTCTGAGGAACAGGGCAAATCTCTCCTTCAGAAGCAAAGGCTTCAGAGGAAACAGTTAATCATAACTGAGTCCTGTTTACTCTATTTCTTAATTCAGAAATTAATTTTGAAACACATAAGCAAATCCCTGGAAAATAGATGATGATGATTATTAGGATCTACCCAGTAGTATGGACAGTTCCTCAGAATGAGCTCAGTGCCCCCCCAGGGCACAGGAAGCCCCTGACCTGGTATTCAAAGGAGCAGCGCTGCTCCGGCTCCTCCTTGGGTGTCCGCAGGTCCTCCAGGCTCTTGGCCTGGCTCAGGGGCTGGGGCTGTGCTTCCACCCCCAAGCTGGGGAAGATGTCTTCCAGCAGGTTGACTTCTGAGGCCTTGCTGGAGAGCAGGGGGCTGGGGGGCAGTGGCTCTCTGCCTTTCTCGGGGCTGCCCACGTCCTCTCCATCGGCACTGTCCGACTCCTTCAGCGCCCGGTACGGCTGAGGCCTGGCACACAATCAAAAATCACATGGCTCATGAATATACTTCTAATTCTTTGCTTTGAACACGCTTTTCTAAGGAGCCAGATGAGTTACAAAGAACTCTCCAGTGGCAAACACAGCTCAGAGAGCCCCACGTGTAGAGCAGGCTGTGAGCAGTGCCTGAGGGCAGGGGGACATGCAGAGGGGACCTGGCACCCGAGGCTGCTCAGAAGGGAAAGAGCTGAATGGGGAGTGCTCAGAGGAAAGCTGTGCTCATGCAGGCACAGCCAGACTGAGGAGGGAGCTCTCAGAGCAGGGACAATGGGAACCAGCTCCCCATGCTGGCTGGGCTGGGCACGGCCTCTGCACCCCGTGTTTGCAGCCTCTGACATCCTTGGGCTTTGAGCTAACTCAGCACACAGCATAACTCAGGGTTTTCCTGCAATAATTGGAAACACTGTGCAGGTTCCAATGATTTCATTGGTGTCATCTTATCAAGAAACACCACAATCCATTATGGAGACACCTCCTTTACATACCAGCCGAGGCTGAGTTAGCAGGAGCTTCTCTTGCACATACCTCAGCAAAAAACTTGAAGCAGCACATTTGCATTTTGGTGTGTGTACAGAGAAGAGCAGCACAATGTGCATCCAATTAATAACAACAAGTGCCACACATGGCTGTGGGGATTGGCACTTGACTGGCAGGCACTTGTACTGTGGCATTTAAACAAGCTTTCAATTAAAAGAAAATATTTGTGAGACGTGCAAAAATACATCCTACAGAAGAACCCTCCTCCCCTTTCCATATTTTATCATAATACATCTATACCATGCAAATTTGGAGAGGCCAGCTTGCTTCCCTCCCCAGCACACACAGAGCAGGCACTGAGCCCACACCAGGACAGGGACACTGCAGGTACAGGGCACAGTGACAGACATGGCTCAGGGCAGGGAGCTCACAAACCTTGGTGTCTTCATCTCACATCATTCTGGGTCATACTGCAACAACCCCCTCAAGGGATATTCTGCAAACAAAACTGGTCTCCTCACTCCAAACACAAGTGTGGGAACACTTTCTGGGCCTTTCCTACTGCTCCTCCCCATCCCACCTGCCTGCAGCCAGATCCCTTCCCTGTCAGCCTCCAAATCTGTGTCTGCAGCACACAGTGGATTTTAGCAACTGCAGACCTGTCTATCCCACTGGCAACCTCCTTCTCCAGCCTGGCCTGAGCAGCTGTGGCTGCCAGGCTTCAGCTGCTCAGCTGTGACTGGGCATCATCCATCTCCCAGCTCCTGAACTGCCTGCATGTGGCATCATGTGGATTTCTGAAGTAGCAGCTCACAGTACCCTTGCCTCTCTTCCTACAGGTTCTGGTCAAACCAGTGACTGCTTTTGTTAAGAGTGCACCTCCATGCAATTTATCTCCCTTTCATCCTCTAGAAATCCTCAAGCAGGCAAGGTAAGGAAATAACAAATCCTCTGCTGACATTCAGTGAGGGCTCAGCTCAGAGCTGCCTGCTGGGATTGGGATATTCAAACAGACTGCAAGAGGGATTTAGTGCAGCTGAACCCACAGCTGGCAGGGCTCCCCTCACCTCACACAGGCACCCTGGGCAGGGACAGAGCCTTCAGCCACAGCACCAGTGAGCAGTTCTGGCCCAGCTGCTCAGCAGTCTTCAAGGCTGATTACAGATTTTGGGAATGTACAAGTTACACATTCAAAAGCTGGATACACATAGATTAAACATATAACATAAACAGTTGTATAACTGCCAGATTGCACTCAATGCCCTCAGAGGACACCTGCAGGGATGGTGATACCTGACAGACCAGAGAGGCTGGGATCAACAGGTGAAACTGGAAAAAGGGCTGATAACTGCACTGGAATGAGGCTCACAGGACAACCCAAAAGCACAGTAGCACCACACAGAATGAATGGTTGAAAGGACTGGACAGGAGCACAAGCAGCATGTTGGAACAAAGGACAAATGGAAGGGTGACATCCCACAGAGCTTGAGTCGATGGAAGCCCATAAGCTGTGTGTTGCTGCAGTGTTTCATGCAGGAGGATGCTTTTTCATGCTGCTCAACATCAAGACAAACAAGCAGGAGAAATGTTGGTCATCCATCAAGCACTGTACAGAGACCCCAGGAGCATTTCTAAAATCCCAGTACAGGAGCAGGTGCCCTGAACAATGCAAACCCACTGTTCAAAGCTGGCATGAACACAGCAAAAGAGTAAAGGATAGACCATTCGAAAGGAGCAGAGAAGAAAAAGTTTTCAGAGAAGCCAGAGACAGGATCCTCTTCCTGCTGAAATTCATCATCAGAGGAGTCCTCAGAGAGGAAGACTGTATAGTGTCGCATGGGCTTTACCAGGCTGGGAACAGGAAGAGAAAAGGAAGTTATCGAGTGGTCACAGTGCCAGCTCCCTAGGAGAGAGACCAGATCATCCTGACCCACTGCTCAGGCACAGCACACAACCCCTCTGCTAAGGACAGGGCACTGTGGGGTGCCCAAGGGAAGGGACTGCAGCCCACAGCCTCACCACAGTGCAGGGGACAATACAGAAACCTCCTTTCCCCAACACGTTTCCTACAGAGCTGGGCATCTCTCTGTTCTTAGCCAGCTCTGCTCCTCAGGCTCTGAGCTCTGACAAACATTAGATCCCCCTTCTACTTTACATTTAGTCTGATGCACAAGAGGAGCTGACTCCAGGGCACCAGTCCTATTTATACTATTTTTCCCATTTGAAACTGCTTCACTCTAGAATAAAACCCAAGCTGTACAAGGATTGGTGTGAAATAGTAAGGTGTGTATGTTCCTTCCCTCAGCAGTTAACTGAGAATCAGTTATTAAAGATTAGGTCAGGAAAAGAGAATTTGGACACTACAACCAACAGCCCAAGAGGGCCCGAGCTGCCACTGCCAATGAATATTTACTCACAGCCAGGTCAGAGCTAATTAATAAAAGTCTCCAACAGGTGCAGTGGCTGCAGCCTGGTGCTACATCACAGTCTGCATTATCCCAGTTAAAGGCAGTGCACTGCTTTCTTTCCCCTCTCCTCTTGTAACAGGGATCCAGGGGAAGGAATTGGGGCAACTGCAGCCGCCGGGGCTGCCAGGGCTGCTCCCCCTCGGTAAATCCCGTGCCAGCCCCGGGTTGCCAGCCCCTCTCTCTCTCAGTAAATCCCGTGCCAGCCCCTCTCTCTCTCTCTCTCTCTCTCTCTCTCTCTCAGTAAATCCCGTGCCAGCCCCTCTCTCTCTCTCTCTCTCTCTCTCAGTAAATCCCGTGCCAGCCCCTCTCTCTCTCTCTCTCTCTCTTTCTCAGTAAATCCCGTG